>NW_004567136.1:6779000-6812505 GCF_000260355.1 Condylura cristata | reverse complement strand
CCCTTGATGCTCAGGGGCATCTGCCAGGGCAGGAGGCGGGCGGTGACACGGGCACTATCTGCCCCTTGATGCTCAGGGGCATCTGCCAGGGCAGGAGGCGGGCGGTGACACGGGCACTATCTGCCGCTTGATGCTCAGGGGCATCTGCCAGGGCAGGGGGCGGGCGGTGACACGGGCGCTGTCTGCCCTTGATGCTCAGGGGGGTGAGTGATGCTGGAGCCGGGGAGAGGACGAGAGCAGTTGCTGAGGGGTGGGGGGGGCCCAAAGCCTACGGCCTTCCCTCCTCGCATCTCCCCCTCGGTGCGGGGGCGGAAAGGGTCAGCGTGTGGGCAGAGGCCTCAGATGTTCACGGTCAAAAGGAGACGCAGGCAGCTCTGACGCAGGCAGCAGGCAGCACGGAGGTCCGTCGGGCTTGGGGTCAGGTGTTGGCGACGAGACCAGTCCGAGTGCCTGGGGCTTTCCGGCACGTTCTGAGGCCCAGGCTGCAGGAGAGGCAACACTTGGTTTCAAACAGGATTTTGCCAGGAGAGAGAAAGGTGACCGGGCCTGAGCGTGCGTTCAAGGGAGGGGAGGGGGGCAAGATGGACCGTGGGGCCTCAGTGAGGCCCTCACGTGCGTGTGGGCAGCGTGGGGTGCTGAGCTCTTAAGCCGGGGTCTGAGGCTTACGTGAGAGTTGCGTTAAATTATGAGACCCACAGTTGGGGCCACAGAAATGCGTGGCCAGTGTGTGGGGTCCGTGGGTAGGAAAAGACACAGAAGGAGGTAGGCTGGAATTTTAATCCTGTATCTTGAGGGGTGACTCTGCTAGGGAGGGGCTCCCCCAGTTATGGTTCGGCCAGTGAGTGGCTGGCGGGGGGCACTGCTTCCTGTGTCCCCCCTTCAAACTAGAGATCATTTTTTGGACGCTCAGAGGCCACAAGTAAAGCCTCCTCTGTCCCCTGGGTTGGCCTTTGCCTGGAAGTTCAAGCATCACAGGCCGAGAACCTGCTGCAGCCAGAATCGTGAAGGGGCTCGAGCCTCCCCGGATGGCTGGACGAGGCCAAGACTGTGGTCCTCTTCCAAGGCCCCTCTGGGCCGGGCGGGATGCGGGCGGCAGCCCTGGCCCTGAGCGCTGACGGAGACGGTTGTGCCCGCAGGAACTACACGGTGGTGAACACGGAGAAGGGCCTGCTGGAGGTGCAGCACATGAGCTGTGCAGGGATGAAGCTGAGCTGCCAGCTCAAGATCCAGAGCTCTCTGTGGACAGCTACCGAGGTACCGCGCCTGGCGGGCGGGGAGGCAGGCAGTGCTGACGCAGCCCCCGGGGACGGCCGCTGGGTACACGGCCTTGCCAGGTGACCCAGCACACCCGGGAGACCCCAGGGCGGTGCCAGCGGCCCTGGGCCCGGGTGGCATCACCGGCCCTGTCCCTGGCTGGTGACGGGGGTGTTTCCGGTGAGAGAGGGAGTGGGTGCAGAGCCCCAGCAGCAGGAGAACCCCGCCAGGGTCCCCGCAGTGCTGCACAGCAGGCCTGGAGGCCCGCTGCAGGCCACGCTGCTGCCGTCTGAGAACCCTGCGGAGACTGACCAGCCACCGTGGGGGCCCAGGGGTGGCATAAGTTGCTAAACCTTCCAGGCGGCAGTTTGGAAGAAGGACCCACATAGGCAAGAGAAACCTCAGAACTATTCAGACTAGGTAAACCTCAGTGGATGTCAGTTTTAAGAATCCGGCCTGAGGAGATGACCAGGACACGCTCCCGCAGCCTCACAGATGGGTTCCAGGATGCTCACGGTGAGCCTGGCTGGCTCCCCCCGGGCCCACTGGGACAGGACCTCAGCGAGGGGTCCCAGACAGCGAGACCCCGCTTTTGTGGGGTACACAGAGGCACACAAACACTCAGAATATGGGGCATCCTGCCCCGAACCCCAGTAATGCTTCTCTCTGCGTCACGCATTAGGAGTGATTGTGTTTCTCTTTTAGACTGTTCTGTGGAGTCAGTTTCCCCTAGGAAGCCTCCGTCGGCACTTTCTAAGGCCCAGGGAGCCCCGTGCCTGCCTGGCGCCCCCTGGGAGCAGAGGCACGGGGCTCCGGTCTCACTGCCTCCCCCTCCGTAGGACCAGAAGATCTACATCTACAACCTCAAGGGCATGTGTCCCTTAAACGCACCCCACCAGGCCTTGGACACCCCAGCTGTGGTCACCTGCTTCCTGGCAGTGCCGGTTATAAAAAAGGTGAGGGAAGCTAGGGAGGTGTGCGAGCGTCTGACCCCCTCCCCGTTTCGTGGGATGCGCCCCCCTCGGTGGGACACCCAGTCCCAGCCCCAGCCTTGGGAAGACCGGACACCCAGGCCATCTAGTGTCTTTGGGGTTTTCCAGAACCCACCTGACCAGCAAAAGAAGGGGTGAGCGGCGGCCACAGTCCACGGCGGGTGAGGTGCTTTCCCGGGGCAGACACTGCAGGGAGCTGGGGTGTGCCCCGTCCCCACGAGAGAGCGAGCGGCATGGCCTGACGGCCTGGCCGCTCAGTCGCCACCGTGCAGGGACCCCCGGGTGGTCTCCCCCAGAGAGCTCACTGTGGGTCCCGGACCGCAGGCCCTGACCTGTGCCCCGGCAGGCCAGGCTGCCACTGGGGGCCGGTGAGGCTCCCCACTGTAACGGCTCCCCTCGCCCCACCTAGCGCACCTCCCGGGGGTGCCGAGCGAAGCAGCCGCACCTCACACACCTCTTCAGACTGCAGCTGAGCCGTCTGACAGGGTCCACCTACACTGGTTTTTCTGTTCAGTAGAAAAAATAATGTGTTGGTTGTCAGTGGGCATGTTCCGGTTGCCGTGTTCTCCCTTCAGCAATGTCCTCTTCCTTGTGATTTTTTTTTTAAGATTTATTTATTTATCCATACAGAACTGGGGTACAGGCCAGAGGCTCAGGGGTGGTGAGAGGCTTCACCAGAGACAGAGCGGGGAGCAGAACAGGCTGTCTGACAAGTACACTGCTGAGGGGAGCAGCGGGCGGGTCAGGAGAGGTCTGCAGCGCCATGTGGTCACCTCCGGGGCAGGCGGGAATCGAACTCATGTGAAAGCGGCTTTAGATTCTCAGTGCTGTGCTTTAACCGCTGCGCCACCAGGGAGGGCCCCCTCTTCCTTGTGATTTTATGAGTAGCGTTGGCTTTAGTTACAAGAATAAAGCACCTAACAGGCATAATCAGCTAGTGGGTGTCTGTGTGTTTGTTACCAGTAGCTGCTGGCCCCCGCAAGCTACGAGGTGAGCCGTGGTGGGGGATTCCCAGAGAATCCGCGCCCGCAGCCCCCTACTGTTCTAGGGTCACCTGTGCCTCCGTTCTGTTCTCCAGACCGAGGGTCACGGCCCTGCTCTGAGAAGTGCCCCCAGCCCACCCCTTGGTGGCCTTCGGGTGACCTGGCTCTGGGTCCGGGCACTGCGCCCGTCCCGCACCATCCTCACTGGAGTGGCCCTGCGGAACGGTGTGGGCTATCACCACCCAGCGCCCGCTTCTGTCTGTACAGTGGGTAAAGGTGCTCTTCTGGCCCTCCCTGGTGGCGCAGCGGGGGAGGACACAGCCCTGCAAGCGGGCTGCAGCCGCCTCGGTGCGAGTTCGATCCCCAGCCCCGGAGGTGACCACATGCCTCAGCAGCCCCCTCCTGACCCGCCCGCTGCTCCCCTCAGCAGTGGACTTCATCAGTCTGCCTGTCCTGCTCCCCACTCTGGTGAGTCCTCTCACCGCCCCTGCACCTCTGGCCTATACCCCAGTTCTATATGCAGAAATAAAATTTGTTTTTAAAGTGCTCTTCTGAGACACTTCCCATGCCTGCTTGCAGCGGGGAGCCCATGTGACTCTTTGGGGCCTGAGCTGCACCCCATTCTGGGGATGCACCCAGAAATGCCCACTGGCACCCCTGCCTGCCTGTCTAGGAGCCTCGCTCCTTCCTGGTGGGTGCAAGAAGGTGAGCTGTGTGGGACTGCCTCTCACACCGCCTGTCTTTCTTGTGCGAGGGCCCTGCGGGTGCCCTGCGTGACTGTGAGCGCTGGTACCTCCTCCTGACAGTGGAAAGTGTATACACCCTTGTCCCCGCCCTGCTACAGTTTTGCTTATTTTTTTTTTTTTAAGATTTATTTATTTGTGCATACAGAACTGAGGTGCAGGCCAGAGGCTCAGGGGTGGTGAGAGGCACCAGAGACAGAGTGGGGAGCAGAACAGGCAGATCGACGAAGTCCACTGCTGAGGGGAGCAGCGGGCAGGTCAGGAGAGGTCTGCCGCACCATGTGGTCACCTCCGGGGCAGGCGGGAATCGAACTCATGCGGAAGCGGCTTTAGCTTCTCAGTGCTGTGCTTTAACCCGCTGCGCCACCGGGGAGGGCCTTTGCTTATTTTTTTTAGGGGAGATGAGGGCAGTATGAGATCAACCCTAGAGCTTTAGGACCGTGGCCCCCTGGGCAAGGCTGGGTGGCTCAGGGCCGGCCTGCTGAGCCAGGGCACCACCGCCCGCACACGGGGATAAAGCCAGCTCTGTGCGCGGCCTCGCTGCCAGGCGCCTGCCCATGGAGGCCGGAGGCCGGTGCCGGGCTGCCCTGTGCGGTGGGCCGTAGACCCCAGCACTCCTGCACGCGCTCATCCCCCCGTCTGGAAGTGGGGCTCACTGCCTGGCTGGGCCCTCGAGCTCCAGGTGGACATTCGCCCCTGTTCGGCCTGGCCCCCTTCTCTCCTAAAACCCTAGCAGTGCCTTTCAGTCAGCGTGCTGGGGACTGAGTGGCCTCGCCATTGACTAGAAGCCGGCTCTTGTTTCCTTGGACAACCCGAGCGCCCGAGTTGCGCTCCACACAAGGGGGCTTTCTGCTGCTCACTCTCGCTGGCACACAGCCTGCAGCCCTCTCTGTCCTGCCTCCGGCTTTGTTCTCCTGAGATCCTCGCTGCAGCCTCCCCTGCTCAACCCACTCCGGTGAATAGACTGCAAACCGCCATGTTGCCAGCACCCTCACATGCTGGGGGGCCTGTGGTGGGGCCCACGTCGGACAGGGCCCCTGCAGCTTTGGCTTCTGCCTTGGCCCTGGTAGCTATAGAATAGCACCTGCTTCACTGTGGGCATGGGGGCCCCCAAGGACCCATCAAGTCTGCAGGACCACAGGCATCTCAGGTGGCAGGTGTGAACACAGCAGCCCAGAATGCCTCCACGGGAGGGTTCCAGTGGAAGCGAGTTTTCCAGAATCAGTTCAGCAGGGGGCATGCATGGTCGACGGAGCAGAAAGCAGGGCGGTGAGGCCCAGTGCTCCCCCGGGGGGGCAGTGATGGGCGTGAAGAACGAGGGGCCCTGCTTTCCCAGCACCCCACCAGTGGGCAGAGCAGGCAGGAGGCAGTGAGGAGACCACTATCACCTCAACAAGCTGAGTTCCCTGGAGGGGGCCTCGTCCTATGGTGTGGGAAAAGGGGTGCCGGCTCCGAGAAGCCAGCCTGAAGCAAACCCAAAGTGGGGCCCTGCGGGGCCGGGTGACCCCCGACTCTTGCTGGGGTGCCCTGGCCATGCTCTTGTTGACGCTTCCCTCTCCTGCTCCCAGCAGGCAGCCCATGTGACTCTTGGGACGTGAGCCGCACCCCGTTTTGGGGAGTGACCCAGAAAAGCCCATGGCACCCCTGCCTGTCGGGAGCCTCCCTCCTGCTGGGTGTGGCGGGACGGGACGTGCGCGCTGAGTTCTGTGCCCGCCTGTCTTTCGGCCACGTGCACGGCCGTCGCGCGTCACACACCCCTGTCCTCTCCGCAGAACTCCTACCTGGTCCTGGCAGGCCTGGCTGACGGGCTGGTGGCGGTGTTTCCCGTGGTGCGGGGCGCCCCGGAAGACAGCTGCTCCTACCTGTGCTCGCACACGGCCAACAGGTCCAAGTTCAGCATCACAGACGAAGACGCGCGGCAGAACCCTTACCCCGTGAAGGCCATGGAGGTGGTCAACAGCGGGTCCGAGGTCTGGTACAGCAACGGGCCGGGCCTGCTGGTCATCGACTGTGCGGCCCTGGAGATCAGCAGGCGGCTGGAGCCGTACTCGGCCCCTTCGGTGGTGACGTCAGTCGTGTGCAGCTCAGAGAGCAGCGGGGAGGAGGTTGTCTGGTGCCTGGACGACAGGGCCAACTCCCTGGTGATGTACCATTCGACCACCTACCAGCTGTGCGCCCGCTACTTCTGCGGGGACCCCAGCCCCCTCAGGGACATGTTCCCAGTGCGCCCTGCGGGCCCGGAGCCCCTGGGCAGCCGTCTGGTTGACCGGAAGGAGCCTGAGGGGGACTCCATCGCGGACGTGAGCATCATGTACAGCGAGGAGCTGGGCACGCAGATCCTGACGCACCAGGACTCGCTGACGGACTACTGTTCCATGTCTTCCTACTCCTCGTCCCCGTCCCGCCGGGGGCCCCTGTCTCCCGCCAGCCTCCCCTGCTCCCCAACCAGCGCTTCCAGTGTGCCTTTCTCCACCGACGGCGAGGACTCGGACCGGCTGCCAGAGCCCACCACGGGCTCCAACAGGTCTGAGCACGACCTGACCCCCGTGGATGGAGAGGCCTTCAGCCAGCACCTGCAGGCCGTGAAGCTCCTCGCCGTGAAGGACCTCATCTGGGTCCCCAGGTGGGCTTTCTGGCAGTGGGGTGCCCCACGTGCGTGCTCTCTGCTCTGGCTTTGGGGGCAGGGCGAGGGCCCAGCCGGGCTGCGCTCCTTCTGGGGCTGGCGCCATCACTTAGCAAATCTGGAAGGGGGCGCTGGGGCTTATCCACCTGCCCGAGAGAGCTTCGGGCTGCACAAAGGAGCACCATGGCCCACCGGTCAGGTTTCCCACTGGGCAGGTGCTTCTGGGCCACGAAGGTGCCCTTCCGGTAATTCAATCTGCCCCCCCGAAACTGCACGTTTGTTGCCGAGCTTTTCTGCTCACAGGCTCCATTTTCCCTCCCGGTTCTGATTTCCTAGGCGCGGTGGAGATGTTATCGTCATCGGCCTGGAGAAAGATGCGGGCGCCCAGCGGGGCCGAGTCATCGCCGTCCTCAAAGCCCGAGAGCTGACCTCGTGTGGGTAAGACTGAGGGGGTGACTCCTTTAGGACCCGGGGTGCAGCATGGGGGGCCGAGGCCCCAGTGCCAGGTTCCTGCACAGCCGCCTCTCACCCTTCTGTTTTCCACAAGTAAATGTCACGTCCATTCTTGCTAGGAGCACCCCAGAAACTGTGGCCGCCTGGTTCTGGGGTACTCATGCCTGGGGCATGCCTCCAGAGTCCAGGCTCAGCTGCTACTAAAGTGGGTAGGCAGGTGATCACCCACCTTCCCCAGGCCCCCTACCTGCCCTGCAGTACCTGATGGGGCCACACAGCACCGAGCCCGGGACCAGCCATCGCTCCGTGTCCATCTGCTGAGGGCCCCGGCAGGAGCTGGGTCAGCTCCACTGAGGCTGTGCTGACCAGGGCAGCCTGGCCTGACACCACCTGCATGCCCAGCCAGCAGTGCCCCCTCCCTCCTCCTGAGCGCCAGGTGCTGAGAGCTGGGTACCCCAGAGCTGGGTAATGACCGACAACAGCTTCCCAGCGGCCCCTCCCTCGCCAGCCAGCACCAAGCCTTCTCAGCAAGTCACGGGGGCCAGTGACCGCTGCCTTGACAGTGGTTCTAGAAACAAGGTCCCGGTCGGCTGCTGAGTCACGGCTGCATTGGAAGGCGGCCATCTTGGGCCGATACAGTTCCCATGACCAGTCAGGCTTCTGGGGGCAGGCGGGTCGACAGAACCCAGACCTGTTGAACCCAGAGTGTCCACTGTCAGTGTCCCTCGGGGGGCCCCAGTTTCGCTTTCTTCCCCTATCCAGGCCCAAGCAGCAGCTGAGAGGAGCGCTAAACCTGAGTCCGAGACATGGGTTGCCTCGAGAAATACCCACTGAGGGCCCGAGGTCTACAAAGCCCTGGCAAGACCTCTGGACATTCCAGTTTATGTGCTGACCTCAGTGGCAGGCAGGGCACGCTGAGTGCTGAGCGAGGTGGTTCAGGCAGTGCTTGTTCAGAGGTGGGTGCACAGCCCGGAGGGGCCCCGGAGGAAACATATGTCTGCCGGGACCTGCAGACCCTCACACTTCCCAGAAAATGGACGTGAGGTTGGGCGGTGTCGGCCTGGCTCTCCCGCCTGGCATACGACCCTGTATTTCTTTCTTTTTTTTTTTTTTTTTTTTTTAAAGATTTATTTATTTGTGCATACAGAACTGGGGTATAGGTCAGAGGCTCAGGAGCGGTGAGAGGCTTCACCAGAGACAGAGCGGGGAACAGAACAGGCAGATTGACAAAGTACACTGCTGAGGGGAGCAGCGGGCCGGTCAGGAGAGGTCTGCCACGCCATGTGGTCTCCTCCGGGGCAGGCGGGAATCGAACTCATGCGGAAGTGGCTTTAGCTTCTCAGTGCTGTGCTTTAACCCGCTGCGCCACCAGGGAGGGCCCACGACCCTGTATTTCCTAAACATAGAAAGGCTAAAGAATCAGATGTGAGCCAAGGGCCAAGGGAATTGAGTTAAAGCTTAAGCTCCTAGTTCCTAGAATTTCCAGGACCCGTCAGGGGAGGCATGTTTTAGGCGGCACTGGCCCTGACCGTACGGGGGCTTCAAGGAGTCAGTCACTTTCAGACAATTCCGGGTGACCTCAGACCGAGCCCTGGGCCTCGTCTTCAGATACTCAAAGGCTTCCGTCCGCAGGCGCCCCCGGAGGAAGCGTCCAGAGGAAGCCAGACTGTGCCGCAGACACCCACCCCATCGGGCTGGCTCTGGCCCCCCAGGTGGGGGCCGGGTGGGTTGCTCAGCGCTCTTCTCTCTACAGGGTGCTCACAGACGCGGCTGTGGTAGCAAAGGACACAGTCGTGTGCGGCTTCGCGGATGAAAACGCCGAGTGGAACCTGGCCGTGTGGCGAGGCTGGGGCTCCAAGGAGTTTGATGTTTTCTACCGGTCCCACGAGGAGCTGGGCCGGCTGGAGGCTTGCCCGCGGAAGAGGAGGTAACTCCCGGGGAGCCGGGCCGGGACTCGACCCCGCCTGCAGCCCACAGTCCTCAGTGGGCCCTGAAGACCGGCCGGGGTTCTCCTCAGAACCGCTAGCTGCTAAGAAGCGCCGAGACGCCGTGGCCTCGCGGTGCTTTGCAGGGTGCCGCTACCCAGTTACCCCATCCCTCCGTGGCTAATTTTAAAGCCCAATCTGGGGGCTCCCTATGCCTCCTGCGCTGACTTCCAGGAGCAAGGTAGAGGGACCCCTTTCTGGATGGCTCACAAAGGGGGGGCTGGCTCTCCCCAATAAAGGGCCTGCCCATTTTGCACCCCAGGTCTGGGGTACAGTTACACTAGAGCCTCTGAGCTGAGGAGCAGTTGCAGGCAGGGAGGGGGAGGCCATGACCCCTGCCCCTTCCTTCGGTGCCCCCAGCTCTTGGTGCATTTCACAAGCTCCTGAGTCCCTGGGGTCCCCCTTGGGCAAGCTGAGATCAGATGTCTCCCGCTCCGCGCCCGGGAAAGTTTCTGCATGAGAAACCTCCAGAAGGACCCTCGGAGGAAGCATTGCCCAATCTGGGGGATGAATGAATGGGCTCTTTAAGCAGTGCTGGACAGCCAGGAGCTAGCTCAGAGCCGCCAGCATCCACTCGGCCTTTACATTCTTGTGCCGAACAAAGGAGAAACTCAATCAGCAGGACTTAGAAAGGGCCTTGTGTTTATAGCTTTTGTAAAATAAACTTGGATGCAGCTGGAGCACAAGCCCAGATTGTTTGCACATAATAATCTTGTTTATCACGGTCACAAATTAAGTAATAGCCCAGCAGTTAGGCCTCTGGTTGTGAAATCACCTCGTATGGGACTCCTACCACATTATGCATTTGCTGAACATCCACCACACACGTACAGCCGAGTATAAAAAAGTAAAATTGCTAACAGGCAATTCAAGGGTAGGATCGGGGAGCCAACTCTACACAACGCACACCCCGCGGGGACTGGAGGGACCTTCTGGGGCTGCGCAGCCCAGAACGGGAGTTGGAATGTAAGCTCATACTGGGGTTCAAGATGTTGACCTTTTTCTGAAATTAAATTATGAAAATCAAACATAGGGTCTGCTGGGGTGCGCGGCCAGATGGGAGACCCTCTATCTGAAAATAAATAGACTCAAGAATGAAGTTATGGCCTCTGTCAAGTGCTTGCCAAACAGCATAGGCCCAGCCCCGCCCTCGGGCCACTCACTGCCCCCGGGGAGTGGGGCCCCTCATGCCCACTGCTGCCCCTGGGCCGGCTGTGAGCAGAGATGGCAGCTGGCAGCCTCCCTGCTTCCCAGTCCTGGCCTGGTGCTGAGGCCTGGGGTGCTGCTGACTCATGCGTCCCACCCTGGTCCACCCGCTTCACCCCATTCTCTTCCCTGGTCCTTCAGCAGGGTTTTGAGGGCCACCTCTCCTTGCCCCAGAGCCCCACGGGTGCACCCCCGAGCGGCAGGTCACTCCAGGTGACCTACCGGAGGCAACTGTGCCAAGACTCGGGGCTCCCCACACTAACCCCCCCCGCCCCTGAGCAGAGCCCAAGTCTGGCCCCCGGCTGCTGTGAGGGGGATCATGTTCAGCAATGGCCCCACGGTCAAGGACCTCACACAGAAGTAAGAAGCCAGGCAGGAAGTGGCTCGTGACCTTGACCCAGTCAAAGTTAGAAATATAAATACAAAATTACCAGAAAGTCAAAAGACAGTCAATGGGGAAGTGGGGGAATTTTGCAATAAATAAGAGATAACTCACTTATCTTGTTTACAGTGTTTGTACCTCGTGAGGGGAAAACGGTAGAGGACACAGACACCAGTAGGGAGGAAGCCGCGCCCGGGTGCCGCTCACCGCCCTCACATTAGCACGGGTGGAGACGTGAGGGCACCAGATGGGGACCGGCACGTGCAAAGGTCCTGTGGTCGGGGAGGGATGGTTGAGAGACTGGTGTGGCGGGGACTCTGAGGACGGGAAGCAGCCAGCAAGGCCTCGGTCTCCATCAAAACCACAGGCAGTTTTAAGCAGCATTATTTGAGGATCTAATTGTACTTAAAAACACTTTAATTGGGCCTCCCTGGTAGCCTAGGGCTTAAGTCCCAGCGCTGTCAACAATATGGCCATGGCCTGAGTTCGATCCCCGGCCAGGGAGCTGACCCACAGGGCTGCTCCCTCAGCAGTGTACCTCAGTAGATATATATGCCTCTCCCACTCCCCTCTCTGCCTGCCTGATGTATCCTCTCACCTCCCGCACCTCTGGTCTGTCCCCCAGTTTTTGTATGCATAAATAAAAAACTTTAACTGCTGAATGGATGACAGAGTAAAGGGGAGGTGATCTGCGTCGGGGTCACCCCTTAGAGGGCATTTTGGGCATTGAACATTGCAGCTCCCCGGAGGTACTTGATTCTGATAAATCTGTGACTCAAAGCACCTCGGGGACAGTGTCCTTTTGCCCTGCTATTCCAAGGTCAAAAAACATTTGAGGAGCCCCAAAAGAGGTGTGGCGACCCAGACGCCCCCCAGGACCCAGGAAAGCCTGCCCCTGAGGACCTGCATGGTCAGGGTGCCTGTTCGTGGCTGCAGTGGGTGCTAGAAGTTGGCTATGAGAGTCACTCAGGAGCTTTCTCACCACAAAAAAGGGGAACAGTGTGGGCCGAAGGGTGCGCTCATCTTGGCCTGTCAGCATCTCTGTGCCCACATGCATGGAAGCTCCGCGCTGCACCCTCGGCTGCAGGCTTGTTGGCTTGGTTTGTCAATCTCACTTCAACAAAGCGAAAAAGAATATGTGCAGGGGCCAGGCGCACTGCGCATGTCCGGGAAGGGCTTCACGCCGCTGGGGAGCGTGACCTTCCCTCCCAGCACGGCCGACCCTCCTGAGGGTCCCAAGCAGCTCCACGAGGCACCTTTCCTGCGCAAGGGCAAGGACAGGTGTCACTGTGTGCCGAGCAGGGCCCAGGCGGCATCCCGCCAGCCCCAGGGGACCCCCTCTCCCGGAGCAGCCAGGCCCGGTCAAGAGCAAAGCTCTCCCAGCCAGCAGCAGCAGAGGAGGGAGCAATGAGTGGGGTCAGGTGCAGGTGTGGGGTGGAAGCTTCTGCAGAGGATGTTGTAGGAAGAGCTAGAAAACACCTCCCTGGTGGCGCAGCGGGTTAAAGCACTGCACTGAGAAGCTAAAGCCACTGCAGTGCGAGTTCAGTCCCCACCCCGGAGGTGGCCACATGGCACAGCAGACCTCCCCTGACCCCCGCTCGCCGCTCCCCTCAGCAGTGTACTTTGTCCATCTGCCTGTTCTGCTCCCCGCTCTGTCTCTGGTGAAGCCTCTTACCACCCCTGCGCCTCTGGCTTGTACCCCAGTTCTGTACACACAAATAAATAAATCTTTTAAAAAAGCCCAATATCTAGGGCTTTCACCCCACACCATCTTAGAGCTGCAGTGTGACTATTGCCCAATGGAAGGGTGGAGACAGAGCCCCAAGTTCAAACCCCACCCCAGCCAGTTGTCCTGAAAGGTCCAGAGCAGGTCTATCAGCCTCTTAAGTCCTGTCTCCTTACTGAGAGGTTGAGAAAATAATGCCAGTGAGACTTGGCAATGGCTGCCGGCACAGGATGAGATCAAAGGGAAAGTCTCCGTGCTGTGGTCGCCCTCCGGCCTGTGTGTGTGTGTGAGTGTGGGCCCAGGGCGGTGCCGGGCTCTCAGAGGCTGGGCCCACACAGGCTTAGAGCAGCAGATCAGAAGGGCGTTCACAGACCACATCCCCACTTCGGCCCCCGGCATCGGACCGGCTTCTGGAGCGACACCTCTTGGGTGACATCACCAGACCATGTCACCCACAGGCACACACTAGCCTTCTCTCCCCCTGATGAGGTCAGGGCCCGGGGCTGCGGTGGTCACATCGGGGAAGCCTGCCCTGAGGTGTACCTGGCTCGCGCTCCTCTTCAGCCCTGTGCTCGTTGTCCCAGGCACAGGGGCGGAGCAGAGGGGCTGGCGTGCCCCAGACAGCAGAGTTCAGGTGGCTCAGTGCTGTGCCAGCCACACGCCAAATTGCAGCCAACAGCCCTCCCTCCTCACCCTGCCCCGAGGTCAGCGGCTGCCCCGAGGACCTGCATAGTGGAAGTGAGATGGATGGTGGAGCCAGAAAGGGGAGGTAAGGGGGGAAACAAGGTCAGGATGCAGATACTCCCTAGGCACCCCAGAAAAGTTGAGCCCTTTGTGGTCCCTTTCTAAAAGCCAGTCCACACAGCCATCATCAGCCCTTGCTGGGAGAGTGGTGCCTTTGGCTATAGCCAGGGCTGGGCCCTGACTCTCCCGCACCACGGTGGCCAGCTGAGGGCCCTCGGAAAGTCCATGCTGTGCCCCAAGTGAAAACTTTCCCTGCCTGAGTGCAAGGGGCCCTGCAGCCTCTCCACCCTGCTTCTTGGGTCCTCCAGGAGAAGTTCTCGGGCCCGCCACCAGGGGGCGCCCCACTCCGAGAGGCCCGGCCCCTTCCCTCCAGCCCATCTGTCTGCCTGGCCGGGCCTGGCCCTGCTTGGACAAGGCCACCTGAGAGATGGATGCCCCTGGGCTCCTGGCCCTCTGGAAGAGTTTGTGGGCTTGATGAGTTTACTTTACCAAGTACCCCCAAGTACGCTTCCATCCAGGGAGGGAGGAACACTTGTGGCCGCCTGTGGATGTATGTAAATACACCGCCAGAGCCACTGGGCAGGCAGAGGCCTGGGGAGTGCTGGCGAGCGGGCGCAGGGCAGGCAGGGCCGATCCTCGTGGGACTTTCTGATGACAATTTGACTTTGTGTGTGTGTGACAGTTATTTCTAAGATGGCAACTTAACTTTTCTGTGTATGCTCTAAACTTGTGAAGCGTTTTCAGGGGGCTGGGGGACATTGTGTGTGGTGTGTTTGGTGTGTGTGGTGCATGAAGTATATGTGTGTACGTGTGTGGTGTGTATGCGGTGTGAGTGTGGGGTGTGTGTGTGTGTGGTACATGGGGTATATATATATGTACGCGTAGTGTGGTGTGTTAATGTGGTGTGTGTTAGTGTGGTGTGTGTGTGGTACTTGGGGTATCTATGTGTATGTGTGTGGTGTGTCGTGTGGTCCATGGGGTATATATGTGTGCATGTGGTATGGTGTATGTGGCATGTGTGGTGTGTGTGGTGTGTGGTTCATGGGGTAGCTGTGTATACATGTGATGTGGTGTGTGCGTGGTGTGGTGTGAGTGTGGTGTGTGTGTTTGGCCATAGGGTATATATGTGTGCGTGTGTTGTGGCGTATGGTGTGTATGAGTGTGTGATGTGTGTGTGCGCACCCACATATGTGGACGTCTCCATCTCGTGCCTCGTGTAGCCATGGAGCAGGCCCAAGCAGGGCCTTGTGTTCATTCCAGATGTCAGCGGGAGTCTGAAGTCAGCAGCTTGCTGGTGACCAGCAGAGGAGTAGAAGGTGAATTAGAAACCCAGAGAAAACGTCCTGTGAGTCTCTCGTCATTTCTGGACCTACCGCAGCGCGCGCCCCAGTTCTCAGTCAGGACTCCTGTCCTGTGCTGTTCTCGGCTAAGTCTGGGAGCTTCTCAGAAACCGAATCCCACGGAGAAGAAGTTGCCCCCCACGCAGGCAGGGCAGCGCAGCCGGGCACTCTGCCCAAGCCCCTGCCCACACAGCCATCCACACAGGTCCCTCAGCCCAAGGGGGCTCTTGGGGCTCCAGCTGCTGGGCTCCAGGGAGAAGCTCTGCCTGGGTCCCCTCACTCCAGAGCCGCTACAGCTGAGGAGCCAGGAAACACCGCAGCCACGGGCATGGCGCAGATACTGAGGGAGGCAGGTGAGTCCGGGAGTCAGGGACCCTCTGCTCCGGGACACCCAGAGCTCCAGCTGCCCCCAAACAGGCCACAGTAAGAAAGGCAGAGATGAGGGCCCCCCACACGCCCCACAGTGGCCCTGGGGAGCCTGGCTGTGTCTGGCTGTGTAGCTGGCCAATGATGGGGTGCAGTGGGGAGCCAGTGGGAGGTGTGGTCAGTTGTTCCACACGGCCTCCCCCCACCCCCGCCCGGCATGCTTGAGTTGATCTCGATGTTCCTTCCATTAAGAGGGTCTGTGCCCATCTCCTGAATCTGAGGGGCTGTGCTTGCTTGTAGCCTACAGAGTGGGGTGGACATGGGGGCTGGCTCTCCAAAGCTCAGTCAGAAAAGGCCGTGAAGCTGGGCAACCCTGAGAGCCCTGAACCGCCAGGTGAGACACCTGACCGTGAGGAGGCTGCCATGCTGCGACGAACCCCAGGCCACGGGCAGTGCCGACCACATCACAGGACTCAGGAAAGGGCCTTCAGATGGCACCAGCAGCTGAGGTCCTATGTAGGGACAAGCCAGCCTGCTGGAGTCCCTGTCCGAATTCTGGACCCACAGAAACTTGAGAATAGGAAGATGGCCATCGCATGCTACTCAACTTGGGGGACAACTAGTCACCCAGCACACCCAAAACAGACAGCCCAGGAGGGCACGCAGAAAACTGCCAATCAGCCAACCTTGCTGCCCTCTCCCAGATACTCCCAGAACATGAGGGGTCACAGGCTGTTTGAAGAGCAGTTAGCAACCCAGATTGGAGGCCACAGGGACTGTGGCTCAGGGCAGCTCATCTTGCCCGGTGCCCCGGCCCGGGGCACCCACGGTGGCAGGTCCTGCCAGGCAGAGCTGGCCCGCGTCTCCCAGGGCCACAGCTGGCTGTCCCGCTGGCTGAGCCCCAGGGCTGGGTTTGCTGGGTGTGTTCGATGCCTCTGAGCATCATGGACGCCGGGAACGGGCCCCTGCAATAACTGAGCGGGGCAGAAAGCAAACCCCGGGCGCCATGGCGGTGAACTCGAACAGGAGCAGGCCTTCCTGTGCCCTCGTCCCGGTCCGGGCCCTGCTGGGCAGGCTGCGGGAAACCTGTCCTCCACTGGCTTCTGGGACTGTCGGGAGTCCACAAGTGGACTGAGGTTTCCAGGAACGGGAATGGGATGGCAAGGCCGTGGGGCCACGGAGAAGGGGCTGAACAAGGGCTTGTGCGTGCAGCACGCTCTGGCTCCAGGGCTCGGAGCCCTCACAGACAGGGCCTGGGCGGTCAGCAGCTGCGCTGGCCACAGGTGACCTGTTCCCAGGCGAGAGGCCCTGGAGCCCTGCACGCGGACGCCTTTATTCCCCAGCTGTGATGCAGGCAGGGCCTAAGGGAAAAGAGAGGGGTCCAAGGTGTGGGCTTGGCCTCCCAGAATGGGCAGCCGGAAATGACTTGACCCCCCCCTGCCCGGACGCACAGGGGAAACAAAGGCCCAGAGGAGAAGCCAACCCAAGTGTGTCGTCACCAGGGGCAACTTGGCGGAGCAGCGCTGGCTCAGAGGCCTGGGAAGAAGTTGTTGTTGGGCCCAGCAGGGGGTGAGTGTTTGTTTTGTTTTGATTTTTAAAAAGCCTGGACCAAATCAGCTTTTTAAAATGCTGCCCAGGACCCAGTGCGCTTGCAGACAAAGAGGCAGACCCAGCCGCGAGGACCCGTCCACAGAGACCATGTAGGTAGGTTCCCAGGCCCCCGCAAGGCTCCTTCCCCTGACCACAGGGCCCAGCCTCGTTGGCCTGTTCCTGCCAGCAGGAACTTTCCTGGCGTGACAGTCACAGATAGAGTCGTCAGCCATTTTTTTCTGCACAGTTCAGCATCTCACATGGTGGGGCTCATTTGTCATGATTTTACATTGTCACAGACATTTAATTCATTGTCACATCAGATTGTAATGCTGCACTCATCCTGCTCTGGAGGCCACAACCCCAGACAGTCAGGGAGGAGTGGAGATGGTTATGGGAGATTTCCCGCTTCTGTTCAAAAGAGATCAAGTCAGCGTACAGCGTAGATAAGCTCCTTCCATTTAGCTGCCAGAGGGGAGCCCATCGAACTGACCACAGCTGGAGACCCATCGCCTTCTCCAAGCCCCCAAGCTCGAAAGGGGCACCTTCCAGCCCTTGCCGCCCCTCCTGGGGCTGCTTCCCTGCAGCCACAACACACTCACCTCTGCCCAGCCTGGGGTCATAGACCCCAGGCCACTGCTGTCTCTCCACCGGGGAGCCTCCAGGTCTGGAGGGTAATGGGCTCTCGGGGCGCCCATCTGCAGGGCTGAGTGAGAGGGGGCGGAGGAGCATCAAGTGGGGGAGCAGTGAATACACTGGCAGGTCATGGGAGCCCAAGTCTCAGCTTGAAGAAAGAGAAAATTCAAGATGGATTGTGTTGTTCCCACCAGAGGTCTTGATGTCACTTCCGGAGTGGCCATGAGGCTGGCAAGTAGTGAACAGATTCTGGAACTCTAGAGAAAGCTCTACCACATCCCAGTGGTCAGAGATCGACTTGAACAGAGCCAGGGCCAGTCAGAGCTGGGGAGGAGGCCTGAAATCCATGCTTGTCCCAAGGAAAAGCCCTCCTGTGTGTTTCCCCCACAGTGCCCTGACTCACTTCTGCCACCAAGCAAAGGTTCTCCCCCTCCCCCCATACACACACACCAAGCCATTCTGCAACCCCTTAGCTGTACTATGTGTCTGGAGGTAGGCTCCCATCCTACAGGCTCGGGGCTCAGCCCCACAAACTGCCCCACTCATCTTGAGATGGCCCCCATCTTAAGGGAAGCCCATTTTTTCAGACCAACTGACCAGCTACAGGTCACAGACTCCCATTACCCCCTGCTCGGGTTTGTTCTTTTGCTGGAGCAACTCTCAGAACTGGGGGAGATGGTTTACATAGTAGATTACCAGTTTATATGAAAAGAAATAACCCAGGAACAGCTGGAAGGAACAGAAGCGTAATTGGACAAGGCGTGCAGGAGGGAATGGGAACAGGTGGGCCACTCCCAACATCTACACAGGCCCACCACCCTGGAGGCTCCCAATTTTTTATGGAGATTCCGTTACATAGGACAGATCAATTGAATCGTCCGCCTTTAGTGAGTGATGTACCCTCCAGCCCCTCTACCCTTCCTGAAGCTCCAACCTTCTAGTCCTGTGGTTACCTTGGCAACCAGCCCCCAGCCCCAGGGACCTCCAAAACTCATCTGCTAACTCAGGTTTGACTGAAAGGGATTTGCTATGAATAGCAAAAGATACCCACCCATTTCAACTTTATGCTCTGGAGCTATTCAGGAATTAGGAATGAAATTACACATTGTGACAAAAGAGATCTAGACAGGTTCACATGCAAAGTGAGAAATCTAATTTCACATGTGAGAACTGGGAGTTAACTCTCTCTTAACTGGCATCCATTCCCGCAACATTCAGGAAAGCACTGAATGGGGGGTTGTAGAATGGGGGGGCGGTGGCAGAGCTAAATCCCAGGCATGAAGGGAGCCACCTCTACAATTGAGGGGCTGGGGGCCTTGCACCCATGGGGCCAGCCATGGGTGTTGAGAGTGTTGCTGGAAGTACAGCGCTGGGAAGGGGTAGGAGTCAGGAGGGATGCTGTGATCAATTAGTAATGTCTGTCACAGGCCTGGGTGGGGAGGAGGCAGCACAGTTTCTTCTGGAGTATTCTTCAGCGCACAGGCCAGAACAGTCTCCCCAGGGAGGCACAGAGAAGTTGAGAAAGGAAAATAAAATCAACCTACATCCTGCAGACTGTCCCATTAATTCACCCCAAACTTTCTCCTACTAAACTTTCCTTTTCCAGTGCTGCCTCTCCTAAAGCTTACCAACGCAAAAGAGGCGGAGCTAGGTCTATTTTATGCAAATGACATTTCAGTCAGTGCTGCCCTGATTGGTGGAAAGTTTGTCAAGCAGATATAGGATGAATTTCAATCAGATGTGGCTTACCAATGTAGTTCCCCCCCCCCCACCCTACCACCCCCAGGCTGTGGACCCCTTTGCACTTGCCAGTACATGCAGGTACCTGGAAATCCCTGGGACCAGTCCTCAACAGGCTCCCAGCTCTGTTTGAGTGTCACCCAGACTCAGGATGGCCCCATGTTCTTATTTTCTTTTGTCACTTCCCTCTCACTCTTTCTTATGGTTAACATGAGCCAAATGTTTTCAGGAAGTTGCTCATTTGGCTGACTATATTTCAGAAAATGGCTTTTCTTCAAAATAAGTCTTATTTCATGTCCATTGCCAATTGGCTAATTTGCCTAATACCAATATTAGCCAAATGATACTGTCGTTATCCACTTGTAGACACTCAATCTAACATCGCAACATCAAAGCTCCCCTCCCCTCCACACACAAGTGCCAGGATGGTACTCTGGTGCCCTAAGATGCTCTTGCTATCTTTCTGACTCTGTCCCCCTATGGAAATGCTGTGTCCTTGCAATTTGTAAAGGATGCAGAAATGCTGACACAGCTCGGAAACTTGGCACAAAACTCCCTTCCAGTCTTCTGCAGGCCTCTCTCCTCTGCTTTCTAAACCCCCTTCTAGACAGACACCAGTAAGGAAAATATTCATATGACATATGACATAATTTTTAAAAAGAAAATAGTGTTCCAGTGTTCACAGCAGCATTATTCACAATAGCCAAAAGTGGAAACAGCCCCAGTGACCATTGACAGATGAGCAGATAAACAAAACATGGTTTGGCCACATGATGTCTTTAAAAGGTAGGTAATTCGGGCTCTCCCTGGTGGCGCAGCAGATTAAAACACAGCAGTAAGAAGCTAAAGCCACTTCAGCATGAGTTCGATCCCCGCCTGCCCCAGAGGTGCCCACATGGCGCGGCAGACCTCTCCTGACCCTCCCGCTGCTCCCCTCAGCAGTGGACTTCATTGATCTGCCTGTTCTGCTCCCCACTCTGCCTCTGGTGAATCCTCTCACCACCCCTGCACCTCTGGCCTGTACCCCAGTTCTGTGTGCATAAATAAAAAAATCTTTAAAAAGAGAAAAAAAGTAAGTAATTCAGACACCTGCTACAACTTGGACGAAACCCCTGCCCCTCTCTTCTGCTTTTCCTGCTACCTTGACCTCTCCACTGTCTTCCTCTCTTTCCCCTTCTATCTTTCTAACCAGAAATGTTCAAAATTCATCTCAAAAATATTCCACCACATCACTGGATCTCTTGAGAAACCAGCCCCCGTATCTCGGAGGCTTATCTCGACCCTTGCACCTGGGGGATTCTTCATGCTCTGGCTGAGTTTTAATCCTATCTCACTCTCCCAAGTCACTTAACTTCTCTGACTTCCAAGTCTTGCTTGTGGGTAACACCACAGTGCAGAAAGGCACGGGATCCACACGGAGCGTGGCCAGTGCCTGGCACAGGGGCCCCCACCAGGACCCGGGAGCCCTCCCCCTCCCCACGGTGACGCTGCCTGGACCCGAGCCAGCGACCTCAGCGGCCCAAACCCCCACCCTGGCTCCTCCGGCGTGTGAACGTTCTGCTGCTTGTGAAATGGGAAGCGGGGCCACGTGGCCACCTGTCCCCCAGAGCGGCTGCCGACCCCCGCCGCAGGCACCGCCTCGGGGCCACAGGAGCCCTGGACGGCGGAGCATCTGCAGCCCGGGGGGCCTGGCCGTTGACGAGGCCGTTGTTGTACAAGCAACTGTCATCCTGCAGCAATCCGGCGGCCTCCCCGGCTGTGGTTTCAGTGAAGCCTCTGGCCAGCACAGACATCTCAACCCCCAAGGCCATGTTTATCAGAGAGCCTGGTGACAGGGGTGACAAGGGGGACCTTGAGGGAGGCCGCTGGCACCACCACGGGAAGTGGCATTTCTGAGGACACGCGGTCCGGTGTGGGCCTCCCTCTGGGCCCGGCTTGCGCTCAGCTGTGCCCTGCGGTCAGTGTTCTGGAAAGATCTGGAATCCTGGAGTCAGGTGGGGACGACTCCTGAGACTCCCTCACTGGTATCCCTTCAGAGGGGCTGAGCTTGGGGTTCTGGGGTTCTTGCCACCCGTCCACCTGGGTGGACAGGGTCAGGAGCATCCGCTTCAGAGGATGCAGCTCTTGCTTTTCGAGAGCCCTCAGTTCCCAGCATGGTTGGGTGCAGCATCGCCTCCCTGGCCCTCCACGAAGTACTGCTTCCACGCCACCTGTCCCTCACGTGGATAAGGGGAATGAAAACCAAGAGGTGTGGCGCCCTGATGGCGGGGGCCAATCAGGGATGGTGGGAGGGTTTCAGCAGGGCAGGGGCCACGGGCGGGTGTGAGGGGCAGCCTAGGTCAAGGCTGTCGCCTGGAGGAGCCCCCAGCCAGGCGAGAGTCCTCAACAGCTTTGCAGCTCTGTCTTCCAGAGTCCTCACGGTACCGCTGTGGCCTGCCCCCCCCCGCCAAGGCTGACCACCGAAGTCCCCTAGGTCCCCCCATTTGGAGTTATCATGGTAAGGGAAGGGCCCCCCTTAGCTGAGGTTCTGGGGTGCTGCCTCGTCAGCATTTCCTCGAGGACACAGGAAGTCCCCTTTGCGAGGAGGCCCTGGGCTGGAGCGCCCCCTTTAGGTTAGAACTGGAACCACTACCCCAGGGCTCACTGCTGAGCGCGGCCTCCAGGGGGCTCACCAGGCGGTAGGTACCCCGGTGCGGGGGGGGGGGGGGTGTCCCAGGAATCCCCGACCCTCCCAGCACCGTGCTCCCCAGCCCTGTGCTCCCCAGCCCTGCGCTGCAGGTCCTACCACGCCGCTTGAACTCTACTTTCCAGAGGGACATACGAGGTCCAGAACGGGCCCTGCTCCAGGCTGCATGAGGTCCCGGGGGCCAAGTCTCTGACCCCCACAACCTCCCGGAGCCAAGCGCTCCCAAAGTCATGCAGGTCAGGCTTTTGCAAACCTTTGTTGCAAGAACATTTTCCTGACACAAACTCTGACCTGGACATTCATTCAGCCAATCAAACCGCAGAGGGCAGGAGTGGGCATGGATGCCCTGTGCCCTGTCCACCCAGAACTCCACGGCACTGGATGAAACGGTCTGGTTGAGCCCAGCTTAGCTCTCCGCGGGAGAAAGCCCCGGCCATGGGGGCAGGGCGCTGAGAGGCATAGACAAGGGTTCCCCTGGAAATCCATTCACGCCAGCCTCTGCAGCCTGCAGACTACCTTCTCCCGAGCTCTGATGTGTCCCATATTTCTGGCCTGACAGTCTCCTCCTTGTAATCACCAATCCGTTTCCCATTGGAGGCGCTGACTTTGAACTTGCAGAAAACAAAGACCCCTTTGTGAAGGGCTTTGGGGAAGCGAGGTGGGGGAAGAACTGTATAAATAATATGAGAAGCACAACCCCAATTATATTTTGTAACCTCTTTCGTGAATTTGAAATAAAAACCACTTTATTTCGAAAGCTGCACTGGAGCCAAGTTTCTCTGGCCTGGACACGGAGGCCGAGGGCCCAGGACCGAGCGGTGGGACAAGGCGCTGGGCTATCAAGCATGGCCAGGCCAGCTAGGAGCAAGCTGGCTGCTCCCAGGAAGGCATCATAAAACATGGCCTTACTGTATTTTTTTCCAAGTTGCAGGAAGCCCAGCTTGCACAAGAGGAAAGACATTTCTTTGCCACTTGAGCTGGAAAGAAAATGACTTTGTCCCCTCCTCCCCCATCCCCCACCCCCCCAGCTCGCAATCATGCGTGTCTTCCCAGCTTCCCTCACATCTCTTCCTGCCAACACGGGCAGGCAGGAGCCAGGGTGGGGGCTACAGCTGTCTTTCTACCACCCCCCCTTCCCCCACACAGACTCGGGGAGCATCAGGCTGCCAGTGGTTCCTTCACACACTGAGCCCCGTCAGCAGCTGGGCCTGTGCCCACAGCCCTTTTCTCCCTAGCAGGCCCCCAGCCTCCCCTCAAGTGGAAGGCGTTTCCTCGAAGAAACCCTCCCTGATTCTGTTGCTCCTCCTGTCCTGCCCTCTTCCAATACCAGCACAGCAGCTTGACTTTGTTTCAGACCCACCCTCGCAGTCAAATGAGGTCCTAACAGGGTGTAATTCATCCTTGTGCCCAAAGCACCTATCCCAGAGCGTGGCACAATGGCATCCTGTGGTGGATGGAGGACCAGGTCACATGTTTCTTACTCCGTAGTAGTACAAGTAGTGGCCAAGGTGCGTTCGGCTAGAAACCCCCTCTCTATGGGAAAAATGGGGGTGAGCGAGGGAAGGAGGGGACATATAGGTTCATATTACTGACGTCTAAGTAGATGGCTTCAGGCATAGCTTGGGTCTCTCTCTCCATCTTTCCACCCCAGCCTATCACAAGTCGGCCTCCCCCTCATGAAGGAGTCAGAAATATACATCAAAGACAGTGCTTTGTCCCCATGACTTGTTAAGTGCTCTGTTCCTGCTCATTCTGGCAGGAAATTTACTGGGAAAGTAAATGTCCTGGCAACTCTTAAGAAGCAGGGATCTGAAGAAGCAGAAGACAGGTAAACTGTTCTCTGAAGCTCACTCTGCTACCCACGATGTCTCTGGACATGAATTCCAATATAACCATTTAGATGCCCTTTATTAATAACTTGCACATCAAAAGAGAGGCAGGGTTACAACCTAACTTTGGCCTGGCTTATAATCCTGCCACAAGGCTTTCCGTATTGAAGGCAGACGGCTTCCATCTTCCAGTGAAGGAACCCTGGTGCCTGGGGAGAAACTCATGGTTGTTATTGCTGTCTTTGTTTTTAGGGCTAGGGATGTTCACCCCCAAGACATTTAAACATTTGTGTATAGCTTTTAATCTTCCCAAATTTAACTACTAATAGTCTGTGGTTGAACAGAAGCCTTACTAATAACACAAGCAGTCGATGAACACTTATTTTGTGAGTTTTTTATAGAGAGATATAAATATTATATATGTGTTCTTACAATAAAATCAGCTAGGGAAAACAAAATATTACTAAGAAAATCATAAGAGAAAATACCTTTATATTCCTGGACTGTATTTTCTATACCCTAAGTTTATGTTGTCTGTTCACCAGATGAATCAAATATTTGTCAATATCTCCATCAATATTGTCTTATTCAATGCAAAATATTGTAGATGTTACACTTATTACTAAACACAGGCATCAAAAATGAAAGATAATGTGAAAAGGAAACTCATTTATTTACAGATATAATGATTCTTCCATGGGTAGTCTTCCAAAAAATTCCAGTATATTGAAACAAACTACATATAAGTGGACCTCACAGTTCTAGCCCTTGTAGCTGTGTGGGAACAGCTATAACATATGAGCTAGGATTGGCTGCAGAAGGCCCACATCTCCTCATGGCATCATCTGAGGGCTGCCCTTCCAGGCTGATCTTCCTTTTCTTGGGATAATGACCTAGAGGCTCACTCTGATTTCATCCACTCACTCATGGCCACCGATTGGAGACCTCAAGATTTCCTGCAATCTTTCACTCTGAGGTATCAATCCAGGATGCCCCATTCCATACTAAGTCCAGATGTCCCTTGTTCCAGTCCTATCCCTATTCTACTCTGGCCGGGATCTCACGTCTTTGGGGCTCAGTTCAGTGACCAAGAAGACCCTAACATCCTTCTGCTGGGGTTCCACCTCCTGGACGTGGTCTGAGTGGGAGAATTGGCTGGCCTCTTCACCAAGAGGAGGACATGACCCACTGTGGGATAGGGAGGACCCTGCAGCTTCGTGGTAAGTGCAAGGGACCCTGCACCAAAGCCATCACCTGCTAATGGCTGGTGGGGACGCTGTTCAGCAAGATGGCGTCACCCACCTCATTAGGTTAGCGCTGTGCATTGGCGTCTCTTCCTTCTTTGAATTTTGTTTGTCATGTGCGACTGGTCTTAGTGGTGTGCTCCACAAACAGCTATAAGAATAAGGGCTTTACACCTGCTTTTCGTATGTATGTAACGGATAACAAAAATGATTGGCCGACACCAGAGACCCAAGGGAATGTTTCCCTCTGAAAAGGAACAGGAGCTCCAACATTATTTGAACTTGAGAAATAATGTGACAAAATTAGTCAATCTCCTCTGAGGTATCAAGAGCCAACAGGCAACTTGACAAGGAGGATCAAAAACAGTTGATTATGAGCCACCTTCCTTTTTAAGCTCTGCCCAGGGCAGGGCTCCCGTCTCTGAGCTAGTTATGAAGTCTGGTAAGTGCAGGTGAGCCCTCATCTCCAGGTGCCGCCCTGACCCGGGCGGGCCTGCTTCTCCCAGACTGGCAGGCAAGGAGGGTCGCCGGCAGGGGAGCTCTGGGACAGTGATGCACCAGACCAAACCCCACCCCCAATGGCCTCCAATCCAAAGCGAAGGGGGGCTCAGTCTTGCCCTCACCCTCCAACCTCAGCATGAGGGGGTCAATCACGGCCCATCCCAGCTTAGTCTGCAGCGAGCCGAAGGAGCACCAGCAGCTGTAACCGCGGGCTGGCAGTGGCAGGAAGTGCACATGGATCTCCCGCACACTGGAGCCATTTGCAGCCCCACGGAGCCACCAGAGCACCTGACCTGAGCTGAGGCAGGGAGCACGGTGAGGGCTTGTGGGAAGTCCAGGCCTGCCGGTTCCCAGCCTACAGGCTCTGGAGCCACCGCGGGAGACGGTAAGCTGGGCCAGGCTGGGCCCAGGGGCCGGGAAAGGGGAGCCGTGGTCTCCTAGGTGAGAAGCTGTGGTCACTGGCCTGGCTCCTGGCGGGATTCTTGAATCACAGCCCTCACCCGCCCTGGATCTTGGAACACCAGGCCCAGGTTCCACTCTGCAGGGGCTGGTAGGATTCACTGACAAGGCAAAGAACTGATTTATTTTTACTTCTCAGCGTCACCCCCACCAAAATGAAGCCTGCTATTTAACCAGTAGCCACAAAAAAATAAATATTTAAACACTGCACGGTGCAACCGTGCCAAGCCCTGAGGGGGTGAGAGGAGAGTTGGATCCCCCACCCACAGGGAGAGACACCCCAGAAACTCTAGCACCGAGGGGCCAGGCCTGCCCAGTACAAGAACAAGCCCTGGGATGTCCACATGTTCCCAGTGTCTGAAGGAAACAGAAACTGATTAGAGAAAAAAGAGAAGAAAGAAACCGAGAGGAAAAATCCCTCTCCAGAAAGTTCTCCAGTGTGGGCATCAAAGAAAGAAACGCCCTGACCGGCTGCAGAGTCCTTCCTTTGCTCAAGTTGTGTGGCCTCCACAGACACCAGACACCCCCTCCTTGGCCACAGCTGAGGTCAAAGGCCACATGCAGCAGGGGTTTTCAGGGCAGGGCTGCTGGGCCTCCAGCCAGCAGAGTCTCCACCCAGCAGCAGACACCTGCTGCTGGGCCCCAGCCCTGGGGCCCGGGATGTCCGAAAGCTTCAGGATCTGGAGAGAGAGATACAGAGATGGCTGGGAGAAGACAGACAGACAGACAGAGGACAGCTGAGATAGAACAGAAGAGAGATAAAAAGAGACAGAGCTGGGAAAGATAAAGTCAAGGGGAGACTGGGATGGAGGCAGAGGAGAGGAGGCAAAGAGAGAAAGAGACAGAAAGACAAGTGGTAGGGGAGAGACAGAGACAGACAAAGGAGAGAGACGGAGGGCTAGGGGGAGTCCCGGCCGCTCAGGCAGTGTAGCAGAGAGAGGTTAATAAAGGATAAGAAACAAAATCATGCTAACCGGTAGCCCGGAACCCTCACAGCAGCCCTTGCAGGTGTTCCGAATTCAGGCCAACGAAGTACCTTCCCCGGGAGGAGCATATCCTCAGGCCTGGTGATTCTGATTCTGCTCTGGCTCTGGCTGGAAAGGGGACCCCCTACTGCGTGATGCCTGCTGACAGCCCCTCCCTCCTGCCCCTGGCTCAACACTGGCACTTTCTGCTTCCTGGGTGTTTTCAAGTCACTTGATTCATCCTCGGGAGAAACTCTGGAGGGGAGATGTTATAAGCTCATTTTACCGGCCAGAGAAGAGAAGTCCAGGGAAGTGAGGGGCTCATCTAAGGGTGAGCAGGAGAGCAGGTCTGCCAGGCCCCAGTTCTTGGCCTCCTGGGCTTAGGCTCCAGCTTCTCTGTGGGACCCCATCTAGGCAGGCTTCCGTGGCTGCAAATGCAACCCCCCCCCCGCCCCCACACAACCCCCTTGCTGCCAGACTCACTCCAGCTAGACCTCACTCCATGAGATTGCCCTCAGTCCAGTGCCTGCTGTCGGCCTGGAAAGAAACGGGAAATTCATCCAAACTAAGGTTCTGGGAACTGATAACAGGCCCCTCTCCCAGGAGAGAGCAAGGGGTAGACTTCCTAATCAGCGAGAGGAGAGTCTCTGTGGGTGCACTGTCCAGTCCCTTCGGTCGGTGTCTGGGGTCCAGTGACCACATGTCCTTCCTCCCCACACCACCTCAGGAGATGGTCTTTGAACAAGATGGGGGTTGGGGTAGACACCCCCTTTGCAAGCAAAAACCCAAGTATCACTTTGACTCCCCCAAACTTAACTACTTATATCCTGCTATTGGCCAGAAAGCTTACCAATAGCCTAAAGTCCACAGACACATATTTTGTGTGTACATGTATTATATACATTATGTCCTTGACAATAAAGTAGGCTAGAGGAAAAACTATTATTAAGAATATGATAAAGAGGGAGAGGAATATCATAGTACTGGACTGTGTTCATCTGTTCACAAGACAGTCCTCATATAAGTAGACCCAAGTATGTTTTCAAGGTTAACTGCAATTTGCTCCCTAGAGATGAGCCCCACCCGAGGGCAGTTCAGGAGACGTGGGGACCCCAAAGTCAGCCGAGCCTCAGAGCACATTTGCAGTAGCTGTGAAATGGCTCATTCTCCAGATGCACAAGGTGGGGCCCAGCAAATCTAGATTCTCCCCAACTGGGCTAAGTTCCAACAGCTGGAAATGGGATGGCCTGGCTGGGGCCTGGGAGAGTTGCTGAGTGAGGACAGAATCTCACAAACTCCGGAAGGGTCCTGTCCTCCTCAGCAATTTCAGCAAACCCCTCCAGAGATATCCAATCTAGCAAGCTTAATAAGGGCCAATTTTCTCATTACTGTCCTCCAGGACCTCACAGCTCATTAAATTCCTTCTGCACAGACAGATTGAGGAACAGGCCTGAGAAAAATGTATCTCAGCTTTAAAAAAAAAGGGGGGGGGGTTTTAGATTCCACTTTATATCAGCCAAGATTTAGTTACAGGAAACAGAAACCTGTGTGACAATTTTGAGCAAAAGCGGTTTAGACAGGAAATGAGGGGCTTACAGTTTCATGGAGAGGCCTGGCGGAGCTGGCGTGGCCCACTGGGGTGAGACCCAGAGCAGCACCTGGGGACCAGCCGGCCTGATGTTAAAACCCTACCCTGACCCTGCCAGTCAGGTGGAGGGGCGGCATCCCCGCTGCTGCCTCTGCTCCTGCTGCTTGACCTCACACAGGGCGGCAATGACACGGGACCGCTCACTCTTGAGAAGCAATCACTGCAACGCTTGCCAGCAAGAACAGCCTGTAGTAGCAGGGCCTGAATCTGCTCTGGGCCTTGAGTCGTGGGGCGAGTGTGGTGTCGGCAGAAGCAAGTGCTGGCTAGGACTGGCTGTGCACAGCGCTGTGGCCCCGGTGTCCGGTGACATCATGTGAACAGCATGATAGAAACTGAGAGGGAAGGATCAGCAGCCCAGGCTCCTCAGCAAGCCCCACACACCAGCAAGTGCAGGCTTTGTTCAGTGTTTTCTTTTCTTCTGAGACCTGGTTGTTAAATATTTACCAACGCTCCCTGGGCAGAACCCAGTTCACATCTAGAGCTCTAGCTGCAAGAGAGTTCCCGCCTTTGAAAAGGAGGCAGAGTTGTGCGCTGCCAAGCCACCATTCATGACCCATGCTCCTAGGGATGCCCGGGGAAAACTCACCCATGTGTGAAATGATGGGTAGCTGGTGATGGCCAGAATCATGGCGGTCGCTGCAGGGTGTCAGCAAAATTTCTTCACGAGAGTTGCTCCTGAGCGTATGTGGAAGTTCACTTGCCCTCCAGCGAAGGAGCTGGCCAAGTGACAAAAGTGTGTGGTTCATAGGGGTCTGGGAATGGTTGATGTGTATCTGGGGGGGAGGAATGCTTGCATAAGCAGCTCATTATGGAAAACGGCAGCTAATAAGGTCAAGATGACAGTGTCATTTACAAGAGCATTAAAAGGTCACTTCCATCGGCAGCAAATGAAATTCGAAGCTCAATACGCTTGGAGGCAATTGCCGAAGAGGCCAACTGTTCATCAGAATAATAGGAAACTCATCCAAGATGGGCTGCATCTGTGGCTATTCAATGGACATGCAAAGTTACATGGTGCCATGCCCCAGCGGAGCTGGGTGAGGACCAGCGGCCTCGGGACAGCCCGAGTGGCCAGCCAAGGCCAGACCTGAACCCCAAGCAAGCGGCCCCTGCCTAGTCTCCATGGCCAGCGGGAGTTTCTGGTTCAAGATGCTGAATGTGCCTGTTGCCCAACCCTTGATCTAATTTTTTATTGGCTAGTGACCAAACAGGGAAACGAGTTGTTATGAACTGAATGGTGAGGTCCCCCTTCATTCCCACGCCAAAGCCCTAATCCCCAATGAGGTTTTGTTTGAAGCCTGTAAAGGAGTAATTAAGGTGTGATGAGGTCAAAAAGAGGGAGCCTGATCTGGGAGGGCCCTTGTCCCCAGAAGGAGTAGAGACCAGGAGGCCGCTTGCTTGCCCTCTCTACCCGTGAGGCCGGGGGAGAAGGTGGCCATCTCCAAGCCGAGAGGAACTCACCAGGCAGGAACCAAGTCTCGTAGCACCTTGATCTTGGACTTGTAGCTTCCAGAGCTGTGAGAACATTAAGGTCTTGTTGAAGCCCACTAGTCTCTGGCATCTTGTTACGGTTGTTATGGCAGCCTGAGCTGACTAATAGATAAGCTAAATCAATGTGCATTCACAGGGAACTAATTGGATACATTCTACAGTGTCTGTTGAGAGCCACATTGAATACCATGTGACAGGCTCCCTCTGGAGTTGTGCAAACAGCATTACGGATTCCTACAATGAAATACTTTCAACATTAAAATGCAAGATTGAACTCAATAAACATGAGGAATAACCTCCACGATGTGTGAAAAAGGAAGTTACAAAACGTATAGTTTGCTGCCATTCCGTGCAGAAGGAATCAAAGCAAACTATACGTGTATTTGCTCAGTTCTGTAAGTCTCTAGAAAAACACCCAAGAAAGGGGTTCAAAAAATAAAACTTGCCTCCAGGGAGGAGGTCCGTCCGTACCTCATGCCTTTCAGCACATTTTGAGCTAGGTACCATGTACAACCATTGCCGGTTCCAAGTATTTCAGTGTTTTTAATGGTGGCAGGAATAATACTGCCCTGATGATTGACATGTGGTCTTCAGTCAAAGAAAAACAGGGTCGACCTAGAAGAATCAGAGCATAGCCTCAGGTTCCTGCTTTGCTGCGGGGTCACTGTGGACTTTGGGGCACTCAGGGGACGGGAACCAAGTCGAGCCCCTCACCCCTGTGGACTCTTCACGGGAGACCACCGCCTGGGGGCCAGACAGAACATTTGATGTCTGCACATGGCCAGGGATGAGGCAGCTCTCTTCCTGGGAGAGGCAGGGGTTCAGGGGTCCATGGTACTTTAACCCAGGGTGGACCCAAAGCAGACACATCTGTCAGCTCCCCCAACCCAGGCACCCTAGGGAAGGGACTTCTGTTCTCCACTTGCAGGAGACCCAACCAGGTCAGCAGGCAGTAAGCGTGGGGGCACAGTGGGCTCAGAGCCGCTGGCTGGCCTGTCCCTCCCTGCCCTTCCCCTCCCTCTGTGTCTGAAGGGCAGTCCGGGCCCTCCCTCCACCCTGAGAGGCACTGTGGGGACTGGAGGAGACCTGGCCTGTGGAGAGGGGGCCGCATGGAGGGGACAGCCAGTGCTGACCAGTGCTGACCAGACCGGAGAGGCAACTCTGATTTAAATGTCACACTAACCCAAAGGTGTGGGTTCGGAAGGCCAGATGGCTTAGCAATTAAGAGTAGACAGGCCCTTGGACATCTGTTGCCTTTGCGGCCCAGCTGGATCCAGTCAGGGGGGTCCCTTGATGGGCAACTGCGTAAGTAAGCACCAGGCCAGGCCTGCCTGTTTTTCCCAGCACCAGGGATGCCCTGGTGGACAGGCAGCAACTCTTCGTTTCCTCATGAAGTCTCCCTTTGCACTTGGAACAAACCCACGCTCACTGACCTTGCCCTCCTGTGGCCCTGGGCCGTGATGTCCCTCACTCAGGCCTCACGTTTGTCCATCGGGCTCCAGAACGCAACAGGACCCCAGAGGCTGGGAACTGCCTGCATCGGCCAGGCCTCTCAGCCAGATGTCTCCAATACTCTGACACCCAGGCCAAGCGGGAGGGGCAGCTCTTGTCCACAAACCGTGGCGTCCCAGGGCCTCGGTGGGAAAAGTGAAGGCCTGGCTTGCTTTGGGGGCTCCTCTGACCGGTCCTCTGAAGAGCAGAGGGTAAACAGCAGGGCGGGGACCGAACGGGGCCCTTCTCCAGGCTGATGTTCCTGGAATCTGGCCTGGAAGGTCGCAACAGACCCCTTCCTTCGAACTGGGACCTGAGTACCCTTAAGCAAATCAAAATGACAAAGCCATTTCCCCAGAGCCTGGGAGGTGGAGTGTGGCCCAGGCGCTCACTCTATCTGGGCCCCTCTGGGGGCTCAGTCATTTCCTTCCTGGCTCTCACCTGCAGCCCCCTCAACCGAGGAGCTCGAAAGACAGTTGTCAACTGGCACCAGCTGGCAGATGATTAAGTGATGGGTGCAGCCCACTGGTTGAATTATTTTTCCATCAAATTTATTAAAGTACATGCAGTAAAATATACTCAATTTAGATATGTTCCTTGATGATATTCCTTGATGAGCTTTGAGAAACATAAAGAACATTTTGATCGCTCCAAAGGCTTCCCTGTGGCCCGTTGTAGTTTTTATGCTTCCCCCATCCCCAAACATGAAAACCACTAATCTCTTCCAGCCCTGGGGTTTTGCCTTTTCCAGATGGTCACATAATTAAAATAATAAATTGCATAGCCTTTGAGCCTGGCATTTTCACTAAACATCTTTGAGCCATGCTGTTGCACACGTCAGAAATGCAACTTTTTCCCCTGTAGCGTAGAGGTGTGGATGGCTCACGCTCTCTAGCCACTGGTGCAGGCCAGGTAATGTAACAGGGGGGTCCCTAGGAAAAAGGGAAGTTCCAGGTTCCCTGCCCCACCCAGGGGCAGGGGGGGGTGGAGCTGAGCAGAGAGAAAGGAGAAGAGAGAAGAAGAGAATGAAGCTGGATGCAGAGCCAGAAGGAGACCTGAGGGAGCCACATGGAGCAGCAAGCATGTGAGGAAGAAACCGGGCTTGTTTCCTGGCCCTGGACTGGTGAAGGCAGATGTGGGTGAGAGACCTGTAGGGAGGTGACTATGCAGCGTTTATATTGATTTTGATGTTGCTCTTTTCCTCCCAGATTTGTCTGGCCATTTCTGACCCTTTTCCATGGGTCCCGGCCAGAAGGTGCTTTAGTCTAGTGGCAGCTTTCAGGCTTTGCTTGGGCCAGTCCCTTTTGGGTTGACTTTTGCCCACGAGGGGATGGGTCACTTCAGGTGTTTGATTTAGAAGTTCTATTATTTGTGTTCCGTATTGTATATTCACTGTATTAAAGTCCCTTTTCATTAAAGTTTTATATATGTTTTGTCTTATTGTGGTAGATCACAGAACCCACTTAGAGTAGGCAGGATTTTGGGGCTTCAGGAGTGTCCCTCTCCCCCTGTTCTGGAACAGATTTGGGGTTCCCTAAAACACTAACACATGCTGCCTGACAAGGTCCGAGCTTGTGGGGGCACATTCCTTAAAAGTTAGGGGGCCCCAAAGCTGGCTTCTTCTGGACCCCCTTATTTTGTTTTGATCACTTCTGTAGTTGTACCAACTTTTTCATTCAAATGCATCTGATGAAGTCAAAAGTGATTTTACAATTAGCTGTTTAATAAAAGCAATTGGCTGTTATAGTAAAGTCAATATTGTAAAAAAGGCAGTACTAAGAACTTGTTAAAAAAATAACTAGAGGTCCTCCCTGGTGGCGCAGCGGGTTAAAGCTCAGCACTGAGAAGCTAAAGCCACTTCCGCATGAGTTTGATCCCCGCCTGCCCCAGAGGAAATCCACATGGCATGACAGACCTCTCCTGGCCGGCCCGCTGCTCCCCTCAACAGCGTACTTCATCAATCTGCCTGTTCTGCTCCCCTCTCTGTCTGTGGTGAACCCTCTCACCCTCCACATCTCTGGCCTGTACCCCAGTTCCATATGAATAAATAAATAAATCTTTAAAAATAAATAAATAACTAGAGCCCTTTTCCTGCCCGAACCGATAACCCATCACTCTACCATCTTTCTTAAGCCTTTTATGTTCAGCCTATAATGAGGAATTTTACTATCTCTCTCTCTCTCTTTCTAAAGATTTATTTATTTATGCATACAGAGCTGGGATATAAGCCACAGGTGCAGGGGCAGTGGGAGGATTCACCAGAAACAGAGTGGGGAGCAGAACAGGCCAACTGACAAAGTGCATTGCTGAGGGGAGCAGCGGGCGGATCAGGAGAGGTCTGCCGCGCCATGTGGGTCACCTCTGGGGCAGGCGGGGGGGCGGTGATCAAATTCATGCTGAAGTGGCTTTAGCTTCTCAGTGTCGGGCT
>NW_004567136.1:6777271-6778900 GCF_000260355.1 Condylura cristata | reverse complement strand
TCATGCTGAAGTGGCTTTAGCTTCTCAGTGTCGGGCTTTAACCCCTGCACCACCAGCGAGGGTTCTCTACTATCTCTCTTTTAATGATAGATTTCTAAGCAAACTAAACTTTTCTGCTCTGTCCCTCAACTTCATTTTCTTCACATATAGGATGCCTTAATGAAAATAAGGGTCATTAAATAGTAACTAGAGTTAAAGGGCTGCATTTTAGCTAATCTTTCACTGTGGTAAATATAGAAATGTTCGTCTTAAATTTTATGGATTCATGTACTTGTTGTAACATTAATAGATTGATTGTTCAGTTTTAAAGAGTAATGGCTGAAATGAGGACACCTTGTTTAATGAACCGTGCTTTTTTCTTTTCTTTTTTTAACACCACAAACATTTTTTTTTTACATCATTCTTCATTTACAACTGTGTTATAATCTTAGCTGGAGGTCAATTTGGGGTCAATTTGGACCCCAAAGTGTTCCTAGAAAAAAGGTGATGATTGTGATCTTTGTGCTTAATGCATATGTTAATGTTACATCACAGCTTGCTTGTAATGTACAAATAAAGCCCCGCCTAGACTAGAGGCAGGAGACACCAGCACCCGAAACTGACCCCATGTCTTCCTCACTCCCAACCCCTGCCCCCCCAAAATCTCTCCTCACCAACATCATTTCCCATCACCAACATCGTTTCCCACCTTCAAAGACCCTGCCAAAGGTTCTGCTGCAGAAGAACTGCAATAAACCACTTACTAGTTGACGCACATTGGGTTTTCCACTGCTCGACTATTGTGAATAATGGTGCTGTGAACTTTCATGGACAAGTCTTTGTGTAGATATCAGTGTTCACCTCTTAAGTAAATTAATTCCTCGGAGTTGTATTACTGATCAAATAATAGGTGTGTGTTTAGCCTTGTTTTTTATGATTTATTTTATTTATTTATGCATACAAGAGCTGGAGTATAGGCCAGAGGTGTGGGGGTGGTGAGAAGTTCCACCAGAGACAGAGTGAGGAGCAGAACAAGTATATTTAACTGAAATACACTGCTGAGGGGAGCAGCAGACAAGAGAGGCGAGAGGACTGCTGTACCCTATGGGTCAGCTCCCTAGCCAGGGATTGAACTCATGCTGAGTGTCTGCCAATAGCTTCATAGTGATGAGCTTTAACACCTTATGCCATCAGAGGGGCCCTATATTTATAAGAAACTGTCAAACTACTTTTCTGAAATGGCGTACCACTTTACATACTACTTTATGTGGGTGGGAGTTCCAGTTCTTCTACAATTTTGCTAACTCTTATAATTGTCAGTCTTTCATTTTAGCCATTCTAACTGGCATCTTAGCTATTCTAAGGCATTCTAAATGGTATCTTATCATGAATTTAATTTGTATTCCCCTAATGATTAATGACATTTAGCACTTCTTCACAGGTTGATTGTAGATCATCTTTGGTCAAGTGTCTGGTTAAATCTTTGCCTCACCCCCTCGCTTTTCCCCCTCTTTTCAACAGACTTGAAAAGCTATTAAAAAGAGCTCCCTAAGCTTCCCTATGACCCAGCAATCCCACTCCTAGGTATCTACCCAAAAGACACAAAAACACTGATTGAAAAAGATACTTGTACCCCCATGTTTATTGCTG
>NW_004567136.1:6775378-6776896 GCF_000260355.1 Condylura cristata | reverse complement strand
ACCCGTGGGGATTACAATTGAGATGAAAAACAAAATGTGAAAAATGATGTAAAAATAAACTTTTTAATAAAAAAAAAAAAAAGAGCTCCCTAGCAGCAGGGGAAATTAGACTCATGTCCTGAACACAGTTCTAAACCCATTTATTCAATAACAGGCTCTCAGCTCAGGACTGTGAGTGTCTACAGTCCTCGCTACTCTGATCCCCAAGCTCAGTTCACAGGCTGTACTCGAGACACAAATTACAAGCCACTAAGGAGAGGTACTGTCTTGAGCAGCAGCCAGGACATGCTGTGGCCCTGCCCTTCACTTCTGATGAGCAACCCCCACAGGGACCCAGAGGAGGAAGAAAGCCGAGTCCCTAAAGGGTCTAATAATAGGACCTGTGAAAATGAATTGGGAAATATAGGTAAAACATTCGATCTGTGTCAAGCAAATAGTAGGTGCTCATTCACCCAATGTCCACTATATCTTCATCGTTATAACCTCATCATTCAGAATTTCATCAAAATGTTCTTCAGGAATAAAAGACCAACGATGTGAGCTTGGAGGTTTCCTGAATACCTAGACCCTATAGATGCGTTTCTCTCCCACACAGTCCACATGACACAACCCCACCCCCCAAGCAGGACCCTAAGGGTTGCTACTGCATCACCTTGCCCCTCTCCTCCAGCATGGTAGGTGGCCCTGCCTCTCGCCCTCACACAGACCTGGTCTGGTCCTCTGTTCCTCTGCCAGATCTGGTCACAGAAGAGGTCACTGCTGCTCTCCTTCCTCTTCACCCTTCCATCCAACCTCTCCAAAGCAGCAATGCAGACAATAGTTGTGAGGGCAGAGACCAAAACCTGAGCATTTGGGGAGAGGGCACAGGCGGGTTAGCCACCTGGTATGCAAATGAGTCAAAGTGCCCGGGAGGGGGGATGGGAGAAGCCTGGGCTGAGAGCAGAGGGCTGGAGCTTCCCCTTGAGCCCTGGGAGAGGAGAACAAGTGATAATATGAACTGGGCAGCAGTTCAAGAGCTGGAAGAAGAGGCCTCTTAGCCCCTGGGGTGGGATGTGAGGAGAATGTGGGTTGGGGGAAGCCTCTCCCATCTGTGGGGCCTCCGGTAAGTCCCCAAAGCTCTTGTTTTCCTCCTCTACAAAACAGGGCTAATTTGAATAACCGAGGCTGCCTCCAAGGAGCCCAGAGATACCACCTGCTGTGTGAGCCAGGACCAGAGGCCACAGCTTGCTGCACAAGGTGTGGAGAGGCGCCCATGGCCTGGAGGCAGCTGCAGGCTTCGGAAGCAGGCAAGTGATGGCTTCTGCCGGGCACAGAGACACCAGCCCCTTGCAATGTTCCAGCCCCCAGACTGCTAGGCCACCTTGCAATGTTCCTGATTCCCAGGGCAAGGACAGAGGCGCCATGCACACTCATATCATGTGCACACGCACACACACTCACAGCCTGCACTCACCACACACCTCCAGAAGCAGCGAGGCCGGGTCCTTCCTGTCCATTCAGGCTTAGCACACTCTAGCG
>NW_004567136.1:6769759-6775258 GCF_000260355.1 Condylura cristata | reverse complement strand
GGGGGGGGTGGTGTGTGTGCACACAAGTGGTTTCTCTGCGTATGTGTTGTTCCAGCTAGCTTTTGTCACTGGCTCAGGGGCTCAGGATGCCGGGGAAACTCACTTCTACCGGCCATCGGAACATCCTCTGTGGGCTCCGCTGAGTTTCCCAGAATCACCAGCTTCTGAGCAGACTTTTGAGTTATCACAGACCTCATCCCATTCAAAGAAAGGCCAAAGGACAACAGGAGTGGGTTTCAGAAGTGTGTTCATCTTATAAATTATCCACCTCTGGCCCAGTGGCCAGGTTAAGGCCATCCCTAGAGGGCAGGGTGGGACCCCAGGGCCCCGCCTGCTGCCCTTAACAAAGCATCTTTGCTCCTGTCTCCCAGGGATCTGAGAGCCACTTCCAGAGAAGTGGCTTGCTCCTCCTCTGGGCCCCAGGGGGACCAGAACTGCCACGCCTGAGGAAAAATGGGGCTGGAGGCCCCTTGAGGGTGGGGCCCTTTCCCGGCTGACTCAGACAGGGCAGATGCAGGCAGGGACAAGGGTTGTCAAAGAGCCTCCATCTCCTCTTCTAACAGCTTTTTACCTTTGCAATTGCCAAGCTGCTCCCCAGGGTGACACTCAGGGCCCTGTGGCCACCCCAACCCCCAGCAACCTTTCACTAGCTGCTTTCAGCCTTTGCCTGCAGGCCTGACCTGAATCAGCTGCTCAAGATCCTTGGTGGCTGCTTCTCTCCAGCATTTTATGTGAACGAAAGTTTTTCTGTGACAAAGAGCCTCCCGTCTCCCCTGGGAGGAAACAAGCGTAACCCCCAGTGGCGGGAGACAGTCTCCTGTCTTCCTCATCCTTCCTCCCTCTCTCCTTTCCTTCTCTTTTCCTTTTCCTTTATTTCATTATCGCAATGGACCATGGACTTGGATATATTACACTTTATGCTCAATTACAGTCAACAAGCGTCTCGGTGCTTTCATCATCCCAGAAGACCCCCATCGCCTCCTTGCTCCCTCACACAAGATGCCCCAGGCCCACCTCATTCTGCCCTAAGATTGCGGTTCTCCATGTGGGAGTGGGAGTTAGTGCCCACGCTCTGGCTTCTGGGGTGCTTGCTCCTGCGGGGCCCACCCACCCTCTTTACGGAAGATGGACACTGCGAGGGCCTCGGCCAGGTCCACAGGCAGCTGGAGGAGTGGGCACCCAGCTGCGAAGCCTCCTGCCTCGGCGAGGGTCCTGAGTGGGGAAGGTTCTTGAGGTGGGTAGTCCCAGAAGTACATCCTGCTGCCTGTGGCTGTCCTCGGAGAGCCTGGCCAGGGACGTGTCTCGCCCCTGTGGTCAGGGCCTTCAACCCAGACAGTGAGTAATTTCAAAGGCAGTGGAAAAGGCCAGACACAGAAATAGAGCTGCCTCCCACCAGCTGACGCCTAAATTCCACCCTTCCTTCCTAAATGCAGAGATTTGGTCCCAACCAAGTGTGCCACCCCAGGGTCCACTTGAAACACCCAGGTGCCCTCAGGCGGATGCCGCCCCTGTGACAGGCCTGACGCATAGGCCGGGCCCTGAGGCTGGAGGGAAGAGCCACTGCTGGATTGGGGAGGGGCCTGGGTCCACTTGAAACATCCAGGTGCTCTGAGGCGGATGCCGCCCCTGTGACAGGCCTGACGCACAGGCCAGGCCCTGAGGCTGGAGGGAAGAGCCACTGCTGGATTGGGGAGGGGCCTGGGACCTCACAGACTTCAGGGACTGTGGAAGTGTGGGTGCTACGTCATGGACACATGAAGTAGCAACGTCAGCCCCCCTACACCCACTGCTCTAGGAAAAATGGTAACATCCCACACAGCTTCCAAGGACTGCTGGGTTAGGTGCTGAATCCCTTTCCTGCTGGGGCACAGCAGGCTTTAGGGCTGGGGTACCTGAAGCCACACAGCAGAGACCAGAGCATACACGTGTTGGCTGCTGGGACTCAGAGAAACCCAGTCAGGAATGGGGGCTTGACATTGCAAGACCCAGGCTTTCTGAGCAAGAAAGATGGGGCCTGAGGTTTTGGTTTGGTCCTAGGAGGCCCAGAAGATGCAGGTCTGATCACTAGTAGCAGGATGAGAGGAACAACGAGAATGGGAAGAAGGTTGGCAGAAACCACTGGCCCAGCCTCTCGCCTGGGCCAAGCCCACAGAGTCGAGAGGGAGGGGGCAGAAGAGAGTTGGGCCTGGTAAGTCAAATGGGCAGGGACTTCTCACCAGGCCAGGCAAGCTGGCTGTGTGGGGTTCAGGCCACCCCCAGAATCTGCTCCACCAGGCCCCTCGCGGACCCGACACGTCCACAGGACTAAGGATGCTGCTCAGGCCTTCACCCCTGGACTCCAAGAGCAGAGGGAGGAAAGGAGAAGGAAGGCCAAGCCCAGCCCCCCCACACACACCTCAGATTTTCCAGCTGCTCCCCGCAGTACTCCTGCTTTCACCCTTTGGGCCAGACCGAAGTCCCTTCACCACACAGGAGCCAAGGAGGCTGAGCCTCGAGATCTGAGGCAGGAGGCCATGTGCCAGCTCACTCGGGAATTCTGGGAGGTGGTGAAGGGACAGGGTCAGTGAGCGTGGTCTGGATGACAACATGTCCAGGCAGGAGCTCAGCAGAGGGCACCAAGCCTTCTACCCCCACGCCCAACCGACGGCCGTCAAAATGGCCACTGTAAAAGCACAGTCCCTCAATGCCATCCTGCCCCTTGGTTTTAGGGGTCAGCAGCCTCCCTGTCCTGGGGCCTCCATCACCCATCCCACCACCAGTGCACACAGGCACCCACCCAACACCCATCTATCCAGCCACCATCAACTTATACTTACATACCTACATACATCTATTCCACATTTCTGATTTCTAGGTGTTGCAGGTACAAAAAAAGTAATGAACTACAGTCTCCCCCCTCAACATGAAAGCAGCTACCAATATAACAACAGTTGTCATGGCGATGTGAGATGTGTATTGATAGATGCGGAATGAATGCCATGTGGAAACTCAATAAATGGTACATGCTGGCAAGCACTGAGAACTCGCCCAGCTTCCTCCTCCTCTAGAAGTCCCGCCGTGCCAGGGAAGCTGAGGCCCACACACCCGGAGGGAGGCTCATGGGAGGTGGAGAGGTGCCCAGGACCTGCTTGATCTGCCCAAGCCACTCAGCCAAGGGAAGGCCCGGCCAGCCCCCCACCTGCCTGCCCCATGAGCTCATGTTCCCAGACTCTGCCTCCTTGAGAAGAAAACTCCCAGGAACCCCCAAATTGGGACCTCACTGCAGAGGTACTAGAAAGGAAGCCCTTGGGGGACTGACTAAGGTCCCACTCTCCAGTTTGGATAGCGCAGAGCTGCAGGGGGGTGGGGGTCCTGCCTATAAAACAGAACCCACCCACTCATCTTGAGAGTTATCTGAGGATGGAAGATGATGTCAATAAAGGCCTCACTGGGGGTTAGCATCCAGCTGGCGCCCAATTAACGCTGCACAGGATTCCAGTGTGGCCTGCATTCCCCTCCCCCCTCACTATAAACTGAAGTTGGAGCTCACAGGACGATTCCTATAGCTTTGCAGACAACACACAGCATATGCTTGGCCCTGGCTTGTAACCACCAGGCAAGGGCAACGTGCGGTCCATCAAATGCCCTGACCCTGCCTGGAGCGCTGCTTCCCCACACATCACCTGAGTCTTCAGAGAGTTTCCACCACTCAAGTCAGTGTGCCAGACGGCCAGGAGGTCTGAGCCCTGTGGGAGTTGCTTGAGTTTGGGAACTGCGCTAGAGCGTCTATGGGGACGAGCAGCAGACAGCACACCGAGGGCAGCTGGTTGGCTGCATTCACAGCTGGGTATTAAAACGTTCGAGATCAGATCAAGCTGAGTAGGCTATGGGGTTGGCAAGGCCATCTCTCCCCCACAGAGCATACCTACAGGCAACAGATAATGACTCCAAATCAATGTGTTCAGGTATTAAGAAGAAAATAGAGAAAGAACGGCACAGGCATGGCAATGGGTGATCAGAGGCCTCTTTGATAGCTCGACGTTGACATGAGAAGGCTAGAGGATGAACCATCCTGAGAAGAGTGGAAAGAAAATCCGTGGACAAGGAGTGGCGTGTGCAAATGTCCTGAGGTAGGAAGGAGGTCGCCAGCTCACCTGGGAGTGAGGCCACCGCAGCACAAGGGAGACAGGTGTAGATGACGTGGGCCTCACAAACCCGGGAGCGAGCCGGGGCACCGGGCCTCCCCCCACCCCACTGGGCTCTTCTGAGGCTGGGTGGAGAGATGAACATCAGACAAATTAATAGGCCAGATTAAATGGCGTAGCTGTGGAAAATCTACTCGGCTCTAAACTCTAGCGTGCATGGTGGAGGAAGGGCAAATCCTGTGCTAAGAAATGGGAAAGTGACAGGCCTCGCCTCAAGGAGGGGAGTCTCACATGGGGAGGAAGAGGAGGACTTCAAGTGACAAGATCTCTCTAGAAGTTTGCCTTATCTTTTAGATAGGGGCTTCTGGTTGTTGTAGTTCTTTTCTTTTTTTTTTTTTAAGATTTATTTATTTAAATAATAACAGTTATATACCAAAGACATTTTGGGGGGCGGGGTGGGGGATGGGATCAAAAACAATGGGGAGAGGGAAATGCACTGGTCTATGGTGATGGCACATGAGTGATTTGGTGATGGGAAGCCCACGGGGATGAAAAAACGCACAAAATGATGTAAAAATAAGCTATTATATTATTTAAAAATTTTTTAAAAATATTTGAAGTTGAAAATATTAAAAAATAATAAAAATAAAAGCGTGTATTAAGTTAAAAAAAGATTTATTGATTGATGCATACAGAACTGGGGTACAGGTCAGAGGCTCAGGGGCGGTGAGAGGCTTCACCAGAGACAGAGTGGGGGGCAGAACAGGCAGATGGACGAAGTCCACTGCTGAGGGGAGCAGCGGGCGGGTCAGGAGAGGTCTGCCGTGCCCTGTGGGTCACCTCAGGGCCTGGGATGGACTCAAACTCTCACTAAAGCGGCCAAGGCCAGCTTGAGCTTTGCACTGCTGGCTCCACCCACTGCACCCCTAGGGAGGGCCCCATTTAACCATTTCTAAGCCAGCAGTCTGGGGCAGTAAGTGCGCCCCGCTGCTGTGCAGCCTTCTGCACCATCCCACCTGCCCCGCAGCAGCTCCCAGGCTCTGACACCATCAGCAGGCCGGTAAGTGACAGTGGGGGTCGTAAACCCACGCTGACAATTTAAAAATGTTCACCTGAAAACGCATGTGCTCACTACACTTGACGGGGCTCAAGGTCTGAGAGAGAGAGTCAGTCTCCGGTGGAGTTCCGCCTGCTGTTCTCTCTTTTTGGCACACGTCATATCCATCACACCTCTATGATCGCAGTCTGTTTGCCTTTAAAGTGAAGACCCAGGCAGAGCACGTCAGGCGAGGCCGACGCCCCTCCGCTGGGTTCGCCTGATCTTTTTTTTTTTATATATATATATTTTTTTATTAAAAAGTTTATTTTTACATCA
>NW_004567136.1:6754207-6769491 GCF_000260355.1 Condylura cristata | reverse complement strand
TGGCTTATCTCACTAAGCATGATCTTTTCCAGCTCCATCCAAGTTGCTGCAAAAGACATGTGTTTCTCTTTTTAGGTTGCTGAGTAATATTCCATTGTGTATATGTACCACATCTTTCTAATCCATGGCCTGATCTTTTACAGCTGCCCTGCCCACATCCAATTTAACAGCGATTTTTATGAAATGACATCTTGATCCAGTGTTTCCAAAGCGTTCAACTTCCATACCATAGAAACAGAATTATTTGTGCCCTCATTTCTCAATGGCTTGCAATGTATTTCATTAAAATGTGCCCTAAGTATCAAAAGTAGAACTGGCATAAGCTCTATTGGGAACTCACCTCCAAATTCTTCCAGGGGGGCAGCGGGTACTAGGTGCGCTTTTCAGGATGGTGAGCGGGGCTCCAAGTGGCTGGTGGGTCTGACACAGCCCCCCACCTCTACAGGTCACAAAATCAGGGTCTCCCTCCCTGTCACCTATTAATGAAACGCGGCTCATAAAATGTTTAAATGAGTGTCTGACTCTAGTGAGTCAGCTATCAGCTATCATTGTTGCTGACATCACTGTATTTTATAAGCTGTACGAATGTTTATAATCATAGTGACAGTAATACGTCAGCTGTCATCACGACTGCTGTTGCTGTTCTTAGGGTCACATCGCCCTCCAGATGCCTTCGGAGATTGCAAGCACAGAGACAGAACTCCAAACCCCCCACAGCACATGAGCACCCCCAAATTAGCAGCACGAGCACAAAACACACGTTCCACCCTGCACCTCCAAGCCAGTATGGGGGCCTGTGACCAACAGACCCTCATGGCAGCACTGAGAACTGGGTCTGTGAACCTGGGTGCAAGAGCTGCTTCTGTATTTTGCAATATGAGTTTCAAACAAATTGTCTTTGAGCAAGTCCTTCCCAGCCAGCCGCTAAGGTCAGGGTCAGCCTCAGGCACTATGAGGTTGTGCAGGCTTTGGCGTTACTGCTGAGAGGCACCCCATCACCCACCCCTTCCCTTCCCCTCTATGTGGCCCCCACACCAGGGAAAGCACTCCCCGACACCCCCACCTCCATGTTCTTCCCTCCAGAAGTATCACCTCCATGTTCTTCCCTCCAGAAGTGTCGCTCAGGCAGCACAACCCTCCCTCAGGGGCTGAGTCACCAAGCCCAGTGGCCCCCAGGGAACAGCCCAGCCCTTTCCACCACTGGGGGCGGCTTCCCCTTCCTGGGCTGGGGGTGGGGAGACCTCTAGAGAGGACACAGCTGCCAGGACAAAGCTACACACTCAAGCCCACAGCAAGGAGACAGCTGGTCACATTTTCCAGTTACTCACCTTCTCACACCCTCCTTCAGTGAGTCCTGGGGGACCCTGAGATCTTCAGCAGAGCTGAGCCTCTGCCCACGGCTGCCCCAAGGTGTGGACAGGGAGCTTGGAGATGCTGGACAACTCCCGCACAAGCTCACACTGGCCACCACAGGATCAATTTCTCTTGAAGATGCACCTTATTGGGCTATCCCTGGTGGCGCAGCGGGTTAAAGCACAGCACCTAATTATACAAGGTAAAGACTGCGAGTGTGTAACACAGACATTCTTAAAGGAAAGGGCAGAGAGGAGCGGGAGGTCATGTCAGCTGGAAGCCCCCTCCTGACTGCTGGGGCTCCCTAGAGGGAGGAGCCCTTAAGGCCACATGTAAAAGGAAAGAGTTAGTTGGGCATGAAAGGTACAAGCTAAGAGGGTGAACATGGAGAGGGACAGATGAAAGAGCCAGGATTACCAGTGTTAGCAACTGAGTTCCAACCAGTTCAGGCAAAAGGGAAACTATTGGTATATGTACTTAAAATATCCAGGGAAGCTGGTTTCAGGTATGGCTGGATCTAGGCACGCAAACAGTGACCTCTTTAATATTCTCTCCTCACTCCCCTTGGCCTGACTTACCTTATATGTGCGTGTTGACCTTTTCTCCCTTTCTGCTGAGGAACCAGGGTGTCAGGGAAGAGGCACCAGCTTCCTGGGCTTAAATCATCCCACTTTGACCAGCCACACAGACACATTTTCTAACAGCCTCAAAAAGGCCTGACTGGGGCTCTCACTGGTGGCGCAACAGGTTAAAGCATGGCATTATGAAGCGCTCCGAAGCCACTGCACCATGAGTTCGATTCCCGCCTGTCCCAGAGGTGACCCACAGGGCGCAGCAGACCTCTCCTGACCCGCCCGCTGCTCCCCTCAGCAGTGTGCTTCATCAGTCTGCCTGTTCTGCTCCCCACTCTGTCTCTGGTGAATCTTCTCACCCACCATACCTCTGGCCTGTACCCCAGTTCTGTATACATAAGTAAATACATCTTTAAAAAAAGAAGCAGGCCCTCCCTGGTGGCACAGCGGGTTCAAGCACAGCACTAAGAATCTAAAGCCGCTTCTGCATGAGTTCGATTCACGCCTGTCCCGGAGGTGACCACATGGCTCGGCAGACCTCTCCTGACCCGCCCGCTGCTCCCCTCAGCAGTGTACTTTGTCGATCTGCCTGTTCTGCTCCCCACTCTGTCTCTGACGAAGCCTCTCGCCACCCCTGAGCCTCTGGCCTGTACCCCAGTTCTGTATGCACAAATAAATAAATCTTTAAAAAAAAAGAAGCAGATCATTAAAAAAAAAAAAAAAAAAAATCATTAAAAAAAAAAAAAAAAAAAGGACTCAGGCCCTCCCTGGTGACACAGTGGGTTAAAGCATAGCACTCAGAAGCTAAAGCCACTTCAGCATAAGTTCAATCCCCAGAGGGGACCCACATGGCGAGGCAGACCTCTCCTTACCCGCCCGCTGCTCCCCTCAGCAGTGTGCTTCATCAGTCTGCCTGTTCTGCTCCCCACTCTGTCTCTGGTGAATCTTCTCACCCACCACACCTCTGGCCTGTACCCTCAGTTCTGTAAGCATAAATAAATAAATCTTTTATAAAAAACAAACAAACAAACAAAAAACAGGCCTGACGGGCTTGGAGTACATGCCCAGCCCTGGGCCTAGGCCTGGCACTACAGCAATGGATGGGGCCAGCCTGCGTCACATGCCAGCTAGTGGCCAGGAGAGGGGGGACTGTGACCACATTATAGTTCCACCAGAACTATTTTGATAGGTGAAGGAGGGTGGATCTTGTGCAGAAGAGGACAAGTCTCTGCTGACACTGCCCTATTGTTAGGATGATATCAACAAAGGCCCAAGGTGGAGGCCAACGGGCAGCCACCCTCCGTGAGGGAAGGAACCACTGCTTGGCCCTTGTGGACAGGGAGCAGGGAGCGGGGCTGTGGCAGGCAGCAAGTGTGAGGTTATAAGGACGGGGGGGAGGTCTGGAGAGGAACCCAGTCCGGTCAGCAATGAGCCACCAGGGTTGGGGGGAGAAGGGGCCAGGGCATCCCAACTCTAGAGAAGCCATGAACTTCAGGCTCACAGCCAGGGCTTGGCCACTTCTGAGGCCCAGTGCACAGCCCCTTCTCAGGGGAAGGGAAATTCGCTCCTTCTGGCTTGCTTCCTCAGAACCAGCCCCACCAGGGGTCTCGCCCCAGGACCATCTGCTGACACAAGAAGAGCAGCTCCTTCTACTGGGGGCAACCAGCCGGAGACTCTGGGGCCTGGCCAGGAACAGCATCCAAGCTTGGAGCCATCACAGAGACAAAGGCCTGGGTGCTGCCCTGGTGACACCGCCAGGAGGGAAATGAGAAAACCTCACTGCTAGCCGCAAGTCTGCTCTGACCCTCTGATGACCGCTTATCGCCCGGGGGAGGGGGGCCCTCTGGGAGGAAGAGCGGGCCCAGCCTTTTCAGAGCTGTGTCTGTGGCCTGGGAGGAAGCCTGAGGCTCTTGTCAGAGATACTGTGGCAGCCTAGCCGGAAGGAAGGCATAGAGGTCCCAACTAAAGCAAGAGTGGGCCCCCCCCCACCCCACCCCCCCACCCGTGCCCCTGGCATGCATTCCAAGGCTCAAAGCCAACCCCGTCCAGAATAACAAAGAGGTGTGGGACCCCTAAATCTCTTCCAAAGGGATTTCAGCCAGGTGGCAGCTGGATCCTTCTAAAGCAAGGTAAAAGGGGAGGGGACAGAGAAGAGTCCCCCTCTGACACACAGGAGACCCTTTGGAGGGGAAGGGGCCAGTGGGTTTGTGTACTGGTTCTGGGATCCTCCACCAATGAAGGGATTGCTTGGAAGAGTGTTTCCAGAAGGTTGATGTCAGTGCATCACTTGGGTGGTTTCCAAGGGCTCACAAGGCCCTTGGCAGCACAATGCATTGTCCAAGATTCCATGTTTTGTCTGCAGAGAATCTCAGGTTTCCTTCCTCCCCACCCAAGCCCCATTATCTAAACCTTGATCTGCATTGTCATGGTTGAATTGTGTGCCCCTCAAGTCATATATTGGAGCCATAATGCCCAGTACCTCAGAATGTGGCCATATTAGGAAATAAGGTCCTTGCGGGTGTGGTTAAGTAAGGTCATGCTGCTGTTGGGGTGCCCCCTCGTCCAATATGACTAATACCCTTATCAAAGGGAAAAGAGGCACCTCCCTGAAGGCGCCAGGGTTTAAGTTTCAGAATTACAAAGCTGTCAGCAGCCACTGCAGCATGAGTTTGATCCCTGGCCAGGGAGCTGACCCCCATTTAGACTGCTCCTGTCTCACCCCACTGCTCCAGTAGACCATCGGTTCTGCTCCCCACTTTGTCTCTGGTGCATCCTCTCACCCCACACCTCTGGCTTACACCCCAGTTCTTGTATGCATAAACAAATAAATCTTTAAAAAGGAAGGTGAACAGAGATGGAACAATCATGCGAAGCACAGGGAGACCAGCCAGCTACAAGCGCAAGATAGGCCTGGGACAGATCCTCCCCTCAGGAGTAACAGGAGCTCCCTCCCTAGGAGTAACAACCCTGCTGACACCTTGATCTTGAATTTGCAGCCTGCGGGACTGTAGGCCAAGGCACCTCTGTGGTGGAAACCACAAGCTCCTTAGCATTTTGCTATGAAACAGCCCCAGCATTTCATATAGAGGGGTGTAGAGCACACCCCTCTGGGGTGAGCCGTGGCTGGTGGGCCAGGGTCACCCTGCTCGAACCTTCTCACAGTGGGAGTCTGCATCTGAACCCCTCCTGTTGGTAGCTAATATTCATAAGAGATGCTGGTCTTTTCCTGGGATCGCTTTGTCAGGTTCTGGTACTGAGTTTATGCTGGCCCTAAACATGAAATTGAAAAGTTTTCTATTTTCCTCTGTTTCCTCATAGAGTTTCAGTAGCATTTCTTTATTAAATACTAATATAATTTGCCAGTGAAGTCAAGTGGGTCTGGAGCTTTTTCTATGGCCAGTTTTTTATATTACAAATTGAATTTCCTATCAGACATAGAGCTATTCAAGTCATTTCATCATGTGTCAACTTTGTAGTGCTGTTCAACATGTCCTTTTGTGTCATTCAGAATACTGACATCAAGTTAATCACTCTATTCTCTTATTACTCTTAATAAATGCAGGATCAGCAGACATCTTTTTCATTTTTGTAATGACTTTTATTTTTGCACAATTTTCTAGAAGACTGTTAATTCTTTTATATTTAAAAAAGAACCTTTTGCAACTTTCAATATTTTGTTACATTCATTCAGCTGAACTCTTAATTTCAAATATTATGCTTTTCAGAATACTATATTTTTCATGAGTCTCTTTATTTTCTATTTTTTTCAGTTAAAATTCCTCATGTAGTTCATCCTTGAACACTTTTTTTATAATTGCTATTTTAAGGTCTCTGCTAATTTAACATGCAGTTTCATGGCCTGTTTCTATTGCCTGGTTTTCTGTTGGTGATAAGTCCCATTTCCCTGTTTCGTGACATGTCTATAATCAAAGCTACTAACCTGGTGTGGCGGCCAGACTACCAGCAGATCTCAACACGAAGCCTTCATGTAAGTGATAGAACTTACAAGGATGAGGTGTGAGGGTTGAGAATGGGAGTGGGAGGTCACAACTGAAGTTCTTTCAAGTCACTTCCTGACTGGCGGAAATTCTGGACTCCAGAGATGATCTGTTGTACAAACTCTGAGTTTTGTTATCTTCTCCTGATGAACGTTGATTTTTGTTAAATACCTCACTGAATTCCTGATTGATCATCTTGATTTTGTAGAGGTTTATACTTTTAGGAAAACTCTGTTTTGATGTTGTCGTTGGCCTTAGCATAAATCTAAAGAATAGACTTAGCTCCCCATATCCCACCTTTTGGGGCTTCAGTGGAAATTCTAAGGCATTTGTGAGTTATCTTATGGGAGTCTCAAACTCTGACTCGCCTTTGATGGAAACAGCTGAAATTTCTGAGTAGATTTCAACCTTCCAACCTTTCTGCCATACCCCAGGGAGTCCCCCCTAAGCAAACAGTTTAGGATCACTCTGAGACTGGGAAGAAAGTTGGTATGCAGATTTGGGACTTCCACCAAATCTTCCTTCCTCTACTTCCAGCTAGTCTGTCAGCTCTAAACACCATCCTCTCATAGCTAAATCTAAGACCAACTTTCTGAGTCCCACTTCCCCAAGGCTCTGTGGCCTGGAATGTGCTCCAGAAAAGAGCTAGATAAAAAATGTGCTTAGTCATAATCACAGGCAGTTCCCTTCTTTCAAAGATCAAGTCCCTTCTGGAATTTGCCTGATTTTGGTCACTCTCTAGTGCCTTCAAATAGTCTATTTTGTGTTTGGGGCTTGGTCTTTGTGGGTTTTTTCTTGTTACATTTTTTGTTACTTAGCCCATCATTTATCACTACTGCTTTCGGGAGGGTGAGTATGATACTAGAACTAAGACTCTTCTAAATACTGTGTTGTTTTTTTTAAAAAATGTGTTTACCTCCTATATTGAATTGCAAGTTTCCTGACTCTCAAAACCATCCTGTCCTTTAAAGAGCGGAACAAAATTTAAAAAAACTTATTGTGAGTTCTGTTATCCTCTGACAACTCTAGAAACACACCCCTCAGAGGGCTGCCACGGCCTAGCAGCCTGTGAGTCCTCTAAGTCTCCCTGAAAAGTAGAGAGACAGCTGTTTTGGTAATTTTTCCCAGACACAGACACAGATTTTGGAAAAAGACTGATCCGGTGTCTGGTGTGAATTTTGGATTTGCCTTTTATTGGCTCTGTGACCCTGGGCATGTTACCCAAGCTCTGAGCTCCCACTCCTCCCCTGTAAACTGAGGTCAGGAACACAGATCCACAGGGATTAAGTAGTGAAGTAACTTACATAAAATGCCATAAATGTGAGTTTCATGATTCAAGAGGGAAAGCATTCCATGTCTCTGAAGGAAGGGTCTTGTTCTTACTCTGAAAGCTGTTTGACTGTTTTCACCTAAAAACTGGATGTCTCAGGTTGCCTGTATGGAAATAAGGTTGACCCTCAAAATGCATGGGTTTGAACTGCAGGGGTCTCTTCTAGGTAGATTTTCCTGTAAACAGATGACGTGCACTTATGGGACTCGATAAATACAACCAGGTCCTATAAATGTATTTTCTCCTCCTTAGAATCTTCTCAATAACATTCTCCTTTGTCTAGAAAACAGCACATTAACACATAGAACATATAAAATATGCCTCCATCAACTATGTGTGTTCAGGGCAAGGCTTCCATTCAATAGCAGGGGATTAGTAAAGTTGTGGGGGGAGTCAAAAGTTATACTCGGATTTTCAACTGTATGGGGGTGGGGGGAGCTCGGGGCCCCTAACTTTGAGTTGTTCAAGAGCCAACTGTATTTCATCTTTTTATTTTCCTTTGGCAAATAACCCAGCCAAGGGTCTAGAATTGAAGTAAAGGGAAATAAAGAGGGGCCGCCCACACCACCCGCCACACCCCTGGTAGCCGAAAAGGTTTGGTGTCTGCGGGTCCCTGGGGGTGGCCATCAGGTGGAGACAAGCAGCCTGTACAATTTACAGAGAAGGCACAGGAAGTTGGAGGGGAGCAGGGGAGGCTGCTGGAGCTGCCCCTAAGCTGCCTGGCCTGGCTTGACTGAGGGCCCGGGGACAGCAGAGGGGTGTTGCAGGCCCACAGAGGGAAGGAGTGGGGTTATGAAGCTCAACAGGCTGGAAAAGCAGATGGTCAGGTCATAAGGTCTAGGCCTGAAGGGGTGTGGTGGGTAAGCAGGAGAGTCCAGATTATGTTGGCCTGTTTGAGGAAAAAGATTCGCTGGCTGAGGGGAGTCTGGACTGGAGGAGCAGGAAATGGCTGGAGGGGAGAAGGGGAGGCTGCTGGAGCTGCCCCTAAGCTGCCTGGCCTGTCTTGACTGAGGGCCCAGGGACACAGAGGGGTGTTGCAGGCCCACTCCTTCCCAGAGGGAAGGAGTGCCTCCAACATGCCGCTTTGTGGGGACTTTCTTTATCTTGAGGGAGTCTAGGGAGTTGATGATTCAAAGATAAGGATATGACTCCGAAAGTAGTTTTGAGCAACTGAAATTTCTAGGTGGGGAGGGAGCGGTGACACATTAACTGAAATAAACTGACAGCAGGGTCTCGGGGCGTGGATTGTCTCCGTCTGTGAGGTGACATGGGTGCCCCGGACCCCAAGTCCAGGCAGCCTGTAGAACTGATATGAATCAGCACAAACCAGTGCAGAGCTGGTAAATCCAACTTAAAACAATGAGAGGCCTAATCGGAAGCATCTGTCATTCTTATGTTGTAAATACTCCCACGTTGGGCTAGTTCAGACTTCCAGGTGATGTCCCTGACCCCGGGGCTGGGAAGAGCTGGCGTAATCAGCTGTCAGAAGCCAACATGAGCAGGAATTGGCCGGTGCCAGCCAGCTCCAGCCCATCACAGACTCAAACCCAGGTCTGCCTGGCACCGAGGCCCCTTCTCCCTCCACAGGGCCAAACCAAACACCTCACAACTCACCCGTTCTTTGGGTTTTATTGATCCCGAACTCTCCTGGGCTGTTGTATCCAAGGGGATGTAGAGAAATCCCCAGTCCACTCACTGTTCTCAACCCCAGGCCCTGATGTTTTAGGAACACTCCTGGTCTCAGGCACAGGGCCTTTGGCTGAGAGCACCGGGGAACACCCCAGCCGCCCACCCATTTGACTCCTGCGCTTGGCAGCACCCGGCATCAGTGAGCTGGGTGCCCGCTCCCCACTCAGAACCCCAACACTGAGATTTCTTGTCCCCGAGCAGCTTCCGGTACCACCACTTGCACAGGGAGGCACGTCACCAGCCTCTGTCTCCAGACCTGGCAGCCCTCCTCCCTCTCGCTCAGTTCGCAGCAGCCTTGAGGGGCCCAGCCTGTCAAAGTTCCTGTGTGTCCCCATTTTCTCCTGAATCTTGTAGTTTGTGGGTAATTTCCTTCTGACTTGGGACTGGTCACTGTGGGGCATTAGAAAGGTGAATATAAGCGTAAGGGATCAGGAGAAAAAAAGCCATTGTAATAAAGTAAAAATGACAAACAACTATAAACCAGAGACTTTATGGGGGTGAAGAGAGCAATGGGATCAAAACTGGGGTGTGGGCGGGAAGATGACACAGGACTGTGGTGATGGCACACGGGTGAAGTGGTGGTGGGAAGTCCCCCGGGATTACAACCGACATGAAACAATGCACGAAATGAAGAATGATGTAAAAACTAAATTAATTAAAATAAAATTTTTTAAAAGCACAAATATTCAGGTGGAAAAAAAAAAGGCAAATACACAGAGGAATGAGGGCCAGGGAGCCTTTCTGATGACGCTTCTCTGTGGGTGACGGGGAGAGAACTTGGAGGCCCTACCCCAGGGGGAGGGGAGACACCTACCACCCCAAACACACATTTGGACACAAGATTGATTTGATGGGGGTGCTGTGAAGGCTGGGTTGAGGTTGCTCTAAAAACTTTTGATAAAAGGGCCCTCCCGGGCCCTTCCTGGTAGCGCAGTGGGCTAAAGCACAGCACTAAGAAGCTAAAGCCACCGCAGCATGAGTTCGATCCCCACCCTGGAGCTGACCCGCATGGCGCGGCAGACCTCTCTTGACCCGCCCGCTGCTCCCCTCAGCAGTGGACTTCATTGATCTGCCTGTTCTGCTCCCCACTGTCTCTGGTGAAGCCTCTCACCGTCCCCACACCTCTGGCCTGTACCCCAGTTCTGTATGCGTAAATAAATAAATCTTTAAAAAGAAAAAACTTTTGAAAAAAGATATTTGCTTGCAAGCTGTGTAAAGGCCGACACTAGCAAGACCTCACCTCTCTCTGTTCAGTGGAGAAAGCAGAAGCTCATCGGCGTTCTCTGTCTACTGTGCCCTTGCTGGTAACTCCCTGAAGACCCACCCCTAGGCCCAGCCCTGTGTTAGCTACACCACTGCTCTATGATGGTGTCCGAAGCCACCGGCGTGAGCTCATTCTGGGTGAGTTACCATGTCAAGCTGGGGCTCCTGAAGCGTAGATGCTATTATCAAACTTCATTTTGTCTTTTTCTTATCAATCCATCGGACGCTTGCTTGCTTGCCAGCCTAAAAGAACCTGGAAGGGTAGAGGGGGATTCCTGTCCCCCACCCCAATGCTGCTGGGACAGGAATGCTAAAGAAGGCAGCTCCAGGCACAGCAGGGCCCTGAGCTCACTGGAGGGCCGCCAGCCAGCGGGAAGCCAGTGTCCTAGCTCAGAGGAGACGAAGCTCCAGGCCAGGCACAGCAGCCAAGGCAGCCCCCACCAGTTCCCGGAGACCCATGGGCTCGCCCTAGGGGTGGACAGGGTTCCCCTCTCCTGCCCAGGGGAAGGAACTAAAATGTCACATGCTCCTCAGCCTGACCCAGCCAGGGCCTGGGCTGCCAATCTCCTCCGAAGATACACCTCGTGGGGGCGAGGAAAGGCCGATTGCCAAACCCTGTTTTAAAGAAGAGGGTGAATCATAACCCACACCCCTCTTTCCCAGTGACGGCATGGTGAGCCGTGCAGTCCTCCTGATCATGGAGAAGCACGGAGGCAGGTGATTCACAGCAGTTTCTCCCTGGCGCAAGCCCCTCAGTGACCCCAGCTCACTGAGCCCAACAGGGGTGCCTGGTTTCCATTTTGACCTTAACACATACTTTTCCCTCCTCACCTGCTCCTGTGATTGCCCAGGACTCTCAAACCTTTCTGAATCTAATCTCATGTTTTGCTTTCCACATAGCACAAGAACAGAGCCTATTAAGAGTAAATTATAAATATATATCTTTAAGGGGTACTATGTAATGTAATATTGTGACTTATAAGTATACATTTGGTCATATAATGTAATAGTGTGACTTATAAGTATACATTTGGTCATTTAGATGATTTAAATCTTTTTCTCGTACATGTTTGGTCCTGTCCATAGTTTGACTCACAGCTGCCCCCAAGCCTTGGAATTTTCCGAGAACTGTCATGAAGAGGTCTCTTGCCTTGTGAATGAAGCTCATTTTAGGGAACTACCTAAGGATGGGGGCTTGTTGCCAGCAAAGCCATTTGTAATATAGGGTTGAACCATCCTCCCTGCCTCTGGGGAGGAGAGATGGGCTGAAAGTTGAATCAGTTGCAACAGCCACTGAGTTAATGGACTCTGCTTATGTGATGAAGCTCCACAAAACCCCAAGAAAGAGGAGGTGTTTCTGAGAGCTCCTGAATGGGGGGAAATGGCACAGCTGAGAGGCCCAGCAGCTCCATGCCTTTCCCCCAAATGTTAGCCTACGAATCGCTTCCTCCTGGCTGTTGATTCCCAGCTTTTTAGTATCCTTTGTAATACATTGGGGACCTAGAGTATTAATGGGTTTCCTGGGTTCTGTGAGCAATTGAAGAAACTTACTCAAAGCTGAGGAGGGGGACTCCAGGAAGATCTGTTCTGCAGCCAGTTTTTGGGAGCACAGATAATCACCTGAAATTTCCACAGGCACCTGAAGTCTCAGGAGCGGGCCGTGGGTGTACTCTGATCTCCAGTTGGTCAGAAACCTGATGACCGCCTGGGCTGGTGGCCAACAGCTGAAATGGAGGGTGGTCCTGAAAGACTGACCCTTAAGCTGTGGAAGCAGATGCCTTGCCAGGTGGATGTTGGGACCGAATTGCTTGCCGGGGTGGGTGAACCACGCATGCTCACACAGGAGCCGGATTCCGGAACCCACAACCCAGAAAATGTAAAATCGGAATGCTCAGAACTTGCCTAGAACAAGTTCAAGGACAGTCGTGATCAGATTCCACTTTGAGCTGCCAAGAAGGCTGCCTGGAGCCTGCGCCAGCCCACACATCCCCCACATTCTTCTCTCCAGCAGGTCACTTCTATTCCTCGGCCCTGCCCTTTGGTCTGCAGGGATGGATGTCTACAGCCTGAGAGTGGAGAGATGGACCAAATCGGCATGTCTGGAGCTCGCCTCTCCTCACTCCGAGTCATCGATAAATCTGTCTGCCTTTTCTCTCACTCTGTAGTGAGTCAGGTTTGCAGTAACAGCCTTGGCTTGCTGAGTTTTCCCAGGCTGACGTAACCAAGACACTGTGCAATATTCCCATAAAGTTTCTCGAAGGTCATTTAGCTGCTCAGGTTTATTTTTAAAAGGGTTGGGAATTGCTGGGTGCTCCAAATGTCAACGTCAACCAGTCAAACATCAAATGACTGAGTGTTAAGTCAGAAGTGACCAAAGTCCCTCAGCCCTGGATGACCTCGCGCTAGAAATCTGATACTGCTGTCGGGAAATCTGACGTGCAAAGATGGGGAGGTGCTCAACAGGGGGAGATTCTCGACTCTTGGTTGAGAGGGGGCCACCTTCAAAGAATCAGTGTCTTCTAAGTGGTACAGGATTGGCGGGAGCAGGATCAGGATGCCTAGTTATACGAACGCCGTGACGTCATACCACAAGCACTGGATGTGAACCTGCAAAGTCCAGCAGGAATCTGTCCTAGTGGGGAGAGGGTTGTGTTGGGAGTGGGAAGAATCATGGGTCTTCCCAACCTTCTCTTCTTTATTTCCCAGTATGTTTGCTTCGGTATTGTGGTTACAATATTACAAGGGCAGAAATGGACTTCATTTAAAAATCCAAAAACACTCCCTTTACAACGCAAGTGATCACAGAAATGGTGCATTTTTAGAAACTGTTCATTTCCAGCCTCACGGTGACCTCAACATACTCAGGGGGGCTTTCTGAGCAAAAGATGACTCCTTTGGTCATGGAACAGGATGTCACACACATCTGTCTAAAGAAAGTTCCAGGCTTGACCCAGAAAGAATAAATTCGAAGGTCCCTCTGAGGTCTGGCTACAAGCATTTTCTTTTTTCCGACAGGCCTGTCTGTGGCAATACTCTGCCTGTGGTGGCGCTGACTGCCTGAAGGGGGTGCGTCTGGCCACCAGCGAAAGGAGAGTAGGGGCAGCTGCGGGGGTGGGGGTGGGGGAGGGGCCCTCCCACTTAACCAGAATGGATGGTTCATGGCGGAAAGAGCAGTGACTCCAGACCGTGCCTAATTTGCATTAGTACATGATTTCTTCTATTTTCTCATTAGAAACTAGTCAGGCATAACTGACAGTTCCTACCAATTCAAAGGAAATTAAACTAGAATGTTCTGTAAAGGACAAAATTGTATTCTTGTGTGCAGCGGTAAGGAATGAAGACCCTCCTAACAGGAATATAAATACTGGCAAATTAAATGCACTAAAAAAAATTTTTGACAGGCTGATTTAAGTACATTGGTAATATACCAGTGCTTAATCTGGTTGGTCCTATGGTTTCTGGGTGAAGATTTTGCAGCCACCCACCCCCTTACATGCACACAGGTCCCTTGCAGGTAAGCAAAGCTTGCACACAGCACCGCACAATGAGATTTTCCTCCAGCCGCTTTAGCAGCTCTGGGGTCCCACTCACGGGCACACAGCACCTCTGCAACAGGGATGAGATTACACACAGGAGCCCAGCCTGCGCCAGAGCCTGAGGCTGGCGCTACTTATCTCCATGACAAGAAAGCACAGGGAAGACCCTGGAGTCCTGGGGCTCCAGGCAGAGCCCCTAGGCCACCCACACAGGCCTCACCTTCTGGAGGACAGGCTGTAGAAGGTAAGAAACACCACTGAAACTCACCTTTCCTTCACCTAACACTGTCAAGGCGGAGGCGCACCTTACTCCACGTACGGGGTGAGGCAAAGGACACCCAAAGTTCCCCGCCCCCCCCCACCCCGGAGGTCTTCAAGGTCACAGGATGAGACAGGGACACCGTAGTGACACACCTGACAGAGCTGAGCCTCTGGGGGGTGGAGGTGCATGAGCTGCGCCTGTCTGTGGGCTACACAGGAGTACACAGCAGACTGAGCACTGTGTGATGAGGATGTGGCCAGCGGGCAGGGCAGGAAGGAGGCTCAGACAGACTAAGGGGATCAAGACTTGATCCCCTGAGCTGACGGTGCTGGGGGGCTGGGTGAGGGCTGGTTCCGCAGGTCAGAGCGCCTGTGCCCAGCGGGCTCACCAGCACTACCCGCCCTCTGCTCCCAGAGGAGCGTCCCCTGGTCTGCCTGGTTTGCAGCCTAGAGAAAGGACTGCCAGACCACCCGCACTGCCCAAGGCAGGACTGTCCCCAGACGTGTTGAGCACCTTGGTTCCGCGCTTGCCGGTCTCACCCAGGCCCAGTTTCTGGAGTGTGCACCCACCTTCCAGAGGCAAGGCCGCGTCTGGTGAGCGGTGTCCTCAGACAAGGCTCCCCTGCTTGCACTCTCTACAGCTCAGCCTCCAGGCAGAAGACACTGGGGCTGGGGTTTGGAGGGGTGACTCGGGAAAAGGAACCCTGGCAGCTGGGCTCAGGAGCAGGGGGAGGTGTGGGGGTGAGCCCGAGATTCTAGTGATTCCAGTGATGACCAGGGAGGGAGCCAGAAGAAAGGGGTGCAGCACATGCCAGCGGGGGAGAGGCTGAATGGGGTCCCCTATGGGGCCATGGAGAGGACTGAGCTTTGAATGGGGGCAGCACCTCCATCGCCATCAGCATGGGCACAGGAGGGTCAGATGGCGCAGGCAAAAGTCTCAGCAAATATCAAGACACTTGAGGGATTCCAAGCTGCACAAACCTATTGCTGCCCTGAGTCCTGTAGTTCACTATGATGAGAGGGAATTTATTATCTAGATGTGCAGTATGACCTTCCTTACTGCAGAGTGAAAATGAGCTTTCTTCCAAGGAAAACAATGTGAGCGCGTCACCGCTCTGCGTCTCTACAGTCCCCTGTGGCAAACCCCCGCTGGGGTGGACTCCCACGCTGGCGGCCAAGAGCTCACCTTTCTGATTCCTGGGTCCTGTAACAACTGCTGGCAATGAATCCTGCAGATGGTTGTCCCCAAGGCCTGGAGATACCGGGGTGATGAGGCAGCTGC
>NW_004567136.1:6704102-6754107 GCF_000260355.1 Condylura cristata | reverse complement strand
ACCCCACCCCACCCCCAGGTCCAGTCTGGGGCCCGGAAGGCACGTGGACGTGAGCAGCGCACGGGCCAGGATGGACCCTGTCTGAACACCCTCGTTCTAGAGAACGAAGACACAGCCAGATGAGGTGGAGAGCGGGGTAATTCTCTCCAGGAAAAAGCAGAGAAAGAAGCACTGGTGAGTTTCATTTTGCTTCCATACAGTTCCACATAAATATTCCCCTCAAATGAATCAACATACATTACGACTCAGCATTGAAGTTTTTTACTCTCCGAAGGTAATACAATTCTTCAGCTAAAACAGGGGTAATGAGACAAAATGGTTCTGAAAAGTACAATAGAAAAATACCGTTCACTGGTTTATTTTTCCAAATGAGCAATAGGCTATTTACAAACAAGCAGATCTCCAATGGTGAGTATTAAAATGGCAAGTCTATTACCGTTTGGAATCTAAATGAAAAAGAAATTTATTAAGGCACATTTGATCTGTGAGTTTAAAACAAACAAACTTTCTGGTGTCATGAACAGACTCAGTTCACTGCTGTCCCCAAAACACGCGAGCACCAAAATTGTCAAAGAACACTTAATATTTAGTAAAACGGTGAGGAATGTAAAAATTAAGGGGCGGGGGGAGCATTTTCGAAAGGAAATCTTTGGAGATCAGTTTACTGCAAATGAAACGTACTAAACATACCCCTGATACACATAAATACTAGTAACTAATAGGTACTCGAGAAATGGCAGCACTCTAAACAATGGCTATTAAATAAATTAAAGGTATTTCAGAGACAAAGGATAAAACAAAACAGGAGTTAAAGAATGGAAGACCTATCTCCACAAACAGTGCAGGACAGGACGAAGGGGCCAGAACAAGATCGGTTTCTTCCCCAATGTTGTCATCGGGGTGGCTTTGTTTAACTTGCGCCCGTCAGATCTGTTAGAATTCTTCTCTGCCATTCTAAATATTAACATTTAAAAGACAGAAAATGCCCAGTCCTCCCTGAACTTCAGCGCCAGGTCTGTGCAGGCCACACAGAGAAGCCAGGGCTCCGCCTGAGCTTTCCATCTCTTGCTTCGCAAACCCTGCGAGCCCACAGGAGCACAAGCTTGTGGGGGAGAATCGACTTTGGAAAGCTCTCCTGAGGCGATGACACGGCTACTGTCACATCTCCTTTACTAGGGGAACACTACATGGCTTTAAAACAAAATCGTGGTTAAAAAAAAAAATAAAAAAAAAAAAAGACAAAGGTAGAATCTGTGCAAAGTTAACAGTTACAAGAAAACATTTACCACAGTTACAGTGTCTTGTTACAATAATACTTTGCAGGAAAGTTCATGTTTACGGCCATAGGGCTGTAGCAAAGGGATCTGAAAGGAACTGCTTTTGTTTTTGTTTTGTTTAAAAGTGTCCATCGGGTACATTTCAAGTCATAATTAAGCGGGTCTGCTACATAACATCCAGCAAGAAATGTGCTCAAAGGCAAACATGATCACATTTTTGTTCAAAAAGCTCAATCTCCAAAGAGTCCTTTGTAAGAAAAATCACGTGTAAAATATAACCTCATATGGACTTCAAAAACTGATCATACAAAAAATTTCTGAAAAATAAATTAGATAATTAAAAATGTCTTTTCCAGCAGGGCTGGACATCAGGCTGTCCTCACTGAGCCGCTATTATTGCTGCTTTTACTGTAACCGGGGTCGTTTTTCTCCAGCCACATTTCTGCCAGCTGCTGCGTGGACCCATACGTTGAGGCTTTGGACCCCAAGCACATTTTGTACTGTCTGGGATCAAGATTGGGATCGCAGAAGACAGGGTGGTGGACGTGGACCACCCCGACCTCTTGGCTTCTAAACGTCTTCAGCCCTGCCTGGACCACCTTGTTGAAAAGGTCCACGTCCTCCAGCCCCCACCCTTGGATGGAAACATCAAAGCCGCCTACTCGGACGAGATCCCCCTTATAAATGCAAGTAATGCCAAACCCATAGTTTCTCCAGAAGCCCGTTTTCTGAGTAAAGGCAAAATGGTTGTCACTGGGAACTTTCCCACTATAAACAATCTTTGGATCGTACTGGCTGAAGATGATGGGAAAATATATTTGTTGGCCCAGAACAGTATTTGCTCGACATCGCTGAAGGAATTCTGTAGTAAACACCAGGTCGACGTCACAGAAGAAGAGCAAAGATTCGTTATGAAACTGGGAAGATCCCACTTCGAGAGCCAGCGCTCTGGAGAACTCTCCAGACACAGGCAGGATCTGCATGTCGGCTTTCGGGTACTTGGCGCGGTAGTCCCGCATGAGTTCGACTTGTTTGGCCTTGTCGGGGTTGGAGTCGGAGTTAAAAAGGAGGACGACGAGCCTGACGTTCTGGTTTGGGATGAGACAGGTCTTCTCGAAGTTCCCCATAAATCTCACAAACATGTCAAAACGTCCAGACAGCGGAATCAGTATGTTTATCTTTTTCTCTCTGGGCTCTTTATACTCACTCTTGGACCCGGGGAGCTGAAAGGGAACAAGCTTCTTCAGGGAGTCGGAGAGGAAGGACAGGGACCCGGACTCCCGGTTAATCTTGTTGGCCAGCTCCCTGGCGTCCAGCTCCTCGTGCTCCACGAACTGGACCCTGCTGAAGGTCTGCTGGAGGTAGGCGTGCCTCCGCACGGGCACCGTCATCTTCTTGCCCTTGTGCCTCTTGTACAGCAGCAGCAGGTCCAGGATGTACTCGGCCCCGTACATGGGGTTCACGCGCCGGTAGCCGTACTGGATCTCCTTGAAGTCGATGATGCGGCCCCGGGTCTTGGCGTTGGCGTTGATCATCTCCATGACCTGCATGACAATGTCGTCCAAGGCCTCCCTCTGGGCGGAGTCCATCCCCCTCCGCGGGGGCTGGCCATCGGCGGCAGAGTACAAATACTTCCCGGTCAGAAACTCCCACTCGAGAATCTCCTCCCGCTGGCGGGGCTGGAACCTCATAAAGGAAGGGGGGAGCCCCAGCTGCAGGTCCTCCTTCTGGACCTCGGTGTTGCTGTACCTGCTCATCAGGACAATCTCTCGGTGCAGCTGGATGGTGCGGTGGCGGAGCTCGGCGATCTTGCGGCTGAGCATGTAGCTGTGGAGCCGGTACTGGTAGGGGGGGTTTTTGTTGGGGTGCAGTGTGATGGCTCGGTGGATCTTACTGTTATGGAGGTCTCTAATGTACCCCTTTTTGTTCTGTTCATAATTCTCATAAAAAAGCTGCTGCATCTGTTAAGACAAAGAAAAGATTGCTATAGAATTGTGTGACTGTCACGCTGTTCTTGTATTTCTTTTCATGTCTGCACACTATGAACATAAAGAACAAATCCTCAATATTTCTAAATGGGCCACAGTTCAAAGAACCTAAGTGAAGCTCTATCAATGGCAGCCTATAGCTTCATAGATAGGAACTGGAAAAAGAAACAAAACCTCATTCAGAACCAGAGCTGGCCAAAGGAATGTTGCAGGCAAACAATAATGAAGTTTCCCATTAAGAAAAAGTGTAACCTTGGGGTCACAGTGCACCAAGTCAGCACGCCTGGCAGACATATCAGCCCAAGTCCCCCGGCCCTGTGAAAGGGACCTGGGGTACAAAGGACCTCACAGAACACCAATCACCAGGGGAGGGTGCCCCCGACCTGCAGCTGCACACCATGGCCACTCCGCCCAGGAACCAACCACACAGGACCCACAAGGAGAATTCGGGAGCAGAACCCAAGTCCCGGATTAGAGCTACGTCGGGGAGCTGAGGAGGAATAGAAGCCAGCCTGCAGGGGCAGGCCTGCCGCGCACAGGGCCGTGCTGGCTCCAGGCTGTGCCAGGGCGCCGGAAGAGCTCTGGAGGTTCTTTACAGACGGCTGGTGTGTGCCAGGAGGGCGTCCCCCAGCCTTGTGTGCAGCGGGGCAGGGTTAGCTCGCTCACACCTGTGCTCACACGAGCACTGCCACAATGACGGGCGGAGCCAGAAGGGGCCCACGTTCTCCCCAACTCTACCTCTGAGCTTGACACAGGCTTACAGGGACAGAGCTTTAGGCCCGTCAGCCAAAAGGGCTCCCTCAGGGTAGGGAGGGAATACACTCGATTCCCAGCACGCTCAAGCAAAGATGAACATTTACAAGTCTGGAACGAAGACTAAAAATGTGCAAAACATTAAATAAAAGTAACCTCTAAGATTGGCATCTGTTAATTTAGTCTTATTTCACGTGTGGTTCGGTTTTGGTTCTTGTCCAAATGCGAACTCTTGGTAAGTGTGAAATGCAATTGGACTGGGTACAGCTGTGGGCAGCTTTCGTTTTGTCTCGTTCTTCTGGAACCACTGCAGATACCATCATAGCAGAAAATACAAGTTAGCATTTTCTTTCTAACACTGTAAGTTACCAATAAATTAGTAAGTCAGAAAGATGGAAAGGCATTCCAAAGAATGGCTTAACAGAAAAAGCACAGCCCAGCCCTCCATGGAGCTGAGCCTGATGGACGTGACCACCTCGAACTTGGCGTCCCTCGTGGGTACCTGAGGCCTGGTCTTGGAGCAGGAGCCAGCGGGGAACACACCTCTGCAGGTGTCCTGCTGCCTGACTCTGCGTCCTACATCATCAGTGACCCACACAGGAGGTGTGCAGATGGCGGTCGCCACTGAAAATTTTCTGAATTTTGTAATTAATCAAAAGGGAAAAGTTTAAAGAATGAAATCAAGACACCAGGCTAAGTGACCCTGCAGAACTCAGAACTGGGCCTTTTCTGTGCATGAAGAGGCACTGTGATGCCCCAGGCCAGGGACGTGTCACACACACGCACACGGTGTCTGCCTCTCTGAGCCACTACACTGTGAACAGTGGCACGGACATTTAAGATTTAAGATTCTACGGGAATTTAAGGTTCTACGGGAAAACCCACTTTTAGAATTTAGAAACTATGGGAGCGCGAAACTCTTAACACTTGGCTGAAGTGGCCTGAAGCAAAGCTGCAGCCTGGGGTTTGCTGAGCGGCCTGACACCTCTCGAGTGCTGGCAGGCTGGCCGGCGTGTAGTGATGGGAGCATCAAAGTGAACGCCTGCAGGAGAAAACAGGCGCGAGCTCTTGGACTTCCAATGTCCCGTGACAAGGGAAACAAAAGTACGTCGAAATGAAGCTTTTGCACAAAGAAATCACTGCCAAGATGAGCATGGAACTGAGTGGAGAAGATATTCACAAATCACCCTTCTGCCAAGGGCTAATACCCGAAACTCATGACGTGCTCGCACGACTCAACAGCAAAAAGCCTCCCGCAGGAAAACAATGACCTGGTCAGACGCGTGTCCCAAGAAGATGCTCACACAGCCAAAGGCCGCCAGATGCTCGCCACCCCTTGCAGTGGGAACGCAAATCAGAACAGCGACGCGCCACCGCCTCGGGGAGCAGCAGAGACGAGAACCAGCGCGGGCGGGGACGTGGCGAGCGCGTGTGCGCGGCCGGCGGGGGGGTGACGGGGCAGCACCCAGCGGCGGCCCCTGAGAGGCTGGTGGCGCCACCGCAGCAGGAGCTCTGAGGCCCTCCCTGAAGCGACCCGGGGCACACCGGTGAGGGAGGAGGGCCGCTTCCCGCTCCCAGCAGCACCCCGGCGCAGCGTGGGGCGCCCGAGACGGGGCTGGGAGGGCGGCTACTGTCCACTCTCCGACCGCGGCGCCACAGCGTGGAGCACAGCTACTTTCCATGTGTGTTTACGATCATGTTTCCCCACCGCCTGCTTCCACGTCCGACCTTGTAGCAACGGGCTCGAAGCAGCGGCACCCGGCGCGGCCCTCCACTTCGGGAAAGTCCGCACGCAGACGCCACTGGGCCCGGGAACTGCTTCCCCGCCCGCAGGCTGAGGCTGAGGCGCGTGCTGTCCTCTCTGAAGGGGCGGCCAGGCAGGCCGGGCCCAACAGGTGTCCTCGCAGGACTGGCCTCCCAACTCTGTTCCGGAAAGAGTGGCAAAAACGGGCTTCCTGCAGTACAAAGTGCAGGAGAGAGTAAATCTGCAAAGAATAAGCCATGCAGGAGAGAGTAAATCTGCAAGGAATAAGCCATGAGGGTGCGGTGGGCGGGCGGTGCTCCTGAAGCCTGGGGTCCTGGGAGTGAGGGAACCGAGAGGCACTGAACAGACAGCACGCGTGGACGCCGGAACGCCCCGAGGTGGGAGGCGCTTTCAGCAGAGAATTCTGTGCCCAGCCAACTGGGGTGGGGGCAGGGGGGGCATGTTCAAATTCAAGGACTCACTGCTGCCTCGCATTCATTCTCCCTCAAGAAGTTAGAGGTTGTGCCCCTCAACAGTGAGGAACTAGGTCTGGAAAAGGTAACACAGAACACAGTTAACAAGACACAGAAGAGCCCAGTTAAGCAGCTCAAGGAGGTTCCCCGGAAGAGTATGAAGTGTGGTTGTGTCCCCCAGACTCACATGCTGAAGCCCCGAATTCCTAATGGGATGGCTTTAAAGATGGGGAGGTAACTGAGGTCGGATGGGCTCACGAGGTGAGGAGCGTGACGACTGGCTCGGTGCCCCCTTTTAGGTGAAGGAACCAGACGCGCTCCCCACCAGCAGCAAGGAGGTCTCTAGAGACCAGGAAGAGGCCCCCAAGGACCAACCACGGGCACCTGACTCCCGCTTCTAGCCTCCCGCAGGCCAGGGGAACTAGTGAGAAGGAGAAGCACGCAGGAAGGGCTTTGTCTCCCGAGGACAGCTCAGCCCGGCTCAGCCCGGCACATTACCCGGCCCTCGGCAGACACCTGGTGAATGAGAACAAGCTGTCTTTGAGCACAAGAATCAAGAAGTCGTTGAACGATTCCAGTGCAGAAGAGGCAGCGGCAGGGAAGCTGGCGGGGCAGCGCCTTGGTAACGGACAGGGCACGCGGGCTGGCCGGCCTGACCGGCAGGGGGCGCGTTCCTCGGCCAGAATGTTTTCTCAAATGTAAAACTCGGCAGCACATATTAAAAATACATATTTTTCTAGGCAACAGATGTAGCTGTCTTGTTCTTGACTACCTAGAAGAGCAAACATGACTGCACACTTTATTCCTGGCCACCCAGAGCCCACATGCGGGCGCGGTCCAGTGGGCACCCCTCCGGGGCACGCAAGTCCTCAGGCGTGACTGGCCGCTCCTCACAGACTTGCCGGGACACCGTGTTCCCACACACTTTCAGGAATACATTTCTCAAATGCTGCAGAGGCTGTCTGGGGCCGCTGCTCTCCCGGTGGCTGACGGTGGGCACGGCGACCGGGAACACAGACTGTGTGTGCCGCAGGCACGGAGACGAGAGGAGAGGATTACTAACGCGTTTGTGGAGGCCTGAAAACCCCTTGGAATCCTCACAGACGGAGAATTTTAGACTATAGTAAACTTGTTGTAGGCACCTCTGGCTCAATTCCAAAGTCTAACTGAAAGAATGTTGTGTTATAGCCCCTTTTTAAAAAACGAAAATCTATTGCAAAATAAGAGAGTGAGTGCGTGCATGTTTGGGAAAGAGAACAACTTATTTTATTAAAAATAATGCAAAGTTTATGCCTAGACTGGCTGGTGCCCTCCTCCCCCCACCCATGTTAACCCAAAGGATTCACTTAACACACCAATTAATGTTACAACATGAATGTTCTAAACAAAGAACTTACCCTACCCGCCTAACAGACTGGACAGGATGGCTGTGTCGGACAAAGCTCCCTTTCTAAGGGGACAAATGCACTCCTCAGACTTTCCAGGTAAGCCCACAGAAGGTAACAGGTGAAGGTGACACCAAGACCCTACCCAGCCTGGATCGTGTAACCCACCTTCGGTCATTTAGCATTTCCCCTCAACTTCTGTATAAAGGCTATTGAAAATACCTTTGCTGTGTAGATAGGAAAGCTCACGTTTATAAAATGGGAAGCAAAAGAAGGAAACAAAGTAATGCACACGGTTTATTTCATAACCACCAAGTTATTCTTTGCTTTAAAAAAATGCACCAAAGCTTCAATTTACAGCACCTATCAAACAGCCATTTTTAATCTTTGTTCTAAACAGTTCCCTCATAATCTTGGACTCCAGCAAAACCATCTCCCTTACTGTGAGAGGCCTCAGGCTCTGAGTCAATCTGAGCGGGCTAATAAGTATCAAGGTCACACTCTTCCCAGGAACTCCAGGTCCAGCTGGGAATACCCATCAGCTACCCACAGTGAATCTTCAATTAACAAATACGTTTTATGGTCTTCATTAGCAACATCCCCCGCAATGCAGGCCAACTTCTCTGAAGCCACATTCTCCCCAGTAACTGTCTGCTTTAATATCCATCACACGCACATCTCAGCCACATCAACAGACAATCACGGCTCCGAATGGACAGCTACTCCTAATTCTGATTCACACAGTGCTTCAATTCATTACAGAGAACTTGCTTTCTTATCCATTTACCTGAAAACTAGCTCAAAGATCTGGGTGACATAAATATCAGAAGTCACAATGGATAGTAGTTTCAAAATAACCATATTCCCAAGCTTTAGCTCTTTAACATTATTATCTATTAGGAAATCCAGATTTGTTTGTTGAAGAAGGAACTTATAAGATCAGAGGGAGACAGACGGCAATGAGGCCAAGGCACAGCACAGAGTGGGCAAGTCCTCCGCTCTCGGGCACAGGCTGACTCCACGGGGCCCTGCTAGCTGTCGCCACGTTAACTTTCTGTAGGTTTTACCAATGTTCATGCAGTTAAATTCAAGGTCTGGCTATTTTGTATTTTAAAGTCTCCAGTCATAAAATTGTATGCCACAGCAGTTAAGCTGGGTCGCTAGTGGTTGAAAAGTGGGAGGGAAACTACAGGAATGCGTCTTGAACAGCGTCAAATTTTGAAAATAAAGACCTTTGTGAGACCTCCGACATACTGCACAATGACTGAGAATTAAACTTGACAAGTAAAACAAGAGCTGCGGGGAGTAAAGGACGAGACTCTGAGTGAAGGTGCTGAACTCAGGGGTCTGAAACACCAGCGCGGGGAGCCCCCAGCCACAGTCCGCGCGGCCACACTCGCAGGCCTGGAGTCTCACCTGCGGCTCCTCAGCTTCAGAAAGCACCACTTCTCTGACACAGGAAAGGAATGAACAGGCAGCACGGTGAGGCACGAATGCCTGGGCACGGCGGTGGCCAGCACCAGGCGGGGCGCTGGGGCTGCTCGCGGACTCTGCCTCCGCCTCCCAGCCCGACTGCACCGCAGGTGCCTGGGCCCGTGCCCACCGGCCCCTCCGGCACGTCCCCTGTCACGGTGCCAGCCAGTGTGGGGCCATGTGCCCGCTCCCACACTGCTCAAGAAAATCTACAGGACCCCCTGGCTGCAGCTGAGGGGCTCACCAAAACGCGAACCACAGCAAAATGAAACTGGAAGGTGAGCTGACAGGAACAAGTGGGGGTGCAGCGGCCTGGGCCTGGGGGACAGGGATGCAGGGCAGAGGCCCAGGGCCCTCAGGTCAGTTCCGTCTGCTCACTCCGCCATGGTCTACTCTGCTGTAGGCAAAACAAAACCTTCTGGGAATACACTACACACTATACTTCTTATGCTTGCGGGAAAAGGAAGGTGGAAATGAAATGCAGGTGATTAACAATTCACAGAAAGATGCGTTGTCCTCTGAGACATTAGCCAACACCGAAAAGCTCCATATGACTACTATGAAACCATGCCCCCCAGTACCCCCCGCCCCAGTACACGCTAATTTAATCCTCATCATTTAAAACCCATGGAGGGCAAAGTAACTTTTTGTTCCAGGCGCTGCACATAGCTAAATGTCTAACAAATAACTGCTGAATAAATGAATGGGTAGGTAGGTAGGTAGCACTCCCATTTTACAGAGGACAAAAATCAGGAAACTGTCCGGGTGCCAGCCCTGAAACATGAAGAGAAACTTTACACTCAACAAGCAGAAGCACTGCGGCCTTAGAAAAGCAAGCGCATGTCCAGTACATTCCTCTGCCTGCCCACCTGAGACACCCCACCCCACCCCCCCTCCTCATGATGCCGTCAGTGGGGCTGCCAGGCAGGCCAACCTCAGGTGAGACAGATGCACCCTCAGCTCAGCTCTCATTCCCCTGGCTCCCAACAAATGCAGCAAGAGCTACGAGATGGGACGCTGAAACGTGGCTAACCTGTACCTTCTTGTACCTCCCAAATCACCTACTTTCCTTACACAACCAGTCACTATAGTCCTCTGCTAGATAAATGTTAGGCAGAGATTAACCCTTCAGAGGAGCTTGATTTAAAAAAAAATGCATCGATTATCCCAAATCCCTCATTAATTTATGTGATTTTAGGTGTACATTTTAATGTTATAATCAGCAAGAAAGGTTTAAAACCCAGAAATGACTAGCATAAACTTTCTGACAAGGATGCAGATTCCCAGGAGCCAATGCTGATGAGATGAAGCATAAAGCCAAGAGGAGAATGGAAAAGCACCTCGTGAGATGTGCATGCAGGGCAAGGACTCCCTGGGAGGAAGACCTGTGACAGCACTGACCCCCCACACCCTAACTGCCCTGGAACGACCCCGCCCCACAAACCCGCTCCCAGCAGACAGCAGAGCAGGGCACTCCTGCGGGCGAGTGGGTGGGGGTGACCTCAACAATGAGATGCCAAGATACCGGGCCAACGGAGGGCCAGTGTCACTGCACCCAGCAGGGGTTTCCACACCTCCCCTCCACCCACTTCCTTCCTCTTCTGGTTACTTATGGGCAGCTACCGGCCTTGGCCCCGCACCAGAACTAAGTGGGATCTAAATGCCAGCCGCTGGCTTCTGAAGTGGAAATGACTCAACCGACTTTCCCGGCGCCCAGGGGTGTGATTACTGAGTCTCAGGCCGTCAAGCCAGTACCAGTAGGGGTGGCCGAGGACTCTCTAAGGTAGACGCCAACCCTGGTGAGGCCTAAGAATGGGTAATGTCTGTTTAGTTGCTGACATTCAGTTGCACACAAGTCATAGGTACTCTGAAAGGAAGTCACGAAAAGGTACATTTGGGGTAAAGCCACCTCAACAAATTAAGAGGGTTTGCTCCCGTTTCTCTGACTGTCCACGCGCGGCCACTCATTTTACACAGGTCCCTCAGGTGAGAAGCCATTATGTAGATTAAGTCACAACTTCAAAGTGTGTCAAAACCGCACTTTACATTGCGGCATTTGCTTAACGGCTAATGTAAAGGAATAACAGCCTATGTCAACTAAAGGCTAGAAGTATAATTTTTTCTGCATAAAAAAGCGTGTGTGTGTGTGTGTGTGTGTGTGTGCACGGGTGACTCAGTGATGGGAAACCCACAGGGATTACAATTGAGATGAAAAAAAAATGTACAAAATGATGTAAAAATAAACTATTATATTATAAAAAAAAAAGTGTGTGTGTGTGAGTGCGTGCACGCGTGTGTGTGTGCTGCTGGGGGAAACGTATTTCACAGACTCAATTTCAAATTCCATATTATCTTGACTCAAGTTAGTCTATACAAGTCAGTACATAAACGTAGCACACTAACTGGAACCCATAAACAGGACACTAGGAAGTATGAAAATGTCTTTCCAGCCTCCCGCCACCACAGCCTGCCCACTGCCCACTGGGCGCCAGGGGGGTGGGGGGGGAAAGCTGGGAGGAAGGGGGGGTTTGCCACACTATCTACCTTCACAGAAACCAGGGCAACTCAGAGTGCTCCAAAGAAAAAGGTAGTTACTACTCTTGCCCAGCTACCTGAGGGTTCAATTACTGTCAAAATAATTGAGAAAAGCCACAATATGTGATGTCACATAATGAGGAGACTGTAAGGTGTGGAAATAATAGCCCACACCAGCAACAGCCGTAACTTAAATACGAATGAACGCTCTGGTTTCTGCTGGGAAGTAGTCAAACAGGTGAAAATGTTACCTGGGGTGTGTGTAATCTCAGCGATTCACATCAACTACAGGCATATTCCTAAAAGGCAAAGGGCAGAAGTACTTTGGTTGTATTTTATAGTCTTCGTTTTACCTTACTCACAAGTAGGTAGCTAAAAAACAGCTAAAAACTACAAACTGCTCTATTTCTTCCCAGAGAAAGTGGCACTATCCAGCCTGAGATTCTCCCTCAAATTATTGAGCTACTGAATTCAAGCCCATTAATTTGTTTGCATAAACATCTGGTTAAGCCCAGCTAACTAATAACGAGGCACTTCCATGTTCCCCAAGTGGAAGTTTAATCACAAATGCATTTGGAAAGCTCGGTGTGACGGAAGGAGTAAAGCAAAAAGCCACACAGAGCACATTTAAAAAGGAGACCCTGGAGGGCAGCTGCCTCCTCGCCACTGATTTGCTGGTTTCATACAATTTGAGAATAATGCCAAACCTTTATATCACACTATTATAGCCAGAATTATTTCCATTCTGTAAAAAAAAAAAAAACACTATATAATTACACATAATATTAAATCACAATAGCATCAGACAATTCAGCAACCATAAAGCTAAAACCACAGACTCTACTGATGACCAGTTGCTACAGGCAATGATTCCCGCCAGTGGAAATGTTTATTAGAAGCCTATTTCCTATTTGGAGTTCATATTAGGCGCTTTTACCTTATAAATAAAATTAAATTGCAGTCCACAACTGAATTCCTTAAATACCTGGCCTTGGCACACTGCAGCCTGAGGAACAGAAGCAAGCCGCTCTGGCCCCAGAGGTCTCTCTGGCTCGCGAGGCGCGGCCTGTGGCCTGCCGGCTCTGAGCTGCCGGAAGGTGGGCTGGCTGGCAGTCTGCCCCAGGCCGGCTAGGTGTGGCCACTCGCCCACGTTCTCCAGCTGGAGCCCGAGTGGAGGCTTCCTACTCCCCTCCAGGCAGTGCTGCGACAGGATGGCCCCGCCTCCCCAGGCGCCAGCATGGGAACCTGGGCACTGAGGACCACACCGCAGGTGGTGGAGAAGCCAACCCCAACAACTGGCTGTGAGGAAGAGAGCCCCTGCGTCGCCGCCCTGGACTGCCATTCTGGGGATGCGCCCAGCCCTGCACCGCAGGGGTCTCTGCAGTGTGCTTGGCCCTTTTATTAGAAATGTGAGTTATAAATTTGCCTGCCGCTATGAAAGGTGGGAGCCAATGAACAAACTACTTAAATGCAACTGTGCAGGATAAGTAGCTCACCCAAAATCCTGCAGCAGCTGCTATTTCCTGAGCACCATTTTACATAGAATCCCGTGTCAGCTCGTGCCAGGCCTGGGTACTATTCCCATTTCACAGATGAGCCAGAGCTTTGAGAAACTGGATGGACAGACAAGCAAACGGTGAGCAGCAGCAGAGCGAAGACCTAACACACACATGCCAGTTACTGGAGGAGTCAGGGAACGAGGGCCCGTGGGCCAAAGTCGGGCCATTACTTGTTGAAAGTGCTGCTGGAACACGGCCACGCGCCCTTGCTTAATTACTGCCCCCTTGCTTAATTACCGGCTATGGCTGTTTTCATCACAACAGCAGGGCTGATCCATGGGACAGGCATCCTCTGTGGTCCACAGAACCCAAGATGTTTACTGGCTGGCCTTGGCAGCAAAGCCCACCGACGGATGCTCAGGCGTTGTTCACCAGGAGGGCGCTTCCGCGGGGTGGGGCGCGAGCAGGCCCAGCCTCAGCAACGCAGTCTGGGAAATGGGCGTCTGCTCTCTCCACGCAGCTCCGGCCATCCCCTCTCTCTACCCTGCCCACAGTTCCTGACCAAACTGACGCCTGCCTGCCTGACACAGGACACCCTGTTAACACCCATGCAAGTCTCACCCCTGGCTTCCTACCTTTTCAGGACAGACAGAACTCCTTCCCCCCAAAATTACAAAATAAGATTTTGTAATTTTATTTAGATGTGTGCCCTCCCTGGTGGCGCAGTGGGTAAGGATGCAGCACCGCAAGCAAGCCGGCCGCAGCTGCTCCAGTGCAAGTTCGATTCCCGCCCCGGAGGTGACCCACAGGGCGCAGCAGACCTCTCCTGACCCGCCCGCTGCTCCCCTCAGCAGTGGACTTCATCAGTCAGCCTGTCGTGCTCCCCACTCTGTCTCTGGTGAAGCCTCTCACTGCCCCTGCACCTCTGGCCTGTATCCCATTTCTGTTCAAATAAATAAATCTTTAAAATACACACACACACACAAAGTTAGCTGTTGATTAAAACTAGATGCTTTTGACTCAAGCTAAATTAGCAACCTGCAAGTACCAGCAGAAAAACACAACGCCCCTACCCAGCGCGCCTGCGCCCTGGGGCAATCATTCTACTGCTTTTGTGCATAAAAGGCAGTTTCAGTGAACTAAAAACAGACACGGCGCTCCCCGAAATAGAACCCTCAAGACCACAAACAGCAGCGTGTGTTCACTGTAACCCTGTCCCTGACCAGCATTACAGCTGCATCAGCGACTGGCAGCGGTGAGTCACAGCGCTCGGAAGCGCCCTTCCCGGAGCTGGGCGAGAAGTGACCGCTCATGCAGTTCATGTGAGCGAGACAAACCACCATCGTTTGTAATCACGTTATGATCCCACTTACCTCTGGAATCATCTCTTAAGTTTCAAGGTAGAACATTTGGCACCAAAAAAGCTAACTATAAACAAATTTATGGGGGCTGAGGGCTGTAACACCTTACTGACAGGTAAATAAAATGCACAGGAGATCGAGGTGGAGCCTGTGCTTTGCAGCTCCAGCCACGACCCTTGGGCACGGCCAGCCCAGCTGCGGGGTGGGGGGTTGCGCATGACAGGCCCTCCCAGGGCTGGTGTTGGGGAGGTGTGCAGTATTGGTGAGGCTGGGGGACCCTTTGAGGACTCGCTCGAATACAATAATGACACATGGTGAAAGCACAGCTGGCTGCTCTCTGCCTCTAGCTGCCCCCTCCAAATGGGCCAGAGGCCACACCAGCCAAAAGCAGTGCCCACCACTTTCCAAAGCTGCCAGCCTTCTGCAGCCTGGCAGCAAGGGTCTGGGCTCCAACCGCCCTGCCCCGCCTCTGATCCCGCGGGCAGTCTCTCCCTTCAGAACTCCGGCCCTGGAGCTGCCTGCTGGGAATCCACTGGAAAGAGCTGCTCGGCTCTGTGTACCTCGCAGTCCCCTCACATCCCAGCCCCCTCCACAGCCTCGCCCATGGCAGCTCTGTGGCAGGACCAGCAGGTCCCTTCTGCCAACCTCCCAGGTAATTCTGTCTGCCTGGGACTGAGCCGCCCCTGGAGCCTGGGTCTGGGGGCACCGAGAGGCCTGTGCACTTTGTGTGGCACAATGCCTCCCTGCCTGGTGCCGCCTGGGGCGTGCCCGTGGGGGTTGCGCGAAAGCATGTGAGGGCTGGGGGAGGTGTGGGGGAGAAGATACACAGTCTTAAACTGTTCTTGCACAACAGTGATTCTCCACAAAGAGCACACTGTGAGGTCATCTGAAATTCTGGTGTGTGGTCCCTGGCAAAAGCCACTATCTAAAGGCAGTAAAGCTGGTGTCTGGACAAAGGAAACTCAGGAAGAGCTGCCTGTTACCCCGCCCCACCCCACCCATGAATGTCAGCGTAAGGACCGACTCACTCACCTTGCGAACAGATGGCCGGCGCCTCAGCAGGCCAGCAGGGTGCTCGGCAGTCCCAGCCTCACTCCCTGGCCAGTCAGATGCACTCAGATCCCTTCCCAGCAGGATGCTGGGCAGTAGGGAGGGCAGAGTACTAAGAGGACCGCGAAGCACTAAGTGAAAGGGGTCACATCGCAGCCAGAGGTGACAGCTGTGGGTCACTGGGTGTGAGGTGACTAGCTGCTGCCTGGGGGCTCTGGTGGCCCTGGGCTGGTAGGAGCTGCCCTTCCCTTTTGTTCCAGTGACCTATTCTCAGGGCGACCAAAGGAACCAGACGGCTGGATGGGGCCCAGGAAAGAACTGGAAGCTGCCTTCAAACCCTGCCTGTGGTAAAGCGATCTCCAGGCAGCAGTGATCCAGCCAGGGCCCTTCACCCAGCTAAGGACAACCTCAGGCCTCTGGTGCATTTCAGCTTTCAAGCTGAGTGATGTCATGGGTCAGGCTGCATTCCATGAGCTTTAGCAACTTCAGGGGCGGCTGTGACAAGCTCTCCTCCTACCCAGAGTCCAGGGAGGGAGGGAACTGCAGTCTTGAGGCTGGGGAGTGAGGTCTTCAGGGGAGGCTGAGGGCACTTGTGAACACATAAAGCTCTCACGTGAACACTACCACCACCATCTACCATTTGACAGTTTTCAGAGTATTCAGGTAAGAGTCATCCATGGATGCTCAAGTTAATGGAGAACAGAGGAGGGATAAGATAGCTCATGGAGAAACAGGATCTCATGCCTTACAAAACATGCATTAACTACAAAGGGAAAATCAATCATTTCACAGTGGCGATACAGCCAGTGCTCAGTTAATCCTGCCTGCCGGGGTCACACTGATATGCCTCCTGATAAGACACATATCAGGGACCCTGAAACAAAGGGACAGTGGCTGGTGCTTTTGATAATGTCAAGGTCACAAAGAGCAAAGAACAGGCCAAGGGGTGCTTAAGAGACAGGTCAGCTAAATGCTGCCTGTGTCCCTGGCTGCACCCTGAAACACCTGAAGATGTTTGGTTTTGGTTTTCAGTTATGTTACCTTTTTTTTTTTTTTTTGGCGCTTTAGAACACTGGCAAAATATGAATTCTGTAGATGACAATATAACATCATTGTTCTCTGATTCTGGTTGCTGTGCTATTTTCATGGGAGTGAATACCTGTGTTTTTAGGAAATAAGCATCCAGGCAAAAAGGTACATTACGTCTGCAACTTATTCTCAAATAGCAAAGACATACAATGCTATGTATATATAAAGAGGAAAGCCATACAACAGGTGGCAAATGTGAACACTCAGGGTATCTGGGTGAAGGGCATACAGGATTTTACTATTCTTGAAATTTTTCTCAATCTAAAATTATTTAAGAAAAAATGTCAAAAGACTGGTTAAAACAACAGTAATGGTATTCTGTGATACTACATACTCCATTCGCCAACAAATAAATCATGAAATTAGAGGAGATTTCTTAAAGATTCTTTAGCTACTCAAGGAGATTTTCAGACATATAAAGCAAGACATTTTTTAATCTTAAACTGTCTTTTTCAGCCTAAAATTTCAGTATTTTCTCTTGGAGCTTCTTTAGCTACTCAAGGAGATTTTCAGACATATAAAGCAAGACATTTTTTAATCTTAAGCTGTCTTTTTCAGCCTAAAATTTCAGTATTTTCTCTTGGAGCTTCCTTTTCGATTTCATTTTATAAGAGCAATCAACGTGGCAATACCTCATACTCATTGAGGTTTCCTGGAAGAAAACCATTACTATTTCTGTCTCTAATCATCCTCTGTGCCTGCCTGCTGGGGAATGACATCCATTTATTACAGCCAACAGTTTACAGTGGCACCTACTCACTAAATCGCCACATACACTGGTGACTCAGGGGAGGTACTTATTGCTAGAAGCAGCCTGCCGTTATTTAAAACCTGGCCCTTGCATTTTCCTCTCCCATAAACCGCCCAGCCGCCAATCTATTCAGGTTCTACGCAGCTTCCTGATAGCTACAGAGACAATAGAGAGCACCACAACTTTCTTACCGCCCCTCCCTGAGAGACACTCAGCCTGAAGTATGCGTGAATCTCACTTTCCTGGGGTGGTGAGCGGCACTAACCTTTGGGCACATGGGCATACAACAAGCCCACCAAGGCTGGCAGGCTCTGAAGGGGGTTAGAGACTAACTTGCACCACCTCCCACCCCCAGGGTGGCACTGTTGTCTATTTCAAGTACCAACACCACTTAAAATTGGAGTGTTCAGGGGAGCTTGATTTCTGTTGGATGTTACAATGTGTTTGCAAGACTAACTGAGAGGTTTAATATTTCAAAGCCAAACCCAACTGCTTTTCCTTCTCTCGGTGGAGCCTCTGAGCAAAGAGGCATCACTTAGGAGACAGACTGAGGTCGCAAAGGCAGGCCGGGCCCAGTGGACCTGAGTTACACACACAATGGAAAAACCTAGCAGGTGATCCAGTCCCACATGTTTTGTTTTAAAGCATCGTTATCCATTAAAACAGCACAGGAGCAATGGAAACGCACCATGTCTCCTATGAAAACAGTTCAGAACAGAAGCCTTCCTGGCGGCTAACGTCACCCAAGCAGGACTTCAGAAGACAATGAACACTTACAGATTCCTTCCCTGAAAGAATGTGGTGTGTCAGAACAGTCAGTCACTTACTTACAGAAGCGAGAAAGCTGGGAGAACAGTGCTCTAGGCCACATGGTCAAGTGGCGGCAGAAAAGAAGAAAGAGTTAAATTTCTAAATAAAAGAACAGTTAATAACCTATGAAAACATTTGTTGTTTGCTCATTCTGTCCCCACAGAACTACTCCTGGTGGCAGAGAAGAGTGAATGAATATTCCCACAGTATGGGGGCGCAGAGCCTTAGAACAAGTCCTGGTACATTTATTCAATTTATACTCAGTTTCAGGCTTAAAAATTCACATGAATTTGCATGACACTCAATGACGCCTGTGAGTGTCCCACTGCTGAGGTCTTGTCCCTCTCCCAAACTTGATGCAGGACCAATGATCTGGGGAATTTCGGCCGGGATGGTCCTGACACCACACACCCTTGCACATCAGCACACACCTGGGTAAGCTTTTGGAGAAACCTGGGTCTAAAGTGAAAATTCTATTGAAAAGGAACAAGACCAAACCAAAAGAACCACCAAGCCAAAAGCAAACAAACAAAACCTAATAGGGAGCAACCCTAACGGGATATCTGAAATGAAAGTTGTCTAGTACATATTTGTAGAAATACACCATTTCTGACAAATGCTTTTTATATTAACACAGCATTTGATGACAAGAAGAAAAAGCACATTACCTAAAATGGGGATGAAAAACTATACCTCATTTTTGGCGGGGGGGGGGGGGATCTTTGGCTGCAAGAGCAAGAGAGTTACACCCATGTAACACTTCAGAAGGGGAAGAGTGAGGATCAAGTTCTCACTAGCTCGCCACCCACATGTGGAGGTCATCCCCGCCAAGGCAAGCAGGGCTGATGTGCTGGCTGGCTGTGGGCAGCTGTGCACATCCATTCTCTAATATCGCTTCAGTGTTAACAGAACGCCTCTCTTAAGTGAAGCATCAATCGGTGTCTAAATACATTAGCCTCTAAGAGGAAAATAGAAATGGTTAAGGCAAGACCTACTAGGTTTACGAATCAGAAGTAGACACCTAAAAAAGACAAAGTTGGCCATCCTCTGCAGAGTAACACCCGGAGAAAATAGATCTTCAAAGAGTATGCTGTCAACACAGAAATGTTCTAACTAAACTTACGAATTAATTTTTTAAAGTACTTTCAAAGGAAAGGTGATGCTTTTATGTGACAAAGTTAAGTATTACCCGGAAACAGATAATCAAAATTATAAAACCAATTTCAAAGTGAATTTAGGCTTCCTGACTCCCAACTCCCATCCACTTTTTTTCCTGAAGAAAAAAGCCACTAGTAGGGTCAAGAAAGGTAGGGTTCCACACAGGGATGCTTAGCAGCCTGAACAGAGTGAAAAGGGCATTATGTGGGGTGTTGAAGCAACAGGAGTGTGCTTGTGTAGGATGGAGATAAACAAGTAGACACATCTGAAGACGGTGGGAACTCAATGCCCAACTGTCTCAAAAGGGCAGTGAATGCCTTTCTGTTGGAGTAGCTCTCTGGACATCCGTGTGGAGTGATGGACACACACACACTTTCCTGGGTCAAGGCCAGCAAGAAGGGGATGCTGCTGGACAAACGTGGGGTGACTTAAACATCAGCCTCACATCTACCACTACAAAGTAATAGCACCTGAGTACAGCCCAGTGAATGAAACAGAAACGCAGGACTTTATAAACACACATACACATCACAAATCAGTGGCAAGAACTGCAGATTTCCTTACTCCCAACTAAATAAACGTAGAAAGAATTAAGAGAGCCACCACATGACAAAGGTCACAGCAGTAATCTAGTCAGAGCAGATATATCAACGGTTGCTGAAAGCAGTAGCTATCAGCTTGATGAGACACAGAAGGTTACAGATTCTCCAAGTGCTTTTCCACAATGATGCTCATTAATGATGAAAAAAAAAACAACCCAGTAACTTCAGTGGAGAAACCTGGCGGGCACCCCTTTAATCAAATGATCAAAGTTAATAACCCCAAAAGTGGACAAATTAAAATCATCAACTGTTAGAATAAGAAGAACACATCATTGTCTCTCTAATATTCCTGCTCCAGCTGCCTAATTTGGATCTTATCATGAAGAAATAAACATCCAAACTGATGAACACTGCACCACCTATAATCTCCCAGCCTGGAGGGCGAACTATTTCAGATTGGAAGTGATTCAAGAGAGACAGCTCTTAAAGCATTTAATAACCATATAATGAAACTCCAATTTATACAGGTGTGTAGAAAAATGACAAAGACACATACCTATGTGCCAGGATGATATTTCTGTTTTATGAAAAAGGGGTTAAGAAAAACCTTCATCACTGATGCTTAAGAGACTGGAAATTGTTATATAAATTCAATGCTCCACAGGGAAAAAACTGCTAAACACAAATCAGAAAGTCAGTTGCTATGCAACAATAATGAGATGTTTGCATGAAGTCAACAAAGGAGGGGAAAAAACAGTAAAAATGAGCTTTTCTATAATTCCTGTGTTAAATTTCCAGGATAGGCTATAAATAGTCAAGTTGGAAACTGCTCCAATAGAGGCATTTTCTTAAACATAGTGGTGTGTTTCAATTTACTGGGAGGTATAAGTGAACACAGCAGTAAGTTTAAGACAAGTGTACTGGCTGAAACTGGACTGTATTAAATGACAACTTCAATAGCAATTTCAACATAGAGGGTATAAAAGTTGCCTATAACTTCACAATTCAGACCTGTTAAGATTACTACAAGTTAAAATATTCATCAAGTTTCTCAGTCTTTGACTTATTGTCTAAACTTTCACTTCCTACCTCTTAACTGATAAAACCTTCTGAATGCATCTGATATTTCAGAACATTTCAAAGGAAAGAAAAAAAAAGCTCAAAAACAAGATCTGTTTTTAACTCAGGGAAAAGATTATATTGTACTTACTTATTAAATAGTTCGAGATCAGACTGTCTTACATTACTTAAGATATTTAACATTTGGCAACAAGTTAGCAAGAAAGGCATACTACAGCAAGAATTTTTCACAACACACAAGACATTTTAAAATGGTCAGTAGCATAGGAGGAGCCTGAAGGCTCTACCACATCTTCACACTTTGTCCTTTAGTCTGAAAAAACATTGCGGAAAAACTCACCCTGACATAACAATCAAGAAGTGCTGTAGGTTGAAATCAACTTTTCAAATCACAATGGTATGAAACTAGAAATCAAAAAAGGAGAAAACCACAAATTTATGGGGAATTAACAATGTTCTACTTAACTACTACTTCAAGGAGTAAAGTCAAAGTGAAAAAATATATACTAAAAGATGAGAAGAAATTAATCATCAGAGCCTTTGGGATGCAGGAAGAAGCAGTACTAAGAGAGAAGCTTACAACAATACAGGCTAACCTCAGGAAACAAGAGTCACAGATAAGAAATCTAAGTTCACACCTTAAAGGGACTAGAAAATGAAAAGCAAAACCAAATGAATAGATGAGGCAAAATAAAAACTAGAACAGAAATTAATGTAATGAGATCAAAAAGATAAACACTCAATGAACCCAACAGCTGGTTCTTTGAAAGAGTAACAAAACGAGCAAACCATTATTTTGTGAAATTCACCAAGAAAACAGAAAACATACACAGAAGTACCATGGATCATAAGAGAGTATCGAGAACAATTACACACAACAAATTGGACAGCCTGCAGAAATGGACAGTTTTAGAAACATACAATGACACATACAAACAACAGTCCAGGACTGAATTAGGAAGAAACAGCATACCTGAACAGAATAAAAGAAGCAGGAATAAAAACGAAAAAAGTGATCAAGAGCCTCCCTTAAACAAGAGCACACAAACAACGGATGGCTTCACTACTGAATTCCACCAAACTTTAAAAGAAAAACTAATACTCTTCTCAAAATCTTCCATAAAATTGAAAAGGAGGGAAAATGTTTAAACACCTTATGAAAAAACAACACAAGTCACCCAAGCACCAAACCAGACAGGGACATTACGACAAAAGAAAACTACTCAGACCACACCTCTGATGAACACAGATGCAAAGGTCCTCAAAACCTTGGCAAACTGAATCCAGCAAAAAATTCAGAAAATCATACATCATAATCAAATGAGACTTAGTCTAGGAATTCAAGGATGGTTCAACATACAAAAATCAATAAATGTGATACATATCAACAAACAGAAGCTCAATCATAAAGCCATCTCCGCAGACACAGAAACGCACTTGATGGCATTCAACATTGTTTTATGATCAAAACCCTCCACAAAAGGTGTACAGAAGGAATAGACACACCAACTTAATACAACTCAAATACAAGAAACCCATAGCCAACATCATATGCGTGATACCTCACCTCCAGGTAGCACACAGAACGCTATTAACAGCAGCCACGAACTGGAAACAAATGCCCAACCACTGATGAATGCATAAAAAAGATGCCACAGATACACAATGGAATACTAGTCAGCTGTAGGAAAGGATGGAATTTTGCTGCCTGCAACAAAATGGACAGACATAAGGAATTACGTTTAGTGAGTAACAGAAATGAGTCACATAGAGAGAGAAAACAGATTGAATAAAACAAAAGTAAATCTTTAGACAGTAAGACCAACAAGTAACAGAAGTGAGTCATATGTAGTATATAGAGAAAATAGATTAAACAAAACGAAAATAAATCTTCAGACAATAAGACCAATACATTTTTCCTTTCCCAGAAGGGAAGGGGAAAAGAAGACAATGTAATGGTGAAAAACAGACTTTGTAATGCGTGTGTGCCTGTACTGATATGTTCCACGTAATCTTAACTGTCAAGCTCACGGGGAAAAAAACCAAAAACTCAGTCCTTACTTCTTGGATCATACTACAGAATGACTGGGATTTGCACAAATTCCAACGGACGAACCAGGCGACACACTGGCTACACATGCCTTTGAGCAAATCAATGGTGGAGACCCTTAAAAGCCGTCGCTGTAATTACCTTGTCTCCCACACCGAACATTCAGTTTTTCCGTATAATGGCATATTAGTTTACCTGTCAGCTAATCAGGCAAATCTTAAAAAACTGTTAAAACCCCAAGGCAGTCCTCATAGAAGTGGCTGCATGCTGGATGTCTCCACCCCCTAAAATAAAATTAAACCAGCTGAAGTCCATTCATCTTTCTAGTCTAGTTCCTAGGACTACAGTCATGCTGAGCCATGTGTCATTTTCATAACAGGTCAGGCTCTCTCCCTACAACTCCTTACTTACTGTTCCCTTGCATGGGGTGCCCCACCCTTGTATGCTGGAGAGATCCTCTTTAGTGGGTGAGCAAGCTCTGGTAACAGTGCCACCCACAGGGACTTCTCCCTGCCACCCCAAGGCGTCTGTCTCAGGTTCCCTAGAACACCCTGTCCTGAGCCCTGTTAGAACTCTGCTCAGAGATGTGTGATTATGGTCACACCACTCTCTCCCCTGCAGTCCTACAGGCTGCTTGAACATAGGTTCTTGTTTTACTGTAACATCTCTGAGCTCCTGCCTGGCAAAAGGCGGGAAATGCTTTTTAAAACTTTTTGTCTGAACTGCTTCTGTGAGATGATTAAAATGTCACCTGAAAAATAAAAACTCCATCTCGGTAAGAAGTACATTCAATTAAATCACGGTCCCTCCATCCCCTAGGGCAGGAGGTGATGGACTCCACGTTGCAACGGTCCATGCTGGGAAAACGTAGAGAAGAAGAGCAAGCTCAGTGTGGCTCGGAGTCCTAGGGGTCCGCTAGGCCCCCCATGCCCATGCCTGCTGAACTCGCACTCATCCTTAAGACACCGCCCATGGGCTGCCCTGACCACTGCCAGGCCAGCTCTGCCTGCTCCACCTGCTGCCCTTCTCTGCACTCTGTATTAGGGACCCGCAAAGCCACAGTGGAGAGCCGCTTGCGAGCAGCTCGCCCGACACCCTAATGTCTAAAAACCTGGTAGGTGTGGCACAAGTCACAGGCGTCCTACATTATCTGTCTCTCCCATTAAATTCTACAATGACGAGGTCACTCACTAAGGTCAGCTAATGCGCCATGTACAGCAGCACCAACGTGGGGGTTTCGTTCCTATGATGACGGATTGATGTATGTCTCCTCGAAATTGTTCTCTACTTGTTAATATTCACCGAGGTATGAATGCGATCATCTTCCAGTTGTTGAGACTTGCCTTAAAAACTTCTGCCATCACGGCTAAGTGCTCACGTTAACATTCAAGATGCCTAAGGCACATGGACAACCATACAAAGCATGGAGGGGGGAGTAAAAATTGAACCCAATGCCAGAGAAGATCAATTCAACAATTTTCCATATCCTCATTATAGTCAAGCACAAACCTGTCCAAGCGTATGTTATTAAAGCGCAAAAATGGAAAGGGCCTCTTGTCCAAAGCCTAAACAGTCAGTACCAAGGGGAAGGCCGGCCCGGACAGTAGTGGCGAGCTGAACACCGCTTCCCAAAGCAAGAGCGAAGCTGCGCACCTACTGAGTGGCTGAAGTCCAAGGCCCAGCAGCTGCCTGGGAGGTGAGCGCCACAGGGCTTTCCTTCACACTGGCCGCACGCAGGTGCAGACTGGCAGGACGGCGCTGAGAGAGGCAGGCTGGCGGCCCCTGACGGAGAAACAGTCTCACCACGCAGCCCAGCAGCCACACTCCTAGGCGTTTGCCCAGCTGGTTAAAAAACTTAAGTGCATGTATGATCATGCAAATCTACAGTCAGAGTTTATTTTATTTTTTAAAGACTACTTATGCATAAAAGAACTGGGGTACAGGCCAGAGGTGCAGGGAGTGAGAGGAATCACCAGAGACAGAGCAAGGAGCAGAACAATTGACTAAGTCCACAGCTGAGGGGAGCAGCGGGTGGGTCAGGAGAGGTCTGCCGCGCCGTGTGGGTCAGATCTCTGGCCGGGGACTGAACTGAACTCGTGCTGCAGTGACGGCGGTTAGCTATTCATAGTGCTGCACTTTAACCCGCTGCACCACCAGGGAGGGACCCCAAAGTTTATTTTAAAACAAAGACAAGCAAAACTTTTTTTCTACTCATCATTCTGTAAGCCACCAAATCTTATGATTCTCAAGGTGTGGTCCCTGGACTAGCAGTAACAGCAGCATCTATACGCTTGTGGAAATGTGACTGTTGACCCCAACCAACTTGCTCAACCAGAGTTCTCTCAGTCCCTCAGGGGACCGATGCATCCGAAGCCGGCGCACATAGTGGCTCTGATCTCTGATAGTGGCTCTGATCTCTGATACACAACACAGCTGGGCCTGAGAATCAGGCCATGCTCAGCTACTGGCCAGTAGACCACACTTGAGAATCACTGCTCTAGTCAAGAGGCAAGGTCACTGGTGAGTGCTGCAGGTGTTAGCAGTCCACACCCGACAAAGAGAAGGTGCCACAGGGCACTGTCACATGCGGTTGCGTATCTGAGTGAGTGTGTGTCTGTGTCTCTCCTGAGGCTGCTGCAGCAATTCAGCACACCCTGGGTGGCTTGAAACTACAGGTTTGAACTCTGCAGGGCCAAGCTCGCAGGAAGAACGCCCCTCCCCCACCGTCTTTTCCCATTTCTGATGACGCATTCCACCACCACTCACACAGCTCCCTTGTCTTCTGTCTTCCCTGTGTCTGCTGTTTCCCTGGCCTCTCACGTGTTCACTGAGGACAGCAGTTAGGAACCACCTGCATAATTCAGGGTAATTTCCTCATCTCAAAATCCTTCCCTTAAATACATCTGCAAAGATCCTTTGTCCAAATACTGAAGGAGTGACCAGGTAACTGGGACTTGACAGACCTGGGTGGCCCCATTCAACCTACTGCACACGTTGTCAGTGAAGCTGATATCCCATGAATGCCAGGGAAAACTACAGCAGAGGACAAAGGTTTCTGACAGCCCCTGCCCCAGCCTGCCCCTCACTCTATCATGGCTTCCTCCAGCCACCCGCAGGTTACATCCGCCTCCCTGTCCTGACCTCCCACAGAGAAGATGCATGGTGAGAGCAGACGTGGCCTGGCACACAGCAAGCATGGCGTCTCGCTTTCATTTTTTTTTTTTTTAATGAATTAACCACTTCTAAAAAATGAATACATTTGTAGATCTGGCTATTTCACTTTCCATACTCATCTCATCCTAAAACACCAACCAGAATTCTAAATCATCAAGAACCAATGTGTGAACACCTAGAAGCCAAAGAGACATTCCTAGGGTGTTGTACCAATGTAAGAACCTTTTTGCCTTAAATAAACCACAACATGATAAATTTCACAACTTTAAAATGATTGTTCCTGCTGAGAAGAAAAGCAGAGATGCTAATATACACAAAAGGAAACAAAGTACCTACAATAATTAAAAAAAAAAAAAATCTCTGAAGGTGTCCGACTTCAACTAACCTTGCACTGATCACTTTACCCTCGAGAGCCTCACTGACATAAACTCAGAAAGGACAGGGTCCTCGGGAGGGCGCAGCAGCAGCCCTGCCACTTGACTGCCGAGTGAATGCTGAAAGGTCCTCTTCAGCCAGGGCAAAGTTCTGCTGCAGTGGTACCATTACAAATTTCTGGCGGCAATAACACGGTACATTATAAGCTTGCGCAAATGATAAGCTCTTTATGAGGGTTAGAAGTCTGCAGCCCTCTCCGACAAAGACCTCCCTGTGCTAGATTTCCTAGAAGTCAATAAGCTGGCAATCACACCCCGCACAATGTCCACTCAGACTCACAGAAGAGCCAGTCTTCTGGAGCTTCACCCGGGTCCCGGCACCGACCAGTCAACAGGCTACAGCGGCAGGCTGCAGCTTCCCGTCTGTGTCCAATTCATCATCGGCGGCTTCAAGCTGCCTCTTACTCTGCTGTGATTTTAGATTCACGTAGGGGTTGTAGAGACGGGAGGCAGAGTCCCTGTCTCTTCGCCAGTCCCCTAATGTTAGCACCTGTGTAACTATACTGTGCGACCCCAGACATCTGCATCTGCTCCACACTGACTGACCTGCAGGCTTGGCTGACGGTGGCAGTGGCTTTTCCACTCAAGTCCTCTTCCTAGCAGGACCCCACACTGCACCCAGGTCCCCTCCCCCTCGCGCTGGGGCAGCTCCTCCTATCTGTTGTGTTCTCCAGGTATTCTGTGATGTGTCCCTCATGATTCTCATGACTAGCCCGGGGTCCTGACTCTGGGGGAAGACTACACGTTGAGCACGAGGCCTCCTCGCTGCCCCCCCACCACATACCTGGGAGTCTGATTTGACACCACTTAACACTGGAGATGTGATGATGGTGGCTTTGGCCGGGCTGACCCCCTCTAAAGTCACTATTTCCCCACACTCTCCTGTAGTTATTAAAAATGAGCCACTAAGTCCAGCCACAATCGGGGTGAGGGAAATAAAGCTCCACCTCCAGGAAGGAAGATTTTCAACAAATTTGCTCATCTAAAACCACCAGAGCAGTTTTTAACTTTTTTATTGCCACCATGTGTTGGATAAAAGAAATCTCAATTTATAGTTCAAGGCAACAAAAGCTAAGCCTTAAAAAAAAAAAGCCCTGGCTTGAGGAAGAGCTGCAGCCAGACCGCACAGGCAAGCACTTGGGAAATCAACTGCAAAGAGAAAAGGACATTTTAAAACGTCGATTCATTTTCAACTTTGAAGTGTTTGTCAGCTCAAGTCCTGGCCTAAAGTCCTCTGTTCCGGCCATGGCATCTGCCCAGCTCTTCCTCGGGAGACACAGCTGACCCCCACCCGCCCTGACCCTCCCTGGCCCAGAACTCACTGCAACTACCATGGCTCAGAGGAGGGAAGAAACGAAGGGTCGGCCTGGCCCGTGCGTGTGAGCCAGCATTACCAGCCCGGCCCCGGGTACTCAGAGAGCAAAGTCCAAGCTGGCCGCCGTCCTGCCGCCGGGCAACACGCTGCACAGCCTGGGGCTGGAGATGGGCCCGGTGGCTAAGCAGAACCTCGGCCTCCACCCCGCCCCCATCCTCCGCGGCCCCAAGCGAGGCTGCTGTGACGCAGCATGTGGGATCATCCCGGCGGCCTGCGCATGGGCATCCCGTCCTGGGCGTGGGCCTGGAGTTGTGCCCTGCAGCACACGCCGGAGGCGAGTCTCTAACAGACGTCTTCCTGGAGCACCGCGACCTGGTGAAGGGCAGCTGGGCTACGCTGACACTCCAGGTCCATGTATACACCTGTGTGCACATGCAGCAGCATAAGCCATGTACACACATGCACAATTCTCCCACTGAGAAAGATCTCTGTGTCACTTCGGTGTGAGAAACACTGACTGGCACTAAGTGAGGAACACTGACTGGCACCTCCCAACTCTGCCTCTCATTGCGCCTTGCACAGCTAAACCTTCCACTGCTGCTCCTGACCCAGACCACACGCTGCTACCAGGCTCTGGCCTTTATTCTACTCTCCCCGCCTTCGACAAGAGACACCCTGGGGAGCTCAACAAAGATCGTTAGAGTGAAATACAACCTTCAGTTTTGCTGGTGCCATCCCTAGACCTCTTACAGAGGTCAAAACTAGCACCTTTCAGATTAGTGCAGAAACCAACCACCGCTGGAGACGGGGTAACCAAAGCCATGCAAGTATCCTTGGCACGGCCCCCCAGTTTGTACAGCCACCCTCAAATTGTTCCACTCCCAGCCTATATGGACTCAGTCCATTTTCACATACTAGTTAGTAAGTTTTCAGAGCTCATTTTACTCTTGTATTACTTAAAATAATCTGGTGTTCTGAATGCTGGTTAGCGATTTAAAGGGCAGATTACTGGTTTATTAAAGGAGTCAAAGTGATGGCATCTGTGACCTTCATCTTCTCAACTACACAGGAAACGCTATTCAGATGCTCCTGATGATGAAGACCATCATGCACCACCCCCGCCTCCGATGCTAAGGAAGGCTGTCAACAAGACAGAAGTCAAACATGCGTGGTGAAGGCCCGCAGTAAGAAAGACGGTTAATATCCAAACCCTGTGATGTCTTCAACCTGCTCCTACCATGACCCACGGAGACATCTCTATTTGCCTTCTCACCAGATCCTTCTTCCTCATAACCACAAGGTTGTGATTCCCAAACTGTGAAACCATCTCAGAGATGTTTGCGAACATCTAGAATGCTTTGTTTTGCCATTATAATAATAGTTACAGGTCCAAAGTAATTAACTTCCCCATTTTAGGTAAACTTTGATTTGATTTTGTAAGAAGAGTCTTCTCAAAATCATAAAAACAACGGGCTCTAAGACCATGATGCCACTACAAATCACCTATTGACTGACACTGGTTAAAATCTATGCAAAGCACTCAGGGATGAGTTCTGACCAGCCCAGTTTTTCCAGACATTGAGGACATGCCTCCAAAGCTGGAGCATTCCTGAGCACTCGCTCTGTGATACACTAACATGTATCATCTCAATTAATCCACGAAATCCTCATACAATCCTACAAGATAGGTGATTTCTTATCCCACATTCTAAGGAAAGAAAGCACAGAGAAGACAGGTACCTTGCACAACCAGTGAAAAACAAAGTCGAAAGCAGGGTGATTCAAGCCCAGGTCCGCCATGTCCACACCAACGTCCCCAGCACTCACGAGCATCTGTGAGTGCCCCCAACATCTGTGCCGCGTGGCCTCACCTTTCATCTCTCCCCCACTCACCCTGGGCAGGAGTATGGGTCGCCCTGCTGTGCCATAGCACATCGCACACACGACCCCTTCATTATCTCTCTGTACCCCAGCCCTAGTTAGTACAGAGGGCAGGTCTTTGCTTTCTGTACTTGCCGTGACCCCAACCTGAACAATGCTGAACGTCTACCATGATCATTTGTTTGAAAAATAAATAAATGTACACGAATACTGTAAACGACTGACTGGAAGTGTTTTAATTTGTACGACACCACACCCTCACATGCTAAACAGAGAAGATTTATCTAACTGTTTAAAGAAAAACCAAAGCGTGAAGGGACGGTCCCAAAATGGATGGCCTTCGGAGACGGAATGAAAACGGTAAAGACCTTCAAAACGTCTCTCCTCCATGGAAAGCAAAGGGAATGCTGGAAAAAACTGTTTAAACAAACTTCCCAGGATGCTGGCTATTAGCCAAAGGTCTGCAGTAATCCAGGGAATGTTCATGCAAGAAAAACAGTGAAGTTTTGGGAAAAACAGTGGCTCTGTGACATTTTCACTTGCTTTACTTCCAGTGCCTACTTTCCAGCACACTCGTATCCTGAAAGCAATCTACAGCTGTAGTGAAAGCCAGCAGCTGGCCGTCACTGATGGGGAAGAACTAGGCGAGAGCGCCTTCAAAGTCCCTTTCCCAGAGAACAGTCATTACCTGACCTGTTCAAGTGGCTCCCTGAAGACCCCACCTGCAAGGCTGTCCTTACTTGACATGACTCATTGCAAACAGCCTGGGGGGTGGGGGGAAGAGGGAGTATTTGCTTAACACAGTCACCGGCAACTGTCAAATATCATGTTGCTTGAGGTAGTTGAAACAAAGCACAGACAGACCAAAAAAGTTTAAAAAGAAAAGTTGGGGAATGATGACCATGTGGGGTTCAGCATACACCCAGGAAAGACCAGAAGGAACCCAAATTCTCATGAATGGTTCATCTTGAAAAGCGCAAAGCCAATAATGAAGGCAAGCCGCAGCAGAGAAAGAATGGAAGATTCTTGGCTCCTGACATCCCTGTCCAGCCACCAGCTGACCATTAAACAAACCAAAATTAAAGTTTAATGGACACACACACACACACACACACACACATCACAGAATCAGTTCTAAGGCTTCACCAAAAAAAAAAACACCTCTTTTTTAGACAGCAAACAAGCCCTGGGGAGGGGGCAAAATCTGACTTTTGCAGTTGCCCTCATGTATCACTTAAATGTTCCTTTTCCAACAAGAAATTTGAGATGTATACAGTGCAAAGAACTGCTTTGAAAAGGCAGAAGAAAGAATTAGCAACCCTGAAGATCGTTCACTGAAATTAACATCTCTAAGGGGTAAACACATTTTAGGCCTCCAAAAAGTCTCAACAAATATAAAAAACTGAAATATGTTCTTCCAATCATACGACATGAAGTCAGCCACAGAGGCCGGTCTCAGCCCCTCTGCGGATCAGTCTCACTTTCTCTTACCTCTTACTTTCCCTCATGTTCTTCCTTCCACTCCCTGCTTACCACACTCTTTCATTGCAGTCCCCACTTTGGGGTGCTAATTTATCCTTTCATTCTATTGGGAACTTGGAAACTTGAACCACCAAACTTGTAGAACCAGAGAGTGAGGCTCAGAACAGGACCCTGAAGACACGGCACCTCAGCGCTAAGTCTTCAGGGCATCTATTGTAGGCATCTAAGGGGCTGTGTGGTTCGTGGCAGCCTGCAGGAGAGGCATCACCGAAACACAAATCCGCTCATGAAAACCAACAGTTAAGAAACATTATTTCTTCTGTTACTAAAGGGGAAAGGCTTCTGATAAGACTGTTCATCATCACATTGTAGGCCAGTCAGGCTGCCAAGGAAGATCTCTCTCTGTATTTTGCTGTAAACTCCACTTCTCTTGAGGACTGGCTTCTCCTAAAAAGACCACCACTGATCTTTGCTTCCTTGCACTGCTTTATACTTAGTATCACAATGTTTTACTTTTTCTCAACTATTTCATGAACATCTTTTATCTCCTTAACAGGAATTAGGTGCATAAGGGAGGAAAATAAGACCATTCTTCGTTGACAATTTCCTACCAGTGCAGAGGGCAGTGATGGGAGGGCCTTCATAATCCTTTAGCAAATCCTCGCTGGCAACTCTGTATCACAGCTGGCATGTCTCACATATGTCAAAATAACCCTTCAGGTTTAGGGCAGGTAGAAGAGGTTAGCAGTTGGGTGGTAAAGCCTTTGGGGGGCCAATGCCTCAAGTGTCTGCACCATGATATGAAAGGGTGGGAAACGCTGAGTTAAATGGGAGAAGGAGTCACAGGTACAAACTCCCAGTGATGAAATTAGTAAGTCATGGGGATCTAATGTACAACAGGGTGACCACAGACAATACTGCACTGCATATTTGAGGGCTGCTAAAAGAGCAATTTTGAGCATTTTTATTACCAGAAAAAAAATTAAATATGTGTGGTGATGAACACGGACCAGACTTGTGATCACTTCACAGCATATACAAATATTAAGTTAGTACATGTGAAACAAACGTGTAATATACCAATTATACCTCAATAAAAAAATGAAATACTGCTCAGAACTGAAAAAGCCCAAACGTTCATTAAGAAGGATAAAGCTCTTCAAGTATCAAGTGGAGAATCTCCCACGTGCACAAGAGAACACAAGTCCCACAGCATGTGGCAGGGGCCAGGCGCGTGGGCGGGTCAGATGTGCACGCGGCAGGCGGCTGGTGGGGTGGCCCAGTGCTGGGAGACAGAAGTGGGGGGCGTCCCTGTGGTTTTTAAAAATTCCCAAGTCCGTCTATGCCTACCTCCAACTTCCATTATTAGTGATTATTTCCTACCCAAACACTTTTACTCCCAAACATTGACTTAAATTAATGAAAGAAAGATCTGGATACTGGTCACCCAGCTGTGCTCAGTTTGTGAAAACCTGCTGCGCTGTGTGACCTGTGCCCTTTCCCAAGGCTGATATGTCCTTCAACAGTCACAACCAATACACAGGAAGTTAGATCAACTTTCTTTTCACCCCCTCTTGTTAAAAGAGCACTATCACATTTTATTTGCCTAAGAAAAACTAATTTTTAAAATTTCTCAATAAGAGAAGTTCCTTAGTCTTAGTCCAAATCCATCAGTAATTTAAAGAGTCACAATGTCAATTACTCTTTTTGGAGGTGGGAGCTATGTCTGCGTGTAGGCACGCAACAGCTCCTATAACACAAATGGAGTGAAAAGTCAACCACAGGTGAATCGAGGCATAAAATCATGCATTTTTCGGTACCTTTAAAAGATTTCTGTGAAATTAATTTCCAAATAAAAATTTACATTGTCATGTGTTAATAAATAACCACCAATAATAATCAAAACAAGCTTAGGAATGAATCTAGATTTTGATTTGGACAGTTGTGTTCCTCATGAGTCATTTTAACTATATTAGTATAATCCCAAGGCATTATTTCTACTTCAAAAAAAAAAATTACACCATCTGGCTAGGTTTATAATAGAGCTAAATAAGTACTTTCCAAGACTTAAAGCTTAACATAATTGTCTTTACTAAAAGACTCCACCTCAATAATTTCTCATAATGTGACTTAATCAAGAAACTAGATTTAAAGAAGTTTAATAGAAGTTCCTCATCCACATGAGGGATTAACCTCATCTGAAGATAAATCCTAATAATGACTTTGGTTAGAAGCACTTTAAGTCAGATAGAAAAAGAGAAAAATGCAAATAAATCAAAGGCCTTCTAAAATAGGTAACTGTTCTAAGAGATAGAATTCCTAAAAAATGTTGAAAGGTGACACATGAAAGGCAAAACCTTAGACTCACAGAAAAATATATAGAAAATCCTTTTGATCCAAAGAAGAAAAGTATTTCTTAATGCACAAAAACCATGGCAGGAAAAGACTGAAAAATTAAGACTACACTGAAATTCACATTTTGCATATAATAAAAATGCCACAACTAAGGTGAAAAGACAAGTTGCATTCTGGGAAAAGATAGTTTCCAGCCAAAGGAGGGCTGACTGTACCACCTCTGGGAGCACAGGATCTGGGGAAAGCTCAGCTGACTTCCGGCAGGTAAGGAAACAAACAAACAAGAAACAGGGAAAAGGCCTTAGGCAGGGACAAGAGGTGGAATCCACCTCCCATCACAGCCCTTTGGCTGATCGGGTCACTGACCCGATGCGGCAAGCCTCAGCTGCCCTCCAAGGATCTAGACAAGATGATTATATGGTGCCCTTGCTTCGGGCCTTAGAAAGTTTTGGGGACTATTCTGTAGGGGCAAGAGCCTGAATCTGGCCTCCGAGGCCCTGCAGCCCCAGGACAGTAGTGTCTAACTAGCTCCCGGCAACATGGCGGTTCTTGATCAACTCAAGATACTGGCTCAGCTGCTGTGGACAGCAGAGCACAAGCTGCCTTGGGCACACAACAGCAAAGACAGAGTTGGTTGTAACTGGCAAAGGCAGGCATCTCCTTTCTGATGCCAGCAGAGAGGCCAGGTTCCCGGAGACAGGCATTCAGAGCATGCCAAAATGCACAAGGAATATTTTAACCACAATGAAACAAGGTACAACCACTGAAAGACGAAGAACTCAGCCTGCCTAAAACTGTATGGAAATCCCCAGTTTGCCTGCCGCAAAAATCCATGACAACGGATCCTCCCTAGAGCCAGCAAGCTGCCCTGGGGTTGAGGGGAAAGGGAGGTACTCAGAGATTAGAGGGTTCATTCAGATTACGTTGCAATTTAAAATACATCTTTTATAATTAGAAATTACATGAAAACCACTTCCTGTGTAGCTGAAAATGTCTACCTCCCTAAAAGTTCAAACAAAAGAAATAGGGTGATTAGGAGGTATTTAAAAGCAAGTTTGGAGAGAAGGCAAGTACAGGCAAGAACACTGTTCCTTCACTCAAACACTTTAGAGAATTAATTCTGAAGAAAAGCTAACCATTTACATGAGTGATTTTTTTCCTTGAGCAAAAAGCCTGGCAGTTCCCTCTGCCTCTAACAACTATCAGTAGTTTATTGATCTAAACACCACACAACTTTTTCCACCCTGACTAATATCAGACCCAGCAACTGCAGGCGAAGAGGCACACATCTGCCAACAAAAACAGAGAAGGCAAACGTTAGTCACGCACCCTAGAACCAAGAAAGAGAGAGCATCGACCGATCAGGGCAGTTGGAAGAGCTGCACTTCTGTGTCCCGGGAGCCCAGGCTGTCTGCCAGTGTGCTGAGCCACCGCACTGCAAACTCAACAGTAACTGCTGAAGTCAAGGCTTCACACAGGCGTGAAACCCACACCACTGGCCTTTTCTTTCCCATCACTACTCATTCTGGGAATTCAGCTCGCCAGCCTCTGAACTGCGTGGTCAGCCTGACGTGGTGAGGAAATTCAGGTGTATGGCCTACGCGGACAGGACCTCCCACGCTCTCGTGGACACCTCCGTGGGTCAGCAGGTGTCAGGATGAACATGCTGGATAATCAGTCATGGAAACAACTGCTGTGACTTTCAGCAAGCGGAATCTTTTCTTTGAACCTCAAATGCTACTCACTTATTGACTAAAACAGAACAAAGTATAGAGAGTATGTTGTAAAAGCAAAGAGGAAAGACAGAAAGAAGGGCTCCTCAAAATCAAGACTCATCCCTTCCACGCCAGCTTTACCCTCGGCAGAGGACACTGTCACTCGTTTCTCACAGTAGGTTAATCAGATAAAATAAGCAGCTCTGTCTCTGCTCTCACCTCGTATGACCAGACGCACTGGACCCCCGCAAACCTCCGCACGCATCTCCCCACCTCCACGTCCTCGTGGGTGGTGTACATCTCCCGGAGGCACTTTCCGATGTGTGGCACCATCCTCCGCAGAACCTCCCGGCTCATGATCACGCCGGGCCCCCCCATGCAGAAGTTCTCGCCGGGCTCCAGGGCCAGTTTTCCCATTTCTCCTGTGGTGCCCAGTCCTGTCTGCCCAAGAAAGAGGGGTTCACTGCTATTCAAACTCCTCAGGAAATTTTCCAGACGATCTCCTTTGATGTAAACATCGTCATCTGCTCTCATAAACCATTCGTACTTGTCCAAGTAGTGGTCATGCATGAACTTGAGCATCATGAAAGATTTCTTCTGGGGGGGGTAGGAGTCGTCTACACCCCGTAGTGGCACAATCGGGATTGGGATGGCTGTGTCCGAACCCTCACTGGAGAAGAATTCGACCTTCCCAGGAATCGTCTTGGACCACGTTCTGGAATTAAAACAAACCATCCATGAGATAAGAGCTTATTTCAAGCTTCGTATTTCCAGAAAATCACGTATCTGCTCTGGGTGAATCACCACATTTTCAAAAGAACGATAAAAAGCTATCTGATCGGCTGGCTGGCTCCCTCTGAACAGGAGCCTCGTTATCACGTATCACAAAGCCCAAACTAATTCTCAAAGGAGCCCCAATAAAAAAGAACAATGAGGTGTTAAAATATCTCTAGAGGAACGAAGTCTTGGCTATGTCTCAAAACCAAATTGCCAGGGCACCAAGGTCTCGGTACTCAGGTTAATTTTACGATACTATCAACTCCACACCTACAAACCCCTCTGCTCTATAAAACCAACAATAAAAGAATCAAATTGTTTATTCAACATTTTCTTCGAATGCTCATCAAGTGCCAACAACCCGCTAGGCCGGAGGAAAGGAGTGGCGGGCAAACACGTTCCCTGACGGGCGCAGCCAGTGTCAGGAGACGACGCATCAGGCCAGCTCCCCGCACGTACAGGGTAACTCAGACGAGTGTCCGGAACAGGCGCACGGACCCGCAGAACAGAGATAAAGGACCAGCTGCCTTCCCGCGGAGCGCGCCAGGCCGAGACAGCAGGGCTCAGCAGCAGGAGCCCAAAGGGACCCAGGACGGAGTCCCGGGCAAAAGGGATGACGGAGGCCTGGCGGGCCTGTGGAGATGGGGCCTTTGTGTGGTGAAAACCACCCTGATGAAGGAGCGGAGGGAAGTGGAGGCAGCACCCTGAAACCCCAGGGTGGACGGCACCGAGGGGAGGTTCGCGGTGGCCCGGGCAAGCTGCAAGGTCACCGCTCTCCCACTGGCAGAGGGGAGACAGGTCACCAGGAAGGAGACAGGGTCAGTGCCGCTGCTGCGGGGCTGAGGTGAGGCCATGCTGCGCGTCTCCTCGGCCTCGTGAGGCGCTGAGGACAGCTGAAGGGGTGTAGCCACGGAAGCACTTACGCAGAGGACTGACAGAAACACATCCTAAAGAACAAACACAGACATTTAATTTAGCCTGAAGAAAGATCAAAAAGCACAATTCCCGCAGAGCCTCCCCAAAACACTTTTATTTTACTTAACCACTGTGATGAAAGTAGAGAGTGACTGAGCGATCAGTGAAAGTCATCTGTGTCTTTCACGTAAATGCAGAAAGATCTGAATGTATGTACATAGCCAATCTGGGGGAAGAGGCACAGAGGCAGGGAGACACAGGGCTGCTGGCTGGAGAACGAGGACTTTCACTTTTTATTCTGTGTACATTTCCTCTATATTGAGGGGACCTCCTATTACATTGGGGGAGGGGGGGAAGCTGAGTGAGACAAAATATGCATACCTCAAAATCTACTGTTCTAACTACTCCAAGAACAGCACCCGGGGGCGAGACGCACCCTCTGCCCCGCCTCCACCCGTCCTTCCTCACCTCACAAAGCAAAATGCCTGAGCTTATCATTTCTGTTATTTTAAAATTCCCACAACCAAGTACTGAAAAAAATAATTACTGGCTTTACTTTTCTTCCTCCCCAACTAAAGGAATATAAAGTGACTTCAAACGGAGCAGAGGAAAAAAGTTGACGGGACTCAACTTTCTGCAAACGTGCACTTAAAAGCCCAAGGATTCAACAGGTGTCACTTTCCATCAAACCAAGGATGTCGACAGTAAGACCGCCATTGTTTTATGTACCACAACAAAGAGAAAACAGTGGCCACATCATCACGGGATGCGGCAGCTGGAAATGCCTCGGAGGACGCCAAAGGCGTGCGCCTTAGCAGGGGGGACGCGAGCCCAACGCCGCCCTCCGCACCTGTGACCTAAATGGACCAGAGTCCTGCACTGAGCAGTCGTGAAGGGGAGGCTGTGCCATGAGTCCCCTCAAGTCAAGGACCCCGAATCCTTATGCAGATGGGATTTCTGTCGGCACTCCACAGGAACTCTGTGGAATGATTTCAGCGCGGAGCACAGAACAGCCCCCGGCACGGGGGTGACAGCTGCAGCGTGTGCCGTGCTGAGACGTGCTGAGACGGCAAGGTCAGCTCCTCTGCCCGAGCGTGCACACTCCTACTGCAGGGGCACCAGCTTCAGCGAGGCTCAGCGAGAAGGCAGCGAGAGGCAAAACTCAGACACGCTGAAGTCAAAATACCATTCTGAAATATAATTTAAAGCTAAATAGTCTGTCTTACCTTACAAGTAATTTTTTAGAGATAGTGAATAAAATCAACAACTTCAGCACACAACAAATTGCCTCTGAACTAAAACAAGGTCAATAAAAAAGCACAAGTTCAAGGTAATACCAAAGTGGCAGTCCCAGAAAATAACCCTGACGCAGCAGTGCCTGGGGCTGGGCGGGTGAGACAGCGCCTTCCTTCCACGGGAGGACCCACACGGTGACCAGAGACAGCTGGGGGGGGCACCCAGCCCCTGGGCTGAGTCCCCAACTCCCCTCAGGGCTCCACACTCAGCTTATCTGGATAGACTGAGGATGATAAAGTTCCTGCCTTGGAGGTTTATTGGGAAGGTTTAGTGTGGCTTTGAAGTCAGCCTGGTATGCAGTTAAGTGTGACTTATCAGGCAAGTCAGGAGTCTGCAAATCAAGCAAAAGGAAAAAAAAAAAAAAAAAACAAGGGAGACAGGAAAGTGTGGATTGAACTGGAGGGGAAGTTTACAGAAAGGGCCACTTCTTACATTTCTGGCTAAAAATGAAAAACCTGACACTCGAGCCACATAGTGGAATTCTGTCAGGCAACCCAAGTCTGGACGCCTAGTGAACACCAAACCTCAGGGTGTTTCACTGGAAGCACCGCTCCGCACAGGGCGGAGGCTGCGCTCGGCCCGCCCAGTGTGCCCACCAGGCAGAGGGGCCACCACCCACCGCAGCCTGGCACACACGCGACTCACGCCGGCGTGGGCTTGCGTGGTGTAATCCATCCAAGAAGACAAACCAACTGATTTTAAAAACAGACATCTAACCTCAAACTGTTCTTTAAAGCTTCTCTGCCGTTTCATGGTAATGCCACCCAATTATTATCTTTTCCTTTTTAGGTAACTCCAGGGGAAAAAAAAATGTCACGTTGCCCTTTTCTGTTCTAAATGACTGGTGGTTTGAGGGAAATCTCTCAACGCGAAGTTGTTGTAGATCTTGAAGGATGATCTTTCCAAGTAGGGCGTACAAAGCTCCAAAGTCAAAGAGTTCTAGAACACAAATTATGATTCACCTTCCTGAGAAGGGGAAGTGTGTGAGTAATTTCAAAGCCTTTAGAAGGAAATGCCCCTGCGGGTCCTCCTTCCCCCATCTAACCTAAGCTGGTTGAGTTCCTTAGTTTTCATAAGCAAATGTCAACGTTGCCATCAACTGGTTTGTTACCAGAAGCAAAGAGCCTCACTTAACTGAAACCACAGAAAAGCTGCGAAGGTCCCAGCCAGAAAGCAAAGCTTCCAGTGGCCTGGTAAGCCACTCCTGCGGGCTTCCACGCTTCCCTCCCACGCTACACCAGCTCAGTAAATGCAGCTGGACAGCAAAGGCTTTGCTGAGTGGGACGCAGTGTCAAGGCCCCAACTTCTAATAGCGTCATTTGAAGGTCCCTATATAAATACCTCTCTGTGCAAAACTGCATATACCGTCTGACATATATCCTAGCATACCAGAAGTCTTGCAAGCAAGTAACGGAAAACACTCAAGCTGTGGATTGTTAAGGGAATAAAAGTAAAATGTACATGGCCCCAAAGTGCTTACTGTGGTTATTTGGGGAGGGAGGAGCAGAGATTTAATTTTCTTCATGTTTTGTACATTTTCTAAATTTTCTGTAATGGGTAGGTAGAGTTTGAAAAGAACTTTTTCTTTTAACCTGGGGGAAAAGTTTTAAGCTAAGAAGTAGCCAGAGAAATAAACAGGCTTGACAACGAAAAATTTTGCTACTCTATCCAGTGGACAAAAACTGGAAGAAAAATGGACAAAGATGGGTTACCTTTTCATAATTTCTAAATTTTGTTACATTAATTTTTACAAGTGAAAGGGAGATTTTCTGTGAGTTCTTCCCAAACTGCCACTATCTATCATTATGTTGGCTGATGATTCCCGTGATACATTTGAAAGAACTCACCAAATGACCTCTGAATGTGGACTCAAGGAGAATCTAGTTTCTCCCCTGTAGGGACTGACAGACAATAAGATATATATTTATATTCTTCCTTAGTACAGAAAGGATTCCAGACTACTTAACCATATGTGGAAAACAGCCGAAGGTCTGCGCAAAGGGAGAAGGCAGTCTCAGCACCTGAGAGGCCCGTGCAGCTCCTGGAGCCCACAGCAAGCACTCACCCTGGGCACGCAGAGGAGACCTCGCCAGCTGAGCCAGGGAGCTCACGTGTCAGGCCTCTCTGCATCACATCTGCTAACCGTGGCCCAGAGTTAGCTCAGGCAACCATGAGAAGCCACAAAACAGGGCCCCTCTGTCCAGGGTTAAGTGAAATAACAATTCCAGGTACTAGAACCTGAGAAGTTTTTCCCCCCTCAGGTGACTACAAAGGAAGCAGGGCAATTACAGCAAGTGTGTCCCCCGAGAAGTGCACGGGGCTGCTGGAAGAGGCAGTTACCCAGAAAAGGGCCTGGAAGGCAGTTCTGTGCAGTCATAGCAGCCAGGGGCCTGAAGCTGCTCAGGCCTTGGGAAAGCTCCCGGTGCCCAGAGGCTACCCGTGATGACTCCGGAGGGCCCCAGGGCGCCCTGGCAGCCAGCAGGATGCTGCCAGCAGGACTCAGCCACCCCCTCCACCCTCTCTCTGGCACGCTACAGCTTCCCCCTTCTGCCCGTGTGGTTTCCGGATACTTAGCTTCCTCTTTCAAAATCTGCAACTGTTAAAGATGCTAACACTAGTGATGTGAGCAATCTCAAATCCATTTTGGAATTAGGTGGGGAAATCTAACATCACAAATGTTGGGGGAAATTTTAAGAAATTATACTCTACCGTTTATGTTAGCGAACACACTTAAGATGAAAGCAAGCGTCCAAGAGCCTTTTTCTCCCTCAGTAAAGCTGTGGCGGGTGGATTACAACTTCCTACTCCACGACGGCCTGGGCAGCAGCCCAGGAGGTGGTTCTGGGGTATTAAGAGCTAACAGCAGCCGGCCGGTTCAGTGTCAACCACAGGACTACTCAGGAGGGAGACACCAACACACCCTCTTTGAAACATAAGAATGAAAGTCTGGAGTGTTGGTGGCACAAGGCAAATTCTGATGTCATGATACCTTTTCAGCTTTAAGTGCTGGAAACGTTTGTATTTTGCCGCTGCCCACATGAAAGCCCAAAAGTGCACCTACTTAGTCAGGCGTGAAGATTCTCCAGTCTAAATCTAAGCGCCTGGCTCGGGCAGACAGGGAGCCCTCCTGGCCAGGACACCCCTCCGCCCGCTTCCAGGCACCAAGCCCAGGCAACAGCTACCCTTTCCTGAACAGTCGAGGAGGGGGGACACTGAGGGAGGGGCAGAGGGAGGCCTTCTGACCTCGCACAGCACAGCACAGCACAGCACAGCACAGCACAGCACAGCGTGTGGGGTGTCCTTGCTACAGTTTACAGATGAGGAGGCTGAGGCTGTGGGGCAGGTCAGGAACTCATCCACCAACAAATCAACAAATGCAAACAGGGCTGGCTCCCAGCCTCCTGGCTTTCATCCTGAGCACTTACCGCTCAGGTTATCACCCATGGTGCTTCTGAGTCTCTGCTCCCCTGATAAGGATGAGGAAACAGATAAGGAGAACAGCCTTACACCACTTCAGCCACTTCCACGCCTCCCCGTCCAGCAGAGATTGGCCTGTCCAGAACACCAACTTAGAGTTTTGGCTGGAGTCACTCTCCAGGCAGCTTTGCTACTCCAAACCTGGCCTGTCATTTTCCAGAAACAGACAGAAGTTTAACACAAAAGTTGGCCTTTGCGCCAAGGTCCAACTTACAAAGCAATCATTTTAATGGCACCAATATCTACATTTTCAGTAACCTTTAGGCTTTTTGGTGGCTAGCCCTGAAGTGACATCAAATTGAAGCAGACTGTGCCTTATTTTTAATCATCCAAGGAAAATGTATCTGGCAGAGTCATGTTTTAGAAATGACAGTGAATTAAGGTGAGACAGTGAACAGTTACAATAATTTTAACTGTCACAAAGTTTCTTGTTAGAACCGAAAGCTAACAAAGACATGACAACGGCTAGAAGCACCTAATATTCACATTAATATATGGAAACCAGGTGCATCGCCTTCCCCAAACATCAACCAGAAGAGTAAAGATATGGGAACTGAAGAAAATATAGTAACCAAATAAATGTGTTTCAATGTGAACTGGAAACAGGATTAACTGTCACCAGAAGAAAAATGACCCTTGACAGCCCAGGGAGCAAAAGGTCAGCTTGCCTCCTTCACCCAGCAAGCCTCACTACCCTCACCAACATGCTCAAAACTGCACTCACTTACATGTCACTTCTTGCTGAAGCTGTCACTTTATTATAAAACTGCTGCTTGCTGAAAATGCAGCAAAGTGCCAAGAATACGAAAGCCCAAGAATATGCAACACGTTCTTTCACTTTCTATCCTACACAAACATCAAAGCCATTTCACACAAAAGTGCCTTCCCACTGCGTAGAACGAATGCTACTTTATAAGCTCTGTCCTCCCTTCATGTCAGTAAGCCCACGATTTCTCATTAGAGAAGCCCCAATGTAAAATCCATCAATACAATCGACAAGTCCACAGCTTGCGACGCAGGAATGTGGACTTCCCCAGGGACCTTCATCAATCAGGGCAGCCCTCGCTCCTCCGTGGCCGCACAGGGACGGGCTGACGCACTTAGCCTCTTTGAATATGGCACTCGTTTCTTTCCCTGATGATAAACTCTGCAGGGGTAGTGTCGGCAATCAATTTTTAATAAATGGCAGCTGAATTAATGGGCCAGAAAGGGGCTGGCCACATGATAAACACAGTATCACCTGTGCTCTCGCTGACGCCCTTACAGGTACCTTGGAATATTCTGCCTGCGGGCATCAAGGTCTTGCGCCTTGACACACGAGAAGGGGAACTCCCTCGTTTTCAGACTCACACTTTCACTATCATCTTGGAGGTAATCTGCAACTTGAAATGAGATGTACTCCCAAAGTTCACCCACAGGTTGAATGGACCATGAAGACTTCACATGTATTTTTGCCAAACTGAATTCCATCTGAAAAAGCAAGTATTGCTCTCAACTACTTCTCGACAAACATGGTATCACTGCTTTCAATAAAGAGTGACAACAACTCTGAAATTTGCTGGTTGAGGCTGGTGACTGGAGCAGGCTACCTTCACTAAGGAAACAGGAGGCTGTTTCCTGTAACATCTTGCCCCAAGATTACTGTGATTCAAGCTAGTGCTTCCCCAAAATTTCTTTCCTCAATTCCCTATGGAATGATGCTAATCTTTAAAGGTGCTTTTTATCATTCCTTGGGCAAACAAATGAAACCTTCCTCCTCTTCTGAGAAAGTAAAGAAAGAACAAGGGAACTAAAAATCAAGACAAATAAAAGGTGTTGGCTTAGTGTTCTGGGCACGAAAAGGTACTGGAAAGCTAAGTAAAGTGTGCTCTTTTTTTTTTTTTTTTAAATCAAACTGTTGACTAATAAAATAAATATCATCAAAACTCTCCCAGCAGAACCAGGTTAAGTGCTGCCAAGAAATGTCTGGGACAGAAGATTAACAAAGGGGAACTTGTCTGCCGGATATTAAAATATTATTCAACCCCCAATAATTCAACGGGTGTTACTGGCACAAGAACAGACAGAAAGATCAATGGGACAAAACAAGAAGTCCAAAAACATGCCCAGGGATTCTGAGTACGATGAAGATGACATTTCCAGTTGGTAGAGAAATGGTAGCTTAGTCAATAGACGGTGCCAGGACAGTGGACCACTTGGGGGTAAAATGGAGTTTGCAATGACTTCTACCCTTTGCAGAATTAGAAAAAAAATGTTACAAAATCTCTGCAGGCACTAACTTTCTGAGTGTGGCGGTGTCATGCGGGGACAAGAAGGGAGAGCCTTAAACTCAGAATGGAAAAGACTGAACTATATAAACCCTGACTTGTCCATCAGACGACACCACTGAAGGATAAAAACACGAACTGCAGCTAATCACACGAGACATGAGCCGAGGGTTGTGGTCACAGCCACAGTAATCCGTTCTGGAGGAGTCACAGCAGTGTTTTAATGAGAAATGACGGAGAACACACACATTTTGCAGATGAGTCAAAATCCAATTTTACTTGTAGAACCCCAGCTACCCAGAGCCCTGAGGAATTTAACTTTGCAGCTCCAACGCTTCACCACATCACTTCAGATGTAAATCTCTTAATTCCTTTAAAAATTGCCTTTCATTTGTGAATGTTAGGAAACACGGGTGTCCAGATGTTTTCTTAAAATGTGTCTTGTACTAAGGCTGGCAACATCAACACCTCTTAACCCCAGCACCCTGGAAGAGCTTTTAGGCCGCTAGCACCTGGCCGCTGGGCACCATCATACACCCAAAATGTCACTTTCCAAAACACTGACTCTGGACAGGCTGGATATGGAGGCGTAAGGGAAGTGGCTGTCAGGGGGTGCACCTCATCGTCTTCACCTAAAGACAACCAGTTAACAAACTCTTGGACAATCAAAGCTGCCACCCCAAGCATCAAATCACATGTGGGCCATGTTTCTATGCATCACCCAGGCGGGCTAGACAGTGCCCCATGCGGGACAAGTAGTACTCCTCGGAGCCACCTGTGAGAGAACTGAAATCTTTGCTCCACAAGGATGGTTTGTCCTTGAAGGGCTGTGTGGGAGAAACTCTGAGCTGACCTGCCGCTGAATCTGTCGTCAGGCTGGAAAACCTCCTTTTCACGTAGAGGAAGAAGCAAAGGGAAAGGAAGCTTCTGGAAATAAGGTTAAAGCTGAGCAAGCTACAGCAGGAACTTTCCGAGGGATGGCTACACCAGACGCCTTTGGCACTGCTCACCAAGCCCACAGCCCCATGTGGGCACCAACATGCCACTAAGGCTGGAGGCTTTTGATAAAGGAGCTGAACTACCTGGCCATGACCTCGGAGAGCCCAGAGTAACCCTTCCCTGTCACTAACAGCGTGGACAGAAGCCACCAAAAACATGGCGGTGGGAGGGCGTCTGCCTTCCTGAGGGTGCTCAGAACGGGAGACGCCCGGCACGCCTGCCTAACGCACGCACGAGGTCAAAGATCTGACGTCAGAGCCGGAGAGAGCAGTGTGAAGGTTACCTGTCTGCTGACCTTGCCACTGCTGACACGTCTGAAGAGAATGCCATGACCGCTGGGCCACCGCGGCCGAGCTGGCTGGGCTTGGACGGTGGTCCTGACAGCAGCGACAAGTACGATGAGGTGGCCACCGGGGAGAGCAGACTGCGGACCAGACCCCAGGAGAGAGCTGAGTGGGAGGTTTTTTCCTAAGTAACCAAAGTCCTCCCAGGAGGAGGTGAAAGCCCTCCAGGGTGCAGCCCCATCACAGTGGTGGAGACGCTGTCTGAGGTGCCATATGAAGTGCCATATGCGGGGGAGGGGACGGTCAGGTCAGCCATGTGAGCGGGGTGGGGCCGGTTTCAAGTTCCTGGAAGGTAAAGTCCTGGGAGGGGGGTTGTGGACACTGCATCTGCTTAGGGCTTTCCACATCTCCACTCAGCATTAAAGTCATACCCGAATCTAGACCCAGCTCGAGGCCAGACACGCAGCGCCAGGACCCCACCAGCGCACAGTGCCTCCGCGCTTCAGGATCCTGTGGGCTTGCTGGACTGACCATTGTGCTTTCCACAGCGTGTGATGTCAATTTTGCCCATTAAAAGAAAGCAAGATGTGCTGGCTCTCTTTTTGAAGCGAATTATGGTGATTATCTTTATGTCTCACTGCTCAGCATTGATGCGAGATGAAATCCTGATGTGGATGGGGGTGGGGGTGTAGATATGAAGTTGGTGATATATTACATAATGAGAGTCCACTAAAACTGGGGGGTGGGTGAGACACCAGATCTCTGCTTCCCTACTTCTACCCATTTCCCCTAGGCTAGTCTCCCCATCTCATTCGATGGCAGAAGCGCCATCCTGTCATTCAAGGCAACATCCAGATGCCAGCAGAGGTTCCTGGTCACCCCATGTAAGCATTCCTTCAGCAGCAGAGGTCCTGGCGCCAGACACCCTTTCTGTCTCCACTGCCACACTAGTTCCGGTCACACGTCCTTGCCTCCTCTCAATCCATTCTCCACACAACAAGCAGAATGCAATCACCTCTCTTTGCTGCATGAAACTTCAAAGACTTTCTAATTCACTGGAGCCAAATCCACACGACTGGACACCATCAGGCTTCATTCTCGTCCTTCCACTGGCCTCCGGTCATCTTCCCAAACTGGTTGCCACCTTGGGATTCACCAGGTCTTCCCTCTGCCTATGGCTCATCAGTGATAGTCACGTGACTGTTCCTCATTATGAGACCTCAGCCCACACACTAACCACATCGTGGCAGGAAGCCTTCTCCGAGAAGGCTGAACAGAGAGGACGCGGTACTCACTGTCCGTACCCTGCCCAGTGTCAGCACCCCTCACCAAAATCCCTTCCAGTGTCTGTACCTCCCTCTGGAAAGGCAGCTTCTTGAGAACATGCATTGCCACAACCGTGTCCCCAACACTCATGTGGAGCCACGGGGGCCGTGTATGTATACGTCAAAGGAATGAATTCTAAGTTTATCCCAGCATTTTGATGAACCAGAATCACTCCTAGCAAATTACCAGCTGTAGTGTCTACTCAGGGCGCATGAAAGAAGTTCGCCCTGACTGGCCTCGGATCAGCTCCACTTTTGAGTTTTGTTCTGCCCGCTTTTCAAAATGTGTGTCTTGCCTGCAATCAGCTGTCACAGCACTGCTAACAACTCACGGTGCCCCTCCCTCTCCCCAACTGGAGCAGCTGGCAGGCTGGAAATGATGAGCCGTTCCATTCTTAAAGGGCAGTCACTGTAGCACACAGTGATGTAGCTCTTGATTTTACAAAAGCTTTTTAACGCCCTTCTCATCTCAGTCTTCAGAAAGGCATGCTTACCAGTTTACTAGCCCTCAGAACTAAACATTGCCATTTTCAACATTTCAAGTATGTATTAGTGCTAAATGTTTTTTCTTTAAATAATATCATAGTTTATTTTTACATCACTGTGTGTCTTTTTCCATCTCAGCTGTCATCCCCGTGGGCTTCCCATCACCAAATCACCCGTGTGCCATCACCATAGCTCAGTGCATTTCGTTCCCCCACTGTTTTTGATCCCATTACCCATTCCACCCCCATAAAATGGCTAAATGCTTATTTTTTTTTTTTAAGAATGATTATTCATGCATACAAGAACTGGGGTACAGGCCAGAGGTGCAGGTGAGAGGATTCACCAGAGACAGAGTGGACTGATGGAAATACATGCTGAGGGGAGCAGCGGAGGGGATATTTGCTCACCTCCCTGGCTGGGATGGAACTGGTGCTGCAGAGGCTGCAGATAGCTTCATAGTGCTGCGCTTTAACCCCTTGCCCCACCAGGAAGTGGCCCCTAAATGCTACTTTTTAATAGTAACTTTTAGAAATTTCTTTCTAAAAATGTTGGCATCTCCTTTGACCCATAAGCCAAACAACTTTAAAGACTAGAAACAAAGAAACATTAACTTTTCCCAAGGTAAAGTAAGTAACTTGCCTTTTAGGGGAAATGTAAAAGGGGACACACCCAGTGTCAGATCAGACTTCTACCCTGAGCTAGAAGATCCAAGCCGACTTTTATGCTGTACAAGAATTTTCTAATTTAAAAGCGGAGGGCAGACTTTTGGCCCAGGCTGTAAAGGATGGCAAAGCCATAATCATAAGTTACACCCTATACCTTCCATCCTGATTCAGGCTTCCCCCCAAAGTTCCTTAAGGCTAAAATCATCTTCCACATCTCCAGCAGTCATCTAAACACAGGGTTGCCAGAGAACAGAGGAGGGCCACCCTTAGGCCCTAAAGTAAAGTGACCTAAGATGATAGCAATAAAAGAGGGGGCATTTGGGAAAGACAGAAGCAGTAGATAGGGTACAGTGATTCCTGGAAAGGATCTTTCTTTACCAGGAAGATATAGTTGTCACACAGAGAGAACCCAGGCCAGAGAGTAAAGCCTGGTTTCTACTTCTAACTGCTGGAAAGAAAAGACACAGGGACATAAAAGTCTCCATCCAAGAAAGATGAAGTAGGTGGTCTTGGAAAGGTCAAAAGCAAGCATGCTAAATATGGAATTTGAGACGAGATTATTTCCAGGTATAAAGGAGCTCTACCTTGCAACACATTTTCTGGGTAATTCTGATGCCACAGGACCCTGCTGGTCTGTATATTCTGATTGGTGAAAATGTATTGTGTTAGGGGGTGGGGGGCAAGGAGTCACAAATCTATTTGCACAAACCATTTCTTGGTACTTGTCCCCAAAGTTGTGACTTCACACGGTTTGTCACCAATGGCAGTCACATGAATTTCCTTTCAAATTCATGCTACAAACAGTAGATACAGTCCACCCTCAATTTCTGAGGTGGATGTTTTCCGATCCCAAAAGTAACTGCAGGAAATTCACAGTTCATCTGGGAGAAAACCTCAATCTGCATGTTCTCATGTCGCTGTTAATCTATTTTACCCCACCAACATTTCAGTCAGTCAGGATGCTTCCTGGCAGAACCTGGGCTCTGGACTTAAGCAAGATCCAGTTGAAACACACAGAAATGGGGGCCGGTACACCCCAAGGGCACATTCTCTACAGCTTGTTCACCTTTCTCAAGTCTTTACTTCTTCCCCTGGAACAGAAGTCTGTATATGCTTTTTCCCAAACAACTAATCCCTGAAGATTTAGACCAGGACTAGATTTAAGGACTGAAGTGGCTTGACCTCGCTCAGCACTGACTGCCCTCACAGTTCCTTCCCAAAGGACCTCCCCTCCTTGCTGGGTGAAGGGGGAGCTTCGCACCTAAGCCTTGTGTCTCCCATGCCTACTAGGCTCCCAACAGATCCCTTCACTGACAACCCCCCTCCCCTGTCCTTCGACTTCAAATTCACTCCAATACCAACCTGCCATTCCAAAATCATCTCCCTTCAAAAGACTACTTTAGCTAATCCCTTTGTTAATCCCCCAAGGATCCCAGCCACTCCTCTGACTCATGCGGCCAAGGCCAGGGCCCAGATGCAGGATAGCACACATTCATCCCTACACTGAGCTAGTTAACCCAGGAATGCCTCCAACAGTGAAATCTACATGTGATGCTAGGAAGGTCTCTAACCAGATGAATTCCTGCCAGCTCTAGTTCGCAAAGGTGCTTATCCTCACTATCACGGCGGCCACTGTCACAGGTAGGCTGCGTTTTCCAACAACCTCATGAAAAGATCTTCAGGTCCATTTTCAAAAAGCGAGCACACTTGGTCATGGCAGTAAGTTGTAAAAGCTCAGCGTGAGAACCACACCCTGAGCAGCCACCCCGCTCCAAAGCCCCGGACTCATGAAGCTCAGCATCCCGCCCTGTGACCTCTGCTACCCATACTGGCCATCGCCCGCGGGACAGCCCGATGCCACAGATACCCTGGAGCCGCTGGTCTGGGAAGCTGGCAAAGAAGTGAGCAGCGAGGGCGGCCGTCGGGATGCCCGTTGCAAGGGCCGGTACCCGGGCAGCAGGGGCTCACCTGTAAGCGGCCACGGCGCGGGTCTGCAGGTATTTCTGGGCGGTCATGACTCCTACGAAGAGAAAGTTCCTGTCGCGCTGGCCGCCGTCGGGGGCCGGACCGTGCTGCCAAAGGTGCTCTCCACGGGCATCGCCGCGCGCCCCGCCGGCTTGGGAAGCCGCCGCCGCCGCCG
>NW_004567136.1:6644941-6703517 GCF_000260355.1 Condylura cristata | reverse complement strand
GTGCTGCCCGGCCCGCGAATCCCCGCCGCTCCGGCTCCGCTCGCGCTGCGCCCTCCCCCGTCCGCTTCGTGGCCGGCGCCGCCGCTGCAGCTGCACATCCTCCGGCTTAGCTCGCCATTGCAACAGGAGCCCCTCACGTCACGCACGGCGCGTTTTGAAGCGGCCCGGCAGCGGCGGCGCGTGGCCCCTCTCGGGATCCGTCCGCGCCGCCCGATTGGCGCAAAAGTGAATGGGGGGCGGTTCACGTGGCCAAAGTTTGACCAAAAAAAAAAAATCTCCCGGCGCTGGCGGCGCCTGCCCCGCCCCACTGCGCCCCGCCCGCGCGGTCTGCGGTGGAGCCCGGCGGCCGAGGGGGCGTGAGGGGGGGCCGGGGACGGGAGGCCCCGCTAGGTGCCCGCGGGACCCCGCGCCGCCAACTGGGCACCCCGTTATCTTCCCGCGACCACGCCCCCCGCCGCCCGGCGTTCGGGCTCGGATCGTGGCGCCCAGCACCCGGCGCGGGGTGTCTCCTGCCCTGCAGGATGCGCGCTGGAAGGGACCTTTGCGGGGGCTTCTCGGTCCCCAAACTCTCCGTAAACGGCTGTTTCCCCCCGCAAAGACTGTCCTCAGATAAACCCTGCGCCCACGCCCTGTCCTCCAGCCAGGCGGACCTCTCCCTCCACCGTCCCCGCGTCTTCCCCGATTCACACTGTATCTTTGTTCCCTCCGTGAAGTGGGCAGGAGGGGGCACGCATAGAATAAACAGTGCAGGAGCCGCTGGAGACGTGCATGCTTGGGGCGTGAACCATGAATTCAGTTGCCTTGTTCCCTGTCACTAGTTTCTAAACTTAAAAAAACCACATATTTAATGTCCAAACTGCCAACAGTACTAGCTTGTAATGGATGTTGAAGAAATGGTAGGTGACGTTAATACTAAGGATGATACAGACCACGTGGGGGGTCATTCTATATGGGCAAGTCGTCGGTTAGTGCCCCTAACCTAAATCTTTGCCAATATTTTTAACAGTCCGTCTACAACAGTGTGAGGATTTCTGGACAGGTTTTAGGACTTGACTTCTGCGTGGGATTTTAAGTTGTATACATTTCCTCTTTAAAAAAAAAAACAAAACTCAGCTAAGGTAACACCCATACAAGAAATGTTTGTATAGAGTAAATAGTGGTCTCTTTACTTTGTCACCAATATATTGGAGTTTTCTAATGAAACTCCTGAAAAGCAAAGTATTTTCCAGGGCCAGAGAGGTGTCTTTAACTTAAGTCTAATGAAACCAGGAATTAACACAAAAAGTAAGCATGCTGGGGAACCCTTGGCTTTTTGTTTCCTTTGTGAGTATAACCAAGTGTTTGAAATGTTATACAATGTAAAGTGCCAGGTTGTGGGAGCTACAAACACCATTTCTGCAGCTGAATGGTGGTCACTCTTGTTTATTCTTTGGATGTCACCACTTTCTTTAGTGCTTGTGATTTATGTCAAAAGTAGTCCATTACCCACCTTGCCACAGACGTCCTCCCTAAGAAGTAATCCACATCCAAAAATAAAATACTCATATGCAGTGAATACAGGACTCCAGCAGTGGTCTTGGGGGACAATACAGAACGCACAGCCATGAATTAGAGGCTGAAAAACCACCCAAAGAGGGTTCCAGTAAGGCCATAAGCTACAAATGCCAAGTAGTCACCAGATCCCCCAAATCCAGTGACAACCCCATGACTCAAAATGATTCCCTTAAAGCACAAACTGGCAAGATACAAATATTCAATCTCATTGTATACATAATTAACCTGCTTAAAAATCTCTATATCTAAAATCCAAACACAAGTACAAAAATAGGGATGGGAATTGGTGCCCTGCAGGGTAGCAGCATTGGGAATGGTGAGGGATGGGAGAAAGAATTCTCAAGAAGTCCAAGCGACTTAAGGAGAAGCATCTAAGAGCAAGCTCTCCTTATTTAAACTTAGGTTCAGAGAAGATGGGCTGTGGGATCCCCCGCTCTCTTTGCCATCAGGGCTGTTGTCTTGATGCCCAGAGTTTCAGCTGGTCAAGCAGGGAGCTTCTCACAGAGGGCAACAGTCCTGGTATAAGGAACATACTGAAAACAGTATCTGCTGGAAATAGTAGGTAGATATCTTGCCCAGGTTAGCAAGACCAGCTAGAAGACCTTACTTGTAACGATTACCAGAAAGTTAGATAAGAATAAGGAACATGGGGCCCTCCCTGGTGGCACAGTGGGTTAAAGCGCAGCACTATGAAGCAATCCACAGCCACTGCGGCATGAGTTCGATCCCCTGCCAGGGAGGTGACCCCATGGCACAGCAGACCTCTCCTGTCTAGCTCCCCTCAGTAGTGCATTTCAGTCAGTCCACCTGTTCTGCTCCCCACTCTGTGTCTGGTGAATCCTCTCACTCCCTGCACCTCTGGCCTGAATTCCCCAGTTCTTGTATGCATAAATAAATCAATCTTTTAAAAAAGAAAGAATTGGGCCCTCCCTGGTGGTGCAGCGGGTTAAAGCACAGCACTAAGAAGCTTAAGCCACTTCCGCATGAGTTCCATCCCTCCTGCCCCGGAGGTGACCACATGGTGTGGCAGACCTCTCCTGACCCGCCCGCTGCTCCCCTCAGTAGTGTACTTCGTTGATCTGCCTGTTCTGCTCCCCACTCTGTCTCTGGTGAATCCTCTCACCCTCTGCATCTCTGGCCTGTACCCCAGTTCTGTATGAGTAAATAAATAAATCTTAAAAAAAAAAAAAGAAGAAAGAAAGAATTGGGAACTGGGATACTAAGCTTTGATTACCGCCCCTCCCCCCGCCAACAGTTCCTGGTCATCTCACCCCACCCAAGTGTGCACCAGACAGTGACACATCACTGATGTCTTACTCCCGATAGCGCTCCCCGACACTTTTACATTCCCTTAGTAGTTGCCAACCTCCTCTGAACCTGGTTCTAAAGAAGCAGGAGACTGCCCGGGATGCGGCCGCACCCTCACGGTGCAGTCCCTCTAGGCTTCTCGTTGCTATGCACGGACCTGAGTGACCTCTCGACCAGCGCCACTCCCAGCTCTGTGCTCTGGGAGGACAGTGAGCCAGCGCTGGGGAATGTACCTGCGCACGGATGCGTCATTGTCTGGCACAAGCTAGGTGGGCTGGCTGGGGGCTACTGCCGGGAGGCTCCATAGCTCCCACTACTCAGAGCTTACTACCTCTATTCCCTATTCTCATCTACCCTTCTGCTAGTCTTACAGATAGTCTAGCTGATCTTGCTAGTCTGGACAAAGTATCGTGGGCTTGCTGCTTTCAGCAGGTCACCCTGGTTTCCTAGTATATCCCTCAATCCAAAGCTTTTGTCTTCATGAGATGCCCCCTGCCTGCCTGGCTGACATTTAGCTTGACCAGCAGGAACTCTGGGCATCAAGACAGCAGCTCCTAGAACAAGGAGGGTGGAGGAATCCACAGGAATGGATGTTGAGGATGCTCTGGGTTTCCTGCTCAGTTCCCAGGTTCCTAGTGTCCCTTGGGTCCTTGGGCCACGCATGCCTCACCTGCAGAGCCAATGGGAGTGTTCTTTCATAACAGGCTACCCTGCTCCTCATAAGGCTTAGCACAAACGGTTAGAACAGCAAGGTCAGGGGACTACAACATAGTGATGTCCTTTTAGGGAATGGGGAGCTGTGGGTCACAGGTGGGGGTGGGAAGGAGAAGCAAGAAGCTATGGCCCTGAGGGTGTGGCCAGGGTGTCGGCACTGGGGCAGGGCCACTTCCCAAGGCAGACTGGGGAAGGAGAGAGAGCAGGATGGGTCACTGGAAGCAGTTCTTCTGGGGAAGGATCCAAAAGTGTCCTTGAATCAGAGACAGAATGACCCCAGGCAGGGAGCCCGCAGGCAGAGGCAAACGCCAGAGGCCCAAAGGGTCAGACAGGCTAATAAGCCCAGTACAGAGGCCTGGGCAGAGACCAGACCCACTGTCTCCTGGGCAGCCAGTAGCAGCCAGGCCAGTGACCCTGGGGCCACTGCCCCCCACGTCCTCTGCAGCTGATCCTGCCACGCACCCACCTTCAAGTCTCCTTGAGGCCAAGGCAGCTCCTCATCTCCCTCCCCTTCTTAATTTAGTAACCTGAGAAGTCAGATTGATCAGGTTATATTGGTATGTCACCTCAGCATCTGAGGGAAGAACTTTAATGATACTGGGTTGCTAGACTTCGCTGCTCCAGGAACCCCTTTGTTAAGTGGAGGAAACTGGGGCCATTTTCCTCATTAAAACAAGAGAGATAAAAGGAAGTATCCAGAATGAAATCGGTTATAAGGGAAACCCCAAACTACAGATTTTCAATGATGATAACTAAATGGTAGGAGGTTGGGGGGGGGGGCTGCCTGGCCCAGTCAGGGACAAAGAGCCTGGGTTCAGGCCTTCCTACTAGAGAGGCCCACCTCGGCAAGCTGTGTCCCCTTCAACTTTCTCCTCTCAACGTAGGTCCTTCCCCTTGATCATGTTAAAGTTTTTTCTTGCTGCTTCTAGTCTGCTATGTCCAAATGCGTTCACAAATACCATCTCCTCTAACTCCTGGTGACTATGACATGTAATTAAAATTCACCTCTACCGAGATGTCTGAACATTTCTCACACATTGCCACTCTGTTCCCACACCCGTTACATTTTTTCTGTTGCTAATACATTGAAAGCTTGTTACAGGTATAACATTTCATATAATTTGCAGCAATTTCTTGGAAACCCATGGTAAATACCTCAATTGCTTGTTGGCACTGAGCCTTGAACAACCGTCAGAGTTCCCTGCAAGGACTTCTTTAAAGACACAGCTCGTGGACTCCTGCCTTAAACAGAGAGCCCTACAAAAAACTAGTAATCATTTTTAAAAACCTTTAGAAATGCTTCTTTTAAGAAACAGCAAATGCTGAGGAGGGAGTTGTAATAATACCTCCTTTCAGAAAGCTCTGTTCATTGCCTGAGAAGAAGCAAATCTGTAATGACCATTTTGCTAATATTACCACTTAACCTCTATTAACTCAATGGAACTTTGCTTTATTATTAATGCTGCTATGAAACTGACATTGAAGGTCCTCATTAGCTAATTAATTTTGCTCCATATTTCCTCCTATTTGCAGAATTTCTAGCCAGATGCAGGAAAGGGCCTGCGATTAAGGCTTATGTTCTGGCTTCCAGGCATGAGTGGGGTCAACACGGGTTATGCTAGAATGGATCCTTGGTCTGCGTATCAGCTCTGTTCATTCTTTCTCTTAGAGACTGGTTGATATGTGTGATATGTGGTGTTTCTCACAAAAGTGCATCTGAGAGAGACACAGGCAGAAGAAATTTAGCACTATTCTGTCTGCTGACAGGATGGGATGTGATCTTACTAGAAAATGTTGGCTTCCGCCAGCTCAGCACTCCTGGGAAGCAGCCTGAACCTTCCCTGGGAGATAATCCCGCAGCAGAGGCTGGGGGCAGTTTATTCTAGTTAAAAACTTAATCCTTGTGTAGCGGACAAGTTTGCCTTTCCCATCTGTTGCCAAGAAATGCCATTAATCTTTAGAATCACGCCAGAGTTTCCACAGCTGAAGAGTCTGCACAAAGACAAAGATTCCCCTCCACTGGGGAGAAGGGAACTCTCCCCATCAGACCCCAGGCCTGGCCAGCCGTCCACAGGTCCACAGCGGTGCCGCCAGCTGAGGACGACACACACCTGGGATCAGCCTGGGTGCTTCATGGAAATGTTCCAGATGCATGGCTCGGGTTTCTCCCCCTCAGGCCAAATGAAGCATAAAATTGCTTAAGGAAAAAAAAAAATCAAGTTGCACAAGGTTTAAGTTATGAATGGAGGCAGCAGAGTCCAGATCCACAAAGGCAGAGAGTAGGGGGTGATGGCTCACTGCATCCGCACTGCTTCTTCACTGGCCTGGGGGCGCTGTCCTGCACCTGAGAGGGCCATACGTGCTTCTGTCATCCACCTGACGGGTGACAAGAGCTGCCTTCCAGGTCTGGCAATTGTAGGCGTTAAAAATAAAATGGTGTCATGGGCCCCGCTGCGGGGATCTAGAGAAAGAGGCGCCCCAAAACCTGGAGGACAGTTTTGTTCAACTGCAAACTTCACGTGATGTGCGTGTACTTTGACCAGCAGCCCCATGTCTGAGAATTTAGCCTCTGGTCGAAGAGTCCAAAATAACACTTGCCCGTGACTATGTGCTGCGACACTGTGCTAGTTCAAGATTAGACCCAGGGTCCATTTAGAGGGGCTGGGGAGGCTCCCGGGGAAGAGAAGCCCATGGAGCAGAACAGAGGGAAGAGAGAATGACCCCTTAGCTGGACTCCTCAAAGCAAAACACCAGAAGGAGACCCAAGAAATACAAGTGGGAACTAGTGGGGAGGAGCAGGGAGAAAAGAATTGGTTGAAAGGAAGATGGGAGACTTCCCAAGGATACTGATGAATAGCATCTGTTTTGTTATCGTATTATCTACACACACACGCCCAGTTTTCCACCGGTTGAAGCCAAATCATTGATTGATTACTAAGCCCATGGATTCCACTTGCAAGTCTGCCACACCGTTAGCCCTGACCCCCACGGATAGGATGCAAGACTCCCCAAAATCTTTTCTTCCAAGTTTTGTCTCTCACCCCTAATCAACTGGATAAGATTTAAAAAAAAATTTTTTTTTCAGAGAAGAGACCTGATTGAACTTTTGTTTTCACATGTTATTGTACATCTACTTCCAGGGTAGAAATAGAATTGAGTCTTGTCCAATCATCTGTAGCCTGTATATATCTTTTGGAATCAATTTATCCACAGTGAGATACAGAGTCCTCCTTGTACTTCTTTTTTGGATCTTAAAAATCTTAAGGTCTTATATCAAGTGCTTTTTCCCCTCAAACCTTAAATCTACATATAAAAAAGAAACATTTCTTCAAAATCTTTGATCCATGGTAGCACTGAACGCAAGTTCCAGGGCAGGGCTAGAACCTTGTGGCAATGGTGCCCTCTAGTGGCAGGTAGCTATTCCTGCTACGTGGAGGCCTAAAATTAAATGGTCAGGTATTTTATGCTGCTGTGAATGAAAACCTATTTCTAATTGCCATCTTTAACAGCCTTTTCCAAAGCTGTGTTTGAAGTTAGCTAGCTGTCGACATTTCAAAGTGAGAGGAATTGAATTAAACCGTCAGCTGAAATCTACCCCTTTTATCTTGAAAACTGCAAGAAATTCTGGGGGAGGGGGCTGGAATCTGTAGCATTAGCAAACGTCCCACGTGATTCTGATACTCAGGTTGGATGATGAAGCTTTGCTTTCATGGGGTTCCATTTCTGCAACAGATGAGAAATACCAGCCTGTATAAACTGATTGCCTGTAGTCATAGATGATAATGGACAACCTTTTGTCTACTGCATCTGAACGGCTCAGATTAGAGTGGTTTGCTGGAGAGGCTGGCTAAAGGTCCTTGCAGCAGATGTCTGAGGTTCAAATGTTTTCTTGGCAATTTTCTCCTCAAAATGTCACTTTTAATCTGTTTGCACTCAATGAACTGTTGGGGTCACGGTCTTCCACAGACAGTATTTGCTTTGTGCGTTCCTACCCAAATGGTCACCCTCCCTATCTACACCCCAACTCTGAAGACACTCTGAAAATGTGCCTAGCAAAGGGAAGTCTCAAAGATAACATTCTTTCCTTATCACAAAGTGGAAGTGGCCACAAGATACAATTAGCTCTATTCACCTGCCACCAAGGAACGGTGTAACGTGATACTGAAATTAACAGGAGGGAATTCTACTGAACCGGTATCATTTGTTTCCTTCTATTTTCTGGGTTTCAGACATTTTCCAATAAATGTTTTGCTTGCTTAAATGAGAAGCATTGATGCCATTGCAAAATTCACTTTATTTCTAAGTATTCAGCAGTAATAAGTAAAACCAATGCCTGAGTATACACGTGAACAGCAGACACAAGAGTGAGGCCCTCCTTGGTGGCTCAGGGGTTAGACACAGCACTACCAAGCCATGGGCAGCATCTGCACAGGAGTTTGATGCCCCTGCAGGCCAGGGAGCTGACCCACATGGCACAGCAGACCTCTCCTGTCCCCCTGCTGCTCCCCTCAGCAGTGAATTTCAGTAGATCTACCTGTCTCTGGTGAATCCTCTCATCCCCCTCACCGTTGGCCTATACCCCAGTTCTTATATGCATAAATACATCATTAAAAAAAAATAAGAAACACAGGTGCACAGTGTGTTACTTAGATGCAGGCCTGGGGGCAGCCAGGTCAACGCAACTTTGCTCCACCCCTTTGTTCGGCTTTGTGATGTTCTGAGAGCAAAGCTGGTAGAGCCCCAGAGGTCCCATAGAGTGCATGCACCTGCGGCATCAGGGTCCTGTCAGGGCACAGACATCTTGTCAGTTATGTGAACAGAGAGCACTTCTAAAAAGCTTAACTGGTATTTAAAGGTAGTTTGCTTTGACACACCTGTGAAACCATCATTGCTATTGTCTGAAATCTTGAGTCTTGCTCCCCAGATTCATGTTGGATCTTACTGATATAATGGTATTGGATGGGGCCTTTGGAAAGTGAAGAGGTCAGCAAGGTGGAGCCAGTGTGTCCTCAGGGGTGGACCTGGCTTCTTTCCCGTGTTAATGTCTTGGCAAGTACCACTTCATCCCATGACCATACCATACCAGTGTATTTATCCACTCACTGCGGCTGGACAGTCGCACAAATTTCAGTTTGGGCTGTGACAGGGATCACTACTATAAGCATTCATGTTTCACCTCAGACACTGTGAGTTTCATCTCTAGAAATCCTAGTTGAGTTTAGTATATTTTCAGCTTAACTTTTTGAGTAAATGGTCTAGTTACAATTTTTGTCCTTTCTGCCAATCCCAACATCTCTGTCAACTGTCAGTTTCAATGGTTTTCTCTCACTGTGGGTCATGCTTTTTTGCCTGTTTGCCGGACAATCTTCGGATGACACTAGGAATTTGACCTCATCGGGTAATGGATACTTTTGTAGAAAGCTTTGAGTTTTGGTCCTTTTAAGTAGTTTGAGCTTTCGGGTCCTGCTTTTATGGTTTGTCAGGCAAGTGGCAGCGCTCAGCCCCACAGCTTTCTCTGCTGCTGAATTCTCTGCTACTGAGGTTACGCTTTCCCGAGTACTCTTGCTAATTGGTGGGATTTCAGTCTGGTGGTAGGGCCAGGCACTCCTCCCAGCCCTAGAGAGGTGAGCACACTGCTTCTTATTCCTTGGAGGGTCCCCTTTGCCCAGCTTTGGCTAAGTTCTTAGCCGGACAGGTCAGTACACTTCTGTGTCTGAGGGGGGCCCTCTGCAGGACTCCAGGGCTCTGTCTATAGTCTTCTTTCAACACTGTCTTGCAAACCCTCGCCACCCTGGTCCCGTTCTACCCTTTCAGTGCTGTCTCTTCAGTTCCTGAAGTCTGTTAGGTTGCTGGGTTCATACTTCCTGTGTCCTAGGGATGCTCTTCAGGCAGTAGGCTGGGGTGCACCCTAGCTCCCTTTCATTAGCTAAAGGACCAGGATGGTGAAATCTGATTTATCTGATTTGGCTGGTGGGTGGGTAAACCAGTCACTGTTAGCCCTCCTGGGCTGGAAGTGTTAATCTAAACAGAGGAACTTAAAATTTTGGAATTGCTAACCCAGAACAAAGCTGCTAATTGAGTAAAGAAGACATTAGATGTATAAGTGGCAACTGCGGAGGGAGTTATCTCAGAAAAGAGGGAAGAGACTGGAATTCTTAAAACCTAGAAACTCAGAGGCAGCCCCAGAGTTGAAAGTCAGACCCACTGATATCCTTGGTTTTGGAAAAAATGATGAAACACATGAGTTGCGTTGTGGGTAGGAACTGCTTTTACTGGGATGAAGCGTCATTGGGGAAAGACAGGCGAGACCAAGTCCCTTCCATGGCTCACGCTGTGCGCTAGCTCTAGCACCCCCTGGTGGCAGCGACTGACAGGCGCTGCTGGCCGGGAAGACCATCTTGGCACCTTATCCCCACAGGGAGTCCTGTCCTGTTCAGCCCTTGCCAGCATACTCTCAGCTTCTCTACTGATACATTTTGCCAGTTTCACAGGCCAAATAAACATTTCATTCCTTCTACTTGAGAAGGTAGAATCTCTTTTTATGTTTAGAAACCATTTGAATTTCTTTTCTATGAAGCTTACTGAGTGTGTTCAGAGGGCATTTTTCTATCCACGTGCTAATCTTTTTATTGATTTGTGGTTTGCAAATATTCTTTGCCATTTTTTCAAACTTTGTGACTGTTTGGCTAGGGAGAAATGTTTTATTCTTACTCTTACATGCTAAATTCATTTCATCTCAAAAATCGCTTATTGGACACACACAACCCACGAGTCAGCCCTCTCCCTGACTTTTAATAATTCATTAAAAAATGTAAAACCGATCTCTCTGGTGGCGCAATGGGTTAAAGCACAGCACTATGGAGGTCTCCAAAGCCACTTCAGCACGTGTCCAATCTCTGGCCAGGGAGGTGACCCACAGGGCGTGGCAGACCTCTCTTGCCCCACCCTTTGCTCCCCTCAGCAGTCTGCTTTGTCAATCTGCCTGTTCTGCTCCCTGCTCTGTCTCTGGTGAATCCTCTCACCACCACCCCACCTCTGGCCTGTGCCCCAGTTCTGTATGCACAAATAAACAAATCTTTAAAAAAGATGTAAAATCCAAAGACTATGCACAGCGTAAAATATTTACTACCTGGCCCTTTACAGCAACCCCCGCCCCCAGTCTCAGATAAGAATGTCCCATGAGTCGGGGCAAGGGGCAGACCAGACAGGCCTCTTAGAAACCCAGTCGGTACCCCCACAGCAACTCCGCACAGGATTTGTCCCTATCTTATTCATTCAGCAGCCCATGCCAAGTGCCTGGTTTTGTGGATGAACTCCAAGGAGTCTGCCAACTCTGGAAAGCACCACAGCCTTTGCCTGCTGGCTGCTGGTCCGGTATAACAAGTAGGGAAAATAAACTGGAGCTGGTGAATGATAAAAGCGTGTTTTATGTTTGGCAAATTCAAGTCCGTAGGGGAATTTAAAATAATAAAGCCACTAAAAACGGTTTTTGCATTGTTTTAATATTTACAAGTTTTCTACAAAGTTCTGTACATAAAAACAAATATACAGAAACTACCTCAATAACTGTCTGCATCAGTAATCCTCACCGGTGGCTCACCGTTTCCGAGGAAGACATCATTCAACGCACCCGTCACAGACACGCCCTACCTGCCAGCCTTAGAAATCCAACTCTTTCGTCAAAATTGCTCATCACCTAGAGGCGTTCACCTACTAACTAGCAATTACCATAAACCAATGAATAGATTTAGTGAAGTGTGGCCAATGATCTACTGATTCTGGTGTGCTGGCTTTCTCCCTTAAAGGTAAAGCTAAGAAAAGAAAGAAACTCCACTCCCTGGCTAGTCACTGTGAAAAGTGTGCGTTGAGGCAGTTGAATTGAGGGTTAAGGATTCTTCTTGCTAATGTCAAAGACGACACTAACAAGACTCTTAGCCTCATCCACCAGATGTCGGGCCTCTGCGTCCGGGTCTCCAGGAGCAGGCTCCCCCTCCTTCACCAGACAAAGGGTTGTACCCTAGGGCGAGAGAAAGGAAGCACATGTTCACAAACTTTCAGCTACTGTATGAAAATACTCTGTGACTGCAGTTTGCAGTGACTTCTGAGGGAAATAAAAGAAACTATTCAAAGCTTCGTGGTCTCGACTCCCTCAGAGACACTGTGCCTGAAAAACCCTCAAGATGGTTCGATTTAAATCTGTACGAGCTTCTATTACATTGCTTAATAGATGCATTCCATTTAAGTAGGGATGTGCACAGAAAAAGTTGAGAATGAGCACTTGGCCGTCTCACTGAGTAAGCAATATGTAAGAAACAAGGTGGCCCTGGCCAGAGAGACCAACACCATCGAGTTCCAGCTCCTGACACTCGCCAGCAAGAGGAGCAAACCAATTCTCTCAGTGCTAACCTGTTCCCTGACAAGGAGCCTGGACTCATGCCAAACACGTCCTGAGGGCTTTGACTGACCTCCCTCATCCTTCTTATCAAGTGTTTACCTTTTTACCAACCGAACAGAGGACAAGGAGGTGACAGGCTTCCAGGAAACAGGACTCACAGCACACCTGTGCCCAGGTCTATTGAGCAACAGGGAGGGCTAAGCGGGCTGGAGAGTCCCAGCCACTGAGGGCTATTTTGCAACTGTGTTTTTTTAAACTTAACCTTAAACTTAGGAATTAGTCTCAACTTACAGATGAGACAACAAAGAAACAGAACCCTGTAATTAAAAAGTACATCCTGTAACTGCTCAGAACGCTTCACCCTTGCTACTTACCGCCTCCTCGCAAAGGCTTCCTGTCGGGTTTTCGTTTGGGGATGACTGAAGTGGAAGGCCCAGGGCTGTCTTCCTCCTATTTGAACACACAAGCGCTCAAGAACTTACTTTAAAACATCCCACTCCATCAACCCTCATCTGCTTGGCAAGTGCTGCCAGGCCCCAGCCCCGTCACCTGCGGCTTCCTTGCGCTTCCTCTGTAGCTTTTCCCCTCTTGCATGCTGTCCCACATTTCTATCTTCTGTCTTCTTTTTTCTTCTTCAAGCTGAGGAAGAATTACACATTGTGCAGAATGAGCTCACCAGCTGCCATGTTACCCCAAGAAAATGCTAATTTTGACAATTCTTGATGGAAATGTCCTTTAAGAGGAACAGTGAGGAACTGGTTTCAGAACTAGGCCTGCACCTGCCTTCACTTCATAAAATTTGTCATCTAGCAGTGCGAGGTGACTAAACCACAAACAGAACTTTTAGTTTTTGAACACTTCACAGAAAAGAGTCAGAGGAAAAAGGACAGCAGTTCTGTTTTTCGGAAACTTGCCTTTCACAGGATATCATGGTAGTACGGGAAGACTGGAACAGGTGAGGAGGCCGGTGCTAACTAGCTGTGTCAACTGGGAAAGTCACTTAAACCTTCTGTTTATGAGGAAGAATGCCCTAAGTATTAATATGGAAAGCCTGGCCAGAAAGGGGCTGGGGAGCAAGGAGGTCAGAGACTTCATCAAAAATTTTTGTTCCTATCTTGTGTGATTTTAAACAATTAAACAGCAGTGTGAAGCCTCTCTGGTGGCCTATGGGTTAAGTCTCAGTACTACTGCAGCAATTGCCTGAGCTTGATCCCCAGCCAGGGGCTCGCCCACATATGGCTCAGACCTCTCCTGCCTCGCCGCTGCTCCCCTCAGCAGTGGATTTCAGTAGAAATGTTCTGCCCTCCACTGTCTTGGTGAAACCTCCTACCTCCCCAAACCCAAGGCCTCTAGCCTACACCCCAGTTCTTATATGCATAAGTAAATATGTATTTTTTAAAGTTCAATAGTAATGCGCTAGCATGTTAGGTTAGTGGCTGTATTTAAGTGAAGATGGTCACTGAATACAAAAGAAGGCACCAAGAGGAACGGGAGAGACAGTGTCTACAGTAGGCGTGGTCTTGTTCTGTCCTTTCCTCTTGGCCTCCAGCCAAGCTGGGGAGACCAGTCACATAATGGGTGACCAGGCAGAAATAACAAAAGCCACCAGCAGAGGCAGGAGGCACACAACCTTTGAAATACCAGTGACACATGCAAGACCAATAGAAGAGACTTCTCTGCTGCCTAGAGCTGACAGAGGCTTTTTTGAGGGGATGAAGAGAAGGGCCCAGAAACTTCTGGACTGAGAAGTAAAAAGCAGGGTCTACATTTGCTGTTTCAATTATTTATACCGGGTCCAGTCTGGTGGGTGATGGTGCTCCTGTGAAGAGCACATGATTCATTCACCTGGCTGCTCAGGCTGCTCTCTAGTCCTCTTGGTTCTTCCCCCTCCCCCCCCCCACAACCCCCCCACCCTACCCAACCCAGATGCCTTTCAAAACTCAGTCTCCTGCTCTGTCTCTATTAGCACACACCTGAGTCTGTCATGACCTTCCCCCAGTTCTTCATTCCACTGAAAAGTGGTCCCACAAAGGCAGGTCATGTAAGACACACAGCTTAGAAGAGACCACGGAGCAGGAAGCTGAAAGCGCACCCTGTCTGATAGAGCCACACCTGGATGTGTGATTTTAGTGGGAAAAAATATAGCTGTTAGGAGCCCAGAAAGCAAAAGCAGAAGTGAAAGATACCTTGAGGAGTGTGTTCCCCCTAAACACCAAGAAACTGCCTAAGGAAAGCATGTTAACCAAGGTGAGTGTAACTGATTTGGCCACTCGTTGTTCTAGTACCCCGAAATGGGGCAGTGCATCTACTACTAAGCCTCACACTACTTAAGACTGTATATTCAAACTAAAACCAACTCATACCTGTTTTAGTTTTTCTTTATGTTTTTCAACTTGGGCATTTAATTCCTCTTGCATTTTCAAACGAGCAGCTGCTAAAGCCTCTTGCCGTTTAACAACAACATCAGGCTCTGAAATATCAGAAAAATGATATAAAGCGCCGTGTAGAATATAAAACAGAAACTCATGGGGGTTCATGTAAGTAGAAGTATACAAAAATACAGATGTCAGACTGCACTTATGTGAGTACAAATTCTACTCCCTGCACACATTTTACTATCTAAGGGGTAGAGGATTATCCTATACAAACTGTTCATGGCTCCTTTGGCAGCTACTATCTGGGACAGGCCCTATGACTCAGTGTATGCGATCTGACAGCTGGAGCAGAGGACTGTCCTATTTCCTACTACACTGGCATCTGCTGCATGAAGTCCTGTCTCTCACACAAGACTTCCAGCTGTACTCTGCAGTCTGTTGTTGGATGTATAGCCAACAATCAAAAGACTGAGAGAATGGCAAGATCACGGGGCAGAAGTGTATTTAAGTCTTTTCACTAGTGACTACTTTCCACTACTGACTATTTTTGTGTTAGGAATTCTGCTTTCCTGCCCCATCTCAGGAACCACGGAGATTCATTTGAACGACTACTTGCATTTGTTTACTTTGCTGCTATTCTCAAACCACATTTTGGATACGTTCTCAGAAGCTACCTTATCATTACTGAAAAGGCTACCATTTTCACAGGGACTGAGTTTGTAATTTGAAATCAGGTCTGATGAGTAAGTTGTAAAAGTCATAACGTGGATATGAAGAACTCGGTGAATTTCTCATCACTTCCAAAGGCTCTAGCAAGAACTCCAAGTTACTAGGCGGATCTAGGTAGACAGATGTGAAATTTCCAATTTAATCTATTCTATAAAAGAAAAAACACTCAACAAGATACATAACCTATCAAGACAGGTTTCCAGTCCCATTAAAATCTCTTGGGGGGGGGGTTGGGGGAGGGAAAACCTATGGCACATTTACCAAAATCACTTTCAGGAGCAAAAAGCAGGATTCTTTTCATGCAAATTAGAATCGTGTGTTTCCTACTCGTATAACATACTAATTTCATGTATGTAAAATTAGCAGGTGAAAAGTCACTGCCTTCTTCTCTGTTGTCGGGTACTGACCCACAGCTGCTGCAGCCTGGTCCAGCTGCCTCTGCCTCAAGACCCTCAGCCGGGTGGAGAGCTTCTGAAAGACCACGTAGAGGAGGATGCAGCTGAAGAGGATGTACCAGCCATAGGTGGCCAGCAGGGAGCCCACTGGAAGAATACCGTTAAGAAACCGAAAAAGATACTGTTACTTGAAATACAGTTCAACCAGAAGACAAACTAGCGCTGGGCCTGCCCTGCAAACCGTCGCGGTCTCGCTGAGACAAACGCCTTTTAAGACAGCTGAAATGCGGAGAGGCGCAACAAACAACTCAGGGATCTCCTGTGACGGGAACTCCCAGCCGACAGTGGAGCCCGCGGGCAAGCCTGGCAGATGCAGGGCACCGCGGCTCGGTTTTAAAGAATGAAAAGACCAGTATCCAAGTCAGACCCAGGGAACGCGCCTTTCCGGGTCGCACCGGCCCACGCCCCTCTGGGGGTTAGGAGTGAGGGGCAGAGAGGGGTGGGCGGAGGCGCCAGGGCCTAGTAACCGTAAGCCGGCAGGGCTCATCAAAAAGGCCCTGGCGCCGCCCGCAGCCCAGGAGGGCGGCTCTGAAGGCTCGGCGCACGCCGCGGCCCGGCTCCCGGACCAGAGCGCGGCCCCAACGCGGCTCCTGGCAGGCCTCCCGGGGCCCGCCCAGCGCGCAGCGGACGACGACCCACCGATCATAGCGGCGCGCTGGGGTGGTGGCGGCGCGCGCCCCCGGCCCGGGCTGCTCACCCGTGACGTGCAGGAAGCGCAGCCCCTCTGTCTCCAGGGCTGGCCGCGCGGCCAGCTGCTCCCCGTCCGGCTCCATGGCCGCCGCCAAGCTGCCCAGCCGCGTCAGCTCGAGACTGCGCCTTCCGGCCCGCCCCTTCGACGCGTGGCGCGCCCGCCGCTCGCGTCACCGCCTCCTGGCCAATCGGATTGCGAGCCCGCCCCGACGCTCGGCCGAGCGCAGCCTGGGCGGGGCCAGGCCGGGCGAGTGTCCACGAGTCGCAGCTGCGTTGGCGTCACCGGATGTCCACACTGCTGGCCTGCGGTCGCTTGACTTCCAGTCGATTTCCACTGCTGATTTCTACTTGCTGATTTCCAGTCGAATTTTTACCTGTCTTGATGGGTTCCGGGAGGGTTGGGAACCCCTGGAAACTGGACTTGGCGCCCTTATGGCCATAGGGCTGCTTGGCAACGCTCCTTCTGGTTGTAGCAGCCAAGGCCCACGGGTCCAGGCGTAAACGTAAAACATGGGCAGTCTCCCCCTCCTGCCGGTGTTACCTTTCGGGCTGAGGAAGTCGTGACCCTGCCACCGAGGGTGGAAACCTGGGCAAACAAATGTGGCCCCAAGGAATAAGGAACCCTGCTGTGTCACGGGCATTTTCTGTTATTTGTAATAGTGTGCTGTTTCCTTGGCCTACTGGCTTTCTCCCAACCACGTCTGCTTCTCACCTGTTGCTACCTCTGGGCCTACTTGAAAAACTTTCAAAGCTAACCTTGAGATTTCTTTGGAAGGCTTTGATATGTTGTCTAGTTGTGTCTTAAAAGAGTTGAGAATAGGAAGTGAAGAAATTGTAGAGGTGGTGACAATGGCTAGTAAACAGGGTGAGGCAGGCACGCACCCACACACTGACCTATTTGATGTTTGGAAAGCAGTAAATAAAATTACTAATTTTTGGTTAAGATTTTATTTATGCATACACAACTGGGGTACAGGCCATGGGAGGTGGGGGGAAATGAGGATTTACTAAAGACAGCAGGGAGCAGAACAGGAAGATCAAATGAAGCACACTGCTGAGAGGACCAGTGGGCGAGTCAGGAGAGTTCTGCTGTACATGTGTCACCTCTCTGGCCAGGGATCTAACTAGTGCTGCAGTAGCTTCACAGTGCTGTGCTTTAACCCACTGCACTACCAGAGGGCCAAATAAGATTACTATTGAAGAACCTGAGTTCTTGAGCGATAGCAAGTAAGTCTAGAAGCACTAGTTCATTTAATTTTTATTTTTTTGAATAGCAAACTCATTTGTCTTTTAGTAAGTTGGAGTATTTAAATACACTTTAAGCCACTTTTGGGCCACGTTTTTTCCCCTAATGTCTTATTTGGTTCCCTTAGATAAGTGAAATCACCAATTATTTTTTTTCCCCCTCTGACACTGAGTACAATCCCTCTAGACATTTTGACTCTACAAGTTAGGAAACGGAGGAGTCTGGATTTTGTCATTAAGCTTGATAGCCTTTGATATGGTAAGTTTAGGAGGGGGCAATTTTCCTTGGATATTTCCTTTCACTTGTAAAGGACAAACCATCACTCTTTGATTTCTCCTTGCTCTGCCATCATGTATGAACTATGTGCTAAAAAGGATTTCTTGGGATTATACTGAAAATAGCTGCAATGCCACTCAGGATGACTTCTTACCCAGCGGATTTCAGAGGCACTGTATTGAGGGAGACATTAATCAGATCACTCCTCTCCTCAGCAGCTAATGCTCAGAAAGACGATTTAGCACAATAGTTTCAATCGGTGCTTGGGAGTTTATTTTTATACAATAAATTAGGTGATTAAGATTGCTGATGGGTTAGCTAAGACTTTTTTAAAAAAAGATTTATTTATGCATACAGAACTGGGGTACAGGCCAGAGGTGCAGGGGTGGTGAGAGGATTCACCAGAGACAGTGGGAAGCAGAACAGGCAGACTGATGAAGTGCACTGCTGGGGGGGCACAGTGAATGTCCTTTATTTTCACTATTTATAAAAAACTGGCATTTAGATTTCAAAATTTACATTACAAAATCACCAGCAGCAGTTTTAAGCATTTCCAAATGCTTATCAACTCCACCTTACAGACACAAAAAGACTATTATTCCACGTTCCAAGAGCAGGTCTTATTCCAGATCGTGGCACACGACACATCCTGCAGGCACTCAGGTCAACAGCTCAGGACCCATTTGTCACTGTGTCTTCTTCCATCTCCTCTTCACCGTCATCAGTGGGGCCTAAAGAAAAACGGAAAGCTGGAGTCACACTGGATTCAAGAACATGCATGTCCCTTCTGTTAGGCTGACATGTACTAGGCCCTGGACTAGATATACACACCCAACAGCTGCCGTAAGGACTTGAAAATCCAGACAACTATGTCTTTGGCAGGACCAAAAGGGATGGGCAATTCTTAAAGAATCACAAAGGTGTTTTATGAAAGTCAAACCTGTTACTTCCCACTGTAATTGTTCTGGTCCATATGTGTGAATCTAAAAAGCTTATACTTGGAGATTTGTTCTTGCCACTATCGTGAGCCAAGAAACTGGGGATACTCACCCCCAAAACACTTCAGTACCTGCTACATGCCAGATATTGGGAATAGTCAGCAGCTTTATTGTCTCTAAATTAGGAAAAGCAGGACAGCCACCACCAAAAGGTTCCTGCATTTGCTCAACAACTTCAGGCAGGTATCTTGGTCAATGGGTTCTGAAAAGGAAACCTTTTAACCTTGCGAGTCACTGTTTAATTCTATATTTCTATAGCTAGAAACAAACAGGAGATTTTTAGATACAAAACTACTAAGTCACTCAAGAGGTGCTACCTGGAAGCCCCGCATACTGCTATCTAGAAAATGGAGCACTATCCTGGTATGTATCTTCTCTCCCCAAGTGCTTTTAGACTACATTTAAATGCCAAGGGATGATGAGGACCAAGTAAGTATTCTAGAAGCTACTCAAATAGTTCTGTCATATTACAATCACGTAAGCATTTCCTATCTTGCCTCTTCCCCCAACCTGTCACCACAGAGCCTTGAAAGCTTGCAGCAGCACTACAGATCCGTGACCGCTGCGGCACCATGCATGGCTCGGTGCATGCTCCTGCTGTGGGCCCAGTCTAGTGCCTCTGGTTCGCTCGCAAGGGCCCAGTCAGTTCAAGTGCGCAATGCTCGCCTCTTACCAGAGCTGGCTGCTGTGCAGCTCCCTCTATCTACCTAGGAGGCCAGGCTGCCCTGCCTTTGTCTAGCTCAGCAGTTCTCAAACAAGAGTTTTTTTTCCTGCAGATTACATTCATCCATAAAGTATTAGAAATTAAAATTGAGTATCTTAAAAAATAATTCCTAAAATAATAAATCCATTACATGCTAGTGCTTGTATTTCTATCGAAAATAAAATTGGGCCCTCCCCGGCGGCGCAGAGGGTTAAAGCGCAGCACTGCAAATGAGCTGCAGCGCTTCACTGTGACTTCAATCCCCGCCCCGGAGGTGACCCACATGGCGTGGCAGACCTCTCCTGCCTCGCCCACCACTCCCTCAGCAGTGCACTTTGTCAATCTGCCTGTTTTGCTCCCCACTCCGTCTCTGGTGAATCCTCTCACCACCCCCCGTGCCTCTGGCCTGTACCCCAGTTCTGTATGAATAAACCAATAAATCTTTACAAAAAGAAAATTTCTCCAAACAAGATATATATATGAAAAGTTGGCATTATTTGGTATTTCTGCTTAACTCTGAGATATCTGCTCGACAACGTCAGCTGGCCTCCAATACTGGCTTCACAATCCGCCAGTTACTGTCATACAGGGTTTTGATTGAAGGGTATAAAGAAAATCACCCTCATATGTATACAGTTAGAAAATGAAAGAATATTTCAGTAGCCTTTGCAGACAGCTGTAGATACTTGTTTACAATGAGAAAATAAACTGAGAAAAGTGGTAGTTTCTTAATAGTTTTCAACTAGTCTGAAATCTTTTAACATGCTCATACTCTGACTTGAAAACCCAGTGGCTATCTTGTACTTTCTGAGTGTAATTTATGCATGTGCAACTTTGTAACATCATTTGGAAATACTTGTTCACAGAGTTCTGAGTTCCAATAGGTCTTACAAATATTGATCTACTTCACTATGTAACAGAAAAAAAAGTCACCACTGATTTCTTCAATAGTGTTTAAGTACGGGGAAGCTTTCAAGGTTACTGTGATGAGTGAAAATTTTCCGGCTTTTAACTTTTCTTGAAATCTTAAATTTTATCATTGGTAACCAACACCATTAGATGTTTGCCTTGAGGCGACTGCTGGCTTCACATCTGAGAAGATGCCCGCTTCTCAGCTAGAACAAGTGCACACCTTTGCCACACAGGATTGAGTGCCCCAGGTGTGCCTACCATCCTAAGCAGGGAAAAGATGTGCACTTAAGGGGTGACATGTAATACAATGAATCATTTTCATTGCTTTATGATGAACACTCATAAGCGAAACTGGTACGTATTTAACGGAGAGAGCAGAGCAGTTTAGGATGTCGATAGTTACTAACACCCTCTGGGCCACTGCCTCGACCTGCCATGGCATTACATGGCTTTGAACTCAGGGGATCCAAGAACAACTGATCTAACATCTTACTCATTTTTTTGCTTCAGTTCAAGTATTTCTCCAAGGAAATTTTTCTGAGTTACCAGTCTAAGTTCCTATCAAAACTTACCATTTTGAGTGTAAGCAAACCCAGCATGCTGACATTCAAATACTAGACTAGCTAACACCTTTCAAAACCTTGCTGATTCAGACCCTGTGCTAAGTGCTATTTATGAAGTATGCTACTGAATCCTCTCACCGACCTTTAGTGGTTGGTAAATTATCTCAGATTAAAGGATGGGAAACAGAATGAGGATTAAGAAGCTCCAAGAACATGGGTGAAGAGGCTAAGATCTGAGCCTCAGGCTGCTGTGCTCTGGAGTCTATGTTCCCAACCACTTCTATCTCTCATAGGGATCACCTATAGTATTGAGATTTTACTCCATAGCTACGAAATAATGTTGGCTTCAATTTAAATTAAAAACAAAACAAATCCGGCCCTCCCTGGCACAGCAGGTTAAAGCACAGCACTAGGAAGCTAAAGCCACTTCAGCATGAGTTTGATCCCTACCCCAGAGGTAATCCACATGGTGCAGCAGACCTCTCCTGACCTGCCTGCTGCTCCCCTCAGCAGTGTACTTCGTCAGCTGGCCTGTTCTGCTCCCCACTCTGTCTCTGGTGAAGCCTCTCACCGCCCCTGAACCTCTGGCCTGTACCCCAGCTCTGTGTGCACACATAAATAAATCTTTAAAAAACAAAACAAACCCTATTTCTTCATCTTCAAAAGCAAATTTAGTGAGGTTTCATGAACATAAGTAGGAAGGTAGAGGTATTATTTAAACATTCTCAGGTAAACTGTTTTGGATGTATGAAGACAGAACAAGTTTCCTCACCTGATCTGCGTTCTCTGCCAGGTATCTGACCAGACTGCAGTAAGCCCTTCAGCCGCTCCACTTCGGCCAGAGTTGATGCGTTTGCTATAGCATTCTAGAGGAAAGATGACAGTGGAAATGACAATTTCATCCAAGTGTCATTCTTTCAGAACACTTCTACAGAAATGAACAGCAACTTTTCAAGTTGGAACAGTAAATTGTTTTACCCTGGGAAAAGAATTTTATCAGCACACTAAAATCAGCACAGAAATCTAACTATTTTCAAAGTTGATAAAGAGATACAGACCCTCTTATAATAAAAAGAGACCAATGATCATCCTTTGTGACCTAAAGTTTTGGCTAGTAGAAATATATATTTGAAGCGTGTTACTGGATAATTTAGCAGGTGATAATGTAAAACTGGGACTTTCACTGTTCATCAATCAGGACTTTTCACACAGCAAATGCTTGGTATGATTCAGACAAACACTGAGACAGCATAAAAAGCTAACTAGCCAAAAAAACATATGCTGAGAAAATGAGAAGGCAGGTGACTACTTCCACTCTGACTGGAGCATGTAATTAATGCAATTCAAAGTCTTGTAAAATAGTAACTTTTGCAAGTCTTTCCTTATATAGAAACTTATCTGGAGGGAAAAATTTACAATTTTCTAAACTTATTTACATAACTGTGTCTTTCCCTCACCTAGCTCTCTCCAGCCTAGGAGTTCTAACACATCAGTACCTTAATTGCTTCTACATCCCCTGGAGACGGTCCACCTTTCTTTTTGTCAGTTGGCAAACCAGCTCCTGGATTGAAACTGTGAAGGGGAGGAAAGAATGTAACTGTAAATCCAGATCAATACAAACTGCTTCTCTTTACTTTCAAAAGATTTTGAAAGTAATTCAACCAGTGTAGTATCTTATCTTTGTTAACAAACTGATACAAGAAACTCTCCTTCAGAAACACCACCCAATTCATCTTTTTAGAGAGAAAGCAAGATGTTTAAGAGATCCATTAGATGGAATTCTGAAAATTTGCCCTACTGACCTGGTAGAAATCTCATGTGATGTGTGGACCACTGACAGTCATGACCATCACCACACAAGTGCAATACTATATTAGTCACAAGTGTTTGTTTAATTTTGCAGGCGGCAAACTGCCAGACAGATAGTGTTTCTGAAGGTGAAGTAGAGTGAAGTTGGATATCCGTATCTTACGTTTTGCTTCTCCTGGCAATATCCTTTGCAAGTTGTGCACCCCGTTTGCCCTTGAACATTTTCTCTGCTTCCTGACGCTCCTACAGCGACACCACACACAGAGTTAATGGAAGTAGGAATACCACATGCATTTAGATGCATTCCTCAGCAAACACGGAAGGAAACTCCTGAATAGTCTGGGTTGGTGAAAGTGCCAACAAGCCAAACTCCTAATAAATGGAGACAGTGGTTCTGCCTTTTCTGATGTAGCTCTGTGGAAAAAAGCCCCCTCCTAGTTTCAAGATGGGGCTCTTAAAGAACTGAGGTTAGAAGGCTTAAAACAAAATAGGGGGGTTGGGAGTAAGACAGCCCCTGAAAAGGGAAACACCATTCTAACAATCAGAGCTGCTGAACAATGGGTTCTCTGAGGCCCCCGGGGAGGGGTCTGCCTGGGCAGTCTGGCTGCAGGGCACATGCCATGGCACAGAGACGGCGCTGCCTGAGAGCTTCAGCTCAAAGTCCTACCACAAACTGCTGCGAAATGTGTGGAGACGTTTCCTTTCCCACATTTTTATTACAAATGGTAAAGCTCGGCAGGCAATTTAAAAAATCAATCACAGAAGTATAAAGGAAAACACAACTCCATGATGACTTACAACCAACAGAGTAAGACTTACTTTTAGTTTCACCTTCTGGAAATCCAGCACTCTGACTTGTGGCACTTTATAAATTACATACAATCTGTAATGCTTCTTATTTGTTACAGGATTTCTCAGAATACTACAAGAAAAGGAACATAACCAATCGTTGCAAGGCATCCAAGAGGTGTATTTAAATAAGTCTGCTAGTCAAGAAAAAGTTCCTACTTTCACTTTTTAATGCCATAACAAGTTAAGTAGCATTAGAGAAATTCTAGCAGACACTGGGCCCAAAGGAAAATGCAACTGTTTAAAGGGTGTCTTCCCACCTTCTGCTTTGAAGTCAAGTCTGACAAAGGTCTTATTTTAGGTGACTTTATTGACACCACCACAAATTATTCCCATACCTCAGATAAGTCAGTGATTTGAGAGATGCCAAAGGGTCCAGATCACCCTGTAAAAGAACAACCATAGGTAAGAACGCGAATGCCACAGGCTGTCCCAGTACTGAGGTGGTGGGCACCTTTGAAGTACGGACGCTTCTTATCTTTTACTTCTTTTTTTACTGCTCAACATCTGGCACAATACTATCACAGATAATACAGTTCCACTGAGTGAACTGGTAAAAAGATTTGAGCTTTGTAACCTTAAAATCTTGACTCTTGAGTTTGTTTCAATGGTAGGAGAGAATCACTCCCTCCCCACCACAGCCACTGATATCCTATGGTGGGAAAAGGTATTTGCAACACATATAACTGAAAAAGGCCCAGATCCTGATAAAAAGACAAAAATGTTGAGGTAATTTTCTGTGAACTTTTCTACACTTTCCCAATCTCTGAAAGTAGTAGTACCTTCAATTCTCTCCCAAATACATTTCTCCCCTGTAAGACTTACCAGCTCCACAAGACTATTGTTGGTGAGAATGAGTTCTGTCAGACAGGGCAGAGCCTGATCAAGTCCCTCACCTATACGGCTGAGACAGAAACAGAAGGACTCTTAGTAAAAGTCAAAATTAAGCAAACTAACAATCTAAGTAAGCCCTTCTCAGAGGAATTCAAAGTTGGAAGAACTTTAGACATCTTCCTTCCAACACCCTACCAGACAGAGGGAAAGTGAGATTTCAAGAGGAAACCATAGCCACAGACTTAATGACAGAGTGGGAGAGTTTCAGACTCCAAGTCTCCTGAATGCTGCCAAGGGTTCTCCCCACTACTGTACCTAAGAACCCCCTGTACAGAACAAAGTGCTTAGCTCATTGCCTGACTTTCATGCAGGTAACAGAAATACAAGTGATTCTGCATTCACTGTTCTGGAACAGGGCACACACACACATCTAATAGGAGAGAATGGAAGCCCTCTTAGAAACACGGGCACTAAACTCACTACCTGGTACCATCTACTATTTCTTTTTTTAAAGATTTTATTTATTTATGCATACCAGAACTGGGGTGTGTGTGTGTGTGGGGGGGGGTTGCGAGGATGGACCAGAGACAGAGACTGCAGAACAAGTAGATCCACTGAAATACACTGCTGAGGGGAGCAGTGGGAGAGGTCTGCTGCACCATGTGGGTCACCTCCCTGGCCAGGGATTGAACTCAGGCCACAGTGGCTGGCAGTAGCTTGATAGCACTGAGACTTACTAACTCCTCTGCCACCAGGGAGGCCCTTCATCTAGCACTTCTTAAAGACAGTCTCTATAGAGCCTCAGCAAATTTCCCACTACAACTAACAGAATGATGATAAAGGGTCAAAGCGTTCAACTACTATCTTAGAAATCAGTTGCAGTTAAACAAATGGCAGAGGACATGTGGTATAGAGATGCTCACTCAAAAATACAATTGTTGAACACTAAATTTCCTTTATTACAATTGTTTTAGAGTCAGATTATGGAAAAACATCATGGTTTTAATTTATAAATAAATTAAGACTCTTGAACAGACTAGACCAGTAAGATTAGACCAAAACCAACTGTCAGGATCTCTATGGGAAAGTGCAGCTCATTCCTCTTTTTAAGAAAAAATATACACTGTAAACAGGAAATTTGTACTAAAATCTATAGGAAAAACTACTTCAGACATTTACTTCAGGTGAAAATTTAATTCCTACTAGCAGACACTTACCATATTCTATTGTTGTTCACTAGCAATGTTTTCAGTCTTCTCAACAAAGGAAAACCATCCAACTTCCTTATTTCATTGTCAGAAAAGTCAATGGCATCAAACTGGTCTAAGGTAGCGCCTAGATTTTCAATGACGGGAATTTTATAGCCTGAAAAATGGAGGGAAAAAGACCACACAAGTTAACACTCTGACCAGGCACCTTAAAGCATTAGTGGTATTTTGTGGTAACTTAATGCTAGGTTCTCATTTACTCACAAACACCTATGCCTCACACAACACCATGCAAGCTTCTGGCCTAACAGTGGATATCACAAAGGATGACGGCGACAATGATGATGAACACTGCCCAACAGGAATATCGGTAACTAGATTTACAAGAATATTTACAAGGCACCTCAAGTTGTTCTAAGTGAGGCCCTGCAGCTACTTAATTGCCACAGCAGGAATTTAGACCACTGGCTGCTTACTCTGGAGTGCAATGTCCTGATGTTGTGGACAACAGTTCGCAACTCTTTTTGCATTCCCACAGCCCAGACTCGGGGAACTCACCTGTATATCCTTCTACTTGGATAGACTGCCTTCTACAAGGCATTTTCCCCTTTCATCAAATTAGAGTTGAAGGTCATGGTTTACACACAGTGATAAAATAACCTGTGAACCATCCACTCCAATACTCAATAGTCTAAGATGGGCAGCAACATTGTGCCAGGCCCCAGGAGAAAAATGAACCGAGCTAAGATTAAAATGCACAATTCAGAGCTGTAAAGGCTACAGGCAAGTAAGTACTGTCTCCAAGTCAGTCCTCTCGATTCTGGATGCACTTCTGACTTAACACCCAACAGAGAGCAACCCGTACCAACAACCCAGGAGGTCATTTCCTCTTGAACCCCAAGAAACTTAATATCCACAAACTTTCCTAAGAATCTAAGCAGAAAGCAGAGCCTGCACAAGAGCTGTGAGCCCAGTGACCCCAGGGGAGCCATCTCAGGCGTGATTATATGATCGTATCCCCGGAGAAGGTGCTTTTCACTTCCTTCCTTCCATCTCTTGAAATGATGGACAGCTGTAGCCTCAGTTTCTTACCAACAACACGACGATTGATAGCTCCAGCTATCTGACTAGTCCCAAGGGCTGACATCATTTACACAGTGCATCTGGCAGGACACTTTGCCTCGATACAACAGTTCACTCTTCCAAATGCTTTGATAAGAGAAAAATACCAAACAAAGCCAGTAACGGCACACTGGGCGGAAATCAGTTGCTTCAGTTTCTGACTTTCGTTCCCTTCCTCACACCTCAGAAATAACTGCCGCGTACCCTATCTATACCCTCGCAATAGCAACTGAACGCCTCACTGAGGGCCCCCTACGTCCTGCAGTAAGGTCACAACAGCCAGTAGCTATTTCCTCGGCCCTCGACAGTTTGCACTGGTGCACACAGCAAACAAGGCCTAACAAAGGCCCGGGCGTACGGGCCAGGAAGCAGTTACGGCGGCCTCGTGAGCACGGGCAGAAGCCGGGCTAAGAGAGGCCTCGGGAAGGCCGGGCCGAGGGCCTCAACGGCCAGCGCCTGCGGGCGGCCGGCTGCCGGGCCCGAGTGCGCGCCCGTGGCCCAGGCTCCCGCCTCGGCGCCCGCGGCGCGGCGCGGCCCACGGGGCAGCGCGCGGAGGCCCGCAAGCGCGCGCCCGCCCGCTGCCCTGGACTCACCGCGGAGGTCCAGCTCGCGGTCCCGCACGGCGTTGGTGTACTGCGCCGCCTGCTCGATCAGCTCCGCCGTCAGCTTCACCATCCTGCCGCCTCCCGCTCCCGGTGCCGCGGGGCGCCCACCGCCTCCCGCCTTCGAAACGTCCCGGCGTGCACCGCGCCTCCCCGCAGGCAGCACTAATCGCAGCCGGCACACGCGTGCGCCGTTCGACGTCCAGACAGAAGCAATCGAAGAGCCACGCCCCCTGACTCCTTTATCCTAAGTGTAAGGGTGACGCACTCCAGGTTCTGCTTTCTTTTCTGGGCTGCGTCTGGAATTCTGGAGGCCTCCAAATCCTGGAAATTTGTGTTCTCAAGTTAAGCAAAGTGTAAAAGCCCCCAAGTAGAAGTTTCTCATACGTCCGTGCACCTAGAAGTAAAGGGAAGCTGTGGCTGTGCTCACTCCTCCCACGAGGGGCGGGCACCCGTGGGACTCAGTAGTGATAGGTTCCCCCCCCCCCCCCACCGAGGTGAGGGTTCCGAGTCCCCGAAGTGAGGGTTCCGACCCTGTCCTGGGCGTTGACTCCCGGGTACAACGTGCGAACCCGGGGTGAGGGTGTTTATCTGCCTCAGCCAATTGGCTGAGAAGGCTCTAAGGGACATCAAACGCACACAGGACACAGTCAAGTTTGTGGTTAGGTCTGTGGGCTCTAGCATTTAATATAAAACATACTGGACATTTATAATACACCCTGGACTCTTAACTATTTACACTGAAGCATGACATGCAGAAAAGTGCGCAAATCAGAAGTCTGCCACGTGATGAACAGCACACCTGCACAGCTGAGAGAGCCCGAGTGCACTGGATAGCAGCCACCCTAGGCCAGAAAAACAACACCGTTCTGAAAACCTCTCTCCCTCTCCAAGGCAACTGCCAAACCAATTCCATCGATGAATTTCGACTGCTTTTGATATAAATAGAATCGTGCATACTTTTGTGCCTAGTTTCCTGACTCTTACATCTGGAATCCTTCCAGAGTGACCACACAGTGATTTGTTTACTTTTGCAGCTGTGTAGATTGCACTGTGCATCTTATACCATAAGATCCATTCTGCTGTTGGTGGACTTCAAGCTTGTTTCCAGTCTAGGGGTATTCTGAATAATGGCACATTGAATTTTCTTGTACAGGGATCTGTTTCATGTGCTGGAATATAGGGCATGATATCATCAATTAGTAATGTCTAACAGTTATGCAAAGAGAATGAAATAATTTACATACTCCAGCTGTGCTGGAGGTTTCGATGGCTTCCAATCTCAGCCTCACTGACATCATCAGTCTTTATAACTTTTAGTGATTCTGTTGGGACTTGGTAGTATTGCATTACAGCTTTTCCATAGTAATTAGTTGCCAACCTCATGTGTGGTTTGACCATTCAGTATCTTTTGTGAAATGCTCACTCCACTCTCTTACCCTCATTTTTTTATTGGGTTGTCTGCCTTTTACTGACTTGTGGTATTTCTTTATAGTATGTTGTGGCTAGGAGCACACTCTGGTTTGTTTTTTCATTCTTTGCTGTTGTTAAAAACTTCTAAAATACCCAATGGACTGGGTTCCCACTTTACCTAATGGAAGGCCTCCTACTGGGTGTCACTGGGGCCAATTAAGTGAGATCCAGTTTGGAATAGCAGACCAGAAACTTTATTCATTGATCAAGGAATGTAGAAAGGAGCACTCCTACCCTAAAGTCACTTTATCCCCAAGAAAAGAAGTCTCTCATAAGGAAAGCTGACTTAGAATCTAGGACTTTGTTTCTAAGGATATAAGCCAGAGGTGCAGGGACTGCGAGAGGATTCACCAGAGACAGAGGTGGGGGGGGGGCAGAAGAGGCAGATTGATGAAGGGGAGCAGCAGGCGGGTCAGGAGAGGTCTGCCACATCATGTGGGTCACCTCTGGAGCTGGGTATCGAACTTGCACTGAAGCGGCTGTGGCCAGCTTGCAGTGCTGCATCCTAACTCCTTGCGCCACCGGTGTGTGTGTGGGGGGGGGGGGGAGCGGGGTTCTGAAAGTAAGTTTCAATGTGTTTGGGAGAAGGGGCTGGGCACATTTGGTCATCTGGAAACACTTCAATGTTTCTTTGGTTGTTGATTCAGTTAGGGTCCCTCTCAAGTCCTGGGACCCATCATTTTCTTTGACAGTCTGAAGAAGACTGTGGTTTTCATTCCATTAAAGCTTAACTTGAAAGACAAGACATATAAGCCAAGGCTGTGCTGTTATTTTCCAAGAGCATCCCCTATGGTGGCCCGAGCAGGTGACCGTGACTTACACAATTTGCTGAAGCCCAGCACATTTCTTCCTGTTTACTGAGAAGCTGCTGAACTGTTTCAACAGGGTTGAGAAAAGCACGTTTCAATGTGGTTGGGAAGAGCTTGGGGACAAGTTCAGGGCAGAAATCGGCCTTCACACACACCATCAATACTTAAGAACATACACTGCAGCCCAGCTTGGGCTATTTAAGACAGCTTATTCCCCAAATCACTAACCATAACCTAGGCTACAAATAAAACCAAAGGATAAGAAATACAACTGCCATTTTGCCATCAAAGGAATTTTTAAATGGTCAAATAGAAAAAGAGACATCAGAGGAAGAGCTTCTTAGCTCAGGAGGCCCTACCAGTTGGAAGTACTATGTGACCTTTGAAGGGACAGTTTCATTCTGGTAGTGTCGATATAGGGAAGGGGTGGGTTTTCTGAGGTCAAAAATATAAAAACAAAGGCCCATGATGGAGCCCTTCAGCCAGGACTCTCCACTCAACTTTTTATCTATTGCAGTTTTAATCTCTCCCAAAGTATAATCCTAAACCAATCAATTTAGAGTTTCCTAATTGTCACCTGTGAGGTCATCTACAAAATAAAATCTCCCAACTTCCTCTGGGGGAAGGTGGCTTTATTTGCAATAATTTTTTCTTTTAATAATAATCTTGTCCCACCTTCTGTCAATAAATACCCTTCATTTTGTTTACACGCTTTAAGGCCGTATCTAGATGAAATATCTGATTCATGAATCATTCAGTAAAATCAATTAGATCTCTGCGCTTGTAGATTTTGTTTTTATAACACTGCTTATTGGCTTTTTCACTCTTAGTGCTGTTATTTGATGTTTAGACATTTCTAATTTTTGTATTACACAATGGCTCGTTTCCTGTCCAGTTAGCGGATGGTGGGTACATGCATATGGCTTGTTTGAGATATCTTCCCCCCATACACACACACATTTATCTTCGCTATTGCCTAAAGGCTTGTTTCACCTTTCACACTTAACTCTAAATCTGCCTAGAATTGGTGCTTGTTGAATATTTTATTGCAATATGATCTATATAGTAAAATGCAAGTGGAACACAGGCAAGCCATTGACACCCATATCAAGAGCAAGATTACCTGCCCAATCGCCCCAAGACTCTGCAGGCCTGCCTTTTTTATACATTAAATGTCCAAATATGTGAGCACCTGCTTCTGGACTGCTTCTGACCCATGGGTTTAGCTTCTTATTCTTGCACAATATCTAATATTTAATTCCATAACATCATTCATTTTATGGAAAGAACTGCCCCCGAAAGAACTGCCATTTTTAAAAAATTGTATTAGTTATTCCTGTCCTTTGAATTTTATTTTACTTTAAAAATTTTTACTTTATTTTGCCCCTTTACAATAAATTTTAATTATCTTGCAGCTAAAGAATCCATACTTTGATTTATGTTGTATTGTTTTAAATTGTATTGAATATAGTATAACTTTATATTTATTTAGATCTTTTAAAATTTCTTAGTGTTGAGTTTTTGTGCAAGGGTCTTATACATCTTTTACTAATTTTATTCTAGGCATCTGATAGTTTCTGATGCTATTCTAAACTTTATTTACAAATTTCATTTGCTAATCATTAGTTTGTGAACTCTTGAGATAATTGATTTATAGTTGAAATACATTCAGTAGTCCCACTGTCTCCAGCAATCTTTCCAAATTCAATTATTAGTGTTTTATAGTTCACTGTAATGGCTCTTTTGGGTTTTTGACATATATAAGCATGCTAGCTGAGTATGTTGGCTTTACTTCGTCCTTGCCAATTCTACTAGTTTTTCATGTTTTGTGATGTGCCAACTGGGATCTTTAACACAATGCTGAAGAATGGTGCTCGTGAAGTCCTTTAGCAGTTATCCCTTCCAGAAAGTGAAAAACCTAACCACTTGGCCAAAGTTAACATCACCACCACACAAATCCAGGTCATGTATCCCCAACACAGCTGCAGTGTGAAGGACACACCATCACTTCTGTGAGATGATACCTGCATTGAGGCGTAACCTGAGTCAACGTGGGAGGGCAAAATGCCTAAGGGGCAGCCTATAACAGGGCCTGTGAGCTCAACAGTCATGAGAGTCAAGGAGAGACTGAAACACGTGTAGACTGAAGGAAATAATTAAGCAGACACGACGACTCAAAGGCAAAGTGTGATTCTAAAGGTGAAGAGTGATGAAAACAGAATCTTTTACTAGGTACATCATTGAAAACTGGCAAAATTGGAATCCAATCAGGGGATTGGAGGGCAGCAAATAAATCAATGTTCATTCTCTGACTCTGAAGGCTACATAGAAGGGTTTAATAGGAAATACATTCAAAAGTATTGGGGGGGGGGCAGGTAATAAGGTATCTTACTTTTAAGCTAACTTACTTTTAAATTGCTCAGCAAACATTTCTCTGTACTGCACTTGCAACTTTTCCATAATTTTTTGCTTTGTGATTGTTTCAACATGCAAGTTAAAACAAAACTAGCCGAACTTCACTTAATTTCACAGAGGACCACCAGGTGGCATCTCTATACCAGAGAGCTGGTTTTACTTGGTCATTCTCTTACTGAGGTCACAGTTGACAGGAATGGGGGATACCCAGAGAAGGCAGGCTAACTAGGATGGAGAAGCAGAGCCTAAAGCCTACTTAGGGGCTGAGTCAGTACCAGTTTCACCTGGGAGATGGTGTTCTTATCATTTGTCTCATCAGCTGGAGAGAGAGAGGAAGAGCAGGTGCTGAGAGAAGCAAAAAAGGTCCAGGGGACATTTAATGCTGGCCTCAGGGCTCCCCAGATGCAGTCGGCTCCTCCCCTGAAATCCTGAGTCAACCCAGGCAGCCCAAAACAATGCTCCCCATCCACTTGTATTTTTTCCTAACTCAGTGCCAGTTGGTGTATTTCCTTTATTTGCAAAGGTTTTGGACCTCACAGGGATGCTATCAAAATCCCAGCATGTAACCCACGGTGCAAGGATTTCAATTGCTGAAAAAGACAATCTCTAGTCTAGTTAAACCTCTGCTGGCAGCTTTAGGTGGAGAGCTTCCGCTGGGCCCATGTGCAAGGTGTCCCTCTACCCAATTCCTTTATCAACAAAGCTTTTATGGCCCAAGGAAGGTCTCTTTACCCTGAAATGCTCTGGGTTTGCAACATAGAGACCTTAGCTACATCAACATTTGCTAATATTCAAAGCACATAATGACACCAAACATCCTGAAGTGAAAATTAAAGTGTCTTCACACTTTGGTCAGCTCCCATGTTTAATTGTTGTGCTTTGGAAAGAAATACAGGGTCCTTTCCCATGGGCTGTTAACTCTTTTATTAATTTAGGGTTAACATTGTATTTGCTTTGTTGATTTCATTTTCGGAGTTGTGGATTCCATAAACAACAGCTGGGGTTCCCCCAGCTCACAGGGGACAAGGCAATGTGTTACAAAGACAGGAGCAAGACAAAATGGAGAAAAACGAGATGAAAAAATTTAAGGCAAATGTTACTCCCACATTAAAGGGACTCGATCGAGCTGATCTGCGCATTTCAATGAAAACATGTGAAATATTTGTCAAAATAATTAACACCGGTACAAATTAGGACATGTAGCTTATAAAACGCCTGCACAGGTTTGGCAGAAATCGATCCGACCGTGCCATTAGGCTCTGAATACACACAGACACAGAAGCAGCCACTGGCCGGGCTTATCTCCGGAAGAGCAAAGGCCAAAGTGGACTCTCGAGCAATTCCAGAAGGTGGGAAATCACCGGTGGTGAACGACGCAGTGAGCTTACATTTCGATAAGAGGAACTGCTTGAAAAGCAGGTGCCTTTGGCTAGGTCCCGGAGATGCTTTCTAGGGCCTTCCTCAGAAGGTTCTACATCGGGTAGAGGTGGGCATCTGTGTCCCGAGATGCCTAGCGGCACAGAGCAGTGACAAGGGACGCCCAGCTGCAGAGGGAGGCCGGCTCTTCCCTTTTGGCCTTGGGAGGAGACTTTCTAAGCCGTTGCTGCAGCTGCAGAAGGAGCTGACTACGTAGAAATAGACGCGCCATCCCCAGTGGTCACACATTTTATGCCCCTAAATCTATTTTATTTACATTCTGACCAAACCGTCCCCCAGACTGCTCTGTGGCAGTGAGGAGCAGGTGCGCTGCCCGGCCCTTCATCACACGTGGGGACGGGCTGGGCCCCGGTGGGTGAGATTTACTGCAGAGCTGAACTGAAGCACGGGAGAAGAGTGATGTGTTTTGCCAAGCGTCTTTCTGCTTTGGTCTCGAAGATTCAGTAAACTTATGGTCCCAGAAGCTGATCCGAGGCTGGCGCTGTGGAGTCCCGACCCTCATTTGGTTCCTGTTTGGAGCTGGGCAGTAGAATGGAGCCAGCAAACAGAGTCTGAAAGGCTGTCGCTGTTTTAAGGACACGTCCTTCAGCCCCACCACCCACCAGGTTGGGGGGCCCCGAGATGGGGCAGGAGGACCGTGCTCCTGGGGAGATAAAGCTGTCAGATGCAGGGTACCGCCCCTGAAACAGGCTCTGGCCTACAGTCTGGAGAAAGGCAGCAGGACGGATGGACAGGGGGGCCCTGCCTCTGGGGGTGGCCGGGACCCCTACCCGGCCAGCAGGCACGTGCGGCAGCAGAACTGAATGAAGAGCTTCCGTTCGCACAGCCTGTTGGACTTCACCATCTCACAGAAGGTCTCGTCAGCTAGGGCCCGCCAGGAAAGAAAATGGGGGCCAAGGTCAGACATTGGGGCCGGTTAAAGTTTTTCCAGTCATCCCTCTCCAAGCCTTTATGTTGGACCGGGCAGGGGCCCCAGGGGACAGGGGGGGCAGCCAGGGCAGGCCTCCCAGCCTCCCACCCCATGGCATCTGGCTCCTGAGGGCCCGGGCTGGATCTGGGGGAACCCTGGGAATTCAGGAAGGTGCCTGGGAGAGAGGCAGGCAGGGCTGAGAGAAGTCTGCTGCTCCTATGCATCTGTCTGTCCTTCTGGATAACTGTTTTGGTGGGGAACTTAGGAGGATGATTCTGGGGAAGGCAGGAAGGCATGAGCGAAGAGGCAGAAGTAGAAGCTGCTGTTGTGCTCCAGGGGACACCCCAACCCGATGGGGTAAGAGGGTCACCTAGGTAGAGGGAGAAGCTGAGGGGGAGGGTAAGAGCCCCAGCGTTTGGGATGTGTTGTCATTCACAGGACCCTGGAGACAGCCCAAGCCAAGCTTGCTTTCCGGAGCTGGAGGCATAACCCAGTAGGTGACTCCCTAAAGAGAGGGCTTCCTGGCCTGTCAAAGGACACAGTGCCACAAGCCTAAGTAATGACCGAACACCAAGAAGTCCATCATGGGGGTCACGCGTGATATGACCCACATGATGCCAGGCTCTCGCAGGCTTTGTGCCCGCCGGGGCACGGCCAGTGCCAGCTCCTCGCCTAGGACCCCTCCGGCTGCTCCCTTTGACTTGTGGAGCCATGGAGGCCCCTTCCCTCCCACAGCACACCCGCTCATGGGCCACCCAGCCAGAGATGTATGCCAACCTGTCCTCAAATTGGAACCCCAAGTTAGTGTTCGGTCTCCCGAGTTCCCTTTTCCACATCTGTCCCTGTCGTCTCTTGCCTAGGGAGCTGGGTCACGTGGGCCTGTGAAGACCCCTTGAGCTGGAACCTCCCAGCCTCTGGGCCTCTGAGCTTGGCGCCTGCCCTGCTATAAGTGACAGCACCCAGCCGCCTGGGGCTGAAGCCCAGAGAGTGGGAACAGAACAAGCAAAACATGTTTAAGAGTCGCTCAACAAACCCGCCAGCAGAGCTGAGATCCTCTCTGGTCGCTGTGTGAGAAGCGTCGAGGAAAGGCGTGTGGGGGTGGGGCTGGGGGGGTCAGGAAGCCCCAAGATGGCCAAGCCTGCAAGCAGGGCTGGCAGCCCAGGCACAGGGGCTCTCACTGTCCTCTCCCTTAGGCCAGAGGCCGGCTCCTCCCAGGGCCGCCCTGAGGGTCACTAGGTGCCCCGACACGCCCGTGCTCACCGTTGCTGCACGTGTGGTTGGTGATGCATGAGCTGCCCAGCTGCGTGAAGCCCGCCTTGCACTTGCTGCAGTTCCTGCTGGAGCCTTCGCAACTCAAGCAGTTCTCCTCACACCTGTGGGGAGATAGAGCGCCCAGTGCTGTCAGGGAGGAGGCCCAGCCATGCCCGGAGGCCTCCTCCCTTCTGCCCCACCCCCCAGCTTTGGTCCTCTGCCCCCAGCATGGCCTGAACTTGGTTGAGAGTGTGCTGGCCTCTCCTCCCGTCTGCACCCTGTTAGGGCAGACGCGGTCACGCCATTGCAGGAGCTTGCCCAGAGAGGAGCGCAGTCCCAGGTCTCCAAGACTTCCCGTAGCTCAGCTGACGGTGCGCTGTCCACCCGCAGGGGGCTCCTGAGCAGCGTCGGCACCACCCAGCCCCTCGGACAGCTTGCCCGGGCTGCCAGCTGTGCCTGGGAACTCGGGCTGGGCTCCCCCTGATTCTGGACCTGGGCTGGGGGCAGATACCCGCCACCAGGCTGAGCTTCCTTTGAGGTGACGCCAGCTGGGGTGGTGGTAGGGGGAGAGGGTGCGTGCCCAGTCGGGGCAGAGCCTTGTTGAGGGCTCTATCCCCCCAGGTATGGTGGCCTTGGGCGGCCAGCACACAAGGCAGGACACATCCAGCAGTTTTATCGGCTCGGAGTCACACTCACGCATCTGCTTGTCATCTGAAGCTGCTTTCGCAGTGGCAGATCTGAACGGTTATGACACAGGCCACGGGGCCTGCAAAGTTCCAACTACTTGCCAGTGGTTCCTATACAGAGAGAGGCAGACGCTGCCTGGAGGCAGGAGCTGTGTGCCAGCCACGCTGGACCTCGCGAGGGCCTATGTGGGGCTTGCAGGCTTCTCCGAGCTCAGCACTGAGTCTCCAGCACCCAGCACTCAGAGCATGCCCACCCTGCGCTGCTGACCTGCGGGAGCCTGGCCTGACCCCACCTGGGCCTGCCCTCTGAGGGCAGTTCTTTGCTTGGGACAGGTGCTGCCTGCCTGGTCAGCAACTAGATGCCAACCAGACTCCCATGTGCCTCTTTGCAGCCACCAAGGTGTGACCACACCTCAGTTCCACCCTCGGCCTGGAGGAGAGGCTGATCTCCCGGTGCCGTTGAGGGTGTCCCCAAATGGAGTGCAGGCTTGGAGTTTATATTAATAAAAACGGATCCAGTGGGCAAACCTGCCTCTGGAGCCCTTCTGCAGCAAGAGCCTGGCCTCTGCCCCCACCGGACACTCAGGACCAGAGGGAGGCTGTCCGGCGGAGCCCATTCCCAGGCACTCTGGGGAAACCCTGTCCCTGCTGTTTCTCCTGGTGGCCCGACCTTTGATGCCACAGCACAGGGCACTGCTCCCCCTGGGCACCCTCCCAGCTTCTCTTACAGGTGAAGCCGCCTCCCGCTCTGTGAGCCCAGTGCTAGGGACCCCAGCCCGCCAGAGGGTCAACGGGCTCGGGAACACCCCTTGGCCTGTCTGAGGGTTGCTTCTACTATAAGTGAGCAGAGCAGCCACAGAGACCAGCTGAACGGTATCGGGGTGACAGCAGCACCAGGGGCACCCGTTATTCAGCTTCCTGCCAATCCCGGTGCACAGAGGGTCTCAGCAAAGACTTGTTTGGCAAAGGAAGGAAAGCCACCCCCAAACTTGTGACCTTGGTGATCGGGCACCTCAGGACACCTTCCTCTGTGAAAGGTCCTGGTCACTCCCGGCACCCTGCAGTAGCACCATGGAGCACCCCCCCACCTCAAAGGGGTCCCCTCTCCCCCTGCTGCTCCTTTGCAGGCACGGCTGATGGGCGTTCTCCCGCGTTGAAGCTACACATGTGTGGGAGCGGACCCGTACCTTCGGCACACTTTGTGGGGCAAGCCCGGCATCTCCTCAGGGTAGAAGCCCTCATCGCAGGCTGGCACACATTTCCAGTCCTGGAAGTGGAGGCTGGGTGCGCAGTGAATGCATTCTTCCCGGCTGGGCCCTGAGGGTGCAGGAAAGCAGCAGGAATCAGGGGCTGCCTGGTCCTCACTGCAGCGCAGCTGGGGTACCATCGGAGCTCACTGCCCCCACCAGGCTTCCAGGGGTCACAGTGCCTGCACCAGGATGTCCTTGTTCCTCTCGGACCAAGCATCACACCTGCACCTGCACTGGGCAGACAGTGGGCAGCAGCCATGCCTGGCTCACCTCCCTGCTCTGGGCCTCATTCACTGCCCCGCATGCTAGCAGGAGGGCAGAACTAGCCACGGGTGGCATGAAGTCCTTGAAAGGAGCTGGAACTGACCTGAGATGGACTGTGAGTGTAAAACGCAGACACACACTGGAACGCAAGGCGCAAATCAAAAAACATGTGAAATAGCGCATGAATTTTACTATATTGATCCCACCCACGTTGAAACCATGGGCTGTCGATACATTAGCCTTAATCATCTTCATCTGTTTCTCATGGACATTTGAAATCTTTCTTTTTAAGCCCCCTTGCCAATAACGGGTTCCTAATGGAAAGAGGCCAGGTATAAAATTCAGCGTTAAGATTGGACCAGAAAGTCAAATTGATCTTAAAATCAAAGAGACTTGCAAAAATGGATTTAGTTCTGCTTCCACTGTATCCTTAGGTTCAAGTGTTTAAATAGAAATAATTCACCAAGTGAGTCACTATCTACTAGGAGTTTTGCCTGATGACTTTAGAACTCACCTCCCCAGCTCACCAGCATTTATATTTTCCACCATTTTGATCTTTCTTTCTTTTTCATTACTGAAGCCATTTTGCCTATATTTCCTCCCCCATACACATATGCTTCTCATCACCCCTCTAATCTTTCTCTCCACTGCCCCCCCTCTTTTTTTAAAGATTTATTTATGCATACAGAACTGCAGGGGCGGTAAGAGGATTCACCAGAGACAGTGGGGAGCAGAACACGCCTACCGACGAAGTACACTGTTGAGGGGAGCAGCGGGCGGGTCAGGAGAGGTCTGCCGCGCCATGTGGCCATGTTCCCTGGCCAGGGATCGAACTCACGCTGAAGTGGATGCCTCCAGCTCCCCAGTGCTGTGCTTCAACCCACTGCACCACCAGGGAGGGCGCCACTCCCCTCAACCTCAGCAACCTCACTTTGCCTATGAGTGTCTGCTACCTTCTATAAGCCCTTTGCTTTGTCCAGTTGTTGATTAGGTGAATGTCCAAATAGGTGTGTATCCTCCTGACTGGCTTTACTACACATCGGTCCCTAGATCACTTTCCATATTAAAGGCAGTCCTTTAAAACTTGCGTTAAAGAAGGGCTGTTGCTTACTTTTACCTGTTTCTCTAAGAAATTTAGATTTGCATCAGTGGTCCCACCGGGGAGCATGTCATATTTCCACTGGATAGAATGTGGGTAACACGATACAGGATGGGGAGGAAGAGTTTTTGGGGAGTGGTGTGGACTGGTGTTTGGTGCAGCTGGATGACCAGGGCATTTTCAACAACAGAGAAGAAGTGACTTAGGGCTTTACAAGGGAACCGAGAGCTGCTGGAAGGATCGAGTCTGAGGAAAGCCGAGCTCAGGAAGGCTCATCAGCTCGGGGTGGACCCTGGTTAGAATGGAGACACCAGGCTGGCAGTCTGCCCCACTGCTCTCTCACTCATTCCAACAAGTATGAGCTGGGTGACCACTCTGTGCCAAATGTCCCCTAAGGTGGGATGTCAGAGAGAGGCAGCAAGGTACCCACAGGCTGGCCCCATGAGAGCTGAATCCAGGACAGACACAGTCTCAACCGCTTTCGGTAAAGGTCCTTTGTTCAGGGTCTCCCTCCCGCTGACATTGACCGTATTTCGATGCAGGCCTGGCAGCAAAGGCTGTGATATGTGGCCCTCTTCCCAGAGGACCCCAGGCCTAACGGGGACTTGTCCACGGTGTCCAGGGAAGACAAGGGCTTGCGGGGTGGCTCCACCTGCCATGGCTCACGGTGGGGCTGGTGTCACACCTCTGACAGCTTTGCGGCCAGACTGGGATGTCGGGGGCTACCAGGATGTGAGCAGGAAGCCCCAGAGGCGCACTAGAGGGCGATGGAGCACCCTGCCTGCCCAGGTGTGCTCCCTCTTGTGATGAGACACCGAGGAAAAGCTGCAAAAGGAGTGGATTCTGTCTGGTTTACATCATTCTAGAGGACAGGTAGTTCTTGTGTTTCAGCCAAGAGCCTGTTCCTCGTCCTCCACTCCTCCATGTTGGTGGCTGAGTGCCTGGAAGGTTCTGGAAGGTTCTGGAAGCGGTCCCCTTCTGTGGTCCTTCCCTACTGATCCCTGCTTCCTGGGCTGCCTCAACCACACTAGGGGCCTCATACGGGGAATAAACACTTGCTCTGGTTTGTACTTAGCTTAATGCCGAGTACCGACATATCCCACGGTAGATGCTAAATGCATGTACCAACCTTCAAAGTGAGAGACGTATTACTTCAGGAAGATGCAGAGTTCTGGGAATGGGAGCTGGTGCTGGCCACACCACGGTGTGATGCCTTAACACCGCCTAAGTGTACCCTTCAAAGCAGTGAAGACGGTAAATTTCAGGCTACGGACATGTCACCATGATGCAAAAAGCTGATTAAACACAAATTTCCTACACAAACGATTTTCACAGTTACTAAAAATTAGGAAGTTTATAACTCCAATCTCTTAAGGAGTCCATTAAGCCACCAGCTTTTACAAGCTTCAGACACTTTAAAATGCTCACAGATCACAGCTGCAGCAGCTAAGTGGTCTGCTCAGGCCGGAGCTGCTCTGTTGCCGGCGGGGTCTGGTACAAGCGAGAAGGCCGGAGGTGGCGGCAGGGAGGCCCAACGACCTGAGGTGCTGTCCTTTCTCCTGCCTTCTCTCTTCAGAGCACAGAGGACTCTATCTGCTGTTTCGGGTTGTGCTCTGGCAGGGGTTTGCATGAAGGCTGCCCCTCAAAGCTGCCAGGGTAATGCCTTGAGACTTGGCACATGGGTGCCTCCCTGGCTGCAAGTCACCTCCCTGTCCCAAGGGTCCCCGCACCAGCCTCTAGCAGACGGCCACGTCCCTGTCAGCACACGCTGGGGGTTGGGGGGCACTCAGACTGGAGCTAGGCAAGAGGCTTGTCCCCACTGAGTCCACAACAGGATGGGGGCACTGGCGGCCTGGGACTAGGACACATGCAAGCATGCCACTGTCCCACAGACCATGTCCCTGGTGCCCTGCACAGGGGTGGCGATCCCTGATGGAAGCGGGAGGGGAAGGCCAGGCAGGCCTGGGGACAGCGGCCCCCAGCACCCACCTACACAGCAGGAAGCCTTACGGACATGCAGGACAGGGAAGAGGTCCTTCTCTCCAGCAGCGACCACGGGAGAGCACACACATCCATCCCCAGAACTTAAAAAGAACCCCGACAGGCGCCCAAGGGGAGGAAGGTAAACCTCAGACAGCCTGAGCTCTGCGCATCATGGAATAATAGCATGCTGAAGTGCCGGGAAGTCAGGAGGTGGAGGACAGAGAACCTGTAAGGACTATAAAGCTGTTTGCCAGCAGGAAGTCTAGGGATGCGGAGAGAGAAAAGTAAATTAAATTATTGAAATCAGAAGTGTTATAAAACCACACACCTGAATTTTATGGATTCAAGTGGCTATGAAATTTAAATAGGTGTCGTCAGTGATGTCCCTTGATCAACCTGGGCTAAGCATTGAGTCAGAGAAGCAAAGAACAAAGGGGCAGAGAAGAAGGCACTGGCAGTCTGTAGGAGGGACGAGACTGCCTGAGGCGGAGGGCGCTTCCAGACTCTGAGATGGCCCCTTCTCTGAGGTCCCAGGGAGGCACAGCTCTCCCGGGCTTTAAGAGCGTGGCCTGGCCAAGGTCCTGCTGTCCCTGGCATGCCCCCTCCTGGAAGCACAGGTGATGCCCCCTGGGGCTCACGCAGCCACACCAGACTGTGCCGGTCCTGCTGAATTCCCCAGGTTCTGTATTACGGAAATGGCGATTTTGCAGAGATTAAACATAAACAATTCTGAAATCGTTACGGTAGCAAACAGTCGAATGTGGGTCTCTTTAGAGCAAGGACCAAAGTGTGGGGGGCAGGAAGCAGTGTCCAGAAGAGAAGTCTGAACTCCAAGCAGGTCTGCACCCGCAAACTCATCAAGCATTTCAGCTTTCTGTGCAAATAGCTGCAACATGAAAAACCAATAAAAATGAATGGATTCTCTGCTATTCTGCATAAAAACTGTGCCTGCAAGACATCTGTGCTATCATCTTTGTGGGGAATTATAATGCACATAAAATTGTTTATAGAAGTCTTTACCTCTCTGAATAAAATGTTCAACATAAGTGAAGACAGGCGTGAGGAATGAAGGCTATGTTTTAAAATGCCTCCTCCCACCAGCACTGGAATCTGCACCCACCTCTCCCCTCTGGATCTTGATGGCATGGTATCCCAGCCCGTGCCAATCTGCAGTGAGGGCTGAGCTTCCAGGCAGACAGCTGACAGTGCGCACCCTTTACAGCCTGGCTGTCTTCTAATGCCAGGAGCCCCAGGATGCTCATTCTAAGTGGGCGCTGGGCCCTCCCTGGTGCACATGGGTTAAAGCGCAGCACTATGAAGCGAGCTCAGCCACTGCTGCGCAAGTTTGGCCCCAGGCCAGGGAGCTGACCCACATGGCACGGCAGACCTCTCCTGTCCCACCCCCTGCTCCCCTCAGCAGTGTACTTCAGTGATCTGCCTGTCCTGCTCCCCATTCTGTCTCTGGTGAAGCCTCTCACCGCCCCTGAACCTCTGGCCTGCACCCCAGTTCTGTATGCATCAATAAATAAATCTTAAAAAACAAACAAAAAACAAAACACAAAGCAGGCCCTTATGGATTTTTTCCCACTTAAAAAAAAAGTAAAAATTCATACCACCTAGCATCCTATTCACCATTTTTAAGCGTATAGCTCAGGGGCATGAAGTCCATTTACACTGCGGCACGACCATCACTAGCGTCCATCACTAACTTCATCTTCTAAATGGAAACTTCGCACCCAGTAAACACCGAGTGCCCAGCCCAGCCGGTGCTGCCCCTGGCAGGACCTTTGTCTCAGTGCTACAGCACATACCCAGCCACGGAAGCTGCTGGGCTTTCTGGTTTGGGGACAGACTCTCCTCCCAGCTAACCCACTCTGGCTTCGCGGAATCAACGCCTCTGTGGGGAGGAACTCACCCACGCAGGTCTGGCAGGTGGGATGGCACTCCCCGCACTTGATCTGCTCAGAATCAAAGTAGGTGCCAGGCTCGCAGTCTGGGACGCAGCTGCCCCTCGCAAGGCTGTTGAAAAGATAAAAAGGCGGGTTTTCATATCCTTTCCAAAATTCTTATTAAATTACGATTTGCCCCCAAACGCCTTTCATAAGAGGAAGTGAACATTGCTAAAGACACGGCTCTTTGTGTCACTTGAGGTTCCCAGCTGATGAAAGCAGGAGGGATTGTTCTGAAGCCAGCTGGAGGCCCACACGGAAGGGACAGGGGGCCCAGGCTTCACGTCCCTCCCGGACGGTGAGGCTGGCGTTAATCTGACGCGCAGATGAACAGCTCTCGCAGGTGCTGAGATCCTGGGGGCCGACTGGCTATCGGTCTCGCTGGCCCTTAAAGTTACTCTTGCAGCCAAGCTGACTCTGAAACTCAGATCTGTTCCTGCCTCTCCCTTGCTTGAACCTTTCATGCTTCCCAATGAACTGCAGTAAAATCCACTCCGGGACCCAGCGGGCCCTGCCCGGTGTGGCTCCTGCCTCCTTCCGCTCAGGGAGGCCGCCGAGGTCGGGGGTTCCAGCGGCCACATCTCCACCTCTGCTGTCAACTGAGTCACCCAGGCTCCTGCCTCGTGGGGCAGCTTGGAGGATGATATGAGCAAATACACTCAGAAGACTGGGAGGTGCGTGCACACAGCAGTGTGAGTGCACTGTGCCTGAGCACAGTCCCACCAGCATTCCGGGGTGTCTGAGAGGTCCGGAGTACCCGCTTTTGGGGAGATGGGGCTGGGGCTGCATGCCTCCCTGTATCCGGGGGGATGCCCACCCAGGCTCTTCCACGTCACGGCAGCAGGGCCCTGTGGCCGGCAGTTAAATCAAGTCTTTAATAACTGCCGTTCCCGAGAACCCTTCCGCATTTACCCCCCTAAAGAGATGGATGGCCGGCTCGGCGGCTCGGCGGCTCTCACTGCTTTAACGTGACAGCCATGATTTGAAGCCACAGCTTAAGAGGATATTGGGCAATAAAAGGGAAGCTTTCTGTGGATTACAGCTGACGATGTTTTCAGTTTGCATGTCTCTCCCCGCTTGTCAGGGCCGGAACCCCTGTTTCTGTTTGTGAGGCTACTCCCTGAGAGGTATTTTCTCCCAGTGACACCATTCCTGGCCTGAACATGAGGTCCCCTCATCCCCAGGGGGCCCGGGATCTGCAGGAAGCAGAGCCAAGACTTCCCTGCTCAGCAACACTGGGAATCAAGTTCCAAGTTGGAACCAAGTCACAGCCATTGAGCACCCCCCACCCCATCTTGAGTGACCAGCCTGGGGCCGGGGGGCCCTGCTGGGAGCTGCCATCACAGCCGGCCTCTCAGGTGCCAGCTGATGGGCTGTCTCTGTCATGTCCGCGCCTCAGTCCCCATCTTCTCCCTGTTGGGCGCCTCCCTCCTTCCTCACCCATGGCATCGAGTCACTGCTACTCCTTTCTTGCTCAGCTAGCAGGTTTAAAGGACCAAACATATGACTGCTGACTCTGGGGGGTCCTGCTTCCCCTTCTCCCTCCTCGTGCCCCCCTAACTTGGGCGGGGGACCCTCACATCTCCACACCCCGATCTGAAGAAAGGTGCAGGCTAAGGAAACTTTGCTAAGGCAGCAACACTATGCTTCCTGGGGAAACTATTTCCCTCCCCTGTTAATAAAATGTTAATAACAATGACAATATCTACCTCCTGGATTGCTGGAAAGAGTAAATGAGGCAGTTTTGTGAGAGAGCCAGAATAAAACTACCCTTTAACTTCCCCGCTCTCCCCTCCCCAGTTCCAAAAGAACCCAGCCTCCTGGTGAATTCCGCTGCCCAGCCCTTGGGTGGGATGGTGGTGGGGAAGAGGGGCTGCAGGAAGACCCTACCAAGGCTGCTCCCCCAGGATCTGCGAGCACCTGGGAGCCTGGCAGAAATGCAGGCTCCAGGCTGCTGGGTGAGAATGTGCATTTTAACAAGAGCCCTGGGACAGTGCCTTGCAGCTTGGGGTGGGAAAAACTGCTCTTGAAGACCCTTCTCTTTCCTCCTGGACAGGCAGAAGCTAGATTTTCTACGGAGTAATCACAATGAAATTTTGAACAGGATATTTTCTAAGCTTCTAGATAATAATGCAGAGGAATAAGCAATGCATATTTAATTGCATTAAATGCATTAAGCAGGCTAAACAACATTCCCAAATATCCCAGTGAAAATCATGAACCAGGGAAATGTATTTAACGGTGATGTTTGTCGAGCTTGGCAAAACGCAGAGAGCCGGGAATATGCACAGCAGTCACAGATGATAAGCTCCCCGTAGGAAAGGAGAAACAGGTGCTGCACAGGGCGGACAGCACGGTTGAGAGAGGAAGGGTTTCTCAGAGTCCTGCCCTCTTGCCCTTGCTAGGAGGGAAACCAGAGTAAATGGGTTACTGGTGCTAAAAATGGGCTCCTACAGCCCCCCGCATCCCAGCAGCCGCTCTCTGCCTGCTAGGAATAACGGCTGCTTTTGCCAGTTCTCCAAACACTGCATGAATGTCCAGCTCTTACCCTTCCTTGAACTTTCTATCTGAAACGCCATTCTGTACCTGGAAACACGAGTGCAACAGACTCAGAATCTTTACCCTGAAAGGCTTCAGGCCTCTGAAGTTTTAGCTGTTAGGAAAAAGCTGCAAACGTATGGGAAGCAGTGACAGACACAGGAGTCTGCAGACAGGCGGCCATTGTGCAGGCTCGAAGGGAGAGGGCTTACCTGAACCCTTCTTTACAGACTGTGCATTTCTCGGGTTCATCAATGCACTTTTTACAGCTCGGGTGGCATTTAAGGCAATTTTTCTGACCTGGAGAATAAGATGACAAGAAACAGAAAAAGGGAAGATGGGTGGGTGGGACAGGCCTCAGGTGCTCAGGGCGGGGTGGATGCACCCACCCAGTGTCCACCTCCAGCGTGGATGGCGAGCCAAGAGGACAGCCAGAGGCCACGTGGAGACCTTGGGCCCGGCGGTCCATCACAGATCCCTCATCTTTCTTTCTGGAATAAATTAAAATCCTCAACCAGCCCAGAGCTTTGGAAGTGGGTTCCTTCTGAGGAGATGTTTTGGTGCCGTCTAGCCAGATGCAAATCTTTATAAACGTGATGGGGTAGAGTTTGGGGCTGTCTCTGAGCCCCCTCTAACACCTTCACAGGGTGCAGTCTTTAATGCAGGAGAAATTGCAGAACAAACAAAAGAACATGCCCCCCCCCACATCCTTTCCTCTTTTTTTAAAAAAAAGATTTATTTATTTTGCATACAAGAACTGAGGAACAGGTCAGAGCACAGGGGGTGAGAGGATTCACCAGAGACAGCGTGGGGAGCAGAACAGCCAGATTGACTGAAATCCACTGCTGAGGGGAGCAGCGGGGAGACAGGAGAGGTCTGCTGAGCCACGTGGGTCAGCTCCCTGGCCGGGGATCGAACTGGAGCTACAGTGGCTGCAGATAGCTTCATAGTGCCGAGACTTAACCCCTGAGCCCTCTGGGAGGGCCTGCCTTCCTCTTTTGAAGCCTGTAAGCAGACTGAGACTGAGATCAGCTGGGCTACATCACCCTCTGTGGGTACAGATGAGCGACCAGGGATGCAGGGCCACACCACTCAGCTGTTCTGTCCAGGCAACTGCGGGGATCACTCTTAATGAAGGTGGTCAGAGGTCTGAGGACCCTGGTTCCATGGCCTCGCCCTCCGGCCCCGGCTAAGGGTCCTTTCTCAGCATGACTTAGTAGGACAGGAAGTAGTAGGATGGGATAGTTCCCCCAGCAGGGGACTCCCAGGCCTGGGAGAGGCTGGCTCATCACTTCTCGGCCTGTGGCCTGCACTTACTTTCGTCAGCATAAAACCCAGCAGGACAGAGCGTCACACAGGTGTTTGTCTCCTGGTGGTGATAAAACCCCCGGCGGCAGGAGAGGCACTGGGTCTGGCTCCTGCCCACGCACGTCTCGCATCCCTTGTGGCACCGGCGACAGCGTCTGGCGACGGAGTCCCCAAAGTAGCCCGAGGGGCACACACTCACACACTTCCTGTGGGGTAGGAGTGGGAGAGGTCTTTGCAGGTTAACCACGAAGGGCCCCCCATTCCCCACCCCCACTAAAGGTCAGGCCGAAGCCACTGACTGGTGAGCCCAGCCGAGCACTTCCTAAGTAAAAGGGAGAGAGAGGACTTGGTTAAGGACCTGGGAACTCTCTCTTGGCAGAGCTGCTGCAGGGAGCTTCCGTGGGCACCGTCACCGTGATGACTGACTCTTGGGGGGTCAGGGGCACTGATGACCCCTCCCGGCTGAAAATCTCTCCATACCCTGCAGTTTCTGCATTTGCAGATTCAACCAACCGATACTGCAGTTAGTGGATTCTGTGAACGTGGAGTCTATTCCAGGAATAAACGGCCCGAGCTGTGCAAGCCTGGACTGTTCAAGGGCCACCTGCACTGGACTTTTAGAGCTTTCAGGTCCAGCAAACACCACATGGTGCCAGTGGGAGTGAGTCTCGAGGGCGGCGAGGAAAGCTAGCAGAAGAGCTGCCTCCGTGCAGAGCAAGGAGAGCGTGCTGAGCCGCCATGGACCTGAGCACCCCAGGGGGGTTGCACACGCACTCCTGCCCCCCGAGCACCACTGCACCCCTGTTTGGGTCTGAGGAGGTTGGGGTGTGCTCCCCAGGCATGATCAACAGTGCTGATTTGTAGAATACAATTGATCCCTAAAATGACATTTGTCTACAGCTCCCGAGTGTGGCACTTATTGCTGTTGAACAAAATGGAGCAGTGTCCCCAAAACACCTGCACCCCCATGTTTACTGCTGCTTTATTTACAATAGGAAAGACATGGAATCAAGTCAATTGCCCAAAAGTAGATGACTGGATTAAAAAGATGTGGTCCATATACACAATGGAATATTACTCAGCAATCAAAAAGATAAACTTATGCCTTTTGCATCAACATGGATGGAGCTGGAAGGGATCATGCTTAGTGACATAAGCCAGAAAGAAAAAGGAAAATGCCAGGGAGAAAATAATAATAATAATGAACAACTGTATACCAGAGACATTTTACAGGGGATAGAGTGGGGAATGGGCTCACAAATGGTGGGGTGGGGGAGAAGTGCACTGGGCTTTGGTGATGGCACATGGGCGATTTGGTGATGGGAAACCCACGGGGATTCCAACTGATATGGAAAAACTCACAAACATTAAAATTACATTAAAATTAAAAAATAAAATTTAAAAATGGAGCAATGTCCAAGCAATGTCCACAGCTCTGATTCCCAAGCAGTGACCCTCTATGTGACTTCAGTGGTGGCGGAACGGGGTCAGGGGCACAGTGATGCTTAGTGGGTGGAGAGGTCCAAGGAGGAAGCTCCAGAACATGCAGGTGGAATCCCAGCTGTTACCTGCTGGTCTTGGCGCTCCCCAGGCTGAAGTGGACACAGTTAAAGCACTGGTCTGCGTTGGGACCGTCACAGCCTTTGGCACCACACTCGGGATGGCATGTACCTTAAAGAAATATGCATTTCCTTTCACCCACAGAGACGCTTTCTCAACCAAATCCAGCCCCCTGTCCCTGGGTCAGGCGACCGTGGCCTGGGAGGGCCAGGGGAAGGTTTCCTGGGAGTTTAATGCAGGGCTACAATGCCTATCCCTGTAGGGACCTGACCACAGGTGAGGTCCAGCCTGGCTGGAGCCCCAGGGTCGAGACTTTGGACAGGGATGGCCAGCAGCAGTGGTTGGGGTCAAGGTCAGTGAAGGGGAAGGCAGTTTGAGAGACTGCGGAGAGGCTTGCGGGGTGGGAGGGCAGCTGATGCCCTGGTTTTGTTTATTCCCCTTGTCAGGAAAAAAAAAGACAAAACTTGCAAGCTGACCAGCACACAGAATAGGACGGGAAGGGAGCCGAGTTAAAATGGGGGCAAGTTGCTTTATTTACAGTAGGAAAGACATGAAAACAACCCAAATGCCCAAAAGTAGATGACTGGATTAAAAAGACGTGGCACATGTACACCATGGAATATTACTCAGCAATCAAAAAGATAAGCACATGCTTTTTGCAGCACCATGGATGGAGCTGGAAAAGATCATGCTTAGTGAAATTAGCCAGAAAGAAAAGGAAAAATAATGGATGATTTCTCTCATAGCAGGAGCATAAAGGATCAGGGGAGAAAATAATAATAATAATGAACAGCTATATACCAGAGACATTTTACAGGGTGGAGTGGGGAATGGGATCAAAAATGGTGGGGTGGGGACGGGTGGGGGAAGTACACTGGACTGTGGTGATGGCACACAGGCGATTTGGTGTTGGGAAGCCCACGGGGATGACAATTGAGATGGAAAAAGGCACAAGATGATGAAAAATAAATTATTATATTATTTAAAAAATGGGAAAAAATGGGGGCAAGAGGCACACAGGGGACTGTGGTGACGGATCAGTCACAGGTGCTGTGGCGGTGGGCGAAGAGGGGACTGGATCGAGGGAGAAATCAAATGTGCCTCCAAATAAGCAAAGGTGTAAGAAAACAGGTGAGTTAATAATAAAACAGAACCTATAAGGCTTCGGTTGCTGGGGGGGTGGGGAGCGAGTTAGGAGGGCAGAAGAGGTGACTCGCTGGCCAGCAGCACTTTGTAGGGACACACAGGCAAGACGAAAGTCCCCATTCCCTGCTGCCGCAGCAGGGCTTTGCTGCGGTCACACAACCCTCTGCGGCCGCCGTGAGACGTTCGAGTGTCCCAGGCTAGGCCCGGCTTGGTCTCCTTCCTCCCTGAAGGCTGACCGCTGCTGCTACTTCCAAAGTTTTTGTTTCAAGACCACTGTGAAGCCCTCTCAAAGCTCCGTGCACCCCGGCACCCCTGAGGGGCATCTGCGGGTCGGGGAGAGTCACTGGATACCTGGCTGAAGCTCATCAGTGGGCGACACACCCACACACCCGCCCCGCTCCAGCCTGTTCTGCGTTTATTATTATTATTTCAAGATTCAACGGTAAAGGTTTATTTCTTACAGCCTCTGTCTCTCTCTCCTCCTCATCAATGCATGGTTTCTCCCCGCCTCCCCCAACCCCCCACTCCTTCTGGAGCTTCCCTGAGACAGGCTCTGTCCCAGCACTGCAGCACAGCGCCCCTCCAGACGGAGCTGGGACACTGAGTCACGGGACTTTCCGGACAGCAGCATAAGGTTAGAGTCAGGGGCAGAGTTTAAGAAAATGAAAAAAAAAAAAGAAAAAAAACCCCACTCTTTTATTAATAATTACTGAGCCTTGCCACAGTTTATAAATCACAGGCGGAAAGAGCAGATTAGTCCATACATAATTCAGGGTCCGTTTTAAAGGCATGGTAGCAGAAATTTAAAATTGAATCAACCATAATTTATACTTGGTATCTATTGGTAGAATTCCCCACTGGGTTACTCCCCTCGCCCCCCAGAAGCTATTAGATAACTCAAAGCAACAGTCGTTAGAGATCTGTCATCATTTATCACGTAGCCTAAATGTTTATTAAGGAAAATATGCCCAACCAGAAACACTGTCTCTCCAGCCACAAGGGCCAGGCTTCCCTGCCAATCAAGATGTGCCCAGCCCAGTAGCCGCCAGGGAGAAGGAGGCCCAGCGTCAGGGACCCCCTGGCCATGGCGGGGGGCTGGAGAAAAGAACAGGCGACAAGGTGCCTTCACTCCCTGTGCAAGACTGACGCCTCTCGCAGCTGGCATCAGCAGCTGCAGACTGGAGACCCTCCCCTGGGCCTTTATGGGCCCTCGTGGCCAGGCGCGGGTTCTACTGAGACCTCCTGTCCTGGATACGTCCACTCGACCCTACCGTCCTGGGCCTCAGAGACGCCTCGTCCTTTCAACCCTGGCCAGAGGGACTGAACATGGAGGCTGTTTATTACGAGGTGGACACTGAAACAGGCTCAGAGGAAACGGGGTGCCTGGGGCCCCGCCCCAGTTCTGGTTGTGCACACTGGACCTCAGTTTCCCAGGCTGGGAAGGTTGGAGAATACTTACGGGTTTGAAGCATACTTACTGGTCTGTAAGATATTGGGAGAGCCGTGGGTGGAAGGAGCTGTGTGAGTGCAAATGGCCGTCATTATTACAACTTGCAGGGGGGGAGGAGGACACGCTAGCATCACCCCCACCTTTGGCCCGGAACAGCCCCACATTTTCAAAGCTGCCGTGGCACGCCCAAACTGCAGGGGCTGGCCGCCCAGCTCCCTTCTTTACCTGCGTACTCCTCTTCGTCTTCGGGAATCTCGGCCTGGGACGGCGGCACCGCAGCCCTGGGGGGCTCCAGCTTTGGGGTGGAGAGCTCCAGCATCCGAGAGCGGGACTGGTGGGAACTGAAGGTGTTGTAGGGGTGCTCGGCTGTGCCGTATAAGATGAGGCTCCATTCTCGAAGTTTCCCTGGAAGACATCAAATCTGGAGTCTAAGCTAGGAAACCCCTTGAAGTACCTGGGCCCTTCGGCTTCCCACAGGTCACACTGTTCCAGAGGCGCCAGATGGGACACACCTCCAAACACACCTCCAGCAGCAGGGCTCTCGCCCACTGCTTCACTACCCCCCGCACCTGTTACCAGACGACCAGAGACACACCTACCACACCGGCCAAGTTTCCTCCCGCCACCACCCCCTCAACCCTCGTGACTGGCAACAGCCTCCTTCCCATCTTGCAGTACTCAGTGGGGACCCCCAGGCCATGCTAATGTGTGACTGGCTACTCATAGCGCTGCAACCTGTTTCCTCAAGCCTGGGCCACAGTTAGATGAATTTTGGGTTCTTCCCTTCATGGCCAGCCCAGGGAGGTGCACTGGGGAAGTCTGGCGGGTTGGCAGCGGTGGGACAAGCCCTAATGTCTACACAGGCAGGTGTGGGGAGCACACCCTGTGAGCAGGAGGGTGAGTGAAGACAACAGGGTGTGCAGGAAGTGAGAGAGGTGTTGGGAGAAGCTGGCTGCTGTGACAGGTACCCCCTCCACCCTCCGTCTCCATGTGGGAGTGATGGGTGATGCTTCTGGGTCTTCTCAGCTAGAAAGCGAAACGGGGTTCCAGTTAGAGCAGAGGAGGAAGCTTGGGTGAGCTGGCTCAGTTTCGGGGCGTGGGCTGGGCTCCCCTTTCTTATTTTCGGCTCCCTCCTGGCACTCAGAGCAGTGTGGCACATTGAAGGGACACTGCTATCCTCATGCAAACCGGGGCCGAGTTCCAGTGTGACCTGCCTCAGAACATGCTTCTCAGTTAACTGTACTCACAGTCTCCTGACCCCAGGGTTTACTTGGAACCGACTGTCTTTGCCAGCTTTGTGTCTCTGCCAGCAAGGGAAAGATCTGGCTGCTTCTGCTTTGCCTGTGTTGGGGTTCTTGGCCTTCAGAAGGCCCCAGCCAGGCCTATCATTGCTCTGGTTCTTTGGCTTCCATCGGTATTTTTATCCTCACTTCTGCTTCCGCAACTCCACTTCTTCACTCTGTGTGGCAGTCCATCTGTCTTTAAATATCTGTGTAAGTACTAATTTTTTTGCAAAGTGGACAGAGCTGCTAGTTTAACTTCCTCTTCTGTCCAATGCCAAGAATGTCTTGTGTTCCCAAATGGGGCTCCTCCTTATCCAAGTGCCCCCACAAACCTGTGGGCTGTAACCCATTGCCCTAGGAGGGTATGGAGGACATGGCAGAAATGGCCTGCTGTACAGCAAGCTGTCCTGTGCTGTCCGAATTCTCGGCCCCTCACCACGACACACAGTAGCACGGCGTCCTTGTAATCATCACCCAAGCCAAGCGGGACCCCGAAAAGTCTGCTGCCCCCCAGTCACCCAAAGCCAGGCTTGTATCACCAGGGCCTGCCGCCCCTGTGGGGTTGGAGTATGTAGGTCCCTCCATTTGCAAACTCACTTTCCTGAGCTGGCTATTTCCAGGACACAGGCGTCCACGGTGCCCAGTTCTATGGGACACGCTGCGGACACGTCCCTGACACTCCTGACGTGACATGGACCGACGGCAGAGCTCAAGAAACGTTTCTCATCCGGGCGCGGGTATGGGAAACAGACCCTGGCTATGCGCAGTCATCCTTTCTCAACTCCTTGGGGACGAACCAGAGCTGTGTTTCAAAGCCACAAAGGAATCTGGGCATTTTAATGACTGAGTGACGAACGATGATTAAGGTGGGAGCCGGAGGACCACATGACAGGGACCCAGAGCTCGGCAAGCTGTAATTGGAGTCAAGATTTATTTCAAGCCTGTTTGAAGTCTCCAAAAGTACCCACCACCAAAGCCCTCATCACTTAAATTAGATTCTTATTTTCAGATCTAGTTTGGGGAAGACAAACCAAGGGGGTTGCCCTGGGTCCAGATCAGCCTACTGCGGGGAGGGCGGGCAGGCGAGAACATTCCAGGAAACCAACAGGAGGAGCTGCAGGAAGTAGGGGTGGGGGGCTGGGGGGGGGCTGGGGGGTTCAGGCCCTGGGGTTCAGGAAGGGAAGAGAGGCTTCCTTTTAATTGTATTCCCTTGAGGATCATGGGGTTTAAAAACCCTCACAGCTTGTGTTACCTTGCACATGTAGTTGCTTTTTCTTAATTTAAAAAAGTGGTCAAAGAGACAACATTATAAAGCAGCAGGACTCAGGCTTATGATTTATGTGTCCGAATAAGTAGCAAATATGAATGGCTCAAGACTGACATATGAAAGGGACTGCACTGACCGCCCCTCCAGCCCCAGCCACACACATGTACGTCTGACATCACACAGTCCACGGTCCCTGCACTTGGCATTCTGTCTCATTTTCTCAGGCCAAGCACACTGAGATGATTCACTCACCCGCTTGTCTTTCCACCCTTCATCAGACTAGGGGCGTCACTTGGGGGAGGGAAAGTGCCAGGCTTAGTACACTGGCCTTGGGGTGCAGCCCATTTCTGGCATGTAGTAAGTCCTCAATAAATGTGTGCTAAATGAATTGGTATTTTTTTGTATTAATACCTTAATACATATTTTTGACAGCATAATATCTCACCATGTGAATTAACCGTTTACTTGACCAATCTTTCACGAGAGGTTAAATAGGCTATTTGTTCTATTTTCCTTTTTATTTTTCTACAGGAATTTGCCAGAAATATCATTTGCTACTGTCTGAACTACTTTCTCTTGATAGATGCCCCGAAGAGAATGAGACACTGGTAAGGCTCTTAACACATAATGGCAAATGACGGGCCCCCCACTCCACTCTCTCATTGCTGTCTTATAAGATCTTGGTCAAAAGCAGCCAGTTGTGACAATGGGACACCCCAGGAAAGAAGCCCTCTTAGAAGAGAGGGACTTAGAAGAGTGTACAGCCCCTGGTCCAAGCCCAGCCCCAGCTGCAGAGTCAGTAGGAAGATTCCAGGGACTCAGCACCACAGATTAAAGAAGGAAGAAGTTGAAAGAGATGCACCCCGAGCTACCCAGGGCCAGGGACTGGCCCACACGCCACAGAACTGCCTTCCGGAGGCAGGAGGGTTTCGCAGCACGTAACGAGAGTGAGTCATTTATCCTTCGGGACACTTGGCAGGCTCAAGTTTACCTGCACAAAAACTCAGCTAGTACCACTAACTCCTTAATTTCCAGAAGGGGGTCTTAAGAGGATGTCCAAATCACATTCTTGGCTCGTCTCCTTTAGATTCCTGAGACTGGAAGAAAGGACAGCAAATCCACCTGCTTTAACACATGGGTCAGGCAGCGCCAGCCCTCTGCCTCCAGATGTCACAGCAAAGCCCAGGCAACTGTGACCGTGAGAGGCAGAGGATAATCCAGGACTAATGCAGGCCCAGGCTGCCAGGAGACGGCTTTATCATCATTCACTATCTTCAGTGCTGCATTTCCCCCCCTGCCTCGAATTGGTAATGAACAAACCGGATTATCCCTGTGAAAGAAAGAACCAGAAGTAAGTGAAGGCTGAGGGGGAATTTGCCAATAGGAAAATACCAACCATAATGGAGCTTTTCTCTCCCTGGCATTTTGAATTAAGCATTAAAAATCCCTGAGAGGAGAATTTACTATTGGAGACAAAGCATACAGAAGTGGGGGGAGGTTTTCTTAGATTAAGAACTCCGAGCTAATACGTTTGAATCCTGGGTTTTCTTTGGTCATATGAGAAGTTACTAACAATAAAGAACGTATTTCTTCTCCCCTCCCCCACCCTCACACCCATCGTTTAAAAAGGCAGGAAGAAGTTTTTTAGTGAAAATGCAGCCAAGAAACAGAAGCCTGGAAAAGGCAAGAAATATGTTTCAGTCTAAACTTCCATGAGACGCTTTAGGTTTTTTCAATGAACCTAAAGCTACAGAGTTTACAAAGTTCAACACAGAGGTTTGGGTGGAAGGAATAAAAAGTTCTACAAAAATATACACGAACACTGAAAGGGGGAATTTGTGGTATGTGAATTACATGTCATTAGCTCTATATGAGATACATGTAAGTATATATGCTTGTAAACACTTGTCCCTTAAACAAGGTAGCGGTTGGGGTAACCCCCTGCTTTCCCCCACCTCAGTTGAAACCTATATACAACTTATATAAACTCTGACTCCCCCAAAACTTTACTAAGAGCGGACTGTTGACTGGAAGCTATAATTAGAACATTCGCTGTTGATTAATACACATTTTCTATGTATTATGAATTGTACTGTGTATTTTTACAATAAAGTAAATTAGAAGAAAGAGAAGAAAATGTTACGAATATCATCAAGAAGGGGACATACACTTAAAGCAGTGTATTTAAGTGTATGGCCATAAGACACTCTGTAGAGAAGTGAACCAGCACAGTTCAAATCCATTCAAGGGTCAGCTTTACACACACACGTGCGCACAGACAGACACATCATGTCTTACATTTCTCTCTCTGACGCAAAAAAAAAAAAAAAAAAAAAAGGGAGGGTGAAAGAATTTTCCCCACAAGTTTGTATCCCTGAAATAATGACCTTTTCAGCACCCGGGAAAGGATTTCAGAAGCCTAAGTTGCCATTTGGCTCTGAGTTAACATACGGAAGGTCACACCTGTGCTGTGAGGCGAGCACAGAATAGCGCTTCTCTTAGGGGCTCCTGGGAGGCCCCTTAGGGCAGGATGTAATGCCATCTCTCAACATTTTCCAGTTTTTTCGAAGTCATAAAATTAACAGTTCGAAAGTCGAATACGACGACCAGGCTAGAGCCGTCCTGGGTACAGGCCTTTCTTCCTCACTGGGTCACTCCCAGGTGGTTTCTCTGGACATCCTGAGAGGGAGTTGTTGGGGGCTCAAAGCCTCCGACCTCATCTCTCAGTTGTAGACGCCACCCCGCGATTTCTCACCTGGAGCTGGGCACCCTCTGACTCCACCCCTCACCCGATTCCCCAGCCTCCGCTAACGCCACTTCTCCAGTGTGAAGATTGAGGGTCTTCCCCCATCCCATTCCCACGCCATCTTTGGGAGAGATTTCTTCAAGTCCTCTAACCTACTTATTGAATTTCTATTTTTTGCTTCCCATTTTTCATGTAAAGGGATTTATCTGTAATATCTCCGATATTCCTTATATATTTTCTCAAAGAGAAAATATTTTCTCTCCTCTTCCCCGAGGATGCTAATTGTAGTTTTTTGTTTTGTTTTATTTTGATTTTTTTGATGTTTCCTCTTGCTGCCTGAATTATCTTTCCCTCTCGGAGTTTCTTTTCTGTGAGTTTGTGTGGGTTTTAATGGTGGGTAATTTCCTCAAATGTCTAGTGGTCCTCGGAGGGCCCTTTTGTATTTAACAGTAAGGCACTAGAATGCTATTGGAAGTTGTATGAGCTTGACTATGAAAATGCGTTGGTGTGGTTATTCATTTGGCATACAGCCAACTTGCTAGCTTGCAAGAATTCAAAAAAGGAAATATTATCCTGGTGGCACAGGTGACTCAGATGTAAACAATATTTATAAGCACTCCATCAGAACAGCAGAGATCATCTTGAAAGTGCTGAAATTAAAAAAGAGTACCGCCAGCCCAGAATTCTATAATGCAGAGAAAATTCCACTCGAAAATGGGTCACGTCACAGCAGCGTCACCATCTCTCCTGAGTTATCACAATCAGCATGTCAATACAGGTGCAAAAACCACATATGTAAAAACAAAGACACTTTGAAATAAATCTGACTGCAAATGCATTCCTAGCAGGCCAGCAGGATAAAAAAGCATAAAGGGGCCCTCCCTGGTGGCGCAGCGGGTTAAAGCGCAGCACTGAGAATCTGAAGCCACTTCCGCATGAGTTCGATTCCCGCCTGCTGCCTGCCCCGGAGGAGACCACATGGCGAGCCAGACCTCTCCTGGCCCGCCCGCTGCTTCCCTCAGCAGTGTACTTCGTTGATCTGCCTGTTCTGCTCCCCGCTCTGTCTCTGGTGAAGCCTCTCACCGCCCCTGAGCCTCTGGCCTGTACCCCAGTTCTGTATGAATAAATAAATAAATCTTTAAAAAAAAAAAAAAAGCATAAAGGAATTTCTTCAGGTGGAAGGAAAAAGATACCAGATGAAAATTTGGATCTCCAGGGAAAGAGCACCAGAATGGCTAACAATTTTGGTAAACATGTAAGCATAGCTTCCTTTTTCTACTCTAAGTTTCTTTAAAGCACAAAAATAGTATCAAGCACAAACATTATTTAGAAGATGAGGTTTGTAATATATACAGAAGTAAGATGCGCAACATAGCCACAGGACAGAGTGGGTGTGCAGTACTGGGTGTACCCTACTAGGCTCCTGCGTCTGGGACACATGAAGCCACACACATTAATTCTAAACCAAATGTCATGTATTTGGCCGCCCTGGTGGTGAAAGGGGTTAAGTCTCAGCACTATGAAGCTACTGGCAGCCACTGCCGGCACCAGTTTGATCCCCAGCCAGGGAGGGACCCACATGGCGCGGCAGACCTCTCCTGACCCGCCCGCTGCTCCCCTCAGCAGTGGTTTCAGTCAGTCGGCCTGTTCTGCTCCTCACTCTGTCTCCGGTGAATCCTCTCACCCCCCACCTCTGGCCGACACCCCAGTTCTCACATGTATAAACAAACAAAATAAATATTTTAAAAATATCAGATATTAAGGACGCTCACTGAGATCCGTAGAGCAGCCACTCAAACATGGCTCAAAAGCCAACAGAGATAATACATTTGAATGTTTAAAAATATTTAAACCAAAAAAGGGGGGGCAGGTAAGTGGGAACATTTTTTATACTGTTTGGTATAGTTTGTAAAGACTGAACTTGAGATTTTCATACAAATGTTCTTGAGACAGGCTAACAATTCTCCATTGTCATCTTGTGCTACAGGAATTCAGTATTAAGGACACACAGGCTTCGTTCTACCAGTTGAGGACTGTTTCCCTCTTTTCCCATCATCTGGAAGAATTGATGGAGTTTACATTGTTTCTTCCATGTATGTATTTAGCAGATTTACTCTATCTAGCTTCCAGTTTTTTCTTAAATTATAAATCAGTGTCTCCAATGGGACACTTTAGTTTTTGTTTCTTCTTGTGTTCCCCTTGCTAAGTTTTATTTTTTCTTGGAGTGTGTGTTCATCTCATTTAAAATTTTTTAAAATTTCTTTTTTTGGCCCTCCCTGGTGGAGCAGCGGGTTAAAGCACAGCACTGAGAATCTAAAGCCGCTCCCACATGAGTTCGATTCCCGCCTGCCCCGGAGGTGACCACATGGTGTGGCAGACCTCTCCTGACCAGCCCGCTGCTCCCCTCAGC
>NW_004567136.1:6526274-6643841 GCF_000260355.1 Condylura cristata | reverse complement strand
GGGTCAGGAGAGGTCTGCCACACCATGTGGTCACCTCCGGGGCAGGCGGGAATCTAACTCATGCGAAAGTGGCTTTAGCTTCTCAGTGCAGTGCTTTAACCCGCTGCGCCACAAGGGAGGGCCGATTTATCTGTTTTTTTGAGGCCATATTAGAATGGAACCAAGTCTCCCACCTTCTCCTGAACCAAGTCTTTCATCAACATGTAGGGACCTCTAGTTTTAGTAATATTTTTCGCCATATGATTCTGTTTATCGGATGCTTACACAACTACAGCAGCTTCATTTTGGTTCATATTTACTTGGTATATCTTTCGCCATCTACTTGATTGTCAGCTTTCTGTTTTCTTATGTTTTAGATGCCATTCTTATATATAGTGATATTGGTCAGTCCCAGCAGGGAGTAAGCGGCATAATTAAACTAGGATACTCCAAGGAGGTTTTAATAATCAGACCATTTACAAAGGTCTAAGCAAAAGAAACAAACCCACCAGGGATGGTGGAGTTCCCTGGGGTCAGGAATGGCAGGGGCATTAAGAAGTGAGGTGTAATATATTCTTTGGGCAAGGGTGGGAGAGAACAGAGCTGTGACCCTGAGGAATACTGGCTGTTGAAAGGAACTATCGGAATAAGTAACTTATAAACAGTGACCTCTCTCCCCTGCCAGGGGCAGAGGGCCTGTGGCTAGCCCAGCCTGCTAAGCAGAGTAGGGCTAAGAGTAGAACGTGGGTTTGGTAGGAATGTGGACTATCTCTGGCACAACAGCAAATGCAGATTTAAAATAAAGTCAAATGAAATCTCTGTCTCCTAAGCGAAGCAATTATAATCTATTTTCTTATGGTCTTCTAGTTTTCATTTCTCGGTCTTCCAATTGCCAGACAGCAGAGTTTGCAACTTTTTAACACTCTAGTTATGTCTTTGGGGCTAATATGTAAGCAATTTATTTAAATTTTTTTCTTTTTTTTGCTTAGAAGAACTAGGGTATAGATCAGAGATGCTGGGGTGAGGGGGTAAGAGGGTTCACCAGAGATAGAGTGGAGAGCAGAACAAATGGATCTACTGAAACACACTGCTGAGTGGAGCAGTGGGTGAGACAGAAGAGGTTTGCTGCACCATGTAGGTCAGCTCCTTGGCTGGGGATCGAACTCTGGCCACAGTAGTGGTAATGTTGAGACTTAACTTCCAGGCGGCCAGCAAGGTCCCAATTTGTAAGCAATTTAGAAAAAATATTTTTCTAGTACTAAAAATATTTGGTAGATTACGAAATAAATCAAATCATAGACAAACTGGGAAATATAAAAAAAGAATTTTTAAAACTCTGAGGAGAAATTTAAGATTACCTTTAAATAATGAAAAGTCCAATAGCAGACTAAAATATTTACAGGAACTATAACGTAGGGTTATTACATCTGCATTTTACACAAAATATTTAGTAGCTTGAGAACAACCACACTGAGGCCTCTTAGGACAAGATCTGAAAGGTTAAATTTCAAAAGAAAAAACATACTTTGTTTATGAAGGTTTAGACGTGTTCCCCTTCATCAGTAATTATTACAAAGCAAATTAAGGAAAGATTTATCTCCACTAGTCTAATGTAAATTTGTTCAACCATTTTGAAAAACAAATTGGTAATAAGTATCAAAAGTAGTTACATTTTGCAGTTTCTACCTTTTCTTTGTCTCAGTAATTTTACTTCTAGTGAAACAGCCCAAGGAAATAATTTTAAATTTAAGAGACAGTTTTCCATACTAAGTTGTCCATCTATAATAGCAAAAACAAAACAAAACAAAACCCTCATGGCCAACAACAGTGATATCCTTAATAAATTATGACACTTCAATAAATTATGAAACAAGATTTCTACCTGGTAAAGTACTATAAAATATATAAAGTGCTGCTGATACAGGCTATATAAAGCCATTAAATAATGATATAGGCTTGATATACAAATAACAACAACAACAAAAATCCAGAAAGTTCTGCATGTAACACAGTTTGAATTCTACAAAATATCAGGAAGAAAAGCCAAATGGAAGTAGAGACAGATTTTTGAACATGGCCTATTTCTGAAAATAAGCATGAAGGTCAAATGTTCAAGAAGAAAGTGCACGTATGTATTCTGGAGCCGATCTGGTCGTGCAACGCTGAGCTTTGCAGGCAGCATGAAAGGCTTTGTCACCTTTGCACCCAAATGCTGACAGTAAGGACTTGGACAGGGGCGTCTTCTTCTCCATATGATTTTATTTTTCATTTCCCCCAACATTTAGTATTTTACTGCAAAAACAAATATGAAAGAAAACTTGTATTTCTGCAACATTGGCTATCAGCAGGCACAGGACCAAATGCACAGTGCCACTCGGCATGCACAGCAGAGGCTGGGCAGCACCCTCACGTAAGAAGGGGGGTTACTAAGCAGGAGAATTTGGGGGGGGGGAAGACCATTCTCTTGGTCCCTGGAAACAGAAGAAGGGAGGCACAGAACCCACTGCAACCCAGCTATACCACAGCAGATGGAACTAACAGGGAACTGCCGGGCCATGGGTGGACTGTTTGGAAACCTCACTGAGTTCTTCGCTTCTGTTTTCAGGGAAGTGGGAATGATGCACTACAATTGCACATTCCAGAAATGACAAATGTGGTAGTCATGAAGCTGGCACCAAGCTTGCTTCCCAGTCTCCAGCACAAGCCTGACCACGCCACCCAGGCCAGAGCAGTTTCAACTCTAATCTTGGAAATAGTGCTTAGCTCAAAGCAGATGTCAGTTAAACAGAAATCACTAAAACTCACAATAAAATGGGCTCAGTTATATTCTTGGGTGGGGTGTGTGTGTGTGTGTGTGTGTGTGTGTGTGTGTGTGTGTGTGTATGAGGCAGCTCCTGGAAGGAAATCAAGAAACCACTAAAGTTTTTATGATGAATAAAGGGGGAAAACAGTCACACAGGAGAGATTGATTTCTTCTCCTTTCAGTCAACTGTGAAACATTTTACTGAGAATGAGCAGCTAGGAACAGAGTTGATTCAAATTCTGTGGGCAACTGACTTAAGCAAGATGCCTGGTGGCATAGACCGTCACCCCTCTGTCTTTCAGTGATGACGGATTAACCACGTTGAGAGAGGGGTGCTGAGCCCTGGGGAGAGACCCTGCGCCAGGTAAGTTGGCCTGTCTCCGCAGCAGCGTACAGCACCTGTCAGCCGCGCCGTGCCTCTGAAGGCCCAGCTCTGCCCAACGTCCTTAGAGACGAGGCGCTCATGTGCAGTCTGCTGCCTGAACGCGGTCTCCAGCCCTGGTCTCTGGAAAGCAAGAGCCCGAGGCTTTATTGGGGGGCGCAGCCCCAGGGCAACACAAGTGAGAGGAAGGGGGTGAGGCAGAAAGCGGGGACAGAGACACCAGGCTGGCTGTGGCTTCACAGGAAAGCAGCAGGTGCTTGGCCAGGGGAAGGCTTCCCCATGGGGCCAGGGGCCTGTCTGTGGGCCTGTGATACAGCTTCTGTCTCCCCTTGGAGGTCTGTGCACATCCCCGCGGGGCTACCTGCCCCCTCCAGACAGCTAGATGCTGGGAGGAAGAGTCTGGAAGTGAAGAGCAAATTCACAGCCTCCCCAAGTCCCCCGGCGTGTGGCGCAAACCCTGCCTGTGTGGAATCAATGGTGGCCGTGCGAGGAGGGGCCAGGGCGCTAAGGAGGTGAAGTGGGGGTCAGTTCTCTCCACTGGGAAAGAGCCAAGACTTGAGAGTATCTGGACGGAGCCAATCTGGGAGGTACATAACTGGTCCAGTGTAACACGTGCGCAGGAAATGTCATTTCCACGCTCGATCAGAGGTGGAAGGCATGAGTTACCTTACTCCGTGCTGGAAAAACACCTCTGCCTGCACCTGCATTAGCTCTTGCATTTCCATGCCGGCAGGCCTGGCCCTGTGGGACACCCTATAAAAGGCAGATCCAGCCTCCGCTGCAGAAGTGACACAGGTAACGGGTTGCAAGGAAATGCAACGTCAAGAAATAGTAGATGTTTTGGTGTTTCCGGCACGATGTGAAATACAGGTCATATCCTGGAACCTTTAAATGTCCTCATGACAGATTTGTTCACATAAAACCTTCCTACATTTGAGGCTTGCCTCGTGGGTCCATCCAATTATTCCCGCCACCTGGGCCTACATAGAGACCGACAGAGGCCCCATGGTCAGGCTGACAAGTGGCCCTGCTGGACCTCAGACCACACCTGAGATGCTCTGCTCCAGGCTCACCCCAAACCACCAGGACCCCAAATCCTGTGTCACCTGGATGCAGGCAGCAGCCTGGTCTTCCTTTCACCACCCACCTTCTCACAGACACGCTCTCCTTGGTGGAGACTGCAGGAGTGGGTAGGGTCTTCGGGACTCCCCAGTGACTCCTCTGTCCCCCACGGCTTCCTCTGCACACCTTGGCAGAAGCACTGGATTCTGCCTGGATGTCTTTGATCTCGCCCTGGCTTCAACTTTCCGGTTTGTGGGAAGGAGACACCGAAGATGGGATTCCATTCAAGTGGGTAGGTGGAGTTGGGTGTCCTGGGCCACGTTCCAAAGAAAGTCCAGACGTGTGGGAACCGCTCAAGTGGCTCTCACCTGGGGGGCACACCCACTGCTCACAAAAGCCACACAAGCGCCCATGCAATCCACGGCTTATCGCCTCCCGGCAGCTTCAGAACCACATTGGTGATTAGCATATTTTTGTTTGGGAAAATTGTTGCTTAAGAAGAAGGAATAGAAATGTAGCCACTGAGTTCAAGACCTGAAAGAGCTTTGCATTTCAGTCAGTTGTCTGGAAGGCAACCAGCCTGCCCTCCGCAGCAACCTTGGGCTCTGTTGCTTCCAAATTCCTGGGTTCTCTAGAACCACAGCCAGTTGAATATTCCACAAAGGCCCTGAGGCAAGTCTCCACCAGTTACCTTTGTGCTGGAATTTTCCAAATGGACCCGTTCCTAAAGGCTGTGGTTAGAACCTATACTTGGCGCAGATGGGAGAGAAAAGGTGGGGGGAGGTAACTGAGTTTCCTGAACAACCCACGATGTGCTCAAGTGTTTACTCCAATTGCATGCGTATAGCACACCTATGAGGGAGTTATTCCTTGCAAGATCTTCCAGCCAGTAACTGATGGAGCCAGTGTTGGAATCAGGCATTTCTACCTCTATTTCATGTTCTTTTTTTGCCAACTCACACCATGGCTCCAGTTACAGAAGACCACAGACAACATACATTGTGGCATCTGTTTTCCAATCTCTGAACGTCTGCGTGTTAATATTGTGTAATTGTTTCTCAATTCATATTTTCTTCAATCGCTATGAAGATTTAGCATTTGCTTACTGGTTGTGTTTCTTCTTAACAAATAGTCTATTAAGTCTCTGCCTATTTTTCTACTCGGGTGCATCGCATATGTCTTTGACTTGTAAGCACTCTTTACATATTAAGGTTATACTTGTATAGCATAAAAGGTTATAACATATATAAAGCAAGTGAAGTGGGGATTGAGATTTTAGAGATAAAGAAGGTGCATTTGAATTTTTTATACCTAATTTGTTTTCATCTTCCCCTTGGAAGAACAAGTTCTTAGCATATTGAGGATTCAGATGATGTCTGTTCACTATGCAGAAAGATTTAGTCAGAAAAAAAGTTGTGTGGGCCTTGGGAAGAAATATGCTAAGGAAATAAAAGTTTCTGATTGTGATGTCTAGTTCTAGGGCTGAGGGGGTCAAGGCTCTAGCTGAAGGGGTACGGAGGGCAGAGCCCTGCCAAGTTCTGAGAGCAATGACTGCATCTCCGTTCCTGTATGCTCATCCTAAAGAAAACATAGTCATCCACCTACCTCTTCCCCAGAATGTAGCGGTCTGGGGCCAGCTTGCACTGACTTCACAGGGTTGATCATTAATATTTTCAGGAAGCTGGTTGTTAAACACATCTGTGATTAAAAGTTAAACTGTAGGGCATCCCCGGGGGTACAAGAGGTTAAGTTTCAGCATTATGATGTTATCGGCAGCCACTGCAGCACAAGTTCAATCCCCGACCAGGGAGGTGACCCCCAGGGCAGAGCAGACCTCTCCTGTCTCCCCGCTGCCCCCCTCAGCAGTGTATTTCGGCAATTTGCCTGTTCTGCTCCCCACTCCTCTGTCTCTGGTAAATCCTCTCACTCCTCTGCACCTCTAGTCTGCCTCTCAGCTCTTGCATGCTTTTTCCTTTAGGGTTATTGGTCTCTATCTATAAAATAGAAACAGTACCCAGTACTGTCGGAAGGACAGTGTTCATCGCACGTAACCCCCGTTTTGGCTACAGAGACAAGCAAGAATGTGGCAAAAATCAGTGAAAGCATTCTTTAAGAATCAGTGGTTCTGTGGAATCTGACTATTATTTGTAAATTTTGGGGTTACACATACTTTGTAGCAAGCAGTAAAATTTGTAATAAACTAATGTGAGACAAATGTGTGTGTTTATGTATATGGGTATCCATATACCTACAATTTCCCTCTGGAGCACTGGCTGTTAAAGATTTACTAATATACAGGACAAAAACGGGTGCATGAGTTGGAAAATGGGGATGGGATCCCTCCAATCACATCTATAAACAGGCTCCTTAGTTACCAAATAACAGAGGACTCCTTTCCAATGCAACATATGAACAGGCCAGTGCAGGGCCAGCGAGCTCCAGCCACAGGCCTACCGGCTGCTTTCGAGAAGTCACGCTGGAGCTCAGCATATGTGTCCCTGTGTGCTCTCCAGGGCTGTGTCTGAGCTACAGTGGCCGAGCGAGCTGTAGTCACCAAGACCAGAAAGCATTATATATGCACTAGCTGGCCATTTATACTAAAAAACTTGCAGTCTCTGGTGCAGAGAGAAGCGATAGAGATCATCTGTGAATTACTTGAGTTTGTCCAAAATATCATATTCATATTTTTCTAATTTTAATTTTATGGCATTATTTTTGCCAGACACAAGTTTCTAATTTTATGTGTATAAATCTCCCAAGATAATGATTTCCTTTCCATTGAGTGACCCGACTGTCAATAGTTTTGACTCAACACTTCATTCTTTCCCCACCAATTTTAAGTGCTATATTTAGTGTGTATCCATATGGTGGAGTATTTATGTTTCCTTTGGCCTAGTCTATTTAGCCCAGCACCAGAGCCATTTTAATTATTATTTTAAAATGTTTCAATATCTGCATTTAATTTTTTCAGAATTTCTCTCACTGTTCACTCTTACAGAGCTTTCCTTTTCTAGATAAGCCTCATTATTATCAGTCAAGGTCCTCTGTTCCCTTAATTTCATGAAGATATTGATTTGGGTTGTGTTAAAATGGCTGATTTGTAGGAAGGGGAAAGGAAGTAGGAAAATCAAGTAAAAGAGGTCAACTACATGGAGAAGGATGGAGTTAGATGTTCGGTGGTAAATATACTGTATTATTGTAAGGATGTTGACATAGAATGCTGTACACCTGAACTTATATAATGTTATTAACCAATGTCCCATGGATACAAGTTTTTTTCAATGGTAGATTTGTGCTGAACAGATAGCTCAATGTTAGTGAAGCCAGGAGCATTTCGTATATATGCAAAACCCTTAGCATTCAGTAACCCTCAATTCCAAGCACCTGTTGTAGTTCCAACGCCCTGATGGGTTAAAAAATCAAAGGGCTGGCCCTCCCTGGTGGCGCAGCGGGTTAAAGCACAGCACTGAGAATCTGAAGCCACTTCCGCATGAGTTCGATTCCCGCCTGCCGCCTGCCCCGGAGGAGACCACATGGCGAGCCAGACCTCTCCTGACCCGCCAGCTGCTCCCCTCAGCAGTGTACTTCGTCAATCTGCCTGTTCTGCTCCCCACTCTGTCTCTGGTGAAGCCTCTCACCGTCCCTGAGCCTCTGGCCTGTACCCCAGTTCTGTATGAATAAATAAATAAATCTTAAAAAAAAAAAAATCAAAGGGCTGAGACCACACCTGTTGGCCAAAGCTGGGACTCAGCAGCTACATGCTCACCTGAAGCTCAGTCCAGGTGAGGCAGCCTCTCAGGTGAGACACTGTCTGTGTCACTCTCAGACACCCCAGATGCTCCCAGTGGACGGCCCCTGTTAGTCTTTAATATTTCACTTGATTTTTACCTTGTCATGACTAGGATACTTTAAAAAAAAAATTCATCCAAAACTATCCTAAAGCCAGACAGTGAAATCATTGACCACAGGACTGAGAGAATAACATCAGTTCGGGACTGCTGTGTCACCACACATGAACACACATACACACATGCATGTGACACCAGCCTGAAAACATGCACACGCAACACACATAACCACATCCACACACCCACACAACGCACATCACCCAGTCGTATGCACACACAACACACACATGTATGCACACGCAAATACATGCATAAGCCAACACATGCATGGAACCCCCACCCTACATGCATGCACACACAACACACAAAATACCTACACACACGTCTACATGCACACACAAATACATAATACCCGCTCATGCACACAGGAGGTGATTACTTTGATGGATTCCTAGATAGATTTATTCTCAGGGGGTAAGAAAGCCCAAGGAAACTAATTCTCTGGTGGCATACTGAACATTTTTCTCACACACATATGAAGAACTGAGGTGTATTTCCTCAAAAACAACTGCATCTTTGTTCATCTCTGATAGCCCTCTGCCCTGATCTCTTCAGAAGCAATGACGTCATCCTTGTATTTTAAGGGACTTTGCATAATGGAAATTTTCAAACAAACACAAAATTGAGGAATCAGTCCAATCGGCTCCCCGTCTGCATCACAGAGTCCCACCAGCCCTCCACACTGTCAATCTGCTCTCCCCACCCCCTCCCAGGCAGATTTTCAAACAAATCCCAGATGCCATTATATTTCGCTTGCCAACACCAGCCATGAAATCAAACTGTAACTTCTTATCTATGACTAGGACTCCCTGGTTCTATGCCGATTTTTAGCAATGAGATAAAATAACGGCCAGTGTCTGATGTAAGCACTAGTTATCATCATTCTCCTTTCCAGTTTCTTTGAACTTGCCCGGGTGGGTGGGGATCTGGAAGCTTCCTGAAACCAAGAGCAAGTCTGCAGTGCAGGCCGTTACTCTAGGAAACAGAAGGACAAGGAGTTAAAAAAAAAGAAAGAAAGAAATTTCATCAGGGTGAAAAAGTTGAAGACAATGACAGAATTTTTTAAAATGCCATCAATTGTCTCAGATAGTTCCTGACCATGGGCCTCGCAAGCACATGGCATCACGTACAGAGAGCTGGGAAAGCAGGTTTGATTCTGTTTTCCTCTTAAACCCTGATGCAGTGTAGCTTCCCCCTGCAAGGAAGATGCCTTTGCTGCGCAGTGGGCTTGAGGCGCTTGGAAGGAGGCTTGAGCCTGCCCGTTCAGAGCCCCTCGGGCAGGTGGAGCTCTCCAGAAGGACGCTGAGCTGGCGCTCAGGGTGATGATGGGTGAAGGGCTGCAGAGGCGGTGGGTGAGAATGCCGTGTCAGCCCGTGCCGCCTCGCAGACCTGGCGGTGGCAGGTGCACGGTCCAGGTAAGCGCGCACCGAATGAATAAGAGGGACACTGAGCAAGGCACCCTGGCGCTGCACAAAGGCAAGTCAGCTGAGCAGGGGAGGGAGGAGCCCACAGCTGCACCTGCCTTCACCTCCTTGCAGGAGCCCCAAGTCTCCCGGAAGTGCTGCCCGCTCCCAGCTGAGGGGATGTTGAGGGGACGTGCACCTGCACAGTGAGGCTGGCCTTGAGCCCCAGGTGTGGCCACCGCTAGGGCACCGAGGGGAGGCAGGCTGGGGAGGCCCCCCCAATTACTCTACCCGGTCATCACCCTCCACACCCCAGCCTGGCCCCCTTGCAGGGAATGTGTGCGCGCCCTTGTCTTCCAGAAGGGAAGCCGGGCATGGAGGCCAGATGGCATTCCAGCACAAAGTGCTTGTCCCCTTGCCAACTCCAGTGTCGAAATCCCCAAAGGGATGCTGCTTGGAGGCTGGGACTTTGGGGGGTGATGAGTCAGTAGGGGCAGGGCCTTTAGAACTGGATGAGTGCCTTGATTAGAGACCCCAGCGAACTAGTTTTCTCTCCCTCTCACCAAGCAAGGACACCGTGGACGAGATGGGCCATCCGCAGCTGAGGGTGTCTGTCCCCAGCCCCTGGCCGTGCCCAGGCCTCACTCAGACTCAGTCTCCAGGGCCGGGAGAAGTAACTGTTGTTTGTGAGCTCCCGTCTCCACAGCACCTTGCTACAGCAGCCTGAAGGGAGACCCCAGAGATCCTGGAGAGCGAGGGCAGGGTCTTGCCCCAGGCCTGCCCCTGCCAGGGTGGGGTGTGAGGAAACGAAGCTCCCTGCATTTAGGACCCAACTGAAAAGTCTGAGCCTTCTGGATGGAAACTCTCTTAGGTGCAGCCATACTTCTCCAAAAGCTGTGCTGCCAGACGAACGCCCCACTCTGACCACACGGTAGTGCCTCAGGGACACCCCCAAAGCTCCTGCTGCAGGGAGGGGGTGTTGTGGAGACTCAGCTTGCCCCCTCCCCAGATGCTGTGCTCACTGGCCAGCCCTGCTCCCCCACACTTGAGCCCCACACACGTCCCCACTGAGGAGCGAGGGCCTAGTGGCCCCAAGCCTGTCCATCAGTGCAGGCAGAGTCGACAGCCATTACTGACGCAGCTCCAGCTTGGCGTTGGGGAAGGAGGTGCCCCCCCACTCACCCCCACTCCAGGAGAGTGGTTCTAGGAGAAGACACCCCTTTGGCCTAAGAATTAAAGAGAAAAGTGGATGACTGATTAGCAATTTGGGTTTTAAAAGATAGTTTTAAACTAATGCCGTGGGCCAAGTTCAGTCCGAAAGGAAGTGAGCGCGATTTGAACCAGCCCACTGTTCAGATGACGTCATTGCGTAACGAACCCTAATCTTTTCTGATGTTGGAAGCCCTTGTATACAGCACAGCAAAGGAGCTGACTTTTTGTCTTTTTTTTTTTTTTTTTGACTTTTTGTCTTTTTGAAAAAGCAATTAAGTTGCAGGGAGTTGAGGGGCACTGAGATAAACACAGAAACAACACTTGGGCCGCAGAATACGGGCCAGCAGGCTGCTCCTCTGGGCATGCGCCTTTGTGTTTGCTGCGTTTTTCTTGGGCTGAGGGGAAGGCATGCCCTTGGGGCTCAGTCTCACCCTCAGGGCCAACTGTGTTGACCCAGCGGCCACCAGTCTGTGTTTCTTTGGGGCTCTGAAACGCTGAGGTGAGAAAACGCAGCCACCCGAAGTCACCTTCCCAGGCCGAGGTCCCAAAGATGCCACCTGCCTATTCATGTCAGTGCTGGGGCGCGCCCTGCTCCCAAAGGCAGACCCCTTGCGAGATAGTTCTCGTGTCTCCCCCGCACCCCACTGTGGAGATGCTCACAACAGGGCAACATCAACTCCAGCTGCATTCAGGGAGGAAGCGCTAATGCCTGCTAACGCCTGCCTGTAGACATCTGCTTGCAGAGCAAATGTCACCATCAAAGGCAAGAACAAATGTCAGCATCAAAGGCAAGTGACACACAGGCTGTGCTGAGTGGGTGGGTCAAGAGAGGAACGGTCCTCATTACCCAGCACAGAAAGAAGGACTCGTGTGCTTTGGCTGGGGCCGGCTACCTGCCTGCGCTGGTTTAGCCATGCCCACGCCAGGGCCCGCAGGTCTCTGCAGGGGAATGCTTCCACCAGCCACTGCAGCAATGTGCAGACTCTGTGACCACACTTAAGAATGTGAATGTGACCCCAAGACCCACAGAAGGTCAGAGTTGGAAGAAACCAGATGTTTAGTCTGCTCCTGTTTCAGTCAGCCAAAGATCCAGATTATAAGAATGCCCAAGGACAGAGACTGGCCTGTGTCAGGGCTTAAACTGGGGGGGGTCCCCTCAGGAAGTGGCCCTTGTATTCATCAAGATGCTCTGTGCACACAGAGCATCTTGCCACATGGGACCACAACAGGTTCCCACTGCATTCCTGCCTCCCCCAAACTTCTACTGTGCGTGCGTCATGAGCTGACACAGGGGGCGTTGGGGACATGAAGGGAACCAGAGACAAGGCTCTACAGAGCAAGTGTCAGCATCAAAGGCAAGGGCCAAGCTGGCCCGTGTCATGCAGGCAGGAGAGGGGGTGCTGAGGTGGCTGCAGTGGCTGGGCCGGAAGGGGTGGAGAACTGCATGGCGTGACATCAGTGCTGAGCCCCCAGGCAAGCCTGAAGCTCTGCCCTGTGCCAGCACTGAGGAGTCACTGCCATGGAAACAGATTGCTTCCAGAGTCCTTGGCCTCCAGGGCCCCAGAGGATTTCCACTCATTGTCCAGGTGAGCTTGCCTGCACTCTCAACACAAGCACTTGCCATCAGTACTTGAAGGTGTATTTCCAGCCCAGATCTTGCCCCTGGCCTCCAGGTACACAGCCCTACCTGGATTTTTCATAGATATAATGAACTTAATCCACCCTGAACTGAGTTCCTGATTTCTCTCCTTGGCAATATTCCAGACAAATGAAGTTGGAAATCCATTCTTCCACTTGGCAGAAAATCAACTCTGGAATCATCAATGCCCTCTCCTCTCTGAGCCTACATCTGATCTGTTAGCAAATCCTCCGGAATACATTTTCAGACATGGCTAATTTGCATACCATCACTGCCACCACTCCACCCTGTCTAAGTCTCCATCTCACATTGCAGGGACCGCCTACTGGTCCCCCTGCCTCTGTCCCTCTGCCCCACTCCAAATATCCCTCAGTCTCCTCTAATCAAGCGGTCAGAGTGAGCCTGTTATCACAGTGGAGGCAACAGGAAACAACAGTGAAAGTCAGTGTTGGGAAAGCCTCACATTAGAGTCTTCTCCTACAATCTGACAGTGGGACAGAAAAGCTTAGAGACCTGGTGGCCCAGTTCTGTATGCATAAATAAATAAATCTTTAAAAAAGAAGAAAGAAAGAAAAGGAGAGAAACACAGAGGCTCCGGGACAGTCCTGAGAGCCGCTGACCTTGCTTCTCCGGGTTGCGGACCTGGGACGGCATGTCTTGGATCTCCAAGGTCCATTCCCCCTCAGCCTTTTCTCCCCAGCAGTGCACAGTCATGAACTCCCAGTTCGTAAACCCTTCATTGGAGAGGTCCAGCAATCTGTAATGGAGACACAGGGTCAGAATACGAGCATCACGAGAGCAGCCGCGGGGAACAGGGCAGGCTGATGGATGGGACGCTCCTGCCCCCAGTTACTACCCAGCGGACGGCGCCACCCTCTGGTGCATCCAGGGGCAGAAGCGGCCTGACTTCAGCCTACGTGGGAATGTGAGTTCGAACTACTTCCACGCTCTGGTTTTACAACACAGCCATGGCCGTCAGCTTCACCTCCATTTTCTCATGGGGTCTCCCAAATGTTCCAAGAGGTGGGCACCCAAAAGGGACTCAGAGATCTCTCCTCTCCACGATAATGAACAGCTGGAAAGTCCAGGCACAGTGATTTTCTGCAGGTCCAACTGGCTGGCCCCTGGCATGGGGGCATTCTGACTCCTGTCCTACCTTCTTCAGTCACCAGCAGTGTCCACAAGTGTCCAAAACATGCCCTCAGTCCCCCAGGTTCTTCCAGGGGGCATTCCTATGCCAGGAAGCATCCCTCAGAGCCATGATCCCGTGCCCAGAGATACTGACAGGGGCTTGGCGCCATGGGCTTCCACTGAGCCCCCACCTGCCCCAAAGGAAGCCTCACCCAAGTGCTGGCTTGTGAAATGAAGAGATTCCACAACGCCAGAGCCAGCCCTCCTGGGCGCTTCTTGCCAGGATACAAGTAAAGAAAAAAGCACAAGTGCTCAAGCTTCGGGAAAAACGTCGACCCTGACACTCCAGGGCTTAACAGGTTTCAATAGCTGTGTTTGTGGGAGATGACATATCTGGGTGGGCTATATTCTGCTGTGGGTGTGAAGCAGCCCTGGGCGTGGCCTGGGGAGGCAGGAGGAGCTCCCTTGCAGACTTGACCTTTCAGGCGGCCGCTCCTTCCCAACTGGCCTTGGCCGCCATCTTGTTTACTCACACTTGGTTCAGGCAGAAACAGAAGAGACTCATCTTGCCCTCCCAGCCTGCTTTTTGTAGAAGTGACAGTTCCAGGAGTTTCGGCCTCTTCCTCCACCATCTAATTTTCTGTCTCTACTTTGGAAAAGCAACTGTAGAACGCAGGGGCTCTTTGTTCACAGAAATTCAGATGTACGTGTACTGTGGGATGTTGAGGTTTGATTTCCACTTCGGGGGTATCTGGACAGCTAATGTTTAAAAATGGTTTATCAAGGGAAGGTTATCTGCATGGGAATAGTGGGGCTCGGGTGGGGTGAGGAGATACCCTGGATTGCTTCGAAAAACTCAAGGCTGATTTTCACACAGAATGTCAAATTGAAACCCAGGCACTGAAGCCAGAACAAACACAAGCCGTCTCCTCAGGGCAGTTGTATTTTGAGCCAACTTACTTTCAGGGAAAAGGTTGGCAACTCGAAAAAGCTGCTGAATGAAGCATGATAGGAAATACAGAGAAGGTAATAGATCCTAAAACACAAACTCTTGATATAATCACACAATCTGCCTGGGAAAAAACAAATTCCCAAGACTCAGCTGGTGCCCAGTGACCCCAGGCGGGGTTCAGCATGTTTGGTGGCACCAGGCTGCCTAGTAAATGGACAGCAGGGACCCTCCCCAGGTCCACAGGACCGCTCGCCACCACCTGAGGGGCCTGTACACTGACTCGAGCAGAAAGGTGGAAGTTAGAGGGAAGGAAAAAGAGCAGGGGGAGGAGGGGAGAAAGAAGGGGGGTGGACTGGGGTGCTGGAAGGTTCTTGCAGGTAGTCAGAGGCAAGAAGGGCAGGAAGAGTCAGCTGCCTGTGGCAGGTGTCGTGGCTAAGCACTTCCATCAGATTACCACATGCAGGGTTTGCAGTACCTCAGATTGACACGACAGTAAATGACATTTCCACAGGTGAGAAATAGAGAAGTGGCCAGCTCCTGAGTGCCGGGCTGGGAAGGGAGGCCGCTGGGTGTAGAGGCAAGTCTACATTGCAAAGCCCATGTGGGTCCTTCCAGGTCACTGCCACCTGCCACTGGTCACCCTTGCCTCTAAGTCCACCCAAGGCTCTGGGTTAATGCAGGCCACCCGTCAGCCCTTGCACTGAGTCCTGGCCTCAGAGTTGGGGTCATTACCTCAGATGCTCCTGGCGGCAAGCCTGGGACAAACAGGGGCGAGTAAAGTGACTTTGGTAGAGTGGGGTGCGTGGAGACCATGGCAGTCTGGGTGCTGCATGAGGAGAGGGACCGGGGTGGGGGGAGACCCGCCCATTTGTCCAGCCCCAGACCAGTGTCTGCACAGGGACAGTGGGATCCATATTGAGGAGCCTCAAAATTTTCAGGGACAGCTAGAATTTTGGACATTTAAGCTGCATTTTCTAAAAGTTCCAATAGTGAGGGTGAGAGTGATAAAAGAAACAACTCTGGTTGCAAAGTAGCATCCAGCTGTAGCTTTGCCCTCAAACTGTGCCCAGGCTGGACTCCCACGGGCAGAGACAGACGTGCCTGGGTCGCCCTTCAGGAGGGAGATGCCCTGAGTGGCTCTCACATGACAAGGACGTGCTGGAGGCTGAACTTGGTGGTTAAGTGCTTGGAATCCAGCGTCTGGTCAAGGGCGTGAGGACAAACCAGAACTGGTCTACTCCAGCTGGCCGCTGTCCCATCTGCTGGCTGCAGAGAGACTGCTACTGGGCCCTGGAGGCAGGACAGAGGGTGTGGAGGACACAGCCCAGGTCCACACCCCTTCCACCGTGTGTCTGCTTTTCGTTGCTGCTGGTCAAGCTGTTTTCTGCGAATCAGGGTCTGCCTGGTTCTGCCTGCGGCTTTGTTTTCATCAACCCAGCTCGTAATCCTGAGATCCAAGGGCCACAGGGGCCAGCAAGTGACCCAGATGAGTAAGGGGGCCCAGAGTGGGCGAGCAGGGACTGGGGCCACACCCAGCGGACAGGGCAGCCCTGGGTGCCTTTGGAGAGTGAAGTGGCATGGCTGCCAGCTCTGATTTTCAAGAGGAGCTGGAAATGTTGGTATGTTCACGAAAACTTGTTCTATCTCTGGCTCTCAGCTAGGAAGATCCAAAAAGGGGCCCCAGTCCCTTTCACCCCCCCAAGCTCTCATCACCCCTTTCGCATGGTTTATCTGAAAGTCACATAAACGCTCCAAAGCTCAGCTCCTGGATTCTATGTTTTGCTTTGCCTCCAGAGCCTCCCACAATCCTCATCAAGCGTCAAGCCAGCTATTTCTGGGGGCTTCTGCTAAACAAGGGACCCTCCAGCACGTGGGTGAGAACTCCATGAATTCTAAGCGGCCCATCCAAGCGCGTCCCCCACCAGACGGAGCCTCCCGATTGACTTCGGGTCCTAAACCCCACCTGGTCCCGAGCAGGAGGCGGCCCGGAGACAAAGCACACCTCTGACAGCACCAACTTCACGTGTCAAATGACTGCTCGTGATCATCCAGGTGCTTCTAAGAGCAGCTGGGTCATGGCCAGAATTCCGTAGCTCTTTCCACGAAATGCCGAGACAACCCCACACCTGTCACTATGGCCTGGAAAGGAAAGTCATCGAGGATGCCCTGCAGACGGCGCTTCAGAGGACGCTGGGGAGGGCTGACACGTGGGTGGCAATGCCAGCAGAACCAGCGTGGCATCAGGGTGGACGGGCCCCGGTGGTGTGCCCAGCCCTCGCCCACACCCCACTGGGCCGCCTGGCCTTACCTCTTTGCCAAAAGTTGAGACTTGGTCCCGGAGGGCGAAATCAGGTGGATCTGGAGGTCTCCGCGGCGCGGGTGGGAGATGGAGATGCGGGCCACCACGTGCTCCAGGTAGCCCACGCGCTGGTCGGAGCGGTCGGAGCAGGCCGTGGTCAGGACGGTGGTCCGCAGCGTCTGCACCAGGGGGATACTCCTGCGGGGTGCAAGGAGCTCAGCCCTCGGCAGCCTGAGCCCCACGGCACCTACCGAGGGCACGGGCGCCTGGCCTCTGTGTGGGGGCCCCTTGCTGCTCCCCAGTGTGTCTCCCCCTTAGAAGCTCCAGTTTGACTTTTATCGTCCACCCGGGAGACACTTATCAGTCTGGAACTCACTTAGAGGGGCCGAAAGAATGGCTCCTAGTGCAGACTCAGCAAAAGCACCCAGGGGTGAGCACCCCTGTGCCTAGGGTCAGCTCCCGCTTCTCTCGGAGCTGCCTTCGGCCCCGCACGTCTCCGGGACACCTGGGGTCTGCAAGGTGTCGAGGCCCCCTGCTGTGTTTCAAAGGCAGGCCTTGAGAGCAGATGCCGTAGCATGGACAGCAGTAACAGCAACTGTTGGCTGCAAGGAACCAGGCACCAGGTGCCAGGCACCGACTGCGAATCCCTAAGGACTGACCCATTTCTTTCAGAGAGAGGCCAAGGACAGTGCCCAAGGTCACACAGCTTGAGAAGTAGAGCAGGGGTCGGGCGGCAGCCCACTGCCTCCACCTGTGCCACACGGCCCCTCCACGTGGCAGGTGCGGGCCCTCAATTCTATTCTAGAAGCAGGAGAGAAGGGACAGCCACAGGATGCCCGAGCAGGCCTCTGGGGCTGACTGGCCGAGACGCCAGTGCCTCGCCCAGAGTGACGGAGAACAGACAGGAGTCTCCCTGCATGGGGTCTGGGGCGCCCTCCCTCTCCTGTCCAGCAATGGGGATGGATAAGGACTCTTGAGTTTGTCTCTTGACAAACTCAGGGCAGTTTGGCCACGTGGGATAGAATCAAGGACAAGCGCCAAACCCAAACCAGAGTTCCACTGGAACTTTCTATCTATGCGTCGAGGAAGCAGACAGAAAGCCTGCCTGGGAGGCTGCTCCTGCCTCTGGCCTGGGCCGCCCTGCCCACTCCGTGTCCACTGGACTCCCTCAAGGATTTGTAACCTGAAGAAGGCCCCCCATGCCCCAGCAGCCCGAGAATAATTCCCAGCGCTTGGCAGGCACTGGGCTTATCACCAGCGATTTCCCTTCTGCCCCTACTTCCTACGGGGAGGGGAGGCTTCACACACAGGCCAGAGTCTCTCAGGAATTACATCGCTTGGCTCTTCTGGGCCTGAGTCATAAAAAACAATCAAAACAGTTATAAACAGTGATGTAATTCCCTCAGAGACTCTGTAAATATTTGAAAACATGATTTGCACACATCATAAATTGATTTAGAGATGCTGACTTCTTTCATTGCCTTCTCTCCAACTTTACTGTCTGTGTTGACCGGTCAGCAGCCCCTCCTCACCTCCGCCCCCCCCTTTCCCCCCCTCCTCCCAGCTGTGGCAGAAGCCAACGGCACAGAAAGCTCTGGAGAGTCCAAGCCCTGCCAGGCCCCTACGCATCTCCAGGTGAGGTATCCCTGGCCGCCTGCATGAGAAAGCAATGTGGGTGTCTTGAGACAGGGGAGGGGAAGCCCTTCCGCATGCAAACTCACTAAATGTGGCTTCTCACCCTGCACCTACAAACTCCTAACACTTTTCTGGGCCCAGATGCACCAGCAAGGTGCACAGACACAATATTAAGTTTTAAAAGTTGTCTCACTCCTCCTCTCCCCATTTGCCAATGGGGAGGGAGAGCCATGCCTCTGCGGGAGAGAGAGAATCTGGAATCCCAGGGAAGAAACCTTAATTCTGATGAGAGGATTTCACAGAATAGGAAAAGGGTAAAAGATAGCAACCAAAGCCCCCTCACCTGCCAGGCTCCAGGTGCCCAGCCCACAGTGTCAACACCTAGAGACAAAGCATCTTAACAAAGGCATGAAATGCTCAGTGAGATTATTAAACCTTCTTGCATTTGGCTTTCTTCGTTTGTTTTTTGCTTCTGTAAGGCACTCTAGCTGGTGGGTCCCTTGAGGTCAGAAAGGGTGGGCTGAGTCTAGGACAGAGCCTCCCCTCGCCCCCAGCTGCTGCCTGCAGGGTGTCTGGGGGTGTCTGGCACACAGCTCCTTCTGGATTAGAGATTCTACCTTTCTTTTTTTTAAAAAAAGAAATGAAAAAGTCCCTGATTTGGGACTTTTCAAAGCCAAGATGTTACCCTCACCTGGGAAGGTCGGAGCCCCGTTTCTGGGAATGTGACTAATTATAATGTGTAGCTTTGACTTGAAATCTGTTACTGTGAGAGCTCACAGTTCCAGGCCATGGGCATTCTCCTTTCAACCAGTTCTAAGGCCAGAGACTTATCAACCTCCCAGACGCAGTTCACCCTCCTACACTATTTTTGCCACTCCTGTTGAGCCAAATAAGCTAACAACATCCCGAATCAGCGGACTTTTTCATTTCTTTTTTCAATAAAAAGGAGGAGTGTGCCCTCCCTGGTGGTACAAGAAGTAAGGATGCAGCACTGGAAGCCAGCCACAGTCGCCTCAGTGACAGTTCGATCCCTGGCCTGGGAGGTGACCTACAGGGCGCGGCAGACCTCTCCTGACCCGCCCACTGCTCCCTCAGCAGTGGACTTCATCAGTCTGCCTGTTCTGCTCCCCACTCTGTCTCTGGTGAATCGTCTTGCCGCCCCGGACCTCTGGCCTGTACCCCAGTTCTGTATGCATAAAATAAATACTTAAAAAAAAAAAAAAGAAGGAAGTGAGTTGAGAATTTCCTTATTTCAGGTAGAAACTCCAAGCCAAAGCGGGGATGCCAAAGACCAAACACCGAGTCTGAAAAGGATTAACTTGAAGACCAAAAGTGAAACTGTCAGTGCAAATTAAAAAAGGACGTTATCTTCCACCCTATGGCTATTTCAAAGATAACACAGAAAATGCCACTTGACTGCAAAGCAATTTATTTTTTAGGTTAAACAATGTGCGAGGATTATCTTTATCATATGCACACAGCTCAACTGGACTTGCATCATGAAAATTGATTTAGAAAGATCTTAACCTTCCCAAGATAACTGAAAAAGCCCCTCTGCGATTTGATTCCGAAACGGTCATCCTGAGCCTCCCTGGAGGTGCACTGGGTTGGGACGCAGCACTGCAAGCTGGCCGCAGCCACCTAAGTGCCCCGGAGGTGACCACATGGCGCGGCAGACCTCTCCTGACCCGCCCGCTGCTCCCCTCAGCAGTGGACTTCATTGATCTGCCTGTTCTGCTCCCTGCTCTGTCTCTGGTGAAGCCTCTCACTGCCCCTCTGGCCTGTACCCCAGTTCTGTAAGCATAAATAAATAAATCTTAAAAAAAAAAAGGTCAATCTCATACGCAGCATCATTTTCTTGGACCTAGAACCCTAAAAAGGAGCCCAAGGAGTCAAAAGGTCCCACAAGACGGCCCTCCCTGGTGGCGCAGCGGGTTAAAGCACTGCACTAAGAAGCTTAAGCCACTTCTGCATGAGTTGGATTCCCGCCTGCCCCGGAGGTGACCACATGGCGTGGCAGACCTCTCCTGACCCGCCCGCTGCTCCCCTCAGCAGTGTACTTCGTCGATCTGCCTGTTCTGCTCCCCATTCTGTCTCTGGTGAATCCTCTCACCCTCCGCATTTCTGGCCTGCACCCCAGTTCTGTATGAATAAATAAATTAAAAAAAAAAAAAAAAAAAAAAGGTCCCACAAGACTGAACGCCCAGAACCGAAGACTGTGACTTTTAGCTGTGGAGATTGGCCTACTTCCAAAAGACCTCTGAGGGAAGAGTCTCTCACTTCCTGTTGGGCCACACTTCTGACTTGATGACTGGCCCTCTAAGTGGTCCCCTTTCCTCCTAAAGTCTCTCGGTCAGCTCCCTTCTCCTGAGGGGTGGGGGGTGACCAACCAACAGTCTTCACAAGCACTCCTGGCCATTTATACCAGGGCCTTCTTCTGGAACTGCTCTTGAACTCAGAGATTAGGAGCACAGAATTGCCCCCCACCACTTCTCCTTGGCTTAGCTGAAAATAGGATTATAATTTTTGACTCCCCCCAAATTTAACGGATAGCTTGTTTTTCACCAGAAGCCTTACTGATGCCACTAACAGTTGATGAACATATATTTTGTAGGTTATATATATATTATCTACTACATTCTTGTAATAAAATCAGATAGAAAAAACCAAGTTATTAATAAAATAAAAAATATCCTGAAACATCTCACCCAGGCAATGTCCATCAACAACCAAGATTTTTTTTATAACTTTGCCTTGGGTTTGAAGTTTTTTTTTTTCTTTTTGAAGATTTTAAAAAGAGGATACAGGCCAGAGGTGCAGGGCCAGTAAGAAGATTCACCAGAGGCAGAGCAGGGAGTGGAGCAAGCAGATCAACAAAGTACACTGCTGAGGGGAGCAGCAGGTGAGACAGGAGAGGCCTGCTGTGCCATGTGGGTCATCTCCAGGGCGGGGATCGAACCTGCACTGGAGGGCTGCGGCTGGCTTGCAGTGCTGTGTCCTAACCTGTTGTGCCACCAGGGAGAGCCTTTTTTTTTTTTTAATTGAAAAGAAACTGTAAAGAAGTGGACCCTGGCAATTCCCTGCCCCACCCCCAGCGCTGTTCCAGGCCCACAGCCCTTCTCTGTGGTGCATAATACCCTGTCTAATATCTTGCAAAGGTGGTGAGAAACAAGTTGCCAACTTGTTACATTCAAGTGCCTTGAATGACTGAGAATTGCAAGGTGTCAGAATAACAATCCGTGAGGAAGATAGTTTCCAGTGGAAGTGCGGGGTAGGTGGTCGGTGGGAAACCGGTGGGAAACCCTCCACGGCACCACGTGTCTTTCTGCTCTGGAGCGGAAGCTGCTAAGTCAGAGCACCTCAGTCCCCACTTGGAGTCCTCTCTGCGCAGGTTCAAGAGCAGACCGCTTAAGGCAGTGACGCCTCCCACACTCAGGGCCGGGGCAGCACGTCGGGAGACCAATCTGAGGTCATGCTGCGGTCACCCACCAGATTCGGAAGGCAGCAGGGTCCTCCCTTCTGTATTTGACATCTGTCTGGGGGCTCGGGGGCTGTGAAGGGCCAAGGCCCTTCCACTAGACTGGACGGTCAACCATGAAACACTCTCAGCGACCTTCTGCGGGGTAATGACTGGAGTGGAGAGGGGCTAATTGGGGCAGACTTATTAATTAAATTGTAGGACAGCAAGTCAGTCTGTGGAGGTCACAGCCAGAAGCTTCTGAGTCTCTTCTTAGATCTGTTCTAGGACCTACATTCTTGGCAGAATGGTTATAGGTCAAAGACAGACAGATTCTATCTTATCCAGGTGAGTTCACATTTACAACTGTCCACAGAGAAAATTATTTTTGATTCTCAAACCACAGCACATCATTTAGGCTGGAAGTAAAATTTAACTAAAAAAAAAAAAAAAAAGAGCCTAATCCATTACATTAAATTAAACAATGCTGTTCATGATGAATTGGGCTATTCATTCCTTCCAAACCCATACATTCCTGATGGGGAGTAAAAAAGTCATCCTCATTATTCATGATTCCATATTTGCAAATTCACCTCCTCACTAAGATCTAGCAACCCCTCAAATCAACACTTGTGGTGCTTTTCAGTGATTTGTGGGTATAAATAAGCAAAGCAGCAAATACCTGAGCTCCTCATTATATACATTCTCAGTCAAGGTTGAACAAGGGGAAGCTTTACCTGCTGGCCTCAGTTCTTATCCTATAAACAAGTGTCCTTTTGTGATCTATTCGGTAGCATAGTTTTGTTGGCGGTCTCACTATTTAAAACAGCCCCAGTGCAGTGCCAGTGTGTCTCCAAGCACAAGAAGCCGCACCACGCCGTATGGAGAAAATACATGTTAGACGAACTTCATTCAGGTATGAGCTGTAAAACTGATAGTCACGAACCCGGTGTTCATGAATCAACAATGTGCATTCAATAAGCTTTCTTTAAACAGAAACTCACACCACATGTGGGATGAACTGGTTGGCTGACAGACTGACCGATGCGGCCGGGGGCTCACAGGAACCTCAGCCTGCACTTCTAGAAGCAACAGTTCTGTATTTAAGAATTCAGGGCTCCTGGTGACTTCATAGAATATGACTTCTGAGAATAATAGAATCAACTGTGTTTTCAAGTGCAAATTCAAATACTTATGTTAGAAGTAAGTAGCATTTACAATTTGGAGAAAACAGGTGTGCATCAAACATCAGGTTGGAAGCACAGGGCTGCAGGAAAACAGGCAGCTTTTGCAAGTTCACAGTGTCTGGTATCAGGACAGATGAGGAAACAGACAAATGTCATGGTGCAGGCATAGTTACCCTAGGCCAGGGCTGCAGAGCACACCAAGAGTTTTCTTACCCCTATGTAAGAGTGACTGCATAGAGAAACCAGAAGCAAGGGTGCCATACAGCCCCCAGATGTGCACACATGGGGTCCCAGGGAAGGAGGCACTAGGCAGGGTGGGGGTGGGGAGTAGGGGGCATCTGCCTGGGACAGAGTCCAAAGGGAACAGGGGCTGTTAATTTCTTAAGAGACGTGAGACCAGGCTGTGCCTGCACAAGTGGGCTCCTGGGGCCACACAGGTCCCCCAACAGGGTTTTGTGGCCATGTGGTCCTGCTCACCAAGTCAGCTACAGCCAGATGAGACACCTGGGCTGGGGCCCCCCCACCCCATCCCCTGCGCAACCCTCCCACCCCCACAGGCAGTTGATCCAGGCCAGGGAAGCTCCTCAGGGCCATGGAAAGAAGTGGGGGGAGCGGTCTCCCGGGGGACAAGCAGGTCATTCCACCTGTCTAGTCCTGAGCTCCTGTGACGTGCTCCTTCTGGGAGACAGGCCGCTGGGGGCGGCTCAACCCCACTGTATCCTACCCAGTTCCTTAACTCCTTTGCCTCAGTTTTCCCCAAATCTCGCATTCTTGTCAAGGTTTTTGAATAGTTAATACACATGAAGGGTTCAGAATCATGTCAGGTACATCACCAGCGCCTGATAGTCATTATCCTCTCTTATGATCATTATCCACTATGCTTATGTATTATTTATAAATAGAGTGGTTATAAAAAGGCCATCATGCATGGTCTGCTTCATTAAATACCAGAAAAATAAGAGCAGCAAGTGGTTAAACCAGTGGTTAATTCTTCATCACTTACAATATATTCTTTGCTCAAAGCTTCATAAACTGCTCCACAGCAGCCTGGATATTTTAAGACGCAAGGGAAGAACTGGTTAGAAAACCCTGAAGGGTCAAATAAGATTATTTCATAACTGGGTTTCTTGCTCATTCACAGGAATTATGCTAAGCTTGATTTTCTTTTCCGCTCGAAGAAAGTCAATAAAAGTATCCATCCTTCTCTATCTAACACTGAGATGTTAAAGTAGTTTTGCACAGAGCTATCACTGGTCATAATTCTATTTATTTTCCTTGAATTGAAGAAAAGTTTTAAACAGCGGTGTGTCCGGAAGGGCTCTGGCACGTCATTCTGCTAGCGAGCGTGCCTCTGTGGCGTTCAAGTGACTTCCTCCTTGTCCCTGTATTTAGATAGAGTGCTCACCGAAGTTGCCTTTGGGGTGCTTTGCCCTCTAGGGGAGCTTGGTCTGTTTCGGGGTGAGCGACACTGTACAGAAGAGACTCAGCAAAATCTGGTAGCACCTTGGAAGTGAGGGGCGCGGGCCTGCTCCCCCCATGCTCACCTCTCTCTTCCCGTCTCTCTGGTCAGGCTCCCTGGCTTAGTTCCATGCTGCTGGGGACTTTTACTCTCTCTCAGATGGGGGATCTCGACAGAGGCAGCCTACATCCCCAAACCTCACAGCCTAGAAGTGCAGCATCCGGACTAGAAATGCTGATATTTGGGGTTCACTTTTGGGTGCCCCTTTGCATGGCCATTCTTCAAATTACAGCCAGCTCTCTATAGTCACAACTTGCGCATCCACAGCTTCAACCCACAGAGGATGGAAAACTGCGACGTAGTGAGGACTATGAGGTCGCTGGGTCTGTCCTGAGTGTGTACACTTTTTTCTTTCTTGTCTAAACTATACAGTGTAACAACCATTTACATAACACCTGCCTTGGGTCAGGTATTGTCAGCAGCCTGATTTACGTACACGGAGGAGAAAGAAGGACGGATATAAGATGCAAATATACTGTTGCAGTGAAGGGACTTGAGCATCCTCAGACTCTGGTCTTTGGCGTGTTGGGGCCTGACCTGTCCCCCAGGAGGCGAAGGACAACTGTAGATCAGCCACGCCTCAGCTTTGCCTCCTCTTCCTCCTGATGGGGCTGCTTCCTGCCTGGCTCTCAGGGCAGCCCCCTCAGCTCTGCTGCCAGCCTTTCTGCCTACGCTCAAGGTCAGGTGAAGGTGGTATGGGGCAGAGAACGTCAGTGCAGCGACACCCACAGGTACCTGGCATTCCCTTGGGACACAGCGAGTGCCATGCTGGCATCGCAGCGCAGGCTGGGGCCTTCAGGAGGGACCTGCGGACAGGGTCCTCCTACTGGCCATGCGGAACCTCTTTCTGAACCACGGCAAAGGCCAGGTCAGGGCTGGAGAGCAGGAGAGGACACAGAGGTCACTGCACCCCACTCTTACCCCTGGCAAGTGACCATCACGCCTGGCCCTGAAACTTGCTGCACAACCTGTGACCCTGCCCACACTAGGACACCCACATGTCCAGCGGACACCGTTCTCTGCTTACCACGGGGGCCCTGTCCTGCTCGAGAGGAGAGCAGTGAGCATGCTGCACGCAGTTGCACAGGCCTGTGAGTCTGACTGTCTCTCACTTTGCGCTCAGCCTGGCTTGGGACACTCAGAGGTTTGAGGATTTCACCTGAATGGGGATTGTGTGTGCAGAGGGGGCAGCGAAGAGAGGTGTGGGGACAAGCTCTCTCCGTTTCTAAGCCAAATGGTCCCAGAAGAATAGGCAAAGCCAGCCGAGGGCCCCGAGGACAGAAGCGAGCCGAAGCCAGGCGGATGCCAGAGTCCTGGCTCAAGCGCCAGGCAGGTGACAATGGCGAGGGCACTCGGGGTACAAAGGAAGCTTCTGTCTGCCACGCCTCACTCTCTTTCTGTCTCTCCTCCACCCTCTCCCCTCGTGAACTGGGGAACAATTAACTGTGTCGGTAAGCTTGTGGTTTGGGACAGACAGCAGGTTGGCTGAGTATTCCAGAGAGACTGAAGTGGCTCAATGTAAAGATGACTTTTCCCTGGAAACAGAAGTCTGATTCTTCCCCTGCACAGGAACTGGTGAGTCCTTTCTTCCCTCAAAGGACAGGAACAATGTCACACTGTGTGCTATGGCTGGGGCCCTCAGCCTGTGCTGTCTAGACTCCAGGCGCTTTCACTTAAAAAACAAAATAAAATAAAAATAAAAACAACCCCTCGCCACCTAGGCACCACTCTACCATCTTAAAACTATTTCTGGCGGGAGAAGAATGCTTCATTCAGGAACCGCCCGGCTGGGGGACTGTGGGCAGGAAAGTTGCAGGCGTGGGCACCGGGGGTCGGGAGCAGACTGCGGGCCCCTCGGTCCGGCGGCGCCTGACTTGTGCGAGGCGTTTTCCAACAAATGTAGCGAAAGAAAGCAAAAGCCTGCTTTATCTCAGACAACTTGTGTGTAAGGCTCCCCGGAGAAAATGATGCTTCAAAATGTCAAGAATGAGATTTGCTTGCTTGTCGGCTGGCCTTCGGGCGGTCATGCCAAAGCCAGTCTTTACGATGAACAGCAGGGCAAGACACAATTTTTCAAAAGTCCCTTCCATGGCCATGCACCCAGCCAGTACTTTCTAGAAGAATTCCTAGTACACTGCAAGGCATCATCAAGAAATACTTTAGGCCACCTTTTACAGCAACGGGCATGTTGTAAGAGGTGGATGCATTCAAGGATGAGGCAATCTCAAAAAGTGACCTCTATTTGCTGATAAAGCAAGAGTCACCTTTAATGACCTCTTCGTTTCTTTTTCGAACACCTATTTTCTACAGGTAACAGTGAGCTCCAGCTAGAAAGAAATGCACTCCATTTGCTTAAAAATCATGTATTAGTTTTAGAGACACACCATCCTCTTTCTTAGAAAGGATGCTGCAATGGCAGAATTCAGAAGAATCATGTGATTTCCTCTGTTCAAGGAGTAGCATCCCTGCTTCTGGTTGACTTTACAGCTGATTTCATTTTAACTTAACATTTTGCATAATGCAAAGCAAAGTAAGTCAGAAAGAGAACAACAAACACGCTGACATCACCCACATGTGGGATATCAGGACACAAAGCAGGTCAGTGGACAAAATAAACAGCCAGGGGACTGTGACCACAAAACTTAGACAACCGGAGGGACGAGTATGGGGTGGGGCACAGTGAGGTGGGAGCACAGTGGGGGGGAGCACAGCGGGGTGGGGCATGGCTGGGAGGGAGCACGGCAGGGTAGAGCACGGCAGGGTGGGAGCACGGCGGGGTGGGAGCACGGCAGGGTGGGAGCACGGTGGGGTGGAGCACGGCAGGGTGGGAGCACCGTGGGGTGGAGCACGGCTGGAGGGAGCACGGAGGAGGGCCCAATGGATGGTGGTTTTTTTTTCTTTACATAATAAATACAGACTACACATATCAGCATCTGATTTAAACAACTTGCTAGATGGGCCAAGGCAGGTATGTCCTCCCCATGGAGGAAGATGTGGCCAGAGCCCCAGGGTGCACTGCCAAAGCCCCCCTTTAAGTCTACAGAAGTGTTATCTGAGTCTACATAAAAGGAACTCAGAGCTGTGCTGTGCTCTGCATAAAACCTCGCCTGCACCAGAGAAGGGACGGAAGTTGCCACTCTTGCCCTTGACCAAAAGAGTCACACCACAGGCTTTGCGGGTGGGCAGGCTGGGCTGGCTGGGTTGAGGCCACCAGTGGGTGACAACAGAGGGGACACTCACTGCCGCTCCCCATTAACACTCCAGGCAGGCAGGGCCCTGAGTGGTCAGCAATGCTAATCCTATGGAGAAGAATCTCCAACACCAGGCTGAGGTTTCAGTGAAGGAGCGGATTCCCTACGCCCCTGAGAGAGGGAAGTGACCCCCAAGAGCAAAAGGACCCAACACAGACGCGGGTTAGGAAGAGATACTCTTCCTGGCTTCACAAGTCATGAGACACGCTTATACACCCTGCCATGCGCCTGCACACACACACAAACACACACACACACACACAGGGAATGTGTCCCCTCGCCCAATCAGTGCACTACAGCAGGTGCGGTCCAGCCGGCCAGGTGCGGGGAGACTCACCTGGGTCTCTTGTCCGCAGCTACGACGCACATGTGCTGTGCCGGCACCGCCGTCCACTTCTTCGCCTCCATGACCAGGGCCTCTGCGTCCACCAAGCCGAATCCGTAGAGATGGCTAACTGGAAAGACAGCCTTCAGTCCCGACTGCCCTTGCTCCCTCAGGAGAGGCGCGAGGCCCGGCTCCCTCGCAGCCTGGCTCCCGGCTGCCCCGTGGCTGCCACGGTCTGGCAGAACACTGGTGTCACGGCAGGGCTGCAGGGCCCAGACCGCCCCGGGCCCCGGCGCAGGGCCGCCCTCTGAGGACAGCTCTCAGGCCCCCTGCTTGACTTTCTCTCTGAACCACATGTCTCAGGGGAGGTGGTCGGGGAAGGAAATTCGCCAGGGCAGGTCGTTCCATTAGGGTGCAGAGTGGACATGTGGAGACAGAGGGCCATGTAGCTCGTTCTCATGAGAAAAAGACACGAACGAGAATCGCTGGTTTCTGGACGCAGGAAACAAAGCCTGGCGCCTCGGGGTTCACGCGACCATGACACGCAGTGACTGTGGCAGAGTGAGGCTGCGCTCCTCCCCTGCCATCACCCCCAGGGCCTTCAGAGGGAGCATCACTGCACCCCACACGGACCTGAGTGTGCTCATGAGCTGGCCCGAGCCCATGTTTGATTTGGCCAAGACAGGAGAGTTTCAAGGCTTCATTCTAAGAGGCAAGGTTGAGAACTTGATATCTCCGTTTTCCTATTTAATTAGGCCAAAATTGAAATGTAGGTCAGCTCTCGGTATAGCCTACACCACCGCCACCAGCACTCCTGTGAAGCAGAGGTGTTCAGCCCACATCAGTGGCCTCTTTATGCGAGCGACGTCCCTTGGACTTAGGGGAAGCACGCCTGGCCTACATTTTACAGCAGCGAGGAGTATCAGGGTGTTGAAAGAATTAAACCTGAGCACCAGAAAAAAAAAGTCCTCCCTACTATACCATGACGGAAACGTTTTTCACGAATCTCTGCTAAGACGCCCGAAAAGGCAGTGCAATCATCACCTGCTTGAGAGATTCTGAGTCTCTGGGTTACGAGCCGAGACCATGGGTTGATTTCATGGTACCTGGGTCTGTAGCGGGCAGTGAGGAAGGTAGAGGCCTCATTGTTTTATGACTTCACTTTAGAAGATGAGGGCTTGCTGACAGTTTTACAGTTAGAAAGTAACTTACAAAACTATCTCACTGTCCTCTCCCGTTGAAGAAACTAAGGTCTCCTTTCAAAATCTCAGAGCTACTCAGGGCGGATTCCAAGGCGACACACACAGTGATCTTGTGCTCATGGGCATGAAAAAAATATAATGACACATCAAGCCCGTGATTAACCAGATGTAGTAAGTATCCTTTCAAAATACATTTCTTTATGGGGGAAAAAATGGAATAGGCAGTCAATTTAAAGAGAGTTTAAGGAGAATGACTAAGTTTATATCAGACACTTGGTGCCTACATGTGGTAAAAATCACGAAATTTAGGGGTCCTGACCTTAGGGACCTCAGGTTTCTCTGCGAATGCCAATGTAATGTCCTGGGATTTTTTTCCTTAAATTTCTGGCTACATCCTTTCCATTCTTATGATATTTGGAACTTCTTCTTGAGAAATTCACATCACCCTTTCATGCAGACCCCAGGAGGCCTCCCAGAGGGGCCTACCAGGAGGGGTGATCGGCCCTCGCCTGGCCCAGGAGAAGCCACTCACCTTTATGACCCGCACCGTTGACTTTCCAGTCACTGGCTTTCAGGTGGGCCGGCCTTGACGTCTTTACCAGCAGGTGCTGGACATCCCTCCAGGTTAACTGGCTGCTGCAATGACACAGGACAGGCTGTTGGAGCCATCAGGCCCATCACAATGGCAGCACAGGCCCAGCAGAGACAGTGCCCTGGGGAGCCAGCCTAAGTCCAGACTTGAGGGGCCCTTCAGGCTCCATGCAGGAAGGGCTTATTTCACTACCTCTTTGTAAAGAATGGTTTCCAGTGATTAAATCCTAAGATAAAATAGTTCAAGGGGTGACTTCAAATTCATGAGCATTAAAAACCCAGGCTTGGGCCCTCCCTGGTGGTGCAACGGGTTGGGACTCAGCCGTGCAAGCTGGTCACAGCTGCTTTGGTGCGAGTTCGATCTCCAGCCCCAATATGGCGCAGCAGACATCTCCTGACCCGCCTGCTGCTCCCCTCAGCAGTGTACTTCGTCCATCTGCCTGTTCTTCTCCCCACTCTGTCTCTGGTGAATTCTCTCACTGCCCCTGCACCTCTGGCCTGTACCCCATTTCTGTATGCATAAATAAATAAATAGTTAAACAAATTAAAAAAAACCCTTGAGTGTGTGCAAGGGTTACATAAGGAATTTTAGCAATGAGAAGGACCTCCTCAACAAAACAGCCATGGGCTATCAGTCTTTGGGGCTATTCCCAGCACAAGGAGCTGATTCTGGGGTGCATCAGAGCTCAAGTTGCCGTGTACCCAGATCCCACCCTGCATGAACCCAGCAGTTACAGATTTTCATTCAGGAATGTAGTAATTCTCAATGTACAGTATTTTTATTTTGGTGCAAAGGAGGAACATTTCAATAAAAGAACTCATGTCTAGTGACATAAATGCATAAAGCAGAATTCTTTGATTCTAAGCTAAAATTTTCTGCTTTGTTTCACAGTTCCAGATCCATGATACGATGGCATCTCGTAACCTGCTCGGAGCACAACCTTATGACCGGGCCACAGACAAAGCCTCCCTGCTGGGGCTACCAGACTCACATCGGCCACCACTCTTTCCATCAGCCACTTGGTTTATACGTGTTTACAAATATAACATCCTAACCACTTGTAAGTGTGCTGAGTGTGCTGTTAGCCCATTCACATGGTTGTGCATCTGTTACCACCACCTCCAGAGCTCTCTCTTCTTTCCAGTTGACACTCTTCACCCATGAAAACACCAACTTCTCATCCCCATCTCTAGTTACTGACAACCATCATTCCATTTTCTGTGCCTCTGCAAGGGACTACTCTGAGAGCCTCAAGTAAATGGAATCAGATAGTATTTACCCTTTGTGCCTGTTTTATTCTAGTTAGCACAGTGTCCTCAAGGTTCATCCATATGGTAGCCCCATGTTGCAATTTCCTTCCTTTTCAGGGCTGAGTAATATTCCATCACTTGCATGGTTTTTGTTGATGCATTCATCTACCTATGGGTACTTGGGTTGCTTTCCACCTTTTGGCCGCTGTGAATAAAGCTGCTGTGTCACTGGTATGCAGACATTCAAGTCTCTGACTGCAATTCTTTCAGGTTTCTCCCCACCAGCAAAATTGCTGGATCCTGCAGAAATTCTGCTTAAGTTTTTGAGGAATCACCATGCTGTTTTCCATAGCAGCTGCACCACTTTACATTCCCACCAACTTCCCCTCTGCCTGTTTTCCTACCAGAGGCCACCCATGGCTTGAGTTGTAGGGTACACATGCATTCTCCCCTTTGGCTCCCACTCTTAAGGCTCTCATCCTAGTCTCTCCTGATTTCCCCAATATGTCCCTGCCATTGTGCCAGTCACCAGGAATACTGACCAAGGTCTGTCTCATCCTGACTGTGTCCCTCAGTGCAGTGTCCAGGCCTGAGCTGGGCATGGCTGACTTGCAATCAAACGCTTGTACTGCCTCTCCCGAGGGCCCATGGCTACCTCATTGTTAGAGGAAGATTTTGAGGTCCCAGGTGATCCACAGTCTTGCTCTCTGGTGGAGTGGGGCACAGGCTTTGGGGCTCAGAGCACACATGGCTAAATTCAGGGACACCTAAGAGCTGGGACAAGTCACTGCCTGTGTCAGTGGGTCTTGTGAAAGTATGGCCACAGCCAGATGCCAGTAGGAAGTGTGAGTTCCAGAAAGAGAGAGAAAGCTAGACACCACCTCATTATGAGGCAATCCAAACTTACAGCCAACAGCAAGGAAATCAGAATATCAGCTGTATGGGAAACATGTCTAAAAAGGGTGCTGGAAATGTTACTTGATGAAGAGGGATCCACGGGAATTCTCAAGACTGGCTCCAAACAGTGAGATGACGTTGGGACAATTCTTGCACATAATGGACATAGCACCCTCACACCCTGCCCAGCTCCCCCACCCACACCCATGCCCGAGAGCCACAGGCCTGGCATCAAGGCCCCCAATCTCCTTGACTCAGGCCCCCCATGTCCGGTATGTAATGTGTTACTCCCTAGACCAATGCATCCATTTCAAAGTTTTAAGTGTTTTCAGTGCAGTTTGATTTATTCGCCACCTGTAAATTTCTGAGAAGCTACATGATGAGGAAGATTACTATTGGGGTGTTCATGTGTCCACGGGCCAAGTTTAATGGGCATCGAAACAGGGTTTGTTTTCTATTTAGCTTCAGCTAACAAAATTCCATGCCTGTTTCCAATAATGGAAGAAAACCTGGAACAATGAGTTGCTAAGCATGGGAATGCAGCTTTCCACTCAAGGAACTAATTATTTAGAATTTTTAAAAAGAGCCCCAGGACACAGAAGCTAACATTTTGGCCTGGAAATTGAAAATATTTAGCTGCTACTTTGCTAAATTGGTAGCATTTGAGTTTTATGCTTTTTTGCCTTGTGCAAATCAACATGCAAACATACATAATTACAAGGGTTTAAGCATCCCAAACATGATTTTTGAATCATTTAAAATCTCATCTGCAACAAATACTACTTCAAATGGCTGGTTTGTTCTGAGCCAGCTCTGAAGTCTAAACATTTCAGATGAGTTAAATAGAACAAAAAATAAATTCTGGACTAGAAGACCAATTAGTGGTCACCCAGAAGGGAAGGGGGTAACAGGGTGGGGGCAATGGTGAACTGAAGAACAGAGCTGGGCTTTGAGACATACATACGGAGTATCACACATGCAGATGCCCGGTGACGAGCCCCTAGAATTTCTATGATATTATATTGCAATACAACGATTAAAAAAAGGAAAAACAAAATGTGCTTTTGACCCCAGGGCTGCATGCACAGTAAACTCTCTTTCCTTCATGACTCATCTATGCACTAACAACTCTAGAAATTGCATTTGGCTTAGGACAGATAAAACCTCACCCATATATTGTCAACGTATGCACTGGGCAGCGTAGCTGTCCAAAGTCTGATTTTGGCTGGCGATACACGAGGAGAGGCAGGCTTGGAGTTCTGACCCACCTACCCCTTGGGGTCCTACAAAGGGAAGAGACTGTGAGGGCTGCAAAGGGCATGAAGGGAAGGACCCATGCCATATCCACTAAGAACACACCACACACAGGAGACCTCGAAGACCCCGCGGGTAAAAAGAGCCAGACGCGAAAGGACAAACCCTGGCTGGGCCCAATCAGACGAGTCTGACGCACTGAGTTCACAGGCAGACAGTAGAATGGTGGGGAGGAAGAGAATGGGGGTGTCAGGGACTAGATTCCGGTTCCTCCCTGGATGCATATACGGAAGCCCTAACCCCGTACCTCAGAGTCTGACGGTACCTGGAGATGGGGTTTCTAGAGAGATAATGAAAGCGAAATGGGGTCGGTCACTAGGGCGAGTCCTCATCCTCTCTGGTGTCCCTACAAAATTCTAGATCTGGAGACACCCGAGAGACAGAGAGAGACCAGGCGAGGACACAGGGAGAACTCAGTTGTTCCAAGCCAACGGAGAGGCCTCAGAGGACCCAGCACCTTCTTCTTCACTTCTCACAGTGCTGCCCCCAGAAAGGTGGGGTCCAGGCACCCAGGGCCGGCGAAGGCCCTAAGAGTCTACATGTTGGTGCCCCTGCTCCTGTGGCTTCGCTCACGCCCCCACAGGGGAGCGCCGCCTCCAGGCCGGGCAGAAGCGGAGGTCTGTTGCAAAGCCCCAGCCTGTGGCGTTTCACCTTGGAAGATGCAGCCGAGGAATCGGGGGGCCGTTGTTTCCGGGCACAGGGCTTCAGTTCTGGATGGCGGCCGAGCGAGCGAGGCGCAGGGTGGTGACAGTCACACAGCAACGTGCCCCACGGCACGCTCCACATGGCGTGTATGTCACCGCAACACCGCTTTTGTTTTTATTGTTCTCGAAAAAGGGAAAAGGAAGGGGCGTGGGTACTTACTTGGCTTCTAAGGCCAGGGCGATGATGCCCGCCACCATGGGCGCTGAGACGGAGGTCCCGGTGTGGCCGTCCGTGCAGCGCTGCCGCAGATCCGTGGTCACCTGGGGGCGCCGAGGGGCTACGTCAGCTCCAGGCGAGGCCAGCGGCCACTCAAGATGCTGGCCTGGCCCAGCGGCCCAGAGAAGGGCAGGCCCTCGCAGCTGCCTCTCGGCCGCCTGGCGCCTGCCTGTGGCCTCTGGAGCTCCCCGCCACGGGGCTTTGCTCTGGGCAGACGTGGACCCGCTGAAAGGGCAAACTCGTACGGGGTGAGGGCAGGGCGAGGCAGCACAGGAGACCAGCACCAGGAAGCCAGAGACCCTGCCTACTGCGGAGATGTGTGGGGGACCGGAGGCCAGACAAGGTAAAACAAAGGGGGTCCTGCGGGCAGACCCGCCAGAGCCCACTCTGCCACCCCCAGGCACCCCCGACTTCTGAACAACTGGGATCACGCGGAGGAGCCCAGCTAGCCCGGGGAGTTTCCGCTGAGGCTCATTCTCCCCCAGAATGTCCTCCTCGGACTGCAGCAGTGTCCACCCACAGCAGTGTCCACCCACAGGAGCGGCCACCCAGGGTGCGCTCACCCTCACAGGGCCCGCGCGGGCCGGCAGGGGCTCTGTGCTCCCTTCCCAGGGGGCGACCCCACATCTGGGCCCTTGGACCACACTGCCTTACCCGCAAATGCCTTGGACGTGCAGTGGAGAAGCAGCGTGTGGGAGCGCGTGGGGGTTCAGTGCTGTGACACCCCCGTGCGAGACAGACTGGGCCCCTGTGCACTTTGCAGCTGCCACTAAGGCTGTTCCCCAGCTGCCTCTAAATCAAAGAGGGTAACCTTGATCTCGGGGGCGAGGAGGGGCAAAGCGATCACAGAGCCCCTCATGGTGGGAGGCAGAGGCAGGCACAGGAGGCCCCGGCCCGGTGCTGCTCTTGGGACAGGGAGCTGGACACCCAAGCTAGGCCATGCGGGTGGCCTCTGGAAGCCGAGGGCGGCCTTCGGGGACAGCCCACAAGGAAATGGGAGCTCAGCTTCTGCCAGCACCCGCTGGGCGAGCAGTGCATTCTCCCCTCCAGGCTCCTGCAAGGAAGCAGCTGGGTCGGCCTCTGGACCTCAGCCTCATGACATGCAACGCTCTGACCTACACAGCTAGGAGCTAACACATCGGCGCTGTTTCAAGCTGCTAATCTGTAATGAAAGCAAGAGGAAGCAAACGCACCCACCCAACTGCTGGGCTCCACTGTTGGAAGAACCCCCGAGAAAGAATCCCCAGATGATGTAAGCCAGACCCTCCTCCCCAAGGAGCATCTTCCTTCATTATCGTTCAGCAGGGGGTGGGGAGGGCCATCTCCCAGGGAGAAGGGATCCAGGCCGCATCACACACAGAGGAGGACTTAACAGAAACACTAGCAGAGACCAGCCTCTGCTGCAACCCCCTGTACCCCGACCAAAAGTGAGGCATCTCCGTGATGGGAAAGGCAGCTGAGGGCAAAAGAACAGGGAGCAGGATGCCACCTCCAGGATCTTCATTTGCAAACGGGCATGGTGACAAGCCCTTCACACAGCCCCTGTGAAGGCCACAGGTGGACACCCAGCACATCCTTGTGCTTGATTAGTGGTGACCAGTAAGGGAAAGTGAGGGTGTCTGGGCAGGAGGCCAAGCTCCCCGGAGCAAGGGAGGTCCCACAGCTGCTTCTCCAGTCAGTGAGCAGAAGGGCCTCTCTGCGGGGAGGGGTGGCCTGGAGCACGGGCTGTGCTCTGAGGACGAAGGGCAGACCCGTGAGAGAGGCTCGGGCATCCGTCCCTTCACTAATACCCCTTCTCAGCCAGGCATCCCCCACCGCGCCGCAGGTGCCGTGGCCAGCACTCCCTGGACGGAGAGGAACGGCCAGCCTGGAGCACAGAGCTTGCATCCCAACCTGCCTGGCCTCCGCAGGCTGTGTGCCGCCTGCTGTCCAGGGTGATGACGCAGGCCCTTACTCAGGGTCAGGGGCTCAGCACAAAAAGTCAGCTGAATTGATCTAAAGAAGAGAAATGACACCCATACTGTCCAAGAAGAGCACCAGACAGTCAGCAGCTCCGGCTGGGAGCGTTTGCTCTTGTGTAGTTAACTGCACTCTTCTTACCATATGGTCAGCACAGAGAGGAAAGAAAAGAACAAGAGCACCTTGCAGCTGAGGCAGCTGTATGTGTACACACCCACACACGTGTGCGCCCTTGGTGAGCAACCAAGCAGATAAGGCCGCCAGGCCTGCTCACTCCCCTGCTTGGGGAACCCGTAGGGGCCCCCAGCATGAAGTCTCTAGGCTCCAAGGGGCCACACACCCCACTTGCACCACTGCAGCCAGCAGGTCTCCATGTGAGACCCCAGCAAGGCCCTGTTCAAACGAGCTGGATTCCTTGAGGAACAGGTCACTATTGAGAATCTCAGCGGCCTGTCCCAGGGGTGCACGCTCCCGGAGAAAAGGAAAATAACAACTTAAATTAATACCTTCGTTAACTGGCCCAGGCCACTGCCAGGCTGACCATGGAATGGTCGTGGCTGACCTTTGGGCTGGTGCAGAGCAAAGCAGAGAACAGGAAGCCTGTATGCTCCCACAGAAAAAATGCAAAAATAAATTTGCAAATAATCTCTAAAGAAGTGGTTAAGCAGCAGGAGAAATGAAAAGATGCTAGTGAGCTTTAAAATTAATCCATGTCTGGCCAGCTCCGTGGTCTCATTTTTAAAACGTCTAAAAACCAACTTAATGACTGTGCATTTGAATTCTGCATTAATTTGGACTCGAAACCTTCCCCTCCTCCTCCTCCTGTTTTTTAAAGGAGGAAAACACAGGGGTGAGGGAAGAAGCCACATTCCACCCGCATGCCGAGCGGCAAGTTACTTTTTAAAAGCTGAATCACACTTTCTGTGCTTTGACTGGAGTGACCCAAAGCACTGCTGGCCAGAAAGTGTCCAAGGAAAGCGCTTTTGTCACTGGGGAAGGTCTGGAAGAAGATGTGGATTTCTAAACTGCTCCTGTACAAACCCCAGCTTCTCTCTTACTGGAGAAAAAGAACCAGTCAGTTGGAACGCAAGCGAGGCGACCACAGGATTTCAGACGCATCACGCTGAATGTACCCCACCCTTAAGTGATATTTTTAGAGCTCTCATGGCAGAGAGGGTTTTAATTGGTATTTTTGGTGCAAAGAGTAGAAAGGCAGGTCTGTGGACCGTCGCCAAGAGGCTGGGCAAGGTCACTGCTGGGTGAGGCTGGTTCCCCGGGGCCGGGAATAGACTGGCCTGGACCTGCCTCGTCTTTCCATTAAGAAAAGGAACTGACCTCCGGAGGGCCAGGGTGTGCCCCCCCTCCCCCGAGCTCGCCACGTGGCCAGGAGTACTCACGATTTTCCGCTCGTAGAAGGCTCCACTGCTGTAGGTGGTGGCCAGGGTGGATGCGCACTCCTCCAGGTACCACGGCTTGTAGCCGTTCTCCGTGGTGCTGCTCACGGAGATGGTGTAGATGCTGTTGGTGTAGCCGTCACATGAGCAGTAATCCCCCTCTCGCCCGCCATTCCCGGAGGCCCAGACAAAGATGGAGCCGAGGCCCTGCCGGCCCTGGAGGACAAGGAGAACAGGTGTCAGTCAGTCTGCAGCTAGGACCTCCGGGGTGGGGGCGGGCGGGGGCGCCCTCCTTCAAGCAAAGAAGAACGTGGCCAGACCGTCCCATGCCACCGACGCCCAGGGGCTGGGGAGCAAGCCCAAAAGATGTCTCTCTTCGCAGGAAACTCGAGAACCTTCCTACAAGCTGGACTCCAGAGTTATAATTTCCATGATAATCACCCACGACCTAAAGGGCCTGACAGTGCCCGCAGTGGTGCTGAGATGAGCGAGGATGGCGGGGGATGGCGTGTCAACTTGCCTGGACAACAGCTAGTCCAGGGGGAGCACAGCGAGTCTTCCTGACGACGGAGTTGAAGCAGCACTCTTCTTAGAGAGCCAACTCTTTGAAAAGAGGGGTGGGGCCATGAATTCTGGGCGAAGAGCAAACGAGGAAGAAGGATTGTGTTCCAGAACACCCATGGCTGCTGGCGGCTATCCTGGGAGCCCTCTGGGGTCCCCACCGTGGGAAGCGTTGACATGTCAGATTAGCGATGCCAGCCAAGGCTGGCGGCTCCCCTGGAGTGTAGGTTTTTGTTTTCAAGAACAATCATGCGAAAGTGAGGCTTTGAGAGACAGCCATGGGCCCGGGGGCAGGCTTCCACGGTTCTGTTCGAGCCCACACCCACAGGATCAATGATTTCCCAGCAAACCGAGAGCTCTTCCCAGCCACAAACACCAGCTGAAGATCAGCTAATTCCAGACCACACTGAAAATGTGGCCCAAGAGTGTGGACAGACTGCTGGTGCCCGGCCGGCTCTCAGAGGGACACAACATGGGTCTCCACACCAATCACCTGCTGGGGACCCTCCTTTCCAGACGTGCACGGAGTGCGTGCTTCCACACACTGGTTGGCTTAGAGGTAACTTCCCACACAAGTCCCCAACATACCCCCCTCACCCTCTCACACACCCCCAAATCTGCAAGATCTACAGCGACACACCGAATCCTTACTGCTGAACGGACCTGCGCACTGGAAGCCCACGCACGCCCCTTGGCAAGTGGGCCACGGTGCCCTCTCTCATACATGTCCTAACTCCTGCCTTTCCTCCAGCCCCTCCCAGACTGTCCCTGAGTCCACAGGTAAGGTCCTCTGGCCCAGGCCGACTGCTCCAAGCCACCTCATTTCTCTCTGCTTTTCACATCTCCAAGGTGGACCCTGCCACGGGCTGGACAGAACTCACATTTAGCAAAAGGGTCAAGCTTCTGAGAGGAAGGCACAGAGTACTAGAAAAATGGGTGGGTCTACGCATACAACTACCTGCAGGAAAAGATTCATCAGAAGCTAGTTCAAAGCCATGAAAATTCCCAGGGAAGGTGTCTAGCCCGTCAGAGCCCACCATCTCGCGCACACTGTCACCTCCAGCTCCCTACTCGACTCCAGGTCAGTGATCAAAGCGAAGGGTGCCGCCTTATGTAGCCTCAGCACAGAGAGTGGCCTCATCTCCCACTCCCGGGGGCGCCGTCACATTCCCACTCAGTGGGTTATGGCGGAACCCGAGACTGCCCGTTTCTTTTATTTTTTAAGATTTATTTATTTATTCCTACAGAACTGGGGTACAGGAGAGAGGTATAGGGGCGGTGAGACAGAGTGGGGAGCAGAACAGGCAGATGGACCAAGTACACTGCTGAGGGGAGCAGCGGGCGGGTCAGGAGGGGTCTGCTGCGCCATGTGGGTCACCTCCGGGGCGGGGATCGGACTCACACTGAAGCGGCTGCGGCTGGCTTGCAGGGCTGTGCCCTAACCCGCTGCGCCACCAGGGAGGGCCCTGAGATTGCTTGTTCCTAACAGGCTCCCAGGTGATGCCATGCTGCGGGCCTGGACTCCACTTTGGATACTAAGGGCCTAAAATGCCCAAGGCCAGCATCTTCTGACACAGCATTTTCTGGATCAATTCCCACAGGCCTCAGAAGCCTCTTTCCAAAACTTCCAAAAAGTTTTCTGGAAAGAGAACATGGGACTGACCGAGCCAGGGAAACACCGAGGTCTGAGAGCTGCGTTTTGACTTTCCAGGTCTCTGTTCACAGGACAGCCACGGGATGGAAGCCACATGGGGCATTTCACCCTAGCCACGGCCTTGCCTTTCTGTTTAGGAAAGCAGCAGGCACAGCCCCAGCAAAATGGACTTCAGCATCTTGCCGGGCACTGGAGAAGTCACCAGGGAGCTCAGAGGCACCGTAGCAGGAGGCCAGTAGATGCCCAGCGTTGTCGGCCACAGTGACGTTTAATCTTCCTTTTCGATGACAGACCATGGGAGGGCTCACTAGGGCTGACATTAAACAGAGCTTCATGCCAATTATGGCTTCTGAAGCCTCCCACCACCAAACCACATCATCTACCGAAGATGAAGTCAGACTTTACAGAAAGAGGCCATCAGTGACAAATGGGGTGGTGAGGAGGAAAAACAGATGGGGGGCTGTGGTTGGGTTTGAGATCATCAAATTTCCAGGAGGATTCTCAGTGACAACTTCAGACAGCTGCGATTTAAGGCTCCCTACGTGACATATTTTACTTTCCAATGACTAAAAAAAAAAAAGAATGACCTCAGTATTTCAAGAAATAGTGACAAGAATGACGGGGAACCACATGATCCCCTCTGCAATTTCCTCACTCCTCTGACAGCCGATGAAGCAACGCTGCTCAGCATTCTGCTGCTCCAGACCTCTCCAAAGTTCCTCCCAGGCTCCATCTCCCAGGACCTGAGGGAACGTGAGAACCTGGAAAATCCTTTGAAAACCACCAGCATCTCTTCTGGAAGTAGGGCCTCTGCCCGAAAACCTGAGATCTTTAGAAATCATCTTGTGGAGATGACAGACGTGCAGGATGAACCCGTTTGAAGCATATCTTCTAAGCAGAGCACGCACCCTCTGACTTATAGCTTCAACCCAATTGGAGGCTGTTTCACTTGGCAAGAGTGGGCTCCAGAAGACCCAGTAGGTGGTGGGAGTTGAGTACTGGGGAGATGACATTTTTTTTATCAGGCAGCCCCTCTGCGGACAGTGCCTGACTTGGTCATGCCCGAACCTTCTAGAATGCCCTGGGCCCAGCACCTGGCGCAGTTGGGAGTTCAGCAGCTTGAATGGTTTTGGCATTTCTTTGGCACTGTGGGGACCCAGGAAACTACATGTTGTCATGGAAGCAAGGCTGAATGAGGCTCACGTGCTGTGTGGGTCTGGCTGCCTGGATTTCACAAGGAGTGCCTGGCTGAGCTCAGCCTGAAGGCCAGGAGGAGGGGTGCCCTGCTCTGGGTCGCTGGCTGCTCAGACATTCAAGCCCAGGGGACTCAGGGAGAGAGCAGCAGGGAGGCCGGCCTGGGCCTCCTGGAGCGTGGTCACACCTGGAGGAGGTGCCAGCAGCTCACCTGGCCTTGAGGTTCAGGGTGATGCATCTGTGATCTCAGCCTGCCAAGTCTGAGGATGCAGGAAACCAGCCAGGGGCTGGGGGGAGGGTCAGGTGTGGCTGTGGCATTTTAGAGCCAATGGTCAACCCCGTATAAAATAAATAAATAAATAAATAATAGAAAAAGGACCAATATCATACATCCAGAAGAGCAATCAAATCATATTATTTAGAAAAACTTAAAAAAAAAAAATTGTTTCTCTGTGGGGCAGGACTGGGGGATGGGCAGGGACACACACACACAAAAAGACTGGTACTAGTGGATTTATTCACTAACTATTTATTGGCCACCATTCAGTGACGAAGCATGGACACAATACGGTAACTTAAAACATATTTTAAAGGTATAAATAATAGAACGGCCCCTCCCCCACCTGCTCTCCCGGCTCCCATGGAAGTCAGAGGCAGGAATGCTGCCCCAGGCTGCCAGAATTTCCTGCCCAAACCCTGGCTGGCCTTGCAGAGGCATACCTTCCTCTCTGGGTTGGGGTTTGCTGGGCCACCCGGACGCTGACCACAGTTCTGCTGGCTGCAAGAAGGACAAGTTGTCCTGGCCCAGAAATCTGTCTGGGCACCCAGTTTGTAAGATCGGGGTGGTCGCCAGCCCTTCCTGCCTCCCCCTGCCTTTCTGACACACAAGACCCCAGAAAGGGCCATCAGAGTGGTGGCGGTGGACCTGGCCAGTGAGCCTCGTGGAGGGGCCTGCCAGCCTCCCCGTGTCCCCTCAGCAGCTCAGTAGGGGGAGAACCAGTGCTGGATGTTAGTTCTGTTTAGTTCCTGGTAAGGTTCTGCTCAAGAAGTTCTAAATGTACCGATGACATGCTGGCAGGGAGGACAAGACTGAGGTGGGTCCCCAACATGGGGTCAGGGAGCTGGATTTGTGCACCCCGTGATGGCCACAGAAAGCTCAGACTGGGCATTTCTGTGGGCAGGTGGACTAAGGCCCAGGACTTATCTTCCACCCACAGATAGGCTAAATGATGAGACTAGGCAGCCCGAACCCCATACACACTTGCATACACCCCTCAGGCAGGGCCCGTCGGGCTCCAAGGCACAGAGCCAAGGCAGATGCCAGCCTGGGGGCTGCCATTCCATGCAGGTGGGCATGTGTGTTCTGACTGGTGGAAAGCTCCCATGTGGTCTCCCTCCCGGCGGTTCTGGATCAGCCCAGCCTCTGTGGTCCCACTGCGGGGCTCTGCCTTTTAAATGTCAAAACCATCATCACTATTCCCCTCGGCCCCGAAGTTCCATCGTAGCCCCGGGTTACTCACACCTTTTTAATGCCGTACTCAAAGGCCTGCTTCGCCAGCCGGCCGGGCCCATCCACCGTCTTCCCGTCATCGTCTGGCCCCCAGCTCGCGCTGTAAATGTCGATGTAGTTGGGCCTGACGCCCAGAGACTTGGCCTCGACGACATCTGTCACATCCCCGTCCAGCATCCGGATACCTGTAAGCACAGGGGAGGCTGGAGCTGCTTGCTCACGCTTCTGTGAGCCCCAGAGGTGGCCCTCCACGTGCTGGGGTCCCTCTGGAGAGCCCCAGGAAGTTAGGAGTTTTTCCAATGTCATTTGGAAACCCTTGTCCACGCGGAGTGTTAGCCAAAGGGAAAGAGTTCAAATGACACCTCAGGTCAAGTTGATGAGTAGCCCCAAGACATGATGGAAACAACGAAAACAAAACCGTTAGGAAAACAGGTTTCCGGGCTATTGGAAAGGAGAGTGGGCCAAGAAGAGGTGTTTTGTAAAGAGAAGAAGCAGGTACCATTCATTTACATGGCAACATTTGTGAGCACCCCCTGACCCAAAAGAGCAGTACCAAATCATACCAGCAATACACAAAAGCTAAAGTAACACTAACAGTAAAGCCAGGGAGCAGGTGGTCCGTGCCCAGCTCCCGGGGAGAAGGCTGGCTGGGCCCCTGACCTCCGGGCTGCTCGCTCTGGAAGGGCTAGAGAGAGCAAGACCAGCTCTGATGCTACTGTCAAGTTCTCCTTTCACGCTAGAAGCCAGAACCCACCAGCCGGAGCAAGTCGTCGTGCTCCTGAAACGAAATAGGTTTTGAGCAGACTCTTCAGTACTGTGAATGTAAAAATGGACTTCAGAGTCTTTTTCAGCTTTCTAGGGTGTTGATAGCTTCTTTTTTTGTTAAAGAATCATTCTTTCCTGATTTCAAAACCAGTTTTAACCTGGAACCCCAGGGGGTGGGGGCTCTCATCCTTGTGTGCAGGTTGCATGTTTCCTGGGAGCACAGCAGCTTCCAGAGCATCTAGAGAGGGGGTGAGCTGGCTCCACCAGTATCTTTCAACCAGAGGGTCCTCCTGGCCCCCCATTTGGTTCCATGATGATCAGACTCTGCATCCAGTAGGTGTGACTGCCCCTTACCTCTATCCTCCCAATTCATCTCACCTGGGGGCGGGGGGCTCTCAGAGAAGCAGGTACGGGGGTACTGACAGCCACAGGCAGGCCCTGCCTGGATTCTAGTAAAGACTTAAGCAGGACTCCTCTGAGGCTGTGCCACGCTGACCTTCATCAGCACGCGAGGAGGCCACTGAGCCCAGAGACCCTCCTACACCAGGCCCAGCTCACAGTGTGTGATGGCAAATCCTTTCATCAAAACACATTTAAATCTGGGGCCTCCCTGGTGGTGCGAGGGGTTAAGTCTCAGCACTGTGAAGCCAGCTGAGGCCACTGCAGCAGGAGTTCAACCCCGGCCAGGGGGGTGACCCACAGGGCACAGCAGACCTCTCCTGTCTCCCCGCTGCTCCCCTCAGCGGTGTATTTCAATCTGCCTGTTCTGTTCCTCACTGTCTCTGGTGAATCCTCCCACCTCCCCGCACCTCTGGCCTGGACCCCAGTTCTTATATGCATACATAAATACATCTTTTAAAAATCACATTTTAATCTTAGAGGTATTTAAGAATAACGGAAAGTGGGGTTTTTCTGATTATACCACTAATATGTGCTCTTTATAGAAACTTTGGGAAATGGAGAATTACTTGTGACAATATTTTGGTTACTTTCTTCCAGGATTTTTCTGTGCCTGCAGCAAGTACATCCTTTCCAAGTTTTTTTGTTTTTTTTATCCCCCACCAAACTTTCCAGCACATGTCCTGCACCCATGAAAGGCTCGTCCAAGATGAGACTGTTGCAGTCCCAGCCCCAGAGAACAGGCTTCATGAGACTCTGATGCCCACAGGCATTAGTCAGAGTGTACCCCAATCCAGGCAAAACTCCTTCTGGGGTTCATCTTACCAAGCCCCTTGTCTGCACAGGGAATATTCATTCTCTATCCTAGAATCTACATCAACAAATATGCAAAGAAAGAAAATAGAAAAGAAAACCCAGAGTCTCTGAATGAATATAACTGATTTTAAAAAAGCAAATACAGATTTTTCCCCCTAGACTAAAAGAGTAGAGCTCAAGCAGGAGAGAAATCACAGGAAGCCAGAGCGTGAGGAACCATCCTCCCCTGGTGCTCAGGGACAAACATGTGAATGACACATTCCGTCCTGTCCACTTCAGCTGTAATTGTGCAGCTACCCTGTGGCCACCCTGTGGCCTCGTTTGACGGATACCGTAGGCAAAGCGGCCGACCACACACATTTCAAACAATCTTGTCCTCGAACCTCTTGCCAAGGAGCACATGCATTGTAAACTGATAACTGAAAGGACTTTACGATTTATCGGGGGAGAAACTCCCTATCCAAAGAGAATTTGAAGAAGACTTAACAGTAGTTTTGTAACTTCTCCCAGCCTAGCTATTCATTCTACGCACTGTCGAAGGTTGGGGTTTCCCCAGGCTTCTCCTCAGCCTCTGCCCTGCAGTCCCCCTGCGGTGAGATGATAATGTGGGCGTCACCTTGGAGGACCCCTGGGAGGCTGGGTTGGGGAGCACTGGGGGAAGGGGGCCCAGGGCACAGTGCTGGGCCCAACAACTAGCGGGGACACCAAGTGAACTGGAAAGGCCTGCCTGCCCCACAGGCGGGAACTGGGTCCAAAATCAGCGCTGGAGAACCGCACAGTAAAACAACAGGGGGTGCCCTGGGGGCATCGGAAGGTCGTCAGAGTGGGGAGAGCCACGGGAGTCCGTCAAGTGGAGCTGCCCTGTGGCAAAAGAGGGGGCTGAGGGCTGGGAGAACCCTCTCTTTATAATGCACAGGGCTTACAGATGAGCAGTAGCTGGAACTGCGGGGGACGATGCTGACCTACATCAGAGAGAAAGACACCTCTGGGTGATGTCACTCACGAGCGGAACACAGAGAAACAGGTGAACAGAACTGAGAAAACAAAGCTTAAAAGATGGCAGAAGAACTGCGTGGGCAAAGCGGAGGGGCCTAACGGTCTAGGACAAAGGACTGTGTGACCTCAGTAATTAATTAATAAGAAGCAGAAAACGTACACTAGAAATAAACCGAAACCGTCTCTTCTGGCTCTCTGTAGCTCTCCCTCGTTACTGCCTGCTAGGGCCTGAATGGCATGTGCCCCAGTGTGATAGTATTTGGGGTGGGCTCTTTGGGAGGTGACTAGGTTTAGATGGGATGGGGAGGGAACTGGCGTTTGCACAGGAAGAGAGAGCAGAGAGCTGTCTGGTGCCTGTCTCCATCCTGTGAGGTGCATCTGGGAGCCAGAGTAGCCCTCCGGGGAATGGGACGGCTGCACCTTGACCTTAGGCTTGAGCCCCGCAGGACAGGGAGAAGCACATGTCTGTTGTGCAAGCCACCCCGTCGCTGGTCTCTTGCGGAGGCAGCAGGAGCCAACCACCAAGGGACTTCAGCTGCCTGGCTGCAGGGCGGCCCAGGGAGCCCCGTGTCCCGGTGCTGAAACTGGCACCACAGATGGATGCCGGCTCGCGGCTCACTCTGGAGGAGAGGCCGGCGGAGCAGAGCCCAGCTCATGCCAGCAAGAGGGAGAAGGCCGCGCCGCAGGCGACGACACCCTGGCGACCAACTATGGCCAACTGATGCCGCCTCATGACCTCACTGCATCTCACGAAGTCTCTGCTGTTTAAAAATCGCCATGACACCTACCCACAGAGGTGCGTACGAACTGAAGAAGACAACGTGTGTAAAGCAGCTGGCACGCTGAGCCTCAGTGTTGGTGTTTTGACCGCACTAAGCCTCTGTTTCCCCATTTGTAAAAATGGCAGTATTAACATGGCCTCGAGGGGCTGCTGATAGCAATAACCCATTACATTTTACCTTTACTCTCTAGAAGTGTGCGGTCTGATGTATACAAGGGTTTGGATGGCGCGTGCACGCTATTTGTGAAAGTCTAATAAAACAGTGGGCTCCCTGAGTGCGAGGCAGGAGAGAGAACGGGACCCACCGGGCCTCTCCCACATGTCCTTCAGTCTCAGAGGAGGAAAGTGCTCAGAATTTTGGATTATTACACCCACTGTCTGTTTTAAAGCTACCATTTGAACACAGTTGTAGGCATGCCCAAGTAATATATTGCACAGTTCTACTGGCACTAGGAATTACTCCTTTGCTGGTTCTGCATGCTATAAATGTTCTCTCCCAGTTGATGCCTTCTCTTCTCACTTTGTGGTATCTTGATAAACAGAGGTTCTTAATTTTTATAGAATAGGAACTAATTCCCCTCTGGAGATCCAGGGAGCTATGATGGAGGCCAAATCTTCTCTGGGTTGGCTGGCATCCAGGGTGGGGTTCCTGTCTCCTTTAGAGGCCGCACTGGGTCACCCCTAACCACAGCCCACAGGGGCTGTTCCATCAGCTCCTTGTGCTTTCTCTTTTCTGACGGGTCAGGACAACGCAGTGTGCCCAGGGTTTCCGTCTCCAATGTCGTGGCAGGGAGCCGGGCTCGGGCACCCAGGTCTCTGGGCAGGGAGCATGCCCAGTGGGGGAAGGTGGAAGCATGATACAGCAAAGGGGAGAGAGAGCAGCACACAGCGATGGGCCAAGAGCAGAAGCCAAGAGTTCTGCAGAGGAAGCTCAGCTCCGCGTGACCTGAAACCGGGGCAGCACACTCTCTGAACCCCCTTTTCCACAATATTGAACTGGTGGGGTACTGGACACTAACTTTGTGTTGAGGCCCGGTTCTGCTGGAGAAATGGCAGCTGCATTCGCTGCCCAGGGCAACAGACCCTGCTGGCCACAAGCTGCCCAGTGGGGACATTTGCCCTCCCATTCCAGAATGTCCCCATGTGAGTTAAAGATGTTGAAATGTTGAACAGGAAGGGATAGATGCCAGAAGACATTCCAACATATGTAAAACAGTAGGACCAGAATGATTTCTCCGCACCTCACATAGTGCTTTTCCATTTTGGGAGAGTGATGTGCAAGATAGAAAGCATAATGTATTTAGGTTTTAATGAAGCAGCTATTTCCCCCACAGTGACAAGTTGCCCACAAAGAAAGGGTAAATATTTTCAGTAGAAACCTGCTGTTCCAACGTTTGCTTTCAATGCACATGGTGCTCTCAAAATGCCAAAACAAGAAGAAAAACAGTCATCATTTCTCAAAAGAAAAAAAGAGAGATCCGTTTACCGTAAGTTGTCAGATATAAAGTGAATCTGGACAACTGATTTTGATGACAAATTAAAGCCTGGCTGTGAATGTGCTGATGGTGGCTGCTGGCACCTGGTTCAGAGGCCACAGGAGGCAAGCGGTCATTGAGGCAGGACAGAAATGTTGATCACTGCTCTCTGAGAACCAGTCCATGGGTTTGAGCTGGGCGGAGTGGAGTCCAAGGATGGCTCTTTGGGGAACCTGACGAACTTGGGTGAACAATTCACTATGCTGTCGATGCTCACGTTTCCCAAAGACCATTCTGCAGACCCTCAGGAAGGGTCACATGGGCTTTCATCTCTTTAACCAAAACAACTGACCCCAGCACAACACGGAGGTGGGGTACCCACTCCCCCAGGAGGCAGAAACTCACGGGTCACTTTTGACTCCCTTCAAACAAAGCCACTACTAATCTGCCACTGATCAGACACCTTAACCATAATGGACACAGCTGATGAACACATGTTTGGTATGTTTTATGTATTCTGTACTGCTTTATGATAGTCAGATACAGAAAACCTTCAGAAAATCCTGAGGCTGGGGACATACATTCACAGTACTGGTCAGTAATTATTGATGTAAGTTTACATCGTCTGTTGGCAAGATGAATGGCCTGTCAGTAGCGCCATCGATATTGACTTCCAGGATATGAGACACCGTAGAGGTTCTATGTAGTGCTAACCTTACATGTAAACAATGGAAAGATAATGTAGAAACAAAATTCATGTTTACTCACAGGTAAAACAGCTCATGCGTTGATTACCTTCCCCCAAATTTCCAGAATGTTCATTGAGAAAATTCTGCCTAGAGGGACTTGTATCACTTTAATCCTATGTTGTTCAAGGGGCCACTGCATATGCTTTCCTGTCCAATTGCCTGAACCCAGTAATATTTAAATGGTCTGAGAGAACTTGCTGAAATGATTGATTTTGCAAGCCTCTCGGTAAAGTTAAAAATAACACTTTTTTCATACTGACCCATCCTGCCTCCTCCCTTCCAACTTCTAGCTTTTACAGAGACTTTCCAAACTGTACAGATCTGTACAACGCATGGTGAAGCCATGGCCATGTAGTCCACCCTAGAAAGCAGCAAGAGACCTAGCCTTTCCCCCAAAAACTTTCTGAGGAAGCTCAATGTCAAAGGCAATAGCAGACCAGAACGTGACTGTATTGGGAAATAGGTCTTAAAAAGGTAATTAAGCTGAGGTCATATGGGAGGGCCCCCGTCGGGTGTCCTTATAAGAACAGGAAATTCACACACACACACAACACACACACACACACACACACCCTGAATGATCCTATGAGGACCCAGTAAGAAGCAGCCCTCCGCTAGCCAAGGAGAGGCTCTCAGGAGAAGACAATTCTGCTGACATCTTGATCTTGGATTTCTAGCCTCCAGAATTGTGAGAAAACAAATTTCCATTGGAAAGCCAAAAAAAAGTTCAAAAAAAAAAAAAAAAGGCAAAGGGAAGAACACCCACCGCACACACACATATACACACACTCCCCAAATAAGAAGTTAACCATCAGCCTGGGCTGTTGATGCATAAAAAGGCAGGGGCCGGCCGGGCCCATTTTTGTTTATTGAGAAGTAATGTATTTTGCCTTTAGCAAATGAATGCCAATGCTCGCAAGCGCAGTGAACAGCAGCAAGTGAAATTAGATTGTAGCTTCCTGAGTGTGACAAATAGGCCTCCCCAACAAATTTTGCTCATTAATCCTGAGTTTATTTTAGTAAATCCACAGAGAATTGGTTTTGCTTTTTTCCCCTGCCCAGTAAAACTGAGTACATTCTGTTCTACGAGCAGCCATCCTGGGCCAAGTGAGGTTTCAACAGTTGCTCAGAACTGCTACAGGCCTAAAAGGTTCCTGTCATCTCTCATTATCGCCTAAGACAGTAACGGGACTCTCAGGTCTTGGTGCACGCTCACATGGGACAACCTTGTTCCACGGACCCCAGGGAGCTGTGGCCTGTGAGTTGTATGTAAGGCACCGGTCACACGAGGTGCTCGAAGACCAGTGGTGGGCGACCAAGTCTCTCCTGGCCTCCTGCTCTGTTCCTGAGCTCCCGATGGACCAAGTCCATCTTCCACAGGAGCAGAGGCCAGTGGGAGTCCAATAAATCATGGGCACCCCCACCGTGAGGTCTGGGTCCAGGGAGGCTTTAAGGTCCGTCCTAGGCTGTTTTTATTACGTAGATCACGTCTCTTCTTTATTCTGAGACGTTCTCATTTGGGGCCCTGCTGGCCCTGGGGTGAGGCGTGCCGAGGCTGCCACCATGGCTACTGTCCCACCAGGGGACAGTAAAGAACTTGCCTGGAGTGTGTCTTTCCTGTGCAAACCTGCCAAGTCAGGGCCCACACCCCAACCACCTCTCTCACACTTCAAGCCACAGTCTGCCTGTTCTGATCGCTCCAGGACAAGTATCGGGCAGTCAGTGGCTGTCCCAAGACCTCAACGCCCTGAAATTATCCAAGCCAGCCGACCCTAAGCCTGTTTTCCCTGTCCCGGCAGCTCCTTCCCGTGGAAACCAGAGTGAAGGCTTGGAAACTTCGCTCCCTCTGCCTTCCGGCGAAGCCTGGTGCAGCCCAGGGGGCCTGAAGAGAAGCTGTGCCACTCCTCTGGGCACTTGTCACAAATTGTGCAAGGATCCCACCCCCCTCAGATCTTAGCACACGCCCACGTGCGACAGCCTTGTCCACGGTCCCCAGAAGCTGTGGCCTGTGGGCTGTCATGCACCATGGTCACGCCAGGTGCTCGTAGGCCAGAGGATCTTACCAAGTCAAGGCTACACCGCAACACAATGGCATTTTAAAACAGGCCACGCTTCCATGATGTTGATTTTTCAAAAAAACAACTCGAGGAGGCTTCGATTTAGATTTAGATTTGAGAAGTAAACTGACTCTCATGACTTCCCACGGGGAGTGTGCTCGGGGCACAGAGCCATTCTGGGAGAGCCGGGCCAGGGCAGCCCACTTCCGAGCCCATGCAGCTCCCACACATTCACGCTGCTGGGGGGCAGTGAGGACCCCCAGGACCCTGAAGGGCCGAGCACGCGTGCAAGCACACACACGCTCCGACCTGGCCTCTGCCAGACACGAGAAGATGCTGAACATAGGACATCTGTGCCACCATGAAAAAAGGTGGCCCAAGAGCTTGTCATCTAGACGTGGCCACCCGTCGTCTAGACTCTGCCTGTCTTCCTGACGTACACCTAAGACTGAAGCTTCCCACAGTCAGTAGTGAGGACGGTCTCAGGATCTCAGAGTATGTAAAGCTCCATGGAAACAAGACCAGGGCCTCGACCTCCGGAAGTGGCTTGATTGGGGTTGGGGTACGGGCACACAGAAGTGAGAAGATGGAGGCCCTTCTTGTCCATGTCCTCCTTCCCGTGTTCCTGCTTAGCCTAGAGATGCTCGCACCCACCAGCCGGGGGGCCTTGATAAGAATGTCGGGGTGAGGAAACCCGCATTGCACATTCCCCAGAGCACGAGCAACTAAGCAGTAGCTGCTTACAAACCCTAAATCCCCCCAATCTTCCCAATGCATTTGAAATCCCACCGCAATTGAAAATGCACTTGGAGTCTTTGAAGATTAATCTGTAGCTTAAACTGTTCTCTTAAAACGCTCACAAGTCTAAACTGCTTAATGGAAACACTAATGAGACTGAATTCTGTGACTCTGAATTAGCATAATTGATGGGCCTGGATGAATTTAGCTGTTATGTACTTAACATTTTCACGTTCATGAAAGGAAACGTATCCTTTAGTTCCCCTGATCAAAATAGGCAACAAAACCCCCAACAAAAATTGGCTGTCGGTGTTTTACTTTTCCTCCCCAGAAATAAACGGGCTAAAAAAGATACAAGTTCTTTGTGAGGTCTGAGCAGGTCCCGAGATGGGGTGGGGGTTACCCAGCAGCCCCCAGTTGCCTGCCCCAGTGCAGATCTCCAGATCTGATGCCCCTCAGGCTCGGGGTGCTTCCCTGAAGCCGGAGCAGGATATGCTGCACCAAACGCACGGCAGCCCTCCCTCCTCAGGGAAATGAGCATCCACACAGGTGAGGCCCTTGCATACAGCTAGGAATGAGAGCTTCACATATCTGTCCCACAGAGAGGCTTCAGGATTCTGGGATCTGATGCGGCCTATAGACTGGCACTTCCAGGTGCCAGAGGAAGGGCCTTGCTTGGCCCATGGCGCTCGCCCTGAAGGTGAGCTGATGAGAATGAGGAGGGTGTGGAGATGCAAGCCTGGCAGTGCCCACCACCAATGCCAGCAAGGAGCAGAGGGAAGGTCCATTACATCACAAGGAGTGAGAAAGAGGAAAACCAGGCAGAGGGCTGAGATTTTTCTTTAAAGGCTCACAGAGCAAGGGAGTCAAGAAAAGGTGAGAGAAGAGGCTAGGAATGCTGACCACTCACCTTTCTCTCCACCCACTGATGCTATTCCCATTATCAAAGGAAAGCTGGGAAGCCTGGTTTATGGTAGTCTAAGCCAAGAGGGAAAACCAAGGCCACATACAGACAGAAAATGAAGAGGGTCAAGAAGACCACACACACACATCCCCGAGTTTCCATCCTGCTCGCTGGGCAAGGTGGGAGCCCCTCTCATTTGATCACTGCTGTGTCCTGGCAGCAGAGAGCTACAGCTGCGAGGGGAGAGAGAGCCCGCGCTTCAGGTCCTCAGGGCTGAGCCCACGTCTCCGTTTCACCGCGGTGCAGCTATGTGAACTCGGACGCCATCCTTAACCTCTCTGGTTGCCAGCCTCCTCTGATGAGAAGTGGGTGGTGGGGAAGGTGTTCATGCACATCGGGGGCATGAGCCTACTCCCTTTAATGATATAAAGTGCCATCAACCAATGCTACCTCAATAAAGGGGAAAAGTACACACACACATACACACAACTTTCCAATTCACAGAATCATTCTGAGGATTTGATTCAAAGTTGAACAAAGTGTTCGGTGAAGCATCTGGCAACTAACAGCAATCAGTGGCAACTCTGACTGTCATCACAACAAAGATACAGATGGCCCTGGAACTTGAACTTTGTGGGCCACTTACACTGGGATTTTATGGTAAACAGCTGGTGTCAACTTCCAGTATTGCTAAATGCGATCCAGTACGACAACTATGTATTTTCTCTTCCTGATGATTTTTCTTTAACAGCATTTTCTTTCCTCCATCTGTCTTTATTGTAAAACTACAGCATATAAGACACAAAACATGCAGATTCAGTGGGCACTGTTTATGTTTTGGGCAGAGCTCAGGTCAACAGCAGGCTATGGTTAGCTGAGCTGGGGAGGTCAGAAATTACGAGCAATTCTCTACTGTGTGGAGGGTCATTGTCCTTAGCCCATGTTGTTCCAGCGGCCAACTGTATCAAGGATATTGGCCCATGGAGGAAACGGAGGGCTCAGTCTACCCCGCCTCAGGGCCTAGGTCCTCAAAAAAGAAGAAATCTGTTCTGGAAAACGAGGTGAGCCGATAAGATGTTCTGAAGAGCTGTGGAAGACAGAGGAGCAGATGGGCTCAGCCAGCAGGAGGAGGCGGCACCCTCCTGTGAGAAGATTTTTGCAGAAGAAGGAGCAATTCCAGAAACACTCCAAACCCTGGAGCACAGTGTGCAAGAACAGGAGGGTACAGAGCAGCACCAGGGTAGAGTGGCAGGCAGCTTCCTCCCTCTCAAGATGGGCAGTGAGGGACACGGGATTGATCCAGAGGCTAAACCAGTACGAGACAGTGCTGAGGCCAAGGGGAACAGTGATGCTATTACCCAACCGGTATCCAACAGGCCCCTGCCGTCAGGCTTGACAACTACCAGAGCCAAGTAGAGACAACCAAGAATCAGCAGATGGCAAAGGAAAACCAAGATCAAGAGAGAATTGCTACACTAAAAACCAAAAGACCACAGCAACAATAAAAATCATAGGCCATATATATTTTGCTTTCAATTTGTAAAACACACAGTATCTTAAAAGTACAATAAAATGCAGTATGCCTGTATAGGCAGGTTGAAAGTAGAAGGATAGGAAAATATGTATCATGGAAAAACTAAACAAAAAACCAGAAACAGTTATTCCTGTATCAGATAGAGTTCAGAGCAAAGGAAATACCAAAGACAGAGACAAAATAGAATGATGAAAGGCACAATTCACCAAAAACATATAGTAATCCTAAATACCTAAGTACCAAAGAAAAGAGCTGTAAAACAGGTGAACAACAACTGGTAGAACTTCAAGGAAAAGTAGACAAATCCATAATAATAATGCAAATACACAAGCCAGTCTAGAGGTATTGAGTATTTCAATACTTCGCTCAATAACAGAACAACCAGGCAGAAATCAGTGAGGATCTCAGAAGAACTTAACACTTCCAACCAACAGAGTCTCATCACACTTTTGGAACATTCCACCAAACAACAAGAAAATACGCATACTTTTCAAGTTTTCCAAGGAACATATATCAAGATACAGTAGGTCCTGGACCATAAAATAACCTCAACAAATTTAAAGGAATTGAACCCATGCAGAATGCGTTCTCCAAACACAATGGAATCAAAGCAGATATTGATAACAGAAAAATCTCCAAATACGTGGAAGTCAAACATACTTTGAAATAACCTATGGGTACAAGAAGAGTTAATTGGTGGGGCAGGAGTGGGAAGTAAAATGAGCTGAATGAAAATTAAAATACAAAATAACATTTGTAAGATGTGGTTGCTGGAAGGGAAATTAAAATACTACTTTACAGTGGAAAAAAGAGCATCTCGAATCAAGCTAAGTACCCTTTACAAGATCCTAGGGAAAGAAAAGCTAAATGAGCCCAAAGAAGAGGAGAAATGGAAATAATAAAGATAAGAGTAAAAAAAAATTGTAAAGAAAAAAAACTACTAGACAACATAGATGAAATGGACTGCTTCTCAAAAAAAAAAAAAAAAAAAAAAAAGACAATAGCCACAGCTCTCCAAAAATGAAATAGATCTTTGAATACCCCTATAATTTCCTGAGAAATTGAATTTTTTTTTTAAAGATTTATTTATTTATGCATACAAGAACTGGGGTACAGGCCAGAGGCTCAGGGGCGGCAAGAGGCTTCACCAGAGACAGAGTGGGGAGCAGAACAGGCAGATCGACGAAGTACACTGCTGAGGGGAGCAGCGGGTGGGTCAGGAGAGGTCTGCCACACCATGTGGTCACCTCCGGGGCAGGCGGGAATCGAACTCATGCGGAAGCGGCTTTAGATTCTCATTGCTGTGCTTTAACCCGCTGCGCCACCAGGGAGGGCCGAGAAATTGAATTTTTAAAAATTTCCCTTAACAAAGAGATCTCTAAGTACATATGGTCTCACTGGAGAATTCTACTAAAAGTTTAAGGAAGTAATACCAACCTTTCACAATCAATTTCATTACATAGAAAAGAAGAGAACACTTTGCAATTACTGAAACTAGTATCACCCTAATACCCAAACTAGTAAAAGATGGTACTGGAAAAAAAGGGGAAAATGAAAATTATAAACCCAAATCCTCATGACTCTAGATGCTTAACAGAATATTACAATACACAAAGAGAATTCATCAATGTACAAAGAGAAACAGCATAACACTTTTGCACACTGTACCAGAGTTCCAGAAGAATACATTGAAAGAAACTGAAAAGTCCATAATCATCTCCATGAATTAGATGAAACTGATGTTATACTATGCTTTAGGCTACTGGTCAAATTGGTCAACATAAGAATCCCACGTTTTTCACTAAGTTTTATCCAGCACATCAGTGAAGAAGGTGAATGCCTACAGGCACCAGACACCCAGGGTAAATTATAGAGATGGACAGGTCTATTAAACCAGGGAGAAAGGCAGACAGGTAAATTGCTCTGAGGAGCAGTCACGGTGCTACTCTACCTAACAGATGTCATCAAGGAATGAGTCCAGAATGGCCTGATTTTTTGAGAGAAACCTCAAAGCTCTATTTTTAACGTGAACTCTCTTGATTTGTAAATATTTTTTGCCCATGTTCTTATGAAACACTGTGTGGATCACACAAAACACATCTGCAGGTCAGCAAAACCTGTGGATCACTGGTTAAACTTCCGATTTACATGGATATCTGTACTCCATAAGCATGAAATAAAAGTACTCTTCAAATACCCAATTTAATATTTACAGACAGTGAACATCTTTTAGGATCACAAAGAATTTCTCAACAAAGTCTGAAAGAAGAAGTTAAACAAAACAGTTTTTGATCTTGATGTAATAAAATTAAAAATTGGCAACAAAAGGAATACCAAAACACTATCCAGTTGGAAAATTTTAAAATCCCTTATAAATAATGTTTGAGTTAAAGAGAAAAATCAAAGCTAAAGTAAAACATTATTCAAAAAATTATTCAGAAATGAATAACAATAAGAACACTGTATAATTAAGCCAGAGAGAGGTGATGAGAGGGAAATACATAAAACATTTATTTACTTGTTAGCACACATCAAAGCCTGAAATACAGAACTAAACATCTAGTCAAGGAACTAAGAAAAAGCAGCAATAATAAAAATTTAAAAGCTAAAAAATTAATAAACAAAACTAGAAATTCATGAATTACAAAATAAAAGAATGAATAAAAAATCAAAATTTAGTTCTTTGAAAAATCTATTTTATAGGAAATAGCAAAATTCTCATTAGTTTGATCAAGGGATAAAGCAAATACCACAAATCAGTCTAGGGACAATTATAACTGTAAATGGAGGGTTTTTTTAAATTTGAGAATATAACATTAAATTTATATGTCATATGTTTGGAAATCAGGAAAAGTGGATGATTTTTCTAGGTAAATTTAATAACCAAAGTATCCTCAGGAAAAATAATAAACCTAAACAGACCTATTTCTTATAAAAGTCAATATGGCTGACTAGATTGATTAAAAAGTGCTATTATTAAAAAAAAAAGAGCCACTATCCACAATATAAGAACTATTTCAGAACACAGTGAAAGAAAACATCCTAACTCATTGTACAAATCCAATTTAGCACTGATGTAGAAAATGGAGGGAAACATCACAAAAACAGCAACTGTAGTTCAATCTATCTTATAAAGACACAAACACCATAACAAAATATTAGCAGTTGAATGTAACAGTGTATTAAAGAACAATACTCATAATCAAATAAAATTTTTTATAAGAATGAAATTTCTAACATTAGGAAATCTATTAAAGTATTTCACTACATTAAAGTCAAGTTAAAAAATACATAATTACCTTAATAGATGGTTTTTTAAAAGCATGTAATAAAATTCAACATTTTCATTACTGAACAAGCTGCCTAAACATCTAGGAATATAGTAAAATATCCTTAATTTCATAGAGCATAACTATAGGAAACCTACCAAAGACACCTACAAATGACAAAAAACTAGAAATGTTCTTGCATAAGTCAGAAATAAAAGAAAAAACTTAAAATCCAGATGCTATTCAATATTCACCAGGAGTTCTATACATTGAAATAAAACAAGAAAAAGAAATGAGAGTTGTTAATACTAAAGAGATAAAACCGCCATTATACTTACAGACAGCTTTTATCTGCCTAGAAAACTCAGGAGAATCAAAACCAACAGCACCAAAAGTATTCATTAAGATGACCAGGTATATAAATCAAAACACAAAAATCAATAGCTTTCCTATATCCATATCGGTAATAGCCAATTAGAAATTAAATTCTTTAAGAAATAAACCTAGCAAGAAATGTGTAAGACTGATATGAAGACAGTGATAAAATTTTAAAATGATCTCAAAGTAGACCTGAATAAATAAAAACATACCATGTTCCTGGGTGGGAAGACTCAATATTGTAAAGATGTCAATTCTCCCCCAATTAATCTATAATTTCCATGCAATCCCAATCAAAATCCCAACAGGAATTTTTATGGAACTTGACAAGCAGATTCTCAAGTTCATCTGAAAGAGAAAATGTGCAAGAATAGCCAAGAAATTTTTGAAAAAGAATCATAAGAGAAAATTTGTGCTACCAATTATCAAAAAAAAAATCTTCTTAAACTATAATAACTAAAAATGAGATCTTTTTAGGGATTTGGAAATTAAAAAGAAGTGTACTACTGCAACATAATCAGGGATCCGGTGGCAGGCTGGTACAGATCAATAAACATTAAATTTGGTCAGGTGGAGGGTAGGGGTGGGAAGGGGAACATTAGGTTTCTCTTGTATCTTTCACAAAAATAAATCCCAAGTGGATTAAAAAGCTAAACACAAAAGACAAAAACCATAACATTTTTTTTAGATGAGTTATTTTTCTAAAACTTAGTTTTTAGAATAGATTTATTCACCTGGGCTCTTCTAAGTAAGACCCCCAAACCCAAGAAATCATAAAGGAAAATAAATAAAAAACTGATACTGTAGAAGATTTTAAGCTGGGTTTTGCTGAAATATTAATGAAGTAATCATTAGCAAACAGCTCCACAACTTAACTTTTAAAAAATCAGTATTTCTCTACAATGAAAGAGAATCTTCCAATTAAACATACAAGAGTAACCCACTCTCCTCTTGGAAAACAATGAAGATGCCACATGTCTGTACAGACTCCCGTAAATGTCTAATTTCTGCCCATTGTGGTGATGCATCTGAGGACCTTAGGACTGGGACATGGATGGCTGGGGGAATTTGTTTCTCTGCCATGTGTATTGGTTTTAGAGCGAAAAGAAAAAGTTGCCTTCGTGTCCATTACTTTAGAAGGCATAAGGACCGCCCAGGAACCATGCCCATGACACCGCCTTTCCAAGAAGCAGGCAGTTTTTGTGGCACGGATTTTTTGGGGGGAGAAAAAGCAAGTACCTACCAGCCCTAACCTCTACCTACTGCGGACGGTACAAACTGAGTTAGTGTTGATTCACTAGTGAGCGGAGGAGATCTCGCAGATGTTTGCAGTCTAGCTTACTCTCCTTTTTTCCCTCCCCATATCTTAGTAGTTTACTGGCCTAGAGGGAAATGGCTCCTGCTTAGCCAACATTTGTTGGTAACTATAAAGTGATTAGCATGAACCTAAGCACAAGGCTGCAAGAAATAAGAGAAAGGGGGTCACATCGAATGCAAGAAAGTATAAAAACTATTAACAAACATTTCTCCATAATATCAAAAATTTAACAAAAACATGTTTCCTCTCTGAAGCAAGAACTCAAAGATAGAAGAGATGCATGAAGAGATAACAAGAAAGAGGTTAAAATTGTGTTCATCCTCAGGAAAGAAAATATAAAACTATTTTAGAAAGAAGGCCACATTAGGGTTTTCTCTAGTAGAAAAGACACTGGTGAGACTGTCAGAAATATGGAGAACATATTTGAGAAAATCAAAATGAAAAGATAGAAAAAGTTAAATATGATTAGAAAGAGATACAGAAGTTGGGAAGTAGGAATCAAATATATGTATAAATGTTATATATGAAGAACTAAACAAATGGAATAAAACATATTCAAAACCACTACAGGAGTTTGTCTGAAATGGAAAAGCAAAAAACAGTGGATCTTTTCAAATATACTGAATCCTAACAATAGCTGCAAAGAATGATCTGTACCAAAGGTTACCAAACAAAGTTACTGGATTCCAAGAATGAAGGTGGAATTCTATCCAAGTAAGTCAAAGTCACCTACACGGGGAAGAAATCAAGCTGGCCTCAATTTCCAAACAACACTGACTACAGAGGGTGAGGACAACAGGTAATGTTCACTATGTGCTATAAGGGTATATCATTCAGCACATATATAATTCAAGAGTAAAGGTACTGTCCACATATTTTCAAAGGTGAGCAAACTCAGGAAATACAGCACCTGTCAGCCTTTTTGGAAAAAGTTACTCAAGTGATGAACTCCAGCGAATTAAGAGATGAATGAAAATAAATAATTCAGGAATGTGAAAGCAGTACTGAATGTGATGGTTTGAACCAAAGCTAAACCACTGGGAGAATCATACTGACAGAAGGTTAGTACTAAACACTGACAATGTAAAAACAAACAAACAGAAACCCTAAGATTGAGGTGTGGGGGAAGCAGTGAGAAGAAACTGAAGTGTTAATTAATTAATATGGGAAACATGTAATTAAAAAGTAGCTAAGACTAGTCCAAAACTAAAAGATTTTCATAATCTTGAGGTTTTTTTTCCCAGTAGGGATATTTGAGGAAATAACTCATTATAATGAAACATTTATGTGAAATTCAGCAATAACTTAATTTCAACTTGTTTCTTGTCCTTCTATTCACATGCATCAAATAAATGAAGCATTAAAATAAACACTAACCAAATACAATTAAGCAAAATTAAATCTGAAGTTCAACAATTTATCAGTTTTCATTTAGTTCCTCATGTCAAGTTTACATAAAATTAAACTTAATATTTTAAAAGCAGATATACTATTAAAAAACAGGAATAGCATAACCCAATATTAATGAAAAAAATAGCCATCACCCACCATCCATGTGGCATAAAGGTTTCTGTTAAAAGAGCAGAGGATGAGAGCTAACAGTAGGCTCAGTCTTGGTTTGATCCTGGGAAATGATTTAACTTGTCTGGTTCTCATCAGAACAGTGGGGATAACAATAGCAGCTATGTCATAGTTTTGTAGAGATTATACAAAGTAATACTTACAAAGACTGTGCCTATTGTCAATGCATTCAGTAAGTGCTGGTTGTCCCTATTTCCAAAAGGATTTAGGTGATAATTTACCTTCTGTTTTTATATTCTTCTGTATGTGGACAAACTTACATATATATTGGAGCTATCTTGACTATCAATAGTAATGTAGTAAGACTATTATTTTAAGGTTATAATTTAGACAGTTTCACGACTTCTTCATTTGACTGAATTACTGCCCGGTGACAAACTTATACATGCAATTTTATAAAGAAAATTGGTAGAAAATATTACTCCATTTCTATAAACATGTAGTCGTATCTTTAGCAGGCTATCTGTGGTGACTTTAAACTATACCTAAAATTCTTGGACACTTTTCTGTTTGGAGGGTTGCCTACTTTCTCTCCTCTTGAGTATACATTAGACTTAATGAATCATTTCTAAAGAACTGAGTATAACAGAAGGGATCCTTGTGACTTCTAAGACTAAGTCATAAAAAACATGATTGCTTCCTCCTTGTTCTTTAACAGTCTGCCACAAGAGAAACTGGCTACCATGTTATTGGGGCACTCAAAGACCCAAATGTAGACATATAGTTGGTGAAAAATGAAGGCCTCCTGCCAACACCCAGCAAGGCAATGAGGGCTCTAGGCAACAGCCAAGTAAGTAGAGTTACTTAGTAAAGGATCCTCTAGCCCCAATCAAACCTTCAGAATACAGTCACAGCCAATTGCTTGACTGCAACTTCATGAGTGACCCTGAGTCAGAATCACTCAGCTAAGCTGCTAATGTGTTAGGTAACAAATGTTTTTTGTTTTAACAAACTACAGTTCGGAGTTATTCTCCTGATGCAATAGATAACATATATGCCATCTGTTTGCTAAAGATGTGTAAGCCATGGGTTCTAATTCCAAAATGACAGAGTAGCACCTGTCACACAAATTGTCTAAAAAAAAAAAAAAAATTATAGGCTCCACACAAAATGTTTATTTGAAAAATCACAACATTTTAGGGGCACTGGAGTGCAACTAGATGGAGGCAGGTAGGAAATTGAGTTTTTCAAAGAAGATATCCAACTTTATAAGGCTTTTACTTCAAGGGAACTCCCCCAGTCTCTTGGTGCCAGGAGGCTAGAATTCAAGCAGAAAGTGCTATCTTACTCTCCTGGTGAGTCAAGGAATGCACTCTGGTATTGATGGGATAGAGGGAATTGAGTCAAATTCCAGAAAAAAGGGAGCTAAAAGGAAGACAAACACCCTTCAAACACTCGGCTGACCCTAAATGAATGATACAGGTTTAAGCAATGCTCTAGGGAAAGGTGCTAGGAACCCCAGGAAGAAAAGACAGCAGGAGGCTGAAGGAGATAAGCAGATATTTCAGCCACTGCCCACTCCAGAGGAGTCAATTTGGTATTGAGTGTTACCTAGTTAGAGACCGTGGTAAATATTTTAGTCTTTGGATTAACCGAAAAGGGTCATGATCTATTAGTAAAGGCTATTTACTATCTAAGTGATTTCTTCTTAGGTCAAGGGCAAATCAGAAAATAACCATTATCAAAATGAATAATTATATCAGCACAAATTCAAACTCAACCAAGTACTAGAACAAAACTCAATAATATTCAGAGATAAGGGATTCCAGAGTTTCCATCATGTGACACAATGATATCTAGTATACAATACTAGACTTGCAAAGATATGCAAAGAATCAGTACTATGGGGCTCACTGTAAAATAATTTCAATCATTGTAAGTACCACAGATGACCTATATATGATAACTAGTACAAAAGAGTCAAAAGTAACTCGTATAATTATGTTAAAGATGAAAGATAGATAAAATGACTGAAGAGATGAAGAATCTTAGACTTTTGTAAGCAGTAAAAAAGAACCAAGTGGAATTCATAGGACAGAAAAATATAGTATCAAATTTTAAAAATCATTGGCTGAGATTAACAGTAGATAGTAGATTGGACATAAAAAATGAGTGGAATAGTGAACCTGAAGACCATGCAATAGAAATCAGGAAGCAAATGGAGAAAAAAAGAACTAAGAAAATGAACACAGCCTAATGATACAGAGATATATTAAGCAACCTAACAACTATATATTATACACCAAAAGAGTAAAGAGAACATAGGGTTGAAAAAAATATTTGAAGAAGTATTGAAAGAAATTTTTCCTAATTTGATTTAGAAAAAAAAAAAATCCAAAAGCAAGCTGTAAGCTGGATAAACATGGAAAATTACACCAGGGTGACACTGTAGTCACATCAAAACACAGACAAGGAAAAGTATTACAAAGTAAGTTAGGGAGGACAGATTTTATTGCATAAAGGGGATAATAATACAGATGACAACCAACACATCATCAAAAATAATAGATGCCAGAAGACAAACAAAATAATATCTTCCACATCTTGGAAGAAAAACAAATCTAGCTAGAATTCTCCTTTCAAAAAATTTATTTCAAAAGTGAAGATGAAATAAAGACACCTTCAGATAAAAATAGATAATTTCTACTAGCCTATTTGCATTTTAAGAAATACTAAAAGAAAATCTCAGGCTGAAGCAAAATGCAAACCAGATGGAAATCTGAAGCTAGAAAGTAAGAAGGAACACTGGAAATAGTAAATTATGTAGGTAATTATATTTCTTTTCATAAGTATTTTAAACTTAACTTGCTTTTAAAGCCTCAGTATGAATACACTGTGGGTTTTTAACACATAAATTCAAACACATTAAAACAATAGCACAAAGGATGAGAGTGAATGTGAATCCAATCTATTTCAGGTTCATGTATTATACATGAAGTTGTACAATCATGACTCCAGAGAGTGTGGGTAACTTAGGATATGTACTGTGATCCCTTGAGGGGCGATTTAAAAAGGAGGTATAAAGAGATATAGCTCATGGTCAGCTTCAGGGCGATACCAGAGGAAGTCTAGAGTGTGCACCCGTGTGTTCCGTAGGGGCTGTATGAGCTGCCTGCATTTGCCCTGCCTCAGGGTGGGCTTGGAGGCGAGGACAAGAACAGGTGGCTGCCTGTCGGGGGTGGCCGAAGCCGCACACAGCAGCTTTAAAAATGGCTGCCACCGGTTCCCTGGGCAACCCCACTCTTGCCTCTCCATGACCAGGCCCAGCCTACTCCCCTAAGTGGCACACCCCAGGCTGCAGATCCTATAAGGCGTTGCCTCAGCATCCCCCCAGCTCAGCCAAGTTCTCTTCCACTCCCTCATGCTCTTGCCCTCATGGGGTGCTTGCCCTGGCTACTCCCGGGGTCCCTGTCTGCCTCTGTTATCGCAGTAAGTGGTCCTGCACTATCTTCCAGATTGGCCCTGTTCACTCCAAAGACATGCTGGGCTCCTGGAACCACCCCACTGCGTCTGTCACCTCCTTGACCCCCCTCAGTGGCAGGCTGGCATTACAGGTGCAGTACACGCTCAAAGGCATTAATTGCATTGACTAAAAAGTACTCCTGTACGCTGCCCTGGAAGCAGGGTGCATGCTCCAGAATGTGGAAAATTTGGGCATGGAAGTTTGCCTTGAGTGTAGAGCCCCAGGTGAGAACCGCCCCTAGCCCCTGGCGGTGCTTTGAGTCTGTCACTGCACAGCTCCTCATCACAGTCCACGCGCAGGCGTCAAGTCATGTGTCAAAGCAACACACGTGGGTTTATTCTGCTGCTGAGTCTCAGGGGAAGGGGCGGAGGAGCTCACAGCTTCCTGCAGACCGTCCTCGGCCAGCACTTCGCACCTGACTTCATCATCACAACAGACCTGGGGCCGCATCTGCAGCATTGCGCTTCTTCCCACACAGGGGGAGACACCTAGGCTCAGAGAGGCTCCAGCAGTTGTCTGAGGATGCACAGCCAGGGAGTGGGGACTGGCTTGCAGGGCAGCCCGGTCCTAAGCTTGTGGGGAGACTTCTCAGGGGTCTCCACTCACCATCGAAAGCTCCAGAGAGAGTGCACACATCTCAACATACAAGAGCGTGGGACAGGACAAACCCAGCCACTCCAGAGATGGCCAAGGGAAAGCATAGAGGAGAAACCTAATTCAAGTAAAAATTGAGGGTCTACTTTTCAAAACTCAAGAAACTCCCCAAGGACTGGGTGATCTTGGGGCTACCTGGCTCCAACGTCTCACCTCGTGCTGCTGGTAGCAGAGTTGAGGGGACTGCAGCAAGCCCCCCAGGGGGCTCTGAAGAGCAGATTGCGGGTCCCCTGGGAAGGCGGTGCCCAGCATGTCAGCATGGGCACCCTCAGCCAGAGCCAGGCAGCGCCCTGTAGCTCTCTGGAGAGGCAAGGTCAACACTAGCTCAGGGGTGAGCACCTGACTGCCACACCAACCCCTCGCTGAGTGGAAATGTTTGAGTCTCGTCCCCAAAGACCCCCCACCTGGCAAGGGGAGCCTCATTCATGAACGGAGAAGCCAGACAACAAAGCCAGCCACCGGGGCAGGGCCTGGAAGAGCCCTGCTCTCCACGATGGTGCACAGGTCAGGAGCGAGCAGGAGCTGCTAGCTTCTGGGAGCCCCCAAGGGGGCAGAGCGAGCGGGAGCTGACCCCAGTCACAGTGCACAGAGCCCACGTAGAGCCACTGGTGTGACAGGAATGTGGCAAGTCGGCGTGGCTAGGGAAGACCCAGCGTGTCCGGGGGACACTGTGGACTGTCTTCTGGCTGATGAAGGACGAGGGCGGAGACGGGCCCGTCAGGCTGGGCCTGAACCAGAGCTAAGGGGTCTGTGGCCCCAAGTGCAGGCTGTGAACTGTCTGGGAAATGTCAGGGAGCCCCGGAAACTGCGCAGGGAGAGAATCAGCGTAGCCTGTAGGGGGAACACTCTGTTGACAGGGGTTAAGTCGGGGGAGACTAGCGAGACCAGGGGACAGAAAGGGGGTGGCTTCCTGACGGGACACGCGGAGCTCAGGCAAGGAGAAACAACTCTCTGCCTCAGGCCCCCGTGGCTGTGTGGCGGCCGCCACGGCGCAGGCCAGGGCGAGGCCTCAGGCCAGCTGAGGCCAACAGGGGTGGAGCTGCCCAGCTGGGTAGGAGGGTCCCTGCCGCACCCGCCCGGCCCCGCTGCATGCCCCTGGCCTCACCTCCTATCTTGGCGTTGTAAGCGATGCCCACGATGCAGAAGGAGTTGTTGGCTGAGGCAGCCACTTCTCCTGCACAACGCGTGCCATGCCTGCCACAAAAGTAAAGACCAAGTTAGGACCCAGCCAGGCGATGAGTGAGCCGGGGCGTGGCCCGCGCCTTCCTGAGCCGGGAAGGGCACTCAGCCCCATCTCCTGCTCAGGGCGGGCGCGCCGGGCCAAGCTGTGCACAGGCTGGGCACAGACCGAGCCTTCCATGAGCCTTCCAGGCATCGAGGAGCTGGGGCTCCCCCCAGCACCCCCTCCCCCCATTTTCTGATGTCAGCACGGTCCAGCACGCACAGGTGCGGTGTGAACACCCGTCTGTCTGACAGGACACGTCTGTCTCGGCCCCTGGGCCACTCCCACCCGACGCTCACCCGGGGCAGACCTCTGTCCCTGAAGCAGAGCTGAGGAAGAGCACTCTAGATTGAATGCTCAGCAGCAGCTGGGGGCTCTCACGAAATTACCAGAAAAACAAATTGCTTTCCTCAGTAATGACCCCATTTTCCAGTGTGCCGCCTTGGGTCAGTTCCTCTAGCGGAAGATGGGCGAGTGGAAGCAGCACGTTTTTGGACTTGAATTACTGGTACAAATTTGGAAATGGCGCGGGGTCTGTGTTTGCCCTCTGGAAGGGCGGTGGCTCTCCCGCTCAGGGCAGCGGCCGCCCCCTGCCAGGGCTGCTCACAGGCACCAGCCCCTCTCTCCTGGGCCCCAGGCCTGCCCTTCAAGGGTCCCCGCGGTGTCTGGATCATTCCTCCGTGCCCCCAGGACTCAGGCTGGAAAGGAGGAGCCCTCCCCCAGGCGTGCGGGCCGCAGAGCAGGAAGGGCCCCTTGGGACGTGAGGCAGGGACCGTGGTCACCCGCGGGCGGTGCCTGTGGGGCTCCCGGGACAGTGACCTCACCGGGGGCCAACCCTTGGCCAGCACCAGGCTTCACACCCTGCGTGGGATCCGCTGAGAATTAAAATCCCATGGAGGGAGGAGCCTTGGCCAGAGAAAGACAGGCCTCTTGTTCTCCTGGCAAGGCTTTGGGGAGCATGGCGGGCTCAGGGTCCAGGCATGTTGTGGAGGGTGGGTGCAGGGCAAGTGAAAGTCACCTCCCAGTACCAGGTTTGGGGAAAGACCCAGCCCTGGGGGTGCCACTCACAGAGCCGAAGCCGCCTCATCTCTCCAGACCTCGTAGCTGGCTGGGGTGACTCTCACCCCTCCCCCGCCCCCCAGCCCTGGGAAGTGGGCACATCATCGCCACTGAAAATCTCTGGGGTGCTCACGGGCACTCAGTGAGGTCACCCAGCCTGCACACAGCGGCAAGTTGGGCAGGGCCGGGATGTGAACCCAGACTTACCCAGGGTCCCCCATGGCCCTTCCAACTCCTCAAAAAGCAAAGCGGGGAGCCCTGAAAAGCTCAGGCCTGTGACCACGTGCTCCAATGACCAAACTGTGGCCTTAACTCAGCTGGTCACAGAGACCTTAAGTGAAGGATGGTTCTTTCGAAATACTCTGACAAGGCTGGAGGCAGGAGCACCCATCAACAGCAGAGGCTAACCCCAGGGGCCGCCTTATGCCTGAAGGGCTCTCCCAGGGGCGCCCCTGGCTCTGGGAAGCCCTCAACCGAGGACGGGCAACTGCTGGCAGCTGCTCCCCTTTTGAGGGTCCCTCCTGTGGGCCCACACACCCCCCTCTGCTGGGGAGGGAAGGAAGCAGCAAGGAGAGACCAGAGTAAGGGGCGTACTTATTTTCATTGCTGGCGTCATATCGTGGCGATGGATCGAAATCATTCCCGTTGACGTCGTAGCTTGCGTAAGAATCCTAAGAAGTGAAATCTGAATGAGTGAAGAGAACTGGCATGCAGCTGACATCAAAATGAATCCCATTTAAATTACTTTATGCTTCTGTTGGAAAACAGAAAATCACACTCGGTACACGCTCTCACTGTAACTATCAGCTTATATATATATGTGTGTGTTTAATTTTTTTCATACAAGAACTGGGTACAGGCCAGAGTACATGGTGTGAGAAGATTCACCAGAGACAGAATGTGAGCAGAACGGAAACACACTGCTGAGGGGGTCAGTGGGGGGACAGGAGAGGTCAGCTGTGCCACGTGGGTCACTCCCTGGCAGGGAAGGAACTCAGGCCTTTGCGGTGCCGACACTGAGACGTAACCCCTGCGCCATCAGGGAGGCCCAGAGACCCATAGATATTTTCTGGCGGTAGACTACACAGAACCTAATTTACATCCTGACCATTTCTGATGTATAGTCCTGTGTAGTGGCCCTGAACACACACTTGTGCAACCATCACCACCACCCACCCTCAGAAACTGCCCACCAGCTTCCCCTCCTGAAAACAGAATCTCTGGGCCCACAGAACGCGAGCTCCCCATTCTGCTATCTGCTCTCCCTGCTGCTTGTGTCTGAGGGCGAGGAACCGGGCAGTGCAGCCTTGCATGTCCCTCCTCTGGGGACTGACCCTTCACTCACTGAACATCGCGCTGTAGGGTTTGTCGGTGACAGCAAGTGTCACACCTCCTGGTTCTTGCCTGTCCACAATAGTCACCTATGTGCTTGCTCATGGGCTGATCAGTGGCGCAGCCACATAGCTCCATGTCCTCCTTTTCACAAAACAACACCAAAGCCCTCTGGTTTTGTGGTTGCAAACGTCCAAACTCATCTGCAAGTGAACGGGCCGCCACACGCTCGGGCATGTCCCAGGCGTGGGGGTGGGGGGGCAGCGGGCTCCTCAGGACACAGACTGCATGTGTCTATCTACTATGGGCCAGACTCTGCTTTATGGTGACTCACGTCATCCTCACGTAACCCTGGGAGACTAGTCCTCCTGGGAACCCCACTGTGCAGATGAGGACAGTGAGGCCCAGAGAGCGTAGGAACTTGTCCCAGGCCTCAGGCGTGGTAGTTGAAGCCCAGAGCGTCGGAGGATGAGGATGAGTCTCCCAGCATGTTTCCGAGTCCCTGCGCATCCTCTCCTACGATCTGGTGGTTGCCTCCCACATGCCGATGAGTCCTTCTGCAAAACCCTCTTCCCTGGCTCCAGGGTGGGGACAAACATAGTTTCACCGGCCCGGCACTTCCCACCCTGCCTAGCATCTAGCGGGAAGAGGCCCCCGATTGTTTGTTACTGTGTCTTTAGCTGAAGACCAGCACAGCTGGAAACCTGGCGTGTCACACCCTGCAGACTCACATAATTCGGGGCCAGGTCGGGGTGATTCCTCTCGATGCCGTCGTCGAGGATGGTGACCACCACGTTTTTCCCCGTGTAGCCCCTCTTCCAAGCCGCCTGGACGTTCATTTCTGATCGGCAGCGACTGTTCTTGTCGCCACAGTGCTGTGAACAGAAGGTGGATGTTGCAGACTGGATGTCCCTGCAAAGCCCCTCGCCTCTGCCGGGACCCCGGCCTCCCGCCGTTTCCACAAAGAGCAGGTGCAGGGGGTAGGGGTGGGGAACCCCGCCTACTTCAACACCTGGCACTGTGTCTGCCCTTTTCCGGGGTTGCCCTCCCCCAGGCCCTCTGTGCAGGGGCTCCCTCTCACCAAGTAGACCTGCTGCTCGCACGGAGCTGCTTCCCTACTCAAGGAGCTCCCCAGAAACGTTCACATCACTTCAGGGAAAGATCCACATGAAGCCTGGAGCTGCAGAAAGAACCTGGTCTTGCACTCCATGTGAACCGACTGTTTCCAGTTGGGAGAATTTCGCTTTGTGAGGCAAGTGAACCCCATCTCAGAAACATACCAGTGCTCTGGTGAGACGCTCCCACCCTACTCACCATGTACCACATGTTGGACCAAATGGGGTCGTTGAAATAAAGGGCCTGAGGGTCGCCTCGAGCCTGTCTCTTCACCCTGCGTTTCACTTCTTGCTGTTGGAGCCATCTCACCTGCCAGGGAGAGACGCGTGATGGCCTGAGTTGGGGTCATCTCCCCAGGGGCTCTGTGCCACACCATTAACTTAATGGTGACATTGTCCATGTTTGACAGACAACATTTTCTTTTCAAAGTGACCACACTTGAAAAATGTTCTGTGGGAGGAGAAATGGCAGCCATCTGGTAGATTCTGAAATCAAAGATTCTGTAATGTCGCCAATAAATTATCGGCTGATCCTTGTCCTGAAACAAAGGGAACTGCACGTAGGGAAAGCGTGAAGAGGGGAGAAACCGCTTGATCCCCTGGCTATTGGAAGTCGGAGGTGAGATGTTTTGCAGTGAAGACCTGATAAGCTAATTATGAGAAACTGGACGGCGGATTCTTGAGTAGCCACTAGCAACTGTAGCAAAAGTTGCAGGGAAAAAACTCTAGAGAAGGACACAGCACAGCAAAATATTAACAGCAGGGTCCTCCCTGGTGCCCAGCGGGTTGAGGCACAGCACTAAGAAGCTAAAGCCACTGCAGCATGAGACCCACATGGCTGGCAGACCTCTCCTGACCCGCCCGCTGCTCCCCTCAGCAGTGTACTTTGTCGATCTGCCTGCTCTGCTCCCCACTCTGTCTCTGGTGAAGCCTCACACTGCCCCTGCACCTCTGGGCCTGCACCCCAATTCTGTATGAACAAATAAATAAATCTTAAAAAAATATATATTAACAGCAGCAATTCCTGGGTTTGACATTATTGTTAATTAAATTTTTTTAATGATGTTCAAGGTTTGCTGAATGGCTTTCAATGAGATCTACCTTCACAACCGAGAAAAAAGTTGGAGAGGTGGCATAAATAAGCTTTCAGAGCAGGAATCAAGGATCCAGGCTGCCTGATTCGAGCTCCAGCCCCACACACTCTGGCTGTGTGGCTCAGTTAGGTTCTCTGGTCTCAACTGTCCATCTGTCCATCTTGGTGGACATTGCTAAGGGCGGTGGTCATGAGGGTTACGGTTTATATAAAGCACTCAGACCCTGGCCCAAGTCATCGTCGTCATTGTCAGCATCGCGTGTCTCTGTGTGTGACACACACATTCTACTCCAGCTGGAGGAGTTGTTCTCTGGGAGAGAATAGGCACCACAGAGGATAAGCCTCGGACGCATCTCCCTGCAGGAGGCTGGGCAGCCTGTGGCCTCGGCTTCCAGCCTGCGGATTGAGGATCGGATCCGCCATCTCACAGACCCCTGGCACTCAACAGCTTGTGATACTGAGATCTAAATTCCTGATAATACAGGCTGCTCTCAACACGTCATGGGGCCAACTTTCAACAGCAGAAAAGCTAAGAGGCCCACAAACTGCCCAAGTGGTGAATTTAAAGAGACATTTGCTCCTTGAGAAGGGTAATGGCTCTCACCTGGGGTAATGGCTAATGCACACAGAAATAAGCGGGGGGGGGGGGGAGACACCTCTTGCCCCAGGTACCTCAAAGAACAGAGTTAAGTCCAGGAAACCCCATATGCAAAGTCTGTGCATATGAGCGTGCAAGGTCTTCCCTTGAAAGAACGAGTCTACAACTTCACCAGCATTTCAAAGGTGCCTCTGATTCCAAAAATGGTTAAAAACCTCTGAACTGGAGGTAGACCAGGCAGCAGAAAGTGGCTGAGAACTTTGCAGATGAGGAATTACTGCACCATCTTCCCAGAGGGCGCAGGGGACGAGCCTCTCAAGGGAATGATGTCAAACGGTCCAGTGAGACCCTCAGCTCCCTATACCATCTTGAGAGGGATGGTGTACATCTTCAAGGGGTACAGGTTGCTTTGACAACCACACAGCTGGAAACTCATAAGCCAGGACACAGAAGAGAAGAGGAGGGGAAAACCTAAATATGGAAGATCAATTTTAAAAAAGCTGTTCTCACTTGGCCTAGACACCTGCCACCCTCTCCACGTCACGGAGGAACCGGGACCTCTGTCACACCTGGAACAAGGTACAAGCCCTTTCTCCAGTCTTCCCCTTGGAGCTAAGCTACATGGCTCGGCGGACCACAGCTCAGCACCAGTGAGATACGACAGCAGTACTCCGCTGATTTTGGAAATTAGTCAGTGGGTATGAAAGGGCTTTGGGAAATTAGATCTGATCACACATTTGCAGGCTAGCTCCTACCCCTGAAAGGAAATGCCTGCCACCTGTCTGCATGGACCCAGGCCGGCGGCAGGGCCCAGTGCCTCTCTCCCCACGCAGACACCAGGCCATCACCGATGCACCCTGTCGTGCTAGGCATCAGCGACATAGGGTGTGGCTCCCAAACCCTGGCCCTCCGCAGGACTTCATCGTCATTTAAGCAAGGCAGGCCACCAGTGACTTCTAAAGTAGTTAACTAGCGCAAGGTGGTAGGCACACACTAACAGATGACTGGTGTGAATCTGGCCTGAGAAAACTGAGACAGGTCCCCAAGAACACTCCTGTTACTACATAGTGTGTGGTCTGCTGGGCTTGTCAGGGAGTAAACACAGCAGAGACGTGGCCTTGGCCAAGAACCATGCCGGCCGTCACTGTCACACAGTGGTTATAACCATGGACCCTAGGCTGGCGTGCTGCTGGCTCCAAGCAGGCCTCTCGTGGATTCTGGAATACTGAAGCCCTGCTCCCCACGGTCCATCTGCAGCCCCTGACAGCCTTGGGCCTGTCACTTACCAGATCCCAAGCAAACCACACACTCATCCTTCCTGCCAAATCTGGCCATGGCCTCTCTCTTGTCACCATCTCCAAAATGACTACGGAGTACATGTCACAAGAAAAAAGATGGGGGCAGAGGCGGGCTCAGACACATGTGAGAGCCACTGGATTGACAGGCTTTGGCACGTTCTGTGCACCTGGCGCCTCAAAGAGAGACTGGAGCCTTCAGGAAGGTACTTGCCCAGGGTGAGTGTATGCACGGACCCCACAGGGCATGCTCCAGTCCACCATGCTCCCCTCTTAAGCTGGCACGGGAGCCAGTAGCTTGACAGCCGGGCCCCGCCTCTCCCAGGGTCCAGTGGGGAGGCAGATGCTGCTGGAAGAAGGTCACACATCTAGAACATACAACTGCTAGGAAGAGCCAGCTGCCCAGTGGCAGGGGCACTTGAGGAGGCAGTGGGAGGGCAGGCTGTGTGGACGCTGCTCAGGGGAATAAGCCAACGTCATCTGAGCAGGATTTTAAAGGCAGTGAGGCTGGGGAGGCCAGACCTGGGGCCTGGGAGGTGGGCATCCCTAGCGAGATGGCACCATCGCACACATGCTTCATAGGAACCCTCAGGCGTGGCCAGGAGGTTCCTATGGGGTGCCACCAGCAAGCTAGTGAGGAGGACAGTACAGTGGTCCAGCAGAGGGGGTCGGGAGCCTCGGAGACACAGGGCGTGGCTGGCTGGTGGAAGAAGCAAGGAGACCGCACCTGGCCTCGGGTCGCTTGGGCGCAGAAGGCAGAGCTGGGGTCAGCGGTGGTCATCTGGGTTTGGGACACACTAACCTTAATGTCTTTGAGGTCCATCCTGCTACAAACAGTTGGGTTGGGCAGAAAGAGCCGAGACAGCTGCACATTCTAGGTGGGCAGGCCCACCGGGCCCTGGAGGGCAGCCCTGCCCTGCCCCGAGCCGTGACCCAGTTCATCAACCCTCAGACCAATTCGATTGGTTACTGTCCATGCACCTGTACTTGCCAGGAACTTTGTGTTTGTTTGCATTTTGTGTGGCGCTCGCTCACAGAGCTGTCAGATGAAATTCCATCTGTGGTTAATGGGAAGATCCACTTCAACATTGCGTCACTACTGAAGGGAAACCTGAGCTTTGATTAAATTCGGGGTCGGGGCAGGGGGGAGGGCGTCAAAGTCCCACCCCACACAACGGAACGCCGACTTCAGGGGTTTGGGCAGCTTCCAACTTCTGAACTAAAGCACTGAGACAGGCCTCGCCCTGAAGTTTCCCCACACCCGCCCCCTGTTCAGAAGGAGCCACTGAGGGCCTGCCTCGGAACAATTTCCCCTTCCTCGTCCTTCATCGATCTGGCTGAGAAGGGAAGGGCTGAACCAGTCATCGCAGTAAAATGTGAGGGCTGGGAGGTGCAGGCGGCCACATCCAGCGATTAACCAGCTTGGAACCTAATCAGAAAGAGTCAATTAAAAAAAATTTGTGAGCCCTTTCAGCTATTGGCTGATGTTTCTGTAATATCTACCCTTCTCCAGACTTTTGGCAAAAGAGCAAGTTCAAAACAAATGCTTTCCGTTGGCTTAAATGACAGCTCTTGCAAAGAGCCAGCCACTGATCCTGCAGGCTGAGAACAGGGCTGCTCTCCCCAGGAGAGAGCTGGGCAACAAAGCCCTTTCAAAGATCGTCGACAACATCAAGGAAAGGTAATTAAGAGAGGAAGGAGACGACTGCAAAATTCCAACCTTGGTTCAGGGTAAAAAGACGCTTCATACAAGAGAGACAGAGCGGGGCGGGAGAGACTTCCCAGAAGTCTTTATCTCCCTCTCTCTGTGGCTCTTGTTTTCATTTTGTGTTAACAGACGTATACACACTATCAGCTTTTATGTGACGTCAGGGCAGTCTGTAAATGCCATCACTTATCAAAGCACTTTTATACAACATGGACTGGAGCTAATTAAAATCAATGCCATCTGCATTCAATTGAACTTCATCCTGAGCCCTATAACATTCATTTCCAGTTGGGTCATTCCAGCACAACGGCGGAGTTGCACTCCGATGTCTCCAAATAATATTAAATCATCTTTTCCTTTCTTAATAATATTAATTACACAGCTCTCCGCATGCTTTGCTAATGCTGGAAGATGTGGGGTGCACGGCAAGAAAAGATAACACTAAATGCTTCCAGAAGACCGCTAATTTTGCCCCATATTTCATCAGGACGACTTGGGCAAAGTAAATATTAGTCAGACTGACAGCTAATTGATTTGGTTTGCATTAAAACGAGACTGATTTAAACGAAGGTATTTCAGTTGCGATTCTGAATTCATAATTGGTTCAGATGTCTACATGCTTTCCCTGGGGCTAAAAATTTAATTAGAACTGTGAGAAACAACCAGCCAATCGTGTGGAAGTCACAGGCGGAGCTGGAATGTGCAGGTTGTTTACCTTTTCTCTCCTTTGTCTTTATTGGCAGGATGCTGTGATAGTGGTCCTGCCAGGAGCTTATTAAGAAGCTCCGTATAAAGGGGATTTTATTTGAGAAAAACTTAGCTGCCTTGGCTTTGGCCTGCAAGCTCTATCCTTCCATCTCCTTCGAGAACACAACCAGTGAATATTTTGGCTTCATTCCCAAACCAAATGTCACACTTTGCAGAACACGCTCTGATGGTGTCAGGGGCAGCTTTGGGCACCCCCACCCTGCCAGACTCAAGCCCACCCAGGATCTTCTCTACTGCCATGCAGTCTCAACCCTGACCCACTGGGGGGCTCACCTGGCACAGACACAGATGAGAGAGGTGTCCTTGCATCTCCTGGGGTACCCAGCAGGTGCACAGCTAATATTTTGGGGAAGGGAAAAGCACTCCAACTGGCTTATTGCTACAAGTTTTGAAACTCAGTTACTAAAAGTAAGACTGTCAACAAAATGTGGGTTAAGTCTCGGATTTCAGTTCTGCCTTAGATCCTATTGCAAGATGATTTAATTCTCAGATGTCCCAAACAAAGGGGACCAGACGGCCCAGTGTCCCATCCTCACACCATGGTGGGGACGTGCAGACAGCTGCCCCGGTAGTAACGTGTGTGGTCACTAACAACGTTAAGGACCTTGAAGAACAAGCATGTCGTCATCACAAGACCTATCACCACTTGCGTAAAGTCAGATTGCGCTGTAGCAACTCCCTTCCAGCTTGGAATTTTCTCCACTGCAAGCCTCCGCCTCCCAACTTGCAGCTCACTGGCCCCTGGGCACAATGCTCAGAACCTCCTTCCACCTCGTCTCCAGGACCCCAGATACTGGTTCTGCTTGTTCCTCTCCAGCACCCCCCTTCTGTGAGAGTCAGAGCCTACAAGGTGGTTTGTTCCTGAAAGGAGGATCTGCAAAGCCTGCCTTCAAGTTCCACCGTGGGAGCACAATCAAGCCTCACCGCGGCACCAGCGGGTCCAGCACCAGCGGGTCCATGACGACGTATGCAAACGTCGTCAACTCTTCACATTTCCTTCTTTGCGATGAAGAAAAAAGGGATTTATATAATGTTTTACATTTCTATCCATTTGCCTGTCTTCTGCTCCCATCCATTCGGAACTATATACAAGACACATCAGCATTGTCACAGCCCACTTCTATGGGGACCGTTCCAGAATGCCCACAAAGTGATATTCTAGAAAAGGATGTTTTGGTCTCTCACACACTCTCACCCAGGTCCATCAATACGGGAGCACTGGATTGCCAGTGGCGTGGCTTGGGACAACATACAGAACCCACTTCCCCATGGAGACTATGATGATACCCCATGATTCCCTGTGGTGATCCACATTTTTCTGGGAATAGCTAAAACAGCATAATGTGCCATCCTGGTAGCACAAACCAACAATTAGCACACTTAGCTTTAAAGAAAAGGCCATTTCCATGTTCTAAAACGAGTTTCCAATGGCCACATTTCTTTGCTTCTCCCATGAACTTCCTTTCCCCTTGTAGTAATCATTATCCTGATCTATCGCATATTTTCCAATGACAGCTTGATTATCTGTCACTGGCCCGCATTGCAGGCACCCCAAAGTCACCTGTTGAATGAATAGAGTCATCGCAAGCCCACTTGGCCATCTTAAATTTTTCATCTTACCAAGTATCTGTTGACCGATACTTATAAAATATTAATCTCAAGTCTGTGCAGAAAGGAAGTTTAATTAACCACCCCATACATATGAATTACATTAAACTTAAAACATTAGCCTCATCAAATTACATTTGTTTTGATCTCGAAAATCACATGAATTTTTAAGGAAAGCAGGAATTTCTATTTACTGCCCAAATTTTTAAATTCCTGGTAACCATTAAGACATGTTAGGACAGCCATGGAAACATGCATGTACCCAGACTCTAAATGCTCACTTGAATGGCCTGGTCTTTTGCTTGTAAGATTTATAAACTTATCCCCTGTAATGACTGTTCATTTTGTTGACTTTTATACACTCAAAATAACAATAGATCTTAACCATTGTTTCAAGTAAAAAATCAAGAATTTAAATCCTCATCTCTAACAATTCAGGTATCTTGATACCTATTTTAAAAATAGATATGGATATTCAGATGGTTTGATATGTCTCTACACACTGGTCATGTTTTACTCAAAGTGGATATGGAAAATGGGTGGCTTTCTAGAAACACATTAAAACCCACACTCAGCCATTTTTACAACCATAGATACACATGCAAAGCAAACAACATTCAAGTCTCCTGGCTGGGGAACAGAGGTCTGTACCTGGGGGTCCATCCTCAGGAAGGTGTGAGGGCCTCTGCTACTCACAGTCGATCTTTTAAAGGTTTTGCTATGATAAAAATGGTAGTAATCTTCCAGGTTTCCGATCTGCAAAACAAGAAGCCGGATATCATCAGTTAATATAATCATACAAAAGCTTCAAAAATCCTGCATCCCACAAAACATCTTCCCTCGTCCGAGAGAAAACATACCCTCTGTTACACTTCCACACACATCTCTAGCACCTGTTCAGTGCTTCTGAACATGAAGAAGGACTTAAACATTCCTGTTTGGATAAGCAACATTAGGTAGTGTTTCTGAAGCACATGCCCCACCAAATCTTGTGGTGAGTTCACATCATGTAAAGTTTGTACGATCGTGGCCAACATTTTTAGACATGAATTAGTGTTCATTTAGGGTCAAGCATCCCTGAAGTAGCTAAGTTAGTGTCAAGTCAGGGCTACACCCAAATATTCATCCATAAACAAACACCATCCTTCCCACCCCATGGGTAAACTGAAATATCTAAGAATGAACATTCATTCTCAAGTACAAAGAAGCCAAAGAAAACACACACATCCATCTGCTTAGTGATTGGGAAAGGTCAGATGAGAACATCCAAACCCCTCGGGTGTCCCAATTTTCTGCCAGGGGCAGTTTGGCAGGACAGATTTCAGCTTCACTGCTGGATTGAAGGAATCTAATGAAGTGATGGATGTGGCTATTGGGACCCACTCTCCTGTCTGCTGACCCTAGAGCATCGGGACATTGTTCTCAGAAGACCTGCTTCTTGTTCTAACTTCCACTGATTATTGAAAATAGCTAGCCGGCCATCATCCTTGAAGGCAGAACATTTTAAATGAAGATGGACCAAGTTCCCTCCCAGGCTAGTGCATGCGAGTTTTTTTTTCCTCCAGCTTCTGATGAAAGAGTGAACTTAAGACTAACTGTCCTCTAGAGCAGTTACGTGAGAGGACTTCAAGCACCACCTCCCCGTCAGAAAAACCTGGTTCAAATCTTACCCACTCCTTCATCACGATTGGTCATGTGGTCTTGGACAAGACTATTCAACCCTTGCAAATGTCCGTGCCTTGTGAGTAAAATAGGGATAAATCTCCAGTCCCTTGGAGTTGATTAAATAGGACCAGTGTCTACCCAACTCACAACCATTTTCGGCTACCCTACCTCACTTCTAGCCACTGTGTCTGCTCCAGCTGGCCCCAAGAGACTTGACCTCATAGAGCAGCTGGGCCCAGGTAGGGATGGCAGGGTTCAGGGGTGCTCCAAGTGACCACTTCTATATGTTTCCAAAAAAAAGTAAAGCAGGCCCTTCCTGGTGGTACAGCGGGTTAAAGCGCAGCACTGTGAAGCTGTCTGGCAGCATGAGTTCAATCTCCAGGCAAGGAAGTGACCCACATGGCATGGCAGACCTCTCCTGCCTCCCTGCTGCTCCCCTCAACAGTTCTGGTGAATCTGCTCCCCATTCTGTCTCTGGTGAATCCTCTCACTCCTGTACCTCTGGTCCATACCCCTGTTCTTGTGTGCATAAAAAATTAATCTTATAGGGGCCCTCCCTGGTGGCGCAGCGGGTTAAAGCACTGCACTGAGAAACTAAAAAAGCCGCTTCCGCATGAGTTCGATTCCCGCCTGCCCCGGAGGTGACCACATGGCGTGGCAGACCTCTCCTGGCCCACCCGCTGCTCCCCTCAGCAGTGTACTTCCTCGATCTGCCTGTTCTGCTTCCTGCTCTGTCTCTGGTGAATCCTCTCACCCTCCGCATCTCTGGCCTGTACCCCAATTCTGTATGAATAAATAAATAAATCTTTAAAAAAAATTAATCTTATAAAAATAAAAGTAAAGCAGAGCACCTCCCACGCCCTTCACTACCCTTCAGCCCTCATTTCCAGCCACCCTGGCAGTCCCCCCGCCTCCTGTTTTTAGGTCAGGAGACACCCGTTGGTCCTTGAGCAAAGAACCTCCATCACCACTTCAGCCGGCTCAGGGTGTTTCTGTTACAACCACAGAACAGCAGATGCTAAGAAGCACGAGAATTAACTAGCTCTCATCTATATAGAGCCTGGTTTAGCCCTAGAATCTACAATAGCAGGTGGCCAACAAATGCAGGCTGGTACTGGGAGCGGGGACTCTTTCAGGGGCTCCCCTCCAGGGCTCTCGCATTCCCCACGCGAGGCCTGGGATGTTCTCAGTTTTGACCAAATCAGAGTCTGTGTCCCAGCTGGTCTCCTTCCTGTGGGGCGTTCTGGGCTTAAGAACCTCTCTGACTCTTAGTTTCCATGTGAGAATAATGGCTATTATCTTGAAGAGTTGTTTCAAGACTTAAATTACATACTATATATAATTATATATATATTATCTCTATAGATAAGTAAATAGATAAATAGATAGGTAGCTAGACAAGTAGACAGATGAAGAGAGAGGTGGGTGGATGGATGGGTAGATACATACATAGACACACCGGCTGGTAACAGAGACATAGAGCTAGCAAAACACCTGACAGGCCAGGAAATGCTCCATAAATGGTTTTCTGCAATTACCATCCCCAGTTCATTTTCTACCTATTTCTGCCATCACACATCTCATTTTTTTCTGCTCTGTTTTGCACAAAACCACTTCTATTCACCACCTACAGATAAGTCACTTTGCTCACTTCTTCAACAAAGTTAATTGCTATATATGTCAAAAGACTCCTCCTAACGCCTGCCAGAGCTGTTATTTAGCAACAGACGCAGTAATGGAGTCTTAACTTACAGCAGTATTGAATCAGCATGTTTGCTTGTAAGCTGCCACCAACCCTGGGTGGTGTTTCGCAACTCTGGGTCTTTTAACTCTGGTCACTAAAGTCAATTCCCATTAAGGAACATGGAGAAACTCAAAGTTGAACCAAATTCGCTAGCGAGGGGATGGATTAGTTGCACATGGCAGGGCGGTCTGGAAGCCATTCAGGCCACACCTGGCCTCAGGGCAGCCAAGCCACTCTTCAAAGGCCAATCCGAGACCACTTGTCCTCCTGCCTTAGCAAGGGCTCCATGAGGCCCAGCCAGTGAGAGCTGTTTCCTTTGAGCAATCCCAGGAAGGAACAGATGGTGCCCAAGCGCAATCCAGCAAAATGCCCAGGGCAGTGCCATGCTTGTGTGGAAACTTAAGTTCAGTCCAGCATGGGGGCTGAAGATGTGGGGAGGTCCGTCCCCAACGCAGGACAAAAGGAACACCAGCCAAGGCCACCGACTGGCCCCTGCAGAACCAGAAGAAACTGGAATCTGAAAACAATTCAGAAAATAAGGGGGTGGGGAGTCAGGTCACAAATCTATAAGTGGCCCCAAGATCCCCCGGGAGACAATGAACCTCCATCCAGCCTCTGGGTTCTCTGCAGGGTGCTGAGCGGAGAGGTCAGTCCCATTGCTTCCTCAGGATCAAAGACTGGAGTCAGACAAACCATAGGCCAGGAAGCAGGTTCAGCGCACAGGACTGAAAGGGTTGCGGGATGCCAGAATGGAAGGGGATAAGAGGGGTGGGGGGTGGGGGTGGAAGGCCTCGGTCTTGAAAAGAGAATGTAGACATCCCAAAGGCTTGGCTTGTACTCAGACTGGGCTACACACACAATACTGCCACCGGGCTAGCCTGTCCCCCCAAACCTGCCAAAGGCTGTGGTTAACAAGACCCTTCGCTCAGAGCAGCGGTTGGCAAGCCAGGGTCCACAGGCCAAAGCCCAGTCACCCCCTATTTGGGGGGGGGGTGATTATTTATTTCATTTTTTAATACTGGGAAAATTTAACATTTACCAGTTTAACCTTTTTTTTTTTTTTTAAGATTTATTTATTTATGCCTACAGAACTGGGGTACAGCCAGAGGTGCAGGGGTGGTGAGAGGATTCACCAGAGATAGAGTGGGGAGCAGAACAGGCCGACTGATGAAGCACACTGCTGAGGGGAGCAGCGGGTGGGTCAGGAGAGGTCTGCCGCACCATGTGGGTCACCTCCGGGGTAGGGGATCGAACTCATGCTGAAGTGACCTTAGCTTCTCAGTGCAGTGCTTTAACCCACTGCACCGCCAGGGAGGGCCCCAGTTTAACCATGTTTAAGGTGTGGTTCAGTGGCATGTGGTAGATTCACAATACTGTGGGGTCACTGCCTCCAGAACTTTCTTCATCTTCCCAAAATGAAACCCTTTTCTCATTAAACACTAATTGTCCCCTTCCCCCAATCCCTGGGCCCCCCCTTCTGCTTTCTGTGTCTGTGAATCTGATGAGTCTCAGGGCCCCCTCTAAGTGCAATCACGTGACCTCTGTCCTGTTGGGACTGGTTTACTCCATGTGCAAGAAGTCCTCCAGGCTCACCCCGTGTTACCAGGGATCAGATTGCCTTCCATCTGGGGCTGAAAAATACTGCCTTGCCTGCACAGACCACATTTTGTTTCTGCATTCATCTGCCGGTCCATGGGGTTGCTTCACCTTCTGGCTAAGTGAGTACGGCTGCTGCCAATATCGGGGGTGCAAATAAATGTCCCCGTGCCTGCTTTCAATTCTTTGGGGCACAGACTCACTTCCTGTTTTTTACAAATAAAGCTTTATTGGAACCCAGCTGCAGCCATTCTGTGACACACAGCTGTTGCCACCCAGACTATCTGGGCAGGCTCCCAGCCTCTAATGTTGAACACGGCTTGTGGAAAGGCTGGGGGTGCCCGGTCCATACCGCGGGCTTCTGTTAGACACAGAGGGCCGGCGGCAATCTCAGCACCTTCTGCATCTCATTCAGTGCCGAACTGCTCTTTCCGCAGGGACCTCCACGTCAGACGCCCCGGGAGGCATCCTGTCTTCCTGTCTCCCTGTCTCGCTCACTGAGCTGCCCTCTGCATCAGGCAGGGGTCAGGGGTGCCAGGGGGTCACCTGGGACAAAGTGAGAAGGAGTCAAGGGTGGCGGGCAGGACGCGACCTGGCTGTTCCTTTCCCCCCCACCCCACCCCCGTCGAAGCCTACTCAGGCTCGCTCCTGCCCTCCCACAGCAGCCGCCACACTTGGGGGGCTGCTCCTTAAGATCTCTGGGTGTCCCACATGCCTTTTGCAGCAATATGGATGGAGCTGGAAAGGATCATACTTAGTGAAATAAGCCAGGAAGAAAAGGAAAAATACCGGATGGGTTCACTCATAGCAGGAGTATAACGGGCCAGGAGAGAAAATAATAAGAAGAATAATGAACAGCTATAGACCAGAGACATTTTGTGGGGGTGGGGTGGGGAATGGGATCAAAAACAGTCAGGCGAGGGAAGTGCACTGGACTATGGTGATGGCACATGGGTGATTTGGTGATGGGAAGCCCATGGGGATGACAGATGAGATGGAAAAAGGCAAAAAAATGATGTAAAAATAAACTATTATATTATTCAAAAAAAATAAATAAAGATCTCTGGGTGTCCACTCGAGGCAAGAGGGCAGGATGGCAAACTGGGCAGCCCCTAGCTCAGGCAGCTCCACTTGTGGGGGGCCCTTGACTGTCCTCTGGCCCTGACTTGCAGACTGGGGTGTGGGAAAGAAGCGGGGAGACAGCCCCATTATGCGGACTAGGCCCAGTCAGCTCAGGGCCTCCCGTTTTGGGCCAGCCGTCTCCCCGCTCGCCCACAGACAGGTGTCAACATCTGACACAGCAAGGACACAGACCCCCGAAGAGGGCTGGGTGTCACCGCTCCTTAAGCGTTGGTACAGCTTCCGGGTCAAAAGGCAGAGCAAAGAATAGACACAGAAGGAGGGTAACATAAGGACTTTTTAAATTGGAGGCTGTCTTCTAGGTAAGGAAATGCTGTCACCCGATACCGAGGGGTAGGGGGTCCCCTTGGCTGGGCAGCCTTGACCAGCCCGGGTCTGTGCATGCCTGGCCTGGGTCACCATCTCCCTGTGGGTGCCTCCACTCGCCCGTCTCAAGTGTCCACACTGCTCGGGCTAACTGGCTTGCCAGGGCGACTGCATGTGAGGGCCAGGAGCCTCTGAGTGCTCCCCTTTCCTTGGGGGAAGGGGTCTCCCCCACGCCGCAGCTACCCACCAGGCCGCTCAGCTCTGAGCCCTCCCAGAGCCTCAGCCTGCTCTTCATCAATGAATATGATCACCAGGCTGCGAGGTGTTGCTTTTTCAGTCACAACATAATATTTCAATATGTTCCTTTTCTCTTTCTTGTCCGGGGTATTTTCACAACGCAGTAATTAGAGCCAGGCCAAGAAAATAAACCATCTGCCGAATATGTAATGCTCATGTTTCTTTACTCGACACTGATATGTAATTATACACATTCGTTTATAAAATGGGGAACATCATTAAAACATCATTAAAAACCCTGCTAAATGCTCTCGGCCAGAACATTGGGAGAAATGAGATCAAGGAACCCCCAGCGAGGAGGAATGTATTTTCTCTAAAACAGGATGCTCTATTAGACATTTAAATAAATAGAGATAAACTCTGCACATGGCACAAAGGGTGGACAGCTATTCCCCTACTCTCCTGGCACTGCCCTGAGCACCTCCCCCCTCCCCGGCTGCTGCCAAGCTCCGGCCCCATCAGAAGAGCAGAAACGCTGGCTGGGCGCACACCCTCCGGGCAGCAAGGTAGGAGCTGGGAGCTTGCAACAGTCCGATGGGCCAGATGCTGTGATTTTCGTCATCTTACAGCTGTGGAAACTGAGACACGCCGCGGTTAAGTAGCCTATTCAGGCCACATCTCTAGTAAGTAGCATTGGGAGGACTTGAACTCGGAGCTCATATTCTCAGCCATCACACCTCCTGCTTCCTGGCACGAATGCGTGACCAGCTGCCACGGGGATCCCCCGCATCTTGGTTCCTCTCAGCAGCAGGCTCGTCCACAGTGAGCCAGATGTCCAACAAGTTCTCACTGGCCTCAGTCCAAGGCCAAGGTCATGGGTGACACAGCCTATTGTCCCTGTGCGTATACAGCCCACGATGCTGTGAGTGGGGTATGGAGGGGGACTTGTGCGTGCTTGTAGATCTGCATACGTGTGCATGTGTGTACAGGACATGGAGTGAACACGGATGTGCATACATAGCACACATGCGTACACACATGCATGGCTGTACAGGTGAGCATGTGTGTGTGTGTGCTTTTATGCAAGATTCATAAACAAATGGTGCTGAGAGGCAAGCAGGCAAATCTTTGATTTCCCGCAGCCCTCACACGCAAGGGACCTCCCGGGGCCATGGCCTGCCGCCCTCGTTCGGAACCTCTGGGTCTGGGGCTCAGCCTTTGGTGCACCCTGGAGCACAGCCAGAGCAAACCCCCGGCGAGGTGCTGGGGCTCCAAGGCCAGGAGGACTCTGAAACCCCTCTAGGAGACGCCGAGCTGTGCCCAGGCACTGTTCATCCCAGAGGCTGCCTGAGATCCCCGGGGCTTCCAGACTCAGCTCGGCAAGGACTGGCGGGCAGCGGACCGCCCACTCCACGCAGCTGACGGCGCTACTGTTAAGCAGGTCCTCCAGGGCCAGGTCACACCGTCGCCGTCTGTGTCAGCTGGCTCTCGACAGGGCATCCAGCACGGCGTCCCAGAGCAGCCGTCATTAAGCCGCCGTCATTTGGCCACTCCCGTGGCGCAGCCCCTCGCTGGTGCCTCCTCCCGAGAAACCTGCACCTCGGTGCAGGGCACGACCATCCCCCTCGTGGTCCGGTGTCACCAAACTCTCTGAAAGCACACGGTTCCCAAACCCGGCTGTGCCCCAGCACCCCCGACCCGTGCGGTGGCCACGCTACCTGCTTGGACCATCGCGGGGCCCTCGCCGGCCAAGTCCATGCCAGCTCCCTCCCACCCTCGGGGATGGAGCATGGACCCTTCACAAGGCACCTGAAGGTCTCCGTGCGGGGCCAGGCCAGCTCTCCCGCATGCCTGCCAGGCCGCCGCCTCCACCAACAAGACCATCTCCCACTCTGCTTTTAACTATTCAGTTGTGACTCCTCCAGGAAGCCCTCCAGGATGCCGCCCTGGTCTGCCCATGCGCGGCTATCACACCCCACCCCCGCCCTCTAGAGGAAGCTCTTCAAAGGCAGCACCGTCATCTATAATTCCCGGCACAGGCTGCATCTGCTGCACGACAGGGGAGCAAAACTGATTCGGTCAGTGAACGGATTTCAAGTGGCCCTGGAAGGACGCTGTCCTCCCCCTGCCAGGACACACAGCTATCCAGGGCAGCAGCAAGACCAGCAGCTGGGCCAGCCACGGCCTCGTGCCTCCCGCCCAGGCACTGACGTCCTGCCTTTGAACGCTCTCGCTCATCCTGCTCCCAGGGACCAAGCTGTGGAGTCAGGCCGACACCCTCGAGGCTGTGTGGCCCCTTGGACTTCTGCCCCCAGGGAGTGGGCTGAGCCACTCGGGCCACACAGCGCTGCTTGCCAGTCAAGGAGCCCAGCACTCTTCATTCAGACCCCGGCCCCAGGGAAGAAGGCTCTTGGGGGTCAGAGCTGGGGGTGCATGCGACAAGCCTGGGAAGCCAGCAAAGGAAGGCGCAGAAGCCAGGGGTGAAGGGGCAGAGGCCAGGGCTGTGTGCTTACGGGAAGACCCTCGCTCGCCCCGTTTCGGGTTTTGGAAGTGCGGCTATAACCCCCGCCCGGATTACGGAAGGCAGGTGCCAGGGCTCAGCCCACGGTGGCTGCTGCCAGCTCAGCAGTCCTGCCTTCCCAGAGGAAAAGGAGTCGTGGCGTTTCTGCAGATCCCAAGGCCAGGAGAAGGAGCGGCGCAGTAACTTATCACATGTGCTTGAAGCAAAGCTACTGATGCGCATGCGGATCGACCCCAGATAACGGCCAGCCATTCCAAAGGTCCGCCGCCCGCCCCCTCAGCCCTCCAATGGCCATGACCTCAGACACAGGTGCAGTTCTGCAAGCCCTCGAGTCAGCAAGTTGAGTTTTGGGGGGTTGGCTAAACACATACTTTGGTCAGTCCGCAAAAATTCACCCCACCTCCCCGGGCCAGCGCACTTAAACCCTGCCTCAAGGGAACAGCTGATAGCGGCCACGAATGTCCCAATTCAAGGTCTCTGAAGTGAATAGCTGTACATGAGGCTTCTGACTTTGCAAAAGAGCCACTCACTGTAGCCCTCCCAAAGCTTGCCCTTGGCTGGAAACAGATGTCCGAGCCCTGTGCACTCACAGCCTCGTGCGAGGGCTCCATGATAGCCCTACTGCAGGGCCAGCATCTTTGAGGACCTTGGCATTGGGGGGTGAGTCTATGTTTAAAAGTCACGGGCGCCTGAGTTCAGTTATATAATGTTATTGATCCCAGTTGGTCTGCTTAAGAAAAACATAACTAATTAGAGCCTATAAAAACCTACACACCAAATTAATTCTGACTTGCTCTGGCGACTTCCGCCTGGAGAAAGTTATAAATATAGATGGTCACTGAGCCTATATTTAGCCTACACTGGGTTACCTGGTATTTATAATGAAGGAAGTCCAGCAAGAAGGAGAAAGAATGGACATTTTGTTGTTATTTTTTAAAGCTTAAAAAAAAAATCCTGTTCCCATTTCAGTCACATCTACACACAGCAGCATTCTGTGACTGCAATAATTACAATTCTGACCCAAGTTAAGCTTATTGCACAATTTCCTAGTCTCTTAAAATTACTTTCTTCAACACGTATCCACCCAGAGCGTGCAATTAAGCTGCGCCACTTCCTACACATTCCTGAAAAATCGTTAATTCGGACGGCGTGGATTTCCTCTTCCCTTCCCGTGAGTCGCCAAACCGCAGGGTCTGTCCTCAGAACAGGACGCTTAATTTCCAGACCTGACTTTACCCGACAGCTTGAAGATCCATGCAGGGCCCCCGGAGGAACCTCCACAGTTCCTAGGGCCATCTTCGTTTTTAATCAACTTCTGGTTAAAGCTGCCTGAGGTCATCTGGATTAGTCCTTTTGCTGGGTTTCTGAAGCCCACCTCCCTTTCTACTCATTTTTATTTAACTTTGACTGAAAAGTACAATCCCCATAAGATGTCTCCTTGGGGAAAAAATTCAGCCCTCAGGCCACATGTGGGTATTCAGTGAGTCTGTCATCATTTCAAAGTTTCAAAGAAAGAATTCTATGAATTGTCAAACAAGAGAACCCGAGTCCTCCTTTTTACTCCTTTCCAGTAAAATTTAAAGACTGTAGGGCCTAGAATCAAAACACTGCCTGCATTGCTTCAACTCCTATTCTTCTTGGGGTGCGTCTTCTTCCGCCTCTGTGTTGCCAATGGCAGGGTGGCTTTTGCAGTCACCCCCAACCCTTCCACCCACCCAAGCAGAATCCTTGGGGGCGTGAACTACTTTGTAAAAGATGGGAAAAAACTCAGTGGGGGTATATGCCAAGAGCAGAGGACCTCTGGGTGGTCCGGCCCACGCGTCTGGGGTGCCCCCACCTGTCCAGGTAGGAGCTTCTCATTCCAGCCCCCAGCACACCCCCAGGGCCCTGTGTGACTATTTGTCCTGGAGGACAGGTTCATGCCTTGAGTTCCTACTTCCCAGGCAACATGCCACAGGAGCCACGCGGGGACCTTGGCACCCAGTACTGCAGTGGCCCAACTCTTCCAGAGACCCTCACTCTCGGAGCGCACACCACCAGCTCTCCCAGGTCTTTGATACTGGTGACTAATTTTTTTAAAGATTTATTTATTTATGCACACAGAGCTGGGGTACAGGTGCAGGGGCAGTGAGAGGCTTCACCAGAGACAGAGTGGGGAGCAGAACAGGCAGACTGATGAAGTGCACTGCTGAGGGGAGCGGGTGGGTCAGGAGAGGTCTGCCGAGCCACTGGTCACCTCCGGGGTCAGGGATCGAACTTAGTGCTGCAGTGGCTGTGGAGAGCTTCATAATGTGGTGCCTTAACCTGGTACACCACCAGGGAGGGCCAGGGAACTAATTTTAAAAGGTTGGCACCGTGTGTGGCCTGCCCAAGACATGTCCTCAGCAGCAGCAAGACTTTGGTTCAGATGTTCCTGAGTCTAGGAGGTAGCTGCCTACTTTTTTCTTTCTGTGTATGGAAGACATATTGGGAGAGAGATTCTCAGCAAGTCTCGTCAGGAAAATTCAGCCATGAAACAAAGCTCTGGGACATGCCTAGATGACTCTTAGCAAAGAGCGCCTTGGCTGTGAATGTGGCAAGCATGGCCATGACCTTCCACACCAAGGACCTTCAGCACAGCGCACTGAGCAGGCTGGTAATGCCGAGATGCAACAGCAGCATAGCTACAGGAAGCACATAGAGAATCAGGGTGGGGGCAGCTGGGTCCCTCCAGCCCCCCTCACAGGCTCCCCAGGGAGAAGGGTCAGTGCGGGCAGCAGTTTGGGCTATTCAACTGAGGAAGGGAAAAGGTTGCAAGGCTTGAACAAAAGGAAGACCAGAGTTTTTTGTTCGTAGGAAAGAATTATTTAGAATTCAAACTTTAATATTGAAACTACTCTCAACTTGAGAGCAGCTATCCTAAGGGAAATTAAAAAGTATTTTAGAGAAATTAATCCTCAGATTTCTTCACTTTAAACATAAATAGCTCCTAGGCCCCACTGAAGGGAAAGCAGAGGTGCAGACATCTGCACAGCCATGGTCACAGCAGCCCGACTCACAGCAGATGAGGGAAAAGCAACAAGCTCCACCACTGGCTGACTGGATCAACAGTAGTGCTTCCCACACGCGGTGGAGTACTATGCAGCCCTGAAGAAGCAGCGAGTACTGGCCAGCTCAGTGTGATGAGCCTCAAGGACAACGTGAAGAGAAGTAATCCAGAGCAGCAATAGTGGGCCTGGCTGAATCCACACAAATGAGGCTCCCTGTCAAATCCAGGCAGACAGAAGGTAGAATGGTGGCTGCCAGTGGCCGGGGAGGTGTCAAAGAGGAGAGATTTCCATTTGGGGACATGAGAATCTTCTGGAGCTGGACGGTGGTAGTGATGGTTGTACAGTGATGGACTTAATGCAACCAAAGGGGACACTTAGAGCTGGTAGAGGTGACACGTTTTATTATTTATATCTTGCCAAAAATATATATAGAGAGAGAGAGAACAATTTCCTCTACATCTTGTTCCCTTAACTGACTCCTGGCCAGCATCACACAGTGTTTGGGGGGACCCCTAGCTCCAGTGACAGTGGCATTTGGAGACCTGAGTGGGGGGGGGCACAGCCATGAGGATCTGAGGGCAGAAGGGGCCGGCCCCGGGGCTCTGCTGTGGTCATGAGCCATTCCTGGCTCCAGGCGAGTCTCCCAACTCCGGAGTCCAGATCTATCACGCAGTTTCACTTAAAGGAAACAGCACACTGGGGGAGATGGCCCTAGTTCCAACGCCCTGACCCTCTGCAATTCCACAGCCCCAGCTTCTTTTGCTCCTGATGTCCACGCCAGTGGTCCCAGTGCCCAGCCTGCTGGCAGGAGCTTGCCCCACAGTGTCTGCAGCTTACATGTCATGAAGATACAGAAGACTTCACTCCAACCACATGAGTGCCCAAACCCAACGATGCCAATTAAAAACAGACATACAGAGAAGCGCAGGCTGTCATCCGGCCTCTGATCCAACCCCAACCAGCAATTAAAACTGCAGAAGCTTTGGCGAGGCGGCTGTCATGACTTCACCAAGACACAACTTGGGGGGTGGCCCTCCCCAGAGGCAAAGCGCATTTGGTGTGTAACTAAACAGCAGGCTTTGTGCCGTTTCCACATCCACCCTCTCAGCGCGGCTTCGGGCTGTCATGCCAGCCGCCTCCTGAGTCCAGGGGCCTGCGACCACCTGTCTCTCACCTCACCAGCCTCAGTTTCTTCTCTCTCAAGGAAGGAGCCAGGTCAGCCTTCCTCTCTGCCCCTTTCATGCTAACGTTAGTGTTTAGCATGAAAACTTAACTTTCATATTCAAAGTAAAACTTCAGAAGGGATCTGTGAAGGTGAGAAGTGATTGAAAGGAAAGATGCAGAAAACATCCTCCCCCGTCCATGACTCACAAAGACAAATGCACCCCCACACGGCACTGCACGACCCTCCGGGGTCACCTTCCTGTGTCCTGACAACGACATCCAGCCTGACCTGGGCACCCACACACTGCTCCCTGTCTCGGCAGGTGCCACACAGCTCTCAGAGCCAGGCACTGTTCTGGACATTCTGGACCGCTCCCCCCTCCAGCCCCCCCCCACCCCAGGCAGAGTCGGACCTGCGTCCAGGGAGCGGCCAACGGGAGTGAGTTCACGGAGCAGGGGGGCTGTTGGTGCTCAGATGGCAAACTGGCATCAAGAGTCTGCCAAGCGCATCCTGAGACAGACACGGACCTGCATGCCCAGAGGCTGGTGTCCAGCTACCGGAGAGACCATCCCATGGGCTCGCAAGGCAAGATGAGCCGGGGGAGGAAGCTGGGCACAGGAAGTGAGGCTGGCAGGGATGTGGCAACGAGGGGACATCAGCCATCACCTGGTCTGGGTGCAGGACACAGGCCAGGGGGATCAAGGTGAGATTCTGGGCGTCAGAACCAGGCTGTTAGGGTCTGAATTCCCGCTCCTCTGTTCCATTGCAATGGACTCTGGGCAGACGCCTTAATTTCTCCTAGCCTCCTCTTCCTTTTCTATGTGATGGGGATGGCAGTACCCTGCCCCCGAGAGGATAAATGAGGCGCATGTCTGTGAAAGGGGGCAGGGGTTGGCACAAAGCAGCAATGCCTTTCCCTCCGCTTTTCCCATTTCCTAAAGAAAGGTACATAGGTGCACTCACTTTGTGGGGAAGAAAAGTAATTGCAGCCAAGGCACTTGGCAAAATTCGTTAGATAACATCCCATTTGCCGTCAGATTTCAACTAAAACAACAGTGAACTGATGTACTGCAGGAGTAAGCCCTGAGGGAAAACGGCCTCCCCAGAGAGAGCCAAGCTGACCGCGGCTCCTTGCCGGCCGGCCGAGGCCGTGCCTGTGGGGTGGGGGGGCAGGGCCCGCGCACTGGGGCACACGCAGCCCTCACCCCGCCTCGCTGCACGCAACGGTCCCCAGGTCTGACCAGCCACTGGCCTTCTCAGTTCCCTGAAACTGACTTACCACTAGTCCCTTTGGGTTTGTATCAACTCCTGTCAAATGAGGCTGCAATATAGAATCAACTCCAGGCTGGAACATTCTTTAAGTTCTAGACTCCTGATTCTGTAAAATAAACCCATGCTTTATCTCATCACTCATGTTCACGAGTGTGCAAGGAAGAATTCTCTCCCTGCAGGAGATGTGCTCCCTCGGTGCTCACCACAGTGGGCACGGCTGTGTCCTCTACCAGCACGGACCACCCAAAACACATCCCCGCAACAGGTGGGACTGGGGTCAGCAGCCTACAGGTGAGCATGACCCAAGGACTGCAATCTCCTCTCTGAGGGTCTAGAGGCTGCCCTTCAGGAGCTGGGGGGGTCGCTGCTGCTGGCTCCCTTGGGAGAAGGACCTACAAATTCCCCCTCCCCCATGGCCTCACCCCCCACTTCATCCATCACTATTCTGACTAGAGATTGCTGGAGGCAGAGGGTTGGGGGAACAGAGTGTGACAAAGAGAATCTCTGCATGAGGCCCAACCTGGCCCATTCACCCTTCATCTTCACCATGGCTGGTGGGGTGGGGGAAGGGTGTTTTTCCTATTTTTCAAGACAAGATAGACATCTCTTGATGTTTAGATATTAATGACTGTTACAATTTTTTTAAAGATTTTTTTATGCATACAAGAAATGGGGTGCAGACCAGAAGTGCAGGGGGTGAGAGGATTCACCAGAGACAAAGCAGGGAGCAGAACAGGTGGCTTGATCAAAATACTCTGCTGAGGATCAAAATACACTGCTGAGGAGACAGCGGGGAGACAGGAGAGGTCTGTTGCGCCGTGTGGGTCAGCTCCCTGGCAGGGGATCAGACTCGTGTTGCAGTGGCTGTAGACAGCTTCATAGTGCTGCACTTTACCCCATTGCACCACCAGGGAGGGCCCTGTTTCAATTTCCTAAGAACATTCTGGTCAAGATGAAGCAAATCCAGAGAATCCCACCCCCACGGGCCTGGCCTCCCAGCAGGGTCTACTACCTCCCTGTGAAGGCTCCTCAGATGGTGTCCTGCCGCCAGGGACCAAGCCTGCTCAGCATTCCCAGCCCCTCCTGTCTCTGCTCCGAGGGGAACAGACCACAGCACCTGCGAGCGAGTTTCACAGCACTGAGGCTCCCAGAGTGCTCAGTTGTGGCTCCTGGCCTGCTGCTCTTTCTCCGCAGCGACAGCTCCTAGCAAATGATCCCTCGCTTCTCAGCGATGGGTCTAATTACCGGCCATGCTACCTCTCACCTCTTTTGTGAACCCAGGCTAAGTTTAGCAGTCTGGCCTGTCTCTGTCAACCTCCTCCCAACTCTTGGGGGAAATGCCTTCTCTTTCATTTCATTACCTGCCCGTACTCCTCCCTCCATGAAATCTTTCATGCACCTGGCGATTCCTTACATCAGTTCTGCGGAGGTTCTGCATGTGGGTTTGCGAGCTGCAGCATCACAAAGAACGCATGTGCTTCTCTGCACCAAAGGAGAGAGGTTTGGGGAGTGACTAACAGCAAAGGAAACTAAAACTCGATTTGTTTGACGGGCTATTCTGCCCTACATCAAAGAGCTCCCGCCACCTTGCTCCTAGCATGTGCAGACCCAGAGTGGGGACTGGCTGGAAGTCCTCCCGCGAGGCCATTTAGGCCACGTGAACAATAATAATTGATAAGCCGTCTCTCCGCTCCGTGGGAACCATGGGATTGCCGGAGGGAAAGGCCGCGTGGCCAGGACACCAGATGGTGTGGGGCACAATGAGAACCCTGTACTTGTAGGTCTGGACACGGAAAAGGTGGGCAGCTTACGAAACTGCTCTTGACCTGCAGAGGCTGAGGACGACTGGCCTGCCAGCCAGAGCCTCCGTGCCCACACCCAGAGCCCCTCGGCTGCCAGACGGGAGGCTGGCTTCCTCAAAGGGGACCACCAGAGGCAGGAGGGGACAGGAGGGCCTTTCCACCAGCTCCCCCAGGGTCGCCCGCAGCCACGTCGGGTGGCTGTGCGCTGGCAACGTGGCCCAGTTCTGCCCCGCTCACTGGGCACAGGCTCCCAGCCAGCCTAGGCCAAAGCCGAACAGGCCGCGCGACCCAGGACCTGCCGCTCACGGAAACCCTCCTTGTCTGTGTCCACAGAAGCAGCTCCATCTGGCTGCACCCTTGGGACCCTGATGGGCTGTTTCCCTAGCTCCAGAAAGTAAGTATGAGCAGACCTAGTTAAAAGTATTTACTGTAAAGCTAAGGAAATCTTTAAGACGTTTTAAAGAACTATAATTGATATGTGATATGAGGAAATAAAGTGGGGTGATCTCATTCAATGCTATCAGAGAGGCAGGAGAGGGGGGAAGAGAGCAAAGAGCCAGCAAAACAAACCCTTGTAAACAAGGTAGATCTTAGCCCAGTAGTGTCATGGTCATGAAATGCAAATGTTTTAAACACACCATTAAAGGAGAATGAAAGAATGAATAACAAAGACAGATACATTTTAAAAAGAAAGATAATTTTTGCACTGCAAAGACAAATTTTTGTGCAAAGACAACCTACAGGCTGCAAGAAAGTACTGATAAATCATATACCCATAAGGGACTTGATCTAGAACAAGAATAAAAGACAAGTCAATTATAGTCAATTAAAAACAGGCAAAGCATCTGCGTGGACATTTTGCTAAAGACAAAAGACCAATAAGCCCAGGAGAAGATGTTCAACATTAGCTTCCCTAATAATAGGGACATGCAGAGCAAAACCAGCACATTGCTGCTAAGGCGACCATGTTCGAAAAGACACACTAGCAGATGTTGACAAGGAATTGTACACATCGATCCTTTAGACACTGCAGGCGAGACTGTAAAAACAGAGAGGGGCTTTGACAAAGAGTCTGGGAGCTTTTCAAAAGTTCAAACAGAGATGCCATAGAACCCAGCAATTTCACTCCCAGACAGGAACCCAGGAGAACTCAGAACTTGCATGCAAATGCCCAGCGCTGCACTGTTCACCAGGGGCAAAGAGAGGAACTCATCTCACCACCTGACAGATGAACGTTCCCAGGCTGCTCTCTCCACACTGCAGAACATTCAGAAAGAAAAACACAGTGCGCCTTACAAGATGGATGAACCTTGAAAACACACTAAGTGAGAAATGCCCGTCACTAGAAGGCCGCACACTGCATGATTCTGTTCAGTGGAATATCCAGAAGAGGTAAATCTGCAGAGACAGGAGTGCATCAGTCATTGCCCAGGGAAAGGGACAGTGGGGCGGGACCACTCATGAGTGGGGTTTCTTCTGGGAGGACATATGCTCTCAAATTGATTGCAGGATAGCTGCACACCTTGGTGAATATACTAAAAACCATGAAATTCTAGGCTTCAAATAGTTAAGTCCCATGGCATGAGACTGATATCTTAATAAAACTGTAATAAGAAAAAGAAAAGATTGATATATGCAATTATGTAAAAGTTAACGTCCCAGTTTAATCAGAAGCCCTACTTGGAATTCACAAAAGATTGGTAGGCTATCTGTTGAAACCCAGTCTATCCACTGTGACCACTCACCCAAGAGGAACTCCGGGATATATGCACCAGGTCAGGTACAGGGCTGTTTTTAGCGACAACGTTCTCAATCAGAATCACAAATACTCATTGCCAGAAGAATGGACATATGTATTATGATGTGTTGGCCAAAGACGATCTGTGTGGTGTTGAAAATAAGTGAACCACAACTAAGCTGGGGTCGTTGGTACAATGTAGTCAGGACTCAGAAACATGATGTTAACTGGGGGCTGGGGGAGGCAGGCGGGAATGAAGTTTCCAGAACACCCCCCCACACAATATATCATTTTGATAGAGCTCAAAAAACAAAACTAAGCGAGGCATCGTCTAAGCATATCCAGCCTTGCGAAACACACACCGTCTGCGCAGTGGCGCTCTGTAGGGCTGGGGAGTTAGTGGCAAATTAGCTAAACAAGGAGGCCATTAGACTGGGGTGGCTCTGATGGCTTAGCAGCCTAAGTAAGCAAACCAAAGCCTGCGCCTATAAATGCCTCAAGGTTAAAAAATCAAAACCTAAGAACAAGGACAACCAATCACAAACAGCCTCTAGGCTTTTCCAAATAAGGCAACAAGCAACCACTTCAGCTATAACCACTGGAAGCATTGCCTGGCCTTGCCTTCCAGAAGCCTTCCCCCAGCACCCAGGGGTGGGCTGCTCCTAGCCACTTCCGCTTCGGCACTGCCCATTAGCATGACCTTTGCTCCAACAAACTCTTGCAATTTTTAATATGCCTCAGCTTACCTTTTTCCAGTGATAAAGTGGAAGGACATGCGTAGGCAAGGCTGGCCACTGTCATTTCTGAACTGGGTGTGGCTTCACCAGTTCTGTTGTTTCCTTTTACAATTTACATATGTTTAGCAAACATTTTCTATTTAGAAAGTGCCATGTCTTAGCGGCAGCGAAGGAGAGCCAAGGGGTGTCTAGTCTGGCTTTTCCATTTTTCATCTGCATACATCACTGAGCTCTTGGTCCCTCAGTTTCTTCTGTCACATGAGAGCAGGCAGAAGGACCTAATTGGTGGGGTGTATGTGAGATCAAGGAGTGAGATCAAGCACTCAGAGCAAGTTCTGGTAAGTAAGACATTTAGCATCCTTATCGTGGTCACTGTCCTGCCCATCAGGCTCATTTTCATAATCCCCCTCCCCCTCCTCATCATTATGGTAATCACCGTTATCATTATCCTCCTCATCATATTCATCATCACCACCATCATCTGCCTCCTCCTCCTCCCCACTCCACTGCCATCATCCTTAGCATATTCTTATCATCCCATCCTCCTGATAATCATTAGCCTCATCCTCGTTAATTTCTTTCAGGAATTGGTCCCCCGCTGCCCAGTCCTCTGGTTTCCTTTGCACCCTCTTAGTCAAAGGCCGCATTCGTTGATATCAGGTTCCTCATGCGGGCCTGTCCCTTGCTGGGCAGCAAACCCTGTGACAGACTGGTCTGCCCTGGCCCCCTTGGTGATCTGGGGCAGCTGGGTCAGACCCTGCATGTGAACTGCTGCTTAATCCAAGCCACATTAAAAGGTGGTTTTTCCGCGGGGATTACAACTGAGATGGGGGGAAAAATGTACAAAATGATGTAAAAATAAACTGTTATTAAAAAAAAAAGTGGTTTTTGTCTTGGGCTAACACAAGCTCAGTCTCCCCTCTTGCCTTTCCTTCCCTCTTGACCAGCCACGAAAAGACAAGAGGCCACATACTAAGCTACCACCAATCAAAAGGCCACGTCTGAGTGGCTGATCTGACCTCCGTCCCCAGCCCTTTCTCCCCTGTCTGTCTCTTCTACCAAGGTCATCCCGTCTTAATCGAGATTTCTCCAATTCCCTTTCCGCCAGTGTGGCCACCAGCACAGTTCTGCCCTATGCCATGCCAGCACCTGTCCCCAGGGAAGAGACTCTTCCTGAAGGAAAAGGGAAGGGACCTGTGCACCCTCCCTTCTTGTCCCCAGGCCTCAGGCCTGCCTCCAGCCTGGAATTCGGGCTTGTGGGCGCATGGTGTGTGTGCCAGCCACCTGCCATGAGGCCACAGCCACAAGGACAGGGACCACTCTGCTCAGTGGCCGAGAGCATGAAGGAGACACGGCCGGGCAGGGTGCCCGCCCGAGAGGGCCCACCCCAGATTTGCTGTGTGAAAAAAAGTTACCCCATTTTTTTTAACCATGATCGTCTGGCTTTGCAACGGAATGTGCTCCTTGCACTTAACAGTGCTCTGGAATTGGTGGCATATTAATTCCCAGCAGAATGCAATGACCCACTCTCAGACCGGAGCTTTCAGATTACTGGTTAGGTTGAGTTGCAGCAATTGGATAATTTCACATTTTGGCTCTCGAGTCAGGAGGCAGCTATGGTGTCGGGACTGCACCATGCCCGGGGTCACGCCTCCCAAGTCCCACTGGAAGCTACTCAGGCAACATGCGGGAGAAGGGGTCAATGCCGGCTTGAGGAGTGGGGTGGTCCCCCGCCCTCCTGAGCATAGGTGTACGTCTGTCACTGAGGCTCACATCACACTGACCACGAAGTCCTTTGCACTAGGCAGAGGCCGGTGTCCACATGGCAATCTTTGCCACAGCCAGATGGGAACACAGTGGCCATAACAGTCATTCGACACTTGACAGCTGAGTGTCTGACACCCAGAGACATGGCGTGGCTCTCTTCATTGTCGGCCAATCTAGACAAAAGCATTGAGCTCAGAACCAGGTTCTCCTCAATCTAAAACTTCTGTTTTCCTACTGGCTCTGTTTGCAAGAGTAAAACAGTTTTATAAAATGAAAGCCATGTGCTTCTTCATGCGTTACAGGGAAATTGGTTTTTAGAAGGAGAGCAGCTGAAGGAGAAAAACCCACTTTGCCTTTCTGTTCCTAGAGTCCACTGTCAATCCTGTCTTTTTCATGGAGAGTGTCCATGTCCTATAAAGTCCATCCTGAGAAAAGCCTTGGGAAAGGACAAGAGTCCAGCCTCTCCAGACACATGAAAGGCATAAGTATCAGGGTGGTCACTGGGCATATGCCGGCCGTATCCAGTTGCTGAGGCTTTACTTGGCCCTCTGGGTTCAAGCAACAGAATATACCTTCATCATCTCCCATGTTGCTCTGGTATGCCACATGGCTAAAGGATACACAAAGTTTCATTTAATCCGAGATGTACTGTTATTATTATTATTTTTTTTAGGATAAGCAATGTAGTCATTCCTGGAGGAACTAAGGGAACAATTCAGAATAAAAACATGGAACTGTTTTTATTTTTTATTGCATTTATATTTTATTGTATATGTATGTTTTTATTGTGTGTGTATATATATATATACAATAAAAATAAATTAAAAATATATTTTGTACATTTTTTTAAATCTCAGTTATAATCCCGGTGGACTTTCCACCACCAATTCACCCACATGCCATCACCATAGTCCCATGTACTTTTATCTGTAACTGAGGGCCTATAATCAACTTATCCCAAACCAGAGGGGCTTCATTTGCATCAGTGGTGGGTGCTGAATACGCGAGGCAGGAGGCAGGGCTAAGAAGAGTGTGAACAAGTGAACAGTCTGGCAGCTGCGCCTGCCTCTGGAAGTCACGGCTCCTCCACTCTACCTCAGTCTGCCTTCACGTCTGCCTTTCCTGTATTCTGTTTTTTTCATCTGAAAATCTTTACCTCCTCAAGAACGAAGGTAAAATAAACAGTAGTTTCAAATCTTTTCCATGACACCTTTTACTAGGTTTTAATTCCTACTTAGAAAATTAGTGCTCAAGGCAATGGCACATATTAAAAATGAACCCCAACAGCAAGTATTAGAGACTAGGAACTCCACTACACAGTGGGTGGGGATGTAAATTGTGCAAACGTTACACAGTCTGGCTTAATCTTAAAAAGCAAAAAATGGAAGTATCATATGACCCAGCACCAAGAAAACATAAGATCCACAACTTCCACAGCAGCTCTACCGGCGGTAAGTGGGACTTGGAAGAAATCTACAAGTCCATCAGTGGATGACAGGATAAAGAAGGTGTGGTATAGCCATATCGTGGAATACTAGACAGACCTAAGAAAGGATGAAATGCAGTCATTTCTCAACAAAATAGAAGGGAACTGAGAGAACTTAGCAAAGAAAGTGAGAATGAGAAAAACAAATACCGAGCATGTAGCTAACAATTTGATGACATAAAATACTTCCACAAACTACTAGATGTCAGCATATAGCTTGGGGACTCAAGTTGAAAGGGAGTGGAAGAGAAAGGAGTAAGTTGATTCAAGGGGTTGAAAAATACATATGGGAAGTGTGCGGGATTATGGTGATGGCACACGGGTGACTTGGTGATGGAAAACCCGTGGGGATTACAATTGAGAAAGAAAAAAAATGTACAAAATGATCTAAATATAAACAGTCATAAAATAAAAAAAGAAAAAAAAAGAAAAATACATATGCATATATATGTCAAGAAATACATTTGTCCTGGTTTTCATCCCAAATACATAGTCTACATAACTTATTTTATATTAAAGTATATACTTAAATGTGCCTTTAAAATATTTACTCAATTGGATAATCACTAAGAGGCTGTTAACTTTCATATAAAAGTGAGGAAAAACATTTATATTTAAAGGTAACTTAATCGAAGCACAGATCGATAACAGAAAAAATAGAGCAAAACATGTCAGTTATAAACGTAAAAGTAAACAATTCAAGTTCTCTAGCAACACAAAAGAGAAAAGAATTCATAACGTCAATTTGAAAACTAAATACAAACAAAAATAGACAGTGCTTTCCCACTCCAAACCCAATGCCCGACACTACAAAGGCATGTACTTGCTCAGGATTAATAATAATCACCATGGCGATAACACTGTTAGCATTAACATGCACCGAGTGTCCACGTTAGGCCTGGCACGACTCCAAGCATGTGATTGTCAGAGGTGCTGGTGATTTCCACTCTTCGGTAGGAAGAGGTTAAGTGTCTGGGAGTAAAGAGAGGTGACCTCGTTCATGCCTTAATTCATTAGACTTCCATCTGAGAAGGTAGTTGACTCGCTTTCCCTTCTGAGTGTGTTTTTAAAGTCCTTGCTTTAAGGACCCCTCATTCACTCATAGATTCATTCATTTCAAAGCACTCATTTCACGCCAGCTATTCTAGCATCAAGTGACTATTTATATGTGTTTGTCCCAATACTGTGCTAACTTAGGAGTCAAAAATCCCTTGTTTTGAGCCCTCCCTGGTGGCGCAATGGGTTAGGACGCAGCACTGCAAGCTGGCTGCAGCCACTTCAGTACGAGTCCAATCCCCGGCCCCGAGGAGACCCACATGGTGCGGCAGACCTCTCCAGACCCGCCCGCTGCTCCCCTCAGCAGTGTACTTCATCAGTTGGCCTGTTCTGCTCCCCACTCTGTCTGTAGTGAATCTTCTCACCGCCCCTGCACCTCTGACCTGTATCCCAGTTCTGTATGCAAAAATAAATATTTTTAAAAAATCCCTTTTTCTCCATGCAGGAGCAAAGACACTGTCCTGACTGCTGGTACAAAGCAGGCAAATGATGAATGTTCACACATTTTATCATATTTAATACATTTTATTTTGCCAACTCCTCTTAAAGCACATTACGTGTTTAATTAGTTTTATTTCCTTTTACAATGATGATGTCTTATTTATTTGTCTTCACAATGTAATTAGTGTAATCTCTGTCTTTGTTTTCCCCTCGAGTCAGTTTAACACTTTCTCCTTTACATGATGAAATATTTTATGTTTCCTTCCAAGTTTTCTCCTAACGAAGTCCTTATTTTAATTCACATTCCCTGTACAGTGTGCTCTAAGACGATTTTATTTCAGCAAAATGTCACATCTTCCTCTCGGTACTAAGGCTCTCGTCTCATTTTACCATTGTTCCCTATTTTAGCTTAACGTCCTTTCATTTCTATTATGTGCTATGTGTTCCAAGTTTTATATCCCTCCGGCATTCATTTTAATAGAATTAGGAGAATCTATAAATAAAGGCAGCTTCTTAGAATAATGCTTGCATTCTTCTCCTCTCTCCCTACCCCCACTTTTGAAAAACTCACCAGTAGCCCAGGAGCTTCCTCTCTCAACAGAGTTTCTCCTATTCAAAGTCTATAGTTGTGTCTGGGACAGCCCCTGGGTGATACAGGGACTAGATTCCTGGGACACCCAGGCATAGGACACTGGTCAGAATACCTGCAGGTCGCCACTACTCAATTCAACAACTCAGGGGAGGTTGAAAATTCTATAGACACTCAATAATTCAAACCCTGCAACTAGGAAATCACTATAAGCAAGACAGAGAAGATAATTAGCAGCCAGCAACCCACACTACCACTGCTGTGCCTGCTGGAGTGGGGGGGTCCCGCTGCTGGCTTATCTCTCTTCTGCAGGAAGGTCCTGGAATTGCGGGGCTCCACTCCTCTTTACATGCATTGGGACACTTCCACCGAGATCCGAGAAGCTTCCCATGGAAACTAGCAAGTTGGGGATGCAGGGGACCACAGAAATCCTTCCAGATGCCAGTGTGACCCCAGATAACACCTCCCAAAAAAACATGCCCCCCGCCCCCAAGATTCCATGGAGATTTCTCTGACGTTGTCCTATCGCCCATTAAAACCCTAGGCTTCTAAACCTCATCTCTGCACACAAATTGATTATTATATCCCCAGGGACCACAGGGAATTCTTCCCAAATCCATCCTACTCCACCACTACCCCACGAATCTTTTCCTCAACATTTAATTATGAACATTTTCAAGCATACACCAAAGTTGAAAGAAACGGGCAGCACACACCCACACCCATCACCTGGATTCTACCGTTAACGCAGTCACTGCAATCACTCTATCACGTTTCTCTCCATCTATTCATACCTCCACCCCTCTGCCAATCCACTTATTTCTGGGGCATTCCAGAGTAAATCACAGTATCTGTGCACTTCCCCAACATAGCATTCTCCAGACATAGCATTATGGAAAGTTCAATATTCACTGATCAAATTCCTCTTTTGAAGTAAAATTTACAGGTGGCAAAATGAGTAAATGTTAATGATACAGAGTGTGAGAAATGAGGACACCTTTGTAAACTAAACCGTTACCAAGATATAGAATGCAGCATTGACCCCCCAAAAGTTTCTCCAGTCAACCCTCACCCCTAGAGGTCAGTTTTTATTATAGCACAAATTGGTTTTGCCTATTTTAATACATCGTAGAAATGGAACTACCTAATTCTTTTGTGTAAGGTTTCCTTCACTTCATCAACAAGATGATATGTGTTACGCTGTCACAGAATATACGAGGTTCATCTATGGTGTGAATGCCAATTGTCCCACTCAGTGGCCTTGCTTGTCTGTGTCACATGTATTTACTCATTCTCCTACTGATGGATCTAAGAAACTTAAAACTGGGCTCTCCCTGGTGGCACAACAGTTTAAGGTATGGTCCTGTGACGCTAGCCACAGCCACTTCAGCATGAGTTCGATTCCCGGCCCCAGAGGTGACCCACATGGCACAGCAGACCAATCCTGACCCACCCACTGCTCCCCTCAACAGTGTACTTCATCGATCTGCCTGTTCTGCTCCCCACTCTGTTTTTAGTAAATCCTCTTACCGCCCCTGCACCTGACTTGTACCCCAGTTCTGTATGCATAAACAAATCTTAAAAAAAAAAAAAAGAAACTTAAAATTGTAATCATCAAGTTGAACCACCTGGAAACTCCATAATCCTCTGGCAAAAAAAAAAAAAAAAAAACACCAGGAGGCAACTGGCCAGGACTGCTAGAAAACCTGTGGGGGGTCAGGCCAATGGGTGATGGATGGATGCACTCCTTGCTTTATTCTCTCATCAAAGCCCCACGGCCATGAGAAGCCCGGTCAGGACAATCAACAAGCCATCTTTTGCCACAAAAAGCTGATGCAGAATCGAGCTGGACTGAGGTCCTGGAAAGGAATCTTAGGACAAAGACGTCATTTGGAATGGACTGGGCAGGTGTGGAGAGATGGGTGTTCCTCCCGGCAAGACCCACGTCCCTCGCTACAGACCATCTGTCCAGTCCATGTCTGCCCTGAGTCCTGCCATCCAGTTCATGCAGCCTGACAGTGGAATTCGAAGAAAACACAACGCCCAGAGCAGAGCAGCCTCGGCAAGTGCCCAGGCAGCTTCCCCGGCCCTGGGCAAAGAAAAGGCTCTCGGTGGCAGCGTCTGGTTAGTCAAAAGCAGCCCTGTGGAGGCCAAGGTGCTGGAGAGAGATGCCGAGAGGAAGCTGAGCGGCTGCCGGCACAGGGCAGGCCTGGGCTGGCACTGCCTTCAGGACAGACCAAGTACAAAGCACCGTGAGTGACTAACCTCGGGAGAGGAACCAATTGCTGGAAAGTAAAAGCAATGTTTCACAAGAAAACAAATTGGCTTGAAGATAGTATTTTCTGTAGTTCTTTCTATGCAGACACTGAACTTCTGACACAAGAAGTAAACAGAAACCCCCGCCGGGGTTCTCCAGGAGTAGGAATCAAAGTGCAGAGCGGAACCACTGCCCTGGTTAGATCTTAGGAACTTGCTCAGAACAGGAACGCAGTTCAGACAGGGGTCATATGAGGGCTGCCAAGTGCTGGCCCCTCACAGGCCTCAGACAGAAGGTCTCCGAGCGTTGGTGATTCCATACCAACCCCCAGGGTTTCATTTGGGTTTTAAGATTCTTTAGCCTGAGAAGGAATCAGTGGGTTTTACCATGTTCCTGGCGTGGCCAAATATCAAAGAAAGGCCGAAAACCACATTCCTTGAAAAAACAAACCAAAAAAAAAAAAAGGAAAAACCTAGAAAGTACGAATGAGTTCATTTTATACAAGGACGTGGAACTCGACAGGAACAGAAAACATGCCATCCCACAAATGGGCTTCTGCATCTTGTGCTAAGATGAAGGGCGGTGAGGGTCGGCAGAGTTGCGCTACATAAACTTGCTTAAGCTACTGAAACAAATCCCACTTCTTGTTTGTGGCTAATGGCATCGCATTCCTGCAAATGGGAAGTTAAGTGATGTGCGTTAAGAAGACTTAATGAGCTGGGTCCTGACGGGTGACTTTGACGGCAGGGCAGAAATAAGTTTCCGTTTCTTCTCTCCTTTTTTTTTTTTTTAACAGAAATGAGGCTTTCTCAAAAGGAACACAAATAGGGATTTTTGTTTGTGTAAACTTTAAAAAAAATCAGCCGAAGATCAAGATGTTCATGAGACGGTGTGCAGAGGCGGCCAGAATGAACTTAGTTTTCCTCATTAAAAATCCACCCTCAGACAGACACACCTAAGTAAACGCCAATTGGGACAAGGCGGCCCAGGTCCAAGGACATGGGGCCCAACTGGGACAAAACCGCACAGCGCTGCCGGCCTCCTGGAGAGGACAGGCAGAAGCTACAACTGGCGCCGAGGCTCCGTCCCTGGGTGCAACGCCAGCCTGCAGCATCTTTGCAACTCAGCGCCTCTGCGGAGCCAGGCTCCCAGCCAGCACCCCATAAATACTTACTGAATCAAAGCAGCAGCACAGGAATTCCTCGGGCCTCTCATGACATCAGGGCACTCACCCGGTTGCTCAGATGCCCAGCACGCCCCTCGCTGCTCCTCCTCAGGGCACTGGTTACTCTCCCAGGGCCAGCACCACCACCTGCTCTCCAGGAGCCTCTGCCCTGGCCCGCCCGCCCGTCCAGGCATCCCCTGGGCCACACCTCCTAGGGCTCAGTCAGTGGGAAGTGCCAGAGGGAGGCTGCACGCTTCACAGCTCCAGCTCCCTTGGGCTGGGCTCACCCCACTTTTGCCCTCTGATCCTTTAGCCCAAGACAACTGGGCCCCAGTAGACCCTCATGGGTTCCCTTGTCCCTGCTCACTCCTGTGCAGTAGTCTTTTGGGGTGAGTCTCTTTACTGAGCCACCAAAGTAAGTTGTTTTCCCGACGACACAAACACTGATGTGGCATCAAGATACCCAAGAGACCTCTGTCTCTGGAAATCTTGGGGGCTCTTCAAGGTCTGGTCCAATGTCACTGGCCTCCAAGCCTTCCCATATTCGCCCCATGAACGCCAGCCTCACTCTCCACTGTTCTCCTAAATCACTTGGATTCTATCTCAAGATTCCTTTCACTATTCCTCTTGAAATAGTCACTTAATAGGTAAGGTAAGGACCCTACCTTTTCCATTCTCAATGACACCAAATGGTGATTCCTAAGTCTACAAACAAATTAACTGCAGATTTGGTTTCAAACACCCATCTGCATGGTATTCACAGAAAAGTAACAGGCAGGAGGGAGATGTACAATACATACACACACAAGAGATTAATATCCATGTAGACAGAGCCTACAAATCATTAAGATAAAAGCAAAACAACCCAATTGAAAAATAGGCAAAGACTATAAATAAGCAATTCAGAGAAGAATTAAATGACTAATCACTTGATGAGGAGGTGTTTCACTTTAGTAGTAACTGGGGAAGAAGCAAATTAAAACAACGACCAGATCTCATTTTTCCCTGTAAGAACTGGCAATTGATAATCCCCACCCAAGATTAGTGAGGGCCCTCTCACGCACTTCTGGGAGAATGGTGTCAAGTGGCCCCACCGGCCTGGTGAAGTGCCTGCCTGTGCCCAACAACTTAACGCGTGTGTCTGCTTCACTTCAGCTGTTTCTCAGTCTCTGCGGCCAGACCCACGGAGTTCAAATCTAGGCTCTGCACTTGGGAGCTGTGTAACCACAGATAAGTTACTTAACCTCTCTGTGCCTGCTTTCCTCATCTACACACTGGGGATAACAGCAGCATCTACCTTGCCACATTTCTAAGATGAAATGCATCAATACAAGGAATGCACCTGGAAAACTACCTGGTGAATCATAGGGGCAGGTAGGGGGCTTGTGATTGTTCTTTATTACTGTAACTATCATTTGTCTTTGCTATGATATATCTCCCAGGGATTCCTGTACATGTAGAGAGAGGCATGAATAAAGATGATCACTGAATGCTGCTGCTCTAGTAGAAAGAGAGTGGAGGCAAATCAAATAAACACCAATAAGTACGTGATATAATGTACATGCCACAGCCATACAGCTTAAGACATGTTTAGCAAGACTGCCTTCATGTAAACAATCACCACATCTCTCTCTGTATACCTGTGAATACCTATGTCTGAAAACGGACATGGCATCTGGGGAAGGAGGACTACATGGGAGATGGGATGGGGGGAAGGAGATCGAAATTGTCCTTTTAATGCATGTGTATTTACAGAATATACATGTCATTTTATAAAATAATGAAAATGCCCAATAAAATCTATCTAAGTTGCGCTAAGTCAGTGGTATCAAGTCCTCACCCTCTGCAAGGTCAGTGATGCAGGATGGGGCGGTACTGGGGTAAGTGAGGGGGTGCCGGGCTCCCCCAGCTCCCTGCCCAGTGCCAACACTCCAGGCCACTTCCCAAGAAGCTACGAAGTCTCCACGGACCTAAATGTCAAGGACAGATTAAGTAACGGGCCAGCCTCTAAATGACAGGCAGAGCAGCCTTGGCGAAATCCGCCACAGATTCGTTATAGACTTGGCAGGGACAAGATGCAATACGGTGCCATCCTATGTGTATAAGACATGCGTGTACAGGTGAGTGTGTGCCTCAAAACACTCTCAGCCATGTGAATGAGCACGTGTGCGCACACGCAAATACACAGCAGTCCCCTTCGGCATGAGGTTTCCTGTGGCTGGCCACTGTGTGAAAATATTTAGTGACACATTTCAAGAAAGACCACATTCACCTAATTTTTATCACAGTCTATTGTTCTAAATGTTTTATTAGTTTTTGCTGTCACCATCTATCTTACTGTGCCTCGTTTGTAAATTAAATCTTATCATAGCCCTGCATGGGTAGGAGAAAATAGCCTATCAGGTCTCTAGGCTTTGGTGTGACCCCCAGTCCTACTAGGGGATCTTGGGACATATGACGAGCGTGTGTGACACACACATATGCAGGGTTTTGTTTTTTTTTTAAAATCTGCAAGAACGTGCTCCAAAGTGTCAGTGACTACCACTGGGTGTTGAGATGACGGCTTCTCTTTTAGGATTTTTCCTTGCTCTTTTCCAAGTTTTCCAAATTTTTCTCAATACGTACATTCCTTTTGTAGTAAACTATTAAATAAAAATGCAACTCAGTTCACTTTAAATATCCAACTGGCTTTATTAAATGATTCATGAACCAGGCAGCACCCCAGCTAGAAGGGGAAGCGCAGGTCTCGGGCCAGGAGGAGGGTGGGGCGACATTACCAGCCAAAGAAAAGAAAGACACTGTCAGGCAAAGTCACATCCTGGGGGCGGGGGGGGGGGGCAGAGAAGGGGGTCTCGCATGTAGACAACGCACTCGAGCTGACCAGCAAACCCTAGACTGACTGGCTTAAATTTCTACTTTTGGGGCGAGGCTGAAACTGCAGTGAGGGCAAGTGTGACATCTTGGTGGGACTGGGACGAACAGCTCCACTTGGGGCCTTTTTATAAAGAGCACGCCAAGAAAAACATAGCGACATAATTGAATACACCCATTTCTGCAACCTGGGCCCTCCTTAAACCCCTTTTCTCTTCTGGAGTTCTGCTTTCTAGATGGATGTTTGCTGCAACAGTTGCACTCTCCTGTCCAGGGCTCCCCAGGACTGGCAGTTTGGGGGGTGGGGTGTCCAAGGGACGCTCCCAGCCCTCGACACGCTGACTCCAGTCAGGCTGCTGTGATCGCTTTCCCTTCCTGCACAGCCTGGCCTTGGAAGCGAAGCCTCAGGCACCAGCCTGATAAGAAGGGAGGGTCGCAGGGACGATGCAGAGACCTCCCCACCACACCCCTTCATTCTCAACCCTCCCTCTGCCTGGACTGTGCCCTCTGCCACCAGCCCAGCAGCCACCGGCTCTCCACAGCTCCCTAAGGTGGGCCCTGGCGTTGCCTCTGTGCGAGTCCCGGGCTGAAAGCCTGTTTCTGTACTGAGCTGTAGTGACGGACTCAGCCCCCCAGGTCCCCGTTTGCACATCTGTGGACCGGGAAACAGAGAGGCATCTGGGGTGACAATCAGATAGGCGCTTGGTGAACATTAAGGATACTGCAGGAGCCGGCTGGCGAGAGTCGCGGTGGGGGACTGGAACCCGGTCACGCAGTCACCCCGTCTAATGAAACACAGTCAGAGATGCATCTGGGAGGTGGTGTGGGGATCTGTGAGCAGAACTGGGGGGTAAGCAGGGGTGCCAGGAACTAGGGGCCAGGAGATGACTAAGAAAAAAGACACTGACCGTGAGATGCTGGGGTCTAGTGGGGAGACAGACCTCCCAGGACCACAGCGCTCAGTCCTCCCGGCAGGCATCAGTAACACCACCGGTCCTGAAGGTTCTCCGGGTAGACCACGTGTTAGACGGACACAGAGCAGGTGTGGAAGGAAGAATAGGCCTACGGAGTCTCCAGAGTGGCAAAGGTCAGGCATGGGGCAAGCACTTGGCCCAAGTGAGGGGTTCCAATGTGCGGAGCAGGAGAGAGACAGTTTGCACCACAGAGGTCACAGTGCAAGAGCCTCTCCAGATTGAGAGCGAGGCAAGGACAGACAGCATCAGGTTCAAGGCTCTGGAGCACCATCTGGTTGGCACTGACAAATGGCCTGAGGGGTGGCAGTAACCCAGCACCAAAGGGGTGGGGGGCACAGGGCTGTGGAGAGAGACAGGAGGCGAGAGTTCAGTGGGGCCTGGGGTACGTAGACACGCAGGAAGGGGGAATCCAGAGTGATGGCCTGGTTTCCACCTTGGGGGACAGGAATGAGAAAGTGTGGGCAGGGCGTGGGCATCCAGCCTCCAAGCCGCAGGGGACCGCGGGCCTGGCCTCAGAGGAGAGGGAGACAGGATACAGGCCCCCTCTGACAAGTCCTGGGACGGGACTTCCCAGCCTGTGCGCCCAGGAGGGGTCTGAGAAAGTCACAGGGTGGCTCTGGTGGAGTGAATACAGATGATCTCTGAGAGCCGTCAGTACCAGGCTTTGAAGCATAAGGGGGAAAGTCTGGAAACAGAGCTCCTTCCAGACCCAACTGCGACGCTGGACGTGGATGTATCCCCCCCAGTGGCAAATGCAGCCTGGCTCACTGCTCAGCGCTCCGGAAGCCTGATCCAATCGGACCGTCTATTCCCACTGACTCATCTACCAAAGACTCGGAAAGTGACGGATGTGGGCCGGGGGCAGAAATTCAAAAGGCCCCACGGAGGGCGCGGGGACTGGAGTGATGGCCGTGTTCTGGCCTGATCCGGCGAGCGGGTCCGAGTGCAAGCGGGCGGGGCTGACATCGCCCCGCGAGCACGGCTGGTTGGCACCCCAGCAGCCAAGGGGAGACAATGAGACTGTTTCTTCCTCTGGCGGTGCCACTGTCTTGACACTGAGGGCATTGATGGGCTGGTTACCATGGGAACCTCAGCTGCTGAGCCCATCCCAAGGATCCTAAGGCTCCCTCCCGACAGCTGACGGCTATTCATCCCAATGCTGCGCAGCCCTGGGCGGAGGGCCCTGTGCTGCTGCCAGGTCTTCACAGGCCTCCGAGAGCGGGGTACCGGGGCGGTGGGCATCACAGCACCACGCTGGGTGCAGCTGGGCTGACCTGGAGGCAAACCAGAGGGCCACAGGAAGGTCTTCGATGCATCAGCATAAACCCGGGAGGGGCCCGCCTACCCAAAGTGACTCCCCAAAGCACGGATGAAGATAAAAAGTGTGCGTGGAGGCCCTCCCTGGTGGCGCAGCGGGTTAAAGCACTGCACTGAGAATCTAAAGCCGCTTCCACATGAGTTCGATTCCCGCCTGCCCCGGAGGTGACCACATGGCGTGGCAGACCTCTCCTGACCCGCCCGCTGCTCCCCTCAGCAGTGTACTTCGTCGATCTGCCTGTTCTGCTCCCCACTCTGTCTCTGGTGAAGCCTGTCGCCGCCCCTGAGCCGCTGGCCTGTACCCCAGTTCTGTATGCACAAATAAATAAATCTTTAAAAAAAAAAAAAAAAGTGTGCGTGGCGATGGGTCTATCACAAAACGCCCCGCCGGGAAACTGCTCACACACGCACAAATGCTCATAGCCGGCCTCTGCTTGGGATGGGCCCACAGCTTCCTGCCTCTGAGGGCCAGCACAACACACTGGAACACAGGAGGCTCCTGGCGTGGCTTCTGGCCACAGAGAAGAGGCAGAATTGGAACTGATCTTAGAAAGCACCCAGGAGCAACGGTGGGCTGAGACAACAGGAAGTCGATGCACAAGCAGCAATGGACAGGCCGACGGGAAAAGTCAGGGTGACCGGGGTTGGGAGTTGCAGAAGAAGGACATGTGAGCTGGGTGCGGACATCCTGGCAGACCTGTGGGAGGAGGGAAGGAAAGGAGCTAGCCAGCGGGACTGGGGGAGCCATTCTAGACCCGGAGCACACAGACAGAGCAGGCGAGGGAGGAAGAGCTTGCACAGAACTGGCTGGGGCCAGCTCGAGGCAGCCAGGTGGCGGCAGGAGGGCCTGCAGCAGGGTGGGCAGGTGAGAGTGGACATCACAGGGAAGAAGCAGGAGCAGCTGGAAGCCCGGCAGGAGGCCACCAAGATGGCATCAGGATAGGCAGGATGGGACCGGGAGGTGGCAGAGACCAGGCATCTAGCCCAGGCCTGCGTGAGGCCTTGGTCCTTCTGCAGACAGGTGCCAGGACAGAGGAGACCTGCGGCCGAGGACCATGAGTCTGGGTGCTAATGAGCGGTTTAAGCCACTAAATGTGGCATCTCAGGAAGACCGGAAAGAGTTGTGCCGCCCCCAGAGGCAGGGATGAAAGTTACAAAGCTGATGAGAAGGAGCCAGCACAGATACTCTGGACAGAAGCACCGTGAGCGCGTGAGCACACGAGCCAGGTGGAGGAAGGACAGACAGCGGTCGGCGTGGTCCACGGAGACACCCGTGTCAGCCACAGCCACGGAAAAGCTTTCTCTTCCAGCCTGATGGCGGGGAGGCCGGGAAGAGGTCCATCTGTCAAAGGTGGGGACAGCGGAAGGTGAGTCGGAGGGTGAGGCCTCCAGCCTCGCCTGTCAGCAGTGTGCAGTCTGCAGCAAGTCAAACTTCACTGGAACTGAGGGCTGCCCCCAGCTAAACAGCCGCGTAGTCTGCGGGGTGGGTCAAGCTCCCGGAGAGATGCACCGGCCAGAACACACCCTGGGTGCAAACAACATCAGGGCTGCCGGTCAGAGCCAACACCATGCCAGTCTCAGAGTCAGGACAGCACAACTCAGCAGCTCCCTAGGGGCGGGGCGCTCAGAGAAAGAAGGGGAGATGTGCCAGTCACCTGGCTCAGACTGGAAGGTCCAAGGAATGAATAACTTTTTGGAGGCAAAATCTGTGCATCGCTCGGAGGCCCAAACAAGCCCGTATAGGAGCAGCTACCCTGATGCCACCGAAAGCCCCGGGCTGGGCAGGGGCCTCTGGCGATGCCTTCAGGCTCCCCGGCCCATCAACAGCTCTGCGTCTCTGATTTGCACTCTTCTCTATCAGAGAAATTCAAGCCCTTCCAGAGGCCCAGAGAGCTGAGACTTCCACCCTGCCCTGATTCTGAGCTCCCCTTGCACAGGGCCTTCTGGAGTTCTCCTGGTTCCCAGCGCTGTAGTGCAGCCACCCCCGCCCCGTGACTGTGGAGGGGAGTCCACTCCAATAAGCCCTGTCTGCTAGAAATCTGTTTCCACAGGAATCGAGATGTCAATCAAATGGGAGGCTGCTACAAGCCTCAGCCCCAGCCCTGTCTGCTCCCCCAGCATCCACACAGACTCCCCCGCCCCTCCCAGGCTGGCTGGGCATGTGCATGCCTCTTGGCTCACGGGGTTAAAGCAGGTCTCCTACCCACAATCACTACCAGAGAACTAGGTCACAGGTGACTTGTACGAGGTGGCTTCCCCCTCGTCCTGCCCAAGCGGCCAACACCTGGGTTGGAACAAGTCCTGGTCCTTTATTTAACAGCTGCTTAAGCTCCAGCTGCTTTCTTGATGTAACAACAAGCTGTCTGCAGCGTGACAATTTCCCTCCGCTGACAAGAGTATTTCGCAGGCCCACCTGAATTTGGGGCCAGGTATGTCAAGCTCAGTAGCTATTTTAAGTGAAACTATTTAAGGCAAGTTCAAAATCATTTAAGGCTCTTAGATCTTTGAGGGCCCTGGCAGCCAGCCTGCCTTTTTATGCTCAGACTCAGAACCAACAAATGAGCTCAATACCCCAGGCAAGTCAGAAAGGCCCTGAACCAACAGCACCTTTGTGCCACGCCCAAGATAAGCAACACTCCAGGAGCTGCAGACAGAGTTGCCGTGGTAAGAAGGTCTTGTCTTTTCCACGTAAACTATTGGCTTTTCCTGGGAGTCACCAAGGTCACAGGTGATAATAATGTAGGCTGGATGATTGTCAAAGGGCTACAGGTTAGCATCAAGCCACCTCTGCCTCTGGATGACGCCAAGGAACAGCCTGGCTGACAGAGATGACAGGGCTGGGAGGCAGATGGCTGGGCTCTGGGTCCAGCTCTGTCCACATAGCCCTGGGGTCAGCAGTAAGGATCTGTTTCTCTAGGTCACCATTCCTTGGCAGCGCTCAGCCCAGCCCGAGGTCTAAGGCTTCTCGCCCAGGCCCAAGACACCTGTATGACCACAGATGTGCTTCAGGGGATCTGGGAACCGTGGTGTGTACATGATGTGAATCTTTTTCTCCCCCTCTTTGGAGTCTTGGTAACTTTTTAAGATGTATGTGTGTGCACAGGTGTGTGTGTACAGGTGTGTGTACAGGTGTGTGTATAGCTGTGTGTGTACAGGTGTGTATGCAGGCCTGCGTGTACATGTACCTAGGCCCGTGCACATGCATGTGTATATGCAGGTATAATTCTGATACAAAGACAGGTGTGAAAAGCTTAAAGAATTCTCGGCAGAGTCCTTCCTGGTGGTATGGTGGTTAAAGCGCAGCACTACAAAGCGAAGCGAGCTGCAGCCACTTCCGCAGGAGCGCCACCCCCGCCAGGGAGGGACCCACCTGGCGTGGCAGACCTCCTGTCTCAGAGCCGGCTGCTCTCCTCAGCAGTGTGCTTTGGTCAACCTGCCTGTTCTGCACCCCACTCTGTCTCTGGTGGATACTCCCACCCCATACCTCTGGCCTTGTAGCCTGGTACTTGTTTGCATAAATAAATAAATCTTTTTTAAAAAGAATTTTTACATGTAAATATTTTATTATAACTTAGAAGTTGAGCATCTCTATCACCATCCCCATCGTCTTGACACTTATATAAAATCATAATTTATCATAATTTATTCTGTTTTACTTTGTGCCAATTATTTATGGGGGGGTGAGTTGGTAAAGACAAAGAAATGGGAACCCTAGCGGAGATATTTATTTAAGATTGAAATTTTTAACTCAGAGTTTCTGGCTCTGACCATTCTGGACTGAATATAAGCCCTTCTCCTTTTTTTTCCATAAGAAAAGATAATGAGAAACACAGCTCTTAATCAAAGCAGGGAGATTAATTTTTTTCTATATGCATATTTGTTTTTAATTATTTTAAATGTTCTTACATGTTCATTTTTATACATTTTTATTACTTTATTTTATTTTATATATTTTACATCATTCTTCATTTTCATACAATGGATGCTTTATCCTCTAGTGTATAGTCCCCGTGACTCTCCCACCACTCATTCACCATCACCGAGTCCTTTGAGCTCTTCCCACCCATTTTGATGCAGTTTCCTCCTTCTCCGCCTCCCAAAGAATGTTTCTGGCTTATAGTTGCCTGTTGATTTCGATTTTTACTTTGTTATAATGACTTTTAAAAAAAAGGAATTTTAGGGCCCTCCCTGGTGGCACAGCATTAAGAAACTAAAGCTACTGCACCATGAGTTTGATCCCCGCCCGCCCCTGAGGTGACCCACAGGGCGAGGCAGACCTCTCCTGACCCGCCCGCTGCTCCCCTCAGCAGTGTACTTCTTCAGTCTGCCTGTTCTGCTCCCCACTGTCTCTGGTGAATCCTCTCACCGACACTGCACCTCTGGCCTGTACCCCAGTGCTATATGCATAAATAAATCTTTAAAAAAAAGAAAAATTTTAGGCATGTACCTATATAGGTGTATTAAGAATTAGAACACTGCTGATAATGTTTAAAATTCCTCTCCAACATTTCTTTCCCTTCCCTCCCTTTTAGAGACTATAACCTAGTAGAATATGATGGGGGTCCTTTCGGCCCATGCTTTTTTCTTTTTATTAGATGTGCACACATTTATCAATAACACAGAACTTCTCAATGTTACCTAAACACCATCATGGTGTACATCTGCAACTTGCCTTTTTCCTCAACATTATTTTTGAGATCAAAAGATATGCATGCTTAATTGGTTAATTCCATTCTCATGACTGTATAATATTCCATGGTGTAACACTTTGATTTATTTCTGCATTCTTCTACTGAAGGATACTTAGGGTGTGTTTCCCTTCATTGAAAAAAAAAAAAATGCCTTGAGAACATTCCCTGTGCACTTGGGCAAGAGTTTCCAGTAGAAGTCTAGATGTGAATGTGCTGATGCAATTCAGCTTCACCACGACTGCCAAACTGCTCTCCAGAGTAGATTTATCCCCATTTCCACTTCCGCCAGAGGCATCTGAAAGCTCTCACTGCTTTACATCCTGGCTAATGCTTGATACTAACACGTGTCCACAGTGGCCAACCTGACAGGTGTGAGATGGCACCTGATGGTTGCCCTGAGTTGACCTGCCCCAGGAACTGCTAGGAAAGCAGTCCCTCCTTGGGCTCTCTGGCCATCTGGATTTCCTCTCCGTCGAAACCCCAATCATATACTTCCCCATTTTTCTGCCCTCTCTTGGTCCTGTTTGTACTGGTAAATGCAGTAACCTCTGTACCGATCTGTTTGTTACACACTATAAATGCCTGTCCTAGCCTAATACTTGCCTTCTAATCCTGGGATGGTCCTTCGTTACATAGAACTTTTACTGAACACATTAATCTCTACCCATTTAACTGGTCGTTGAGTAGCTTGTTTAAGAAGTCCTTTCTTCCAATAGCATCAGCATTCCACTACTGTTAATTCTAGAAGTGTCTATCCATCTGGTCTTCCATTCTCTCTGGGATAAACTGTTGTGCCTGTGGTATGGGGAGCTGCCTGTTACCCCAACAGGAGAGTCTCTTCTTCAGTACCTTTCATGGCATTACCATCCTCCCCTGGCCATTTGTTAACTCTTCTGCTCACACGTACCAGTTCCCATCTGAGCCCGGGCTTGAGTCGACTCCACGGATGGGTGGAACCCTCTGGATCAATGTCAAACGTTGGGATCACCCACGCTTATGCTAAGATTTGCTCTCTGCCAGCACACACTCCCTCCTGTTCCTCCTTTCTCAGAGTCATCCCAGGTATCCTGGGCTCTTACTCTTCCACAGGAAATTTAAAATTCGCTTGTGTGATTTCATATTCCATAAAAAAATCTCCTGCCGACACCTCAACTAAATTACACTGAACTGGCAGATGAATTGGGGGGGGGGGGCCTGGGATAATCAACCCTCCCATCCATGCATATCTCTTCATTAGTCAAACCTTCTTTTTTTCAATACTTCTTTCAAATATTTTGTAATGTTCTCCCTGAACATCTCACATTTTTTTAGATTTATTTCTTACACCTAATAGCTTTTACGCCAGACTGAATTATAATTTTGTCTCTCTTCTGAATGTTGCTGTTATGTTGGTAACTACTGTTGGTCAAGCAACTCAACTTAACTCTTATTAATTACAATAGCCTCTAGATTCTCTTGGATTATCCATGTCAATCAGTCATGTCATCTCTCAATAGTGACATCTGACTCTTCCAAAAAGTTTTTCTTTTTAATGGTGTGGCTTTCTCTGAAGGCTCCAGTATAATGACGAGTGAAAAGATGGGCAAAAAGGGGAGTATTTTGTCTTTTCCCTGAAATGCATATTCTTCAGTGGCAAGGATCCAGAGTCTGTATCCAACTCTGAAAGAGATTCATGATTCCAGAAAGGGGGTAACCAGCAGTCTAAATGACCTCAACCACGTAAACGAAACAGAATCAGGTATGAAAGAAAGTGAAACAGCCAAGCCAGAAGCTAAGGCTATGCGAAGACCCAAGGCAGTGAGTCAGAGCAGGTACCAAGCCTACCTCTAATTGCTCTTTAAGGGCTTGGGGAGACTCACACAAAGAAGCCCTTAGACCAGGGGAGGGTGCAGGAGACAAAGAGCAGGGAGCCTCATTGTCAGAGGTGACACACACACACTGTGTGGACACCAGAGGCTTCCATCCCTTGCTGCACCTCAGTTTACTCATCCATAAATCAAAGCTAATAATATCTACATCTTATTTATGAGTCACAAATTCTCCTGGCGGAAAAAAGCAAATAAGGTTTTTTAAGAGTTCTGATTGAGTAGGAGAAGTTGGAAGGCTCCAGGCCTTTTCCACATTAGCAGGGTGCTGGGGGAGGTGGGGGAGAAAAGCTGCATTGGGGATAGAGCACCAGGCCCCCCTTGAGTCATACAAGACAGGCCTCCCTGAGACAGCGCCTAGCCCCAACTGGTCCCTCAGTCTGTGACTGCAATGTCACCCCAGCTCCAGGCCTACTCAGCCAGTGACCTGGCTGTGTGGAGTCCACCCTGGCTGCACTGCCCAGAGATAGGGAGACATGAGACACTGACTCCGCAGATACCCCAGATGGAGGGGCTGCAGGCCAGGAGGAACTTCTCTCCCACCGGCAAAATGAAGACCGCAGACTGTGTGCAAGATTCAGCTGGGTGAGTGTGACAGAACACTTTCAAAGAGCAGACATTTTTGACTCCCAGGGACAAGAAATGGTGTGTGTGTGTGTGTGTGTGTGTGTGTGTGTTGGGGGGGGTGGCTGGGTCAGGCACACCCCTCTCTCCTGCAGTGTCTGGGGAGCTCACAGTTCAACCTCTGCTCCCCTCTGTTCTGTAATTATAGGAGCTAGAAACCCAGGCGCTTTGTAACTGACCGTGCAGTTAAAAGTCACTTTTAGCTAAAGACAAATCTCTGGGCCACCTGGGCAGAGCAGTGAAGTGTGGCAGAAGCCGGGGGGCCCTGGGAAAACAGAAGCATTGAATGGGGATGCAGCCCTGAGGAACACGCTCTTCAGTCTGGACCATCAGCCAGGCAGATTTAGGAACTACAGACAGAAACCAGCCCAGGCTCCCCAAAGGCAAATATTAAATCACAGGATGTCTGAAGAGACTTGCCTGGCTAAACTCTCTATGTCCAAAGGAGTGGATCCTCGCCACACGCCCTGAGCCGCCTGGAGGGGCACAGTGCCCACGGCAGAAGCTACTTTTCCGGAAGGCCACACATTTCACGTTATTGGCATCTGAGCTGGACTCCGGATGCAGACAAAATGGCATTTATATTAGGGCCGTACCACACTTTGCTGGCTCGGGTCATGGGTAATGATGAAACTAAATTTAACACTGCCTGGCACTGGGCTTGAGTTATGTGTCTGAGCTTCCCTGTCACTTCACCGGCTCCTCTGAAAGAGTAGTTTGTAGGACATTTGTTACGTGCACCAAGAGGTTCCCTGGTGGGACCACACACTTCAGCCTGCCGAGCCTGCTCCACTGACTGTAAATCAGGGCGGTGCAGAGCCCCCACGACCCCCACCCCCCACCCCCAGCGGCGATGCCACCGGCTTGGGGCAGGAAATAGAGACCTTCCTTGGAGGTCCTTTGGAGTTATGCCTCCCTGCCTAGGGCTGTCCTCTCTTGCTCACCGACAGCGCGAGTGACATCTGAGGCCACCAGAGGTCTCCAGGTTCACGGGCCAGGGTCACACCCCCCCCTCCCCTCCCCGCCTGTGCTCTGCTGCCACACAGCACTGAATCATCCGGCGACCGCACGCAGAACACACGGCCACCGTCCCTACAGGTGAAGATCAGAAGAAGTAACTTGGCCAAGGTCACACCACTAGTTCCCACTAGTACGCAGAGAGCTGCCATTTCAGCCCGCGGCGGCAGCAGCTCAGAAACAAAGCAGTCAACGGGTCCCTGGGGAGACTGGAGTGGGGGGGGGGGG
>NW_004567136.1:6494083-6525157 GCF_000260355.1 Condylura cristata | reverse complement strand
GCGGGCGGCGGCCGCGGGGAGGCCCGAACGCCCCCCACTGGGGAACTTCTCTGCAGACTTTAGGGCTCCCGGGACTCGGGCCCAGGTGGCCTTGACCCCAAAGGTCCTGCTGGGAGCCGAGTTCTGGGGCGTTTCAGGTGAGTCCCCATTCCCAGGCGGTGGGCTCCCCAGCGACCCCTCCCCTGCCAGGGCGGGGAGTCCTCCTGCAGGCCTCAGACTCCGGGATGGGTCCGAGAGGCCCGGTGGCCCTGCTGGCCGCAGCGTGGGACCGCGGGGTGGCCAGAGGTCTGGGCGCTGGGAGAAAGAAGCTGCAAGGTGAGATGGTTGTGGTCTTGTCCGGAGCGCGACCGGCCACATTGGAGGGCCACATGGTAGGGGGCAGACATCTGACAGATGAGCCGGATTCAGTGAATATGCGGGAGACACCTAGCCCCTCCCCCCCATGCTCTGCCGATGAGCCCCCACACCCCACTTCCATCTGTGGGCTGCTTGCCCAGCGGAGCGCTCCACCTGTAAGTGTGTGGCCGCAGCCATCCGGCAGCGCGTTTTTGAGGCTGATGCCAGCTCTTGCCTTCAATAAGCTGTGGACAAACGTTTGTTTTGATGAGCCCAGGCCTGCCACGCGGTAGGTGTCCAAGTTTTTAGTGATTTAAATTTTTCTCCTCATGTTTTTTAATATTTCTCAGACTCCCCAACTAGGTTCCCTTGGGGTCTTTAGTTTGCATTTGGGTTGTTCTATTGGGGTAGCATTAGTCCTCCGTACACTCTACATGACACAGATGCCACCCCACGCACCCACCACCAACACACTAGTCTTGTGCCATAGTCGCTGGGTCCACACTCTCTCTCCAGAAGCCTCAATTCTAGACTTCTAGGACTTCTTACTGGTTTGGTTCTTTCTGACCCTTGGGCTTGCTTCTGTAGATTCCACGTATAAATAAAACTACTCGTTGTTTGAGGTTCTTCTTCTGACTTATTCCATTCAGCATCTTCCTTTCCAGTTCCACTCAGGTTGTCACAAATGGCAACAGTTCGTTTTTTTATAGCCCAGTCCTATTCCATTGTGTTTCTATGCCACATCTTCCTGATCCACTCATCTATGCAAAAAAAAAAAAAAAAAAAAAAAAAGCCCCCCTGAACTGGGACCAGTCATCGGGAAAGTGGGGAAAGTGAACTGAATGATCCTGTCCCTGCTGCCTGGTGCTACCTGGCGTCCCGGAGGTGATGATGGAGCTCTCTGGAGAAGCAGAGGAATCTCACCTCTCACACTGGGAGCACAGCAGTGGAGAGCGGCGAGGATGCAGGGTCTTCTCGCATCCCTGTGCTCAGCTGGTCATGACTGGCACTCTGTGGAAATCTACCCTTCACCCTGATTTCATACAAGAAGGGCAGCAAAGAGTAGGCCAAGGAAAGCCTTGAGGTGGAAAGGAAACCACTCCTCGGCTGGACAGTCTCTCTGGAATGTTCTAGAGAACTCGCCCCGTCTGAGACTTGGCAGGATGAGGGTGGGTGATAAGGTGCAGGAGGGCGTAGGGAGACGGCGGGATCGGTGGAACGGCTTCCCCTGGTCCTCTCCAGCCTCCTTCTCAGGGGCCCTATGGTTTCGTAACCCACATGATTCATCCTTTCTGCAGGCGTGAGTCATCCCGAACGGAGGTGGGAGAACAGGAGGCGTGGTGGGAGGCCCGTGAGGGATAAGCCAGAACCTTGTTCGCAGCAGCCCTGCCCGGGGCCCCTTGGAGCCGGGACTGACCTCCCACACCGCCTTCTCTTTTTACTTGAGATGCCACTTACCCTCCCCTCCTCTGGCAAGGTGGGTCTCGGCCCTGGACATACACTCAGGCTGTAGAATGCAGAGCCCTTTGTCCCTCCTACACACTCTGGACACTCCCCTGCCCCTGCCCACTTGACTCAAGGTCAGCACCAGACTGCCCTGAGGCGGAGGGCACACCAGCAGGACAGAAAGAGGAGCAGCGACCTGCTGACACTCAGGCCAGTCCCGGAGCAGGGACGCTAGTCTGAGTTGGTGCATGTGGCACCTGTGGGCCACAGACTGGCAGCTCCACCCTGGACCCTGCGTTGTCCTTCTTCAAGTGGGTGACCCTCTTCAGCCTACTAGGAAGAAGCACATCTCTCCTAAGGGACTGCCAGTTTTGACGAGCAGACAAGAGCTTCTCCATAGTAATTTAGCAGATTAAGGGATTCAGACTCAGAACAAAGAGGAAGTTAAAATGCACCTGAACTTTTATTTGGAGGGATCTGGGTTTATTCTATTAACAGATCTGGTCCTTTGGGGGCGAACTTTCCATTTGTTGTACAAATTCCCAGGCAGTATCTCTACTCCAGTGTTGTAGGAAGACCAGCTTCCCAAAATGAACATCCTCCATCAAATCACCTCCTGTGGGGTTCCTATTGATTTACACGGTGACAGGATTAGTTCAATCATGCCCGCCCTGGCCCTTTGCATTGTGATAGGATCTGTAATAAAAGCTGGCCGTCTTCCTGCAGGGAGGGGATTTACTACTGGCTGGGGCTCCAGTCGTCCAGATGGCTCTTGAGGGACTCACAGCTGGGATGTAAGGGAGAAGGGAGCTGGTGTGTCCCAATTTGAGACCTGGGGAAGCAAAGGACATGGGCCAGAAAGGTGCTTGCAGCCTGGTCCTGTTGCAGATGGGTTAGAAAATGCTGGTCCTGAGATGTGACATTTCTACTCGCACATTCCCAGGTCAAACAAGGGGAGGAGGCATCCCGGGGAAGATGTTATTAAGTTATTTGTCCTTATGCCCATAGCAAGGGGTGCCCTGTGGGCCAAGAAAAGCCCAATGCTGCCAGCCCACTGGCCAGCAGAAGACTTCACACAGCCTCTTGGGGTCTGCTGAAACAAAATCTGACCCAGAAATGGCCTCTATTTAAGCAACAGACTCTGCTCTCTTTTTGCTCAAAGATTGTGTCTTTGGAAATGTGCTGTGTTCAGTGGGCCTAGCGGCACCCCTGGAAGAATGTTCGGTGGGCAACACCTTCAGGATATTGGAGACAGGTGTGCGCGAGCAGTTAGCTGCACCCGTGTGCATCCTCCAGACAGTGGCTCTCACGCTGGGCACGCCAGTCCTGAGGTGGTCCCGGCAGCAGTGCCAAGCAGGAGCGAGCTGCAGAGTCCCTGGCTGGCTCAGCGCCTGGCGTCAGGTGAGCACTCAATAAATGGTAGCAACTGTGGTCACTACTGCCTCTGGGCACAGGGCCAGCCCTCAGTGGGGGTACAGGCAGGTAAGACTCTACCCATGCCTAATTGCACATTTTCTCACATTTGAGCACCCTTGAAATCTCACAACTGGGGTTTTGCCATCACCACTGGCCTGGACTGAACTGAGTTCTTCCGATTTTGCTTCTGCCACTCACCTGGGCCCCAGGTCCTGAAGCCCCCTGGAGACTACAATGGTAGTGTGACCCCAGAATGAGGGCCAGAGGTGGCCTGATGATCAGCTCCGGGCATTTCTCTGGATCTCTCCCTCCTTCCTCTAGCACTTAGGGAGAGTCTGGAGGGCTCCTTGCTGTCCCTTTGGGGGAGGGTTTACTTCTCCTGAGTCCTACATCGAGATGCGTAGCCTTTATTGTTGCGGTTTTACGGAAACTGCCCATGAATTGGGACCGTGAGACTTCCCAACTCGGACAATTTTTCTTCCTTAGTAATCCATAAAATACTGATGTATCTTCCAATTGAGCGTGTCTCCTAGTTCTGATGACATATGGTATTCCTGCCTTCAAGACAGATTGCAGTAAAGATACCTGTCTAATTCTCTCAAATGTATCTGACCTTTTTTTTTTATTTTCTTGTAGCACCATTAATATCCTACAAAACAGATACAGAGAAAGTGGCATTATTAATGAAAAAATGTTGGGAATCTTTTGGCAAACCCAAGGCTCTTTCATTGCCTATTTAATCTGAAATTTCAAATGCTTCGTTTCCATCCACAAAACACCTAGGTACTTTGGGCAGCATGGGGTTCAGAGGTGATGTGCCCACGCGGCTCACAGAGGCATTCCTTAGACCTGACAGTCCCTTCCCCAGACCCAGATAAACATACACTCACCCCAAGTCCCACCCAAAAGGTCTTCCAACTAGCAGTAGTAGGTTGGGGGCCTTCCCCTCCACTCCTCTGCACCCCACCTTCCACAGTGTATTAGTGCCTATTAATCTCAGCCGCCTCCTCCCTGTAGGTTTTGATTTATACTAAACTCTGCTCCTTTGTGGTGTGGGGAGAGGGCAGGGCGTGGAGCAGCTTGACGCCCTCTCCACGCAACGCCTCTCTGGATTGATACTTCCTTTTGTCTTGGACCCTCGTTGCTTAGGGAGAAGCTTGGGGATTGTGCCTCTCCTGTAGAACAATTATTCTAGACCTAACAATTCCATATCTCCAGGTCCTTTCATAAACTGCAACATGGAAATTCAATGTCAAAGAATTTGGGAGCAAAAAAAAAAAAGCAGAAACTCCCTAAAAAAGCTAACAACTCCCAACTGAGGACAAGAGCTTTTCCACTTACCTGATACCCTTTTTTGCTTTGGCTGCCAGGAGGCTCAGAGCTGCATGTGATGGAAAATCACAATTTGTGCAGTGAGCAGCAATAGGACTTCCTTGGTCACAGTCAGCACTAGAACAGCCCCCTGAAAGGAGCAGGGACAGTAAGCCCATGGAATAGGAATTTGGAGATAGGCGGGCTCGGGGTTGTTAATTCAGCAGTCCAGCCATATCAGGACCCAAGATAGCTTTTCTAGACTTTGCTGGCATTCTCTGTAGCCTAGAGAACTTATCTTCTCAAGATAGTCTGCAAGGAAAGAAGGGCAGAAATGCAGATACCCAGAACCCCTCAGGCTCCACAGGCCAGAATAGAGCCACCCACCCACCCCCTCTGCCCAACAATCATTGACAGGGGTTCGTAGTATCTTGGTTTGCTCCTGGGGAACATTCCTCTAGCACATCACCACACCCGGGAAGAGCGACCAGAGTTCGCTTTGAAGAGTCGCTCCGAGAGAGGCTGTTGGGAGGCCAGCCAGCAGTCACCCCCTCCCCTCTGACTCCTTGCATCGCCTTTCTAGGCCTCTGTTAAGCTCACTGTAAACCGCAAATGAATATTTATGGGAAGGAGGGAAGAAAGGAAAGACAGTAGGAAGGTAGGGAAAGGGAACAGGGAATAGTGAGGACAAGAGAAAGAATGCACCCCACAAAGTAAGTACACAACCAGTATTAAGGTACTAGGAGCCCCCCGCTGAACACACCCTCAGGGACAGCATCGCATATTTTTAAACCCAAACCCCAAAGCCGCGTATGCGTCCTACTCATGTTATCTAATCATCCGTGTGTGTGAAGACATCACTTGGGCTCCAGGATGAGTTTTTGCTACAAGACTAAGGCCAGTTCCCAGGTAAGTGTCCCTGGGACCATGTCCCCCCTGTTAACCAGGGTAAACAGGGGAGTGGGGTTTACAGTCCTAAGCGGGAAGAAGGAGACCTAGAAAACAATCCTTTCTCAGTCACCTCCTCGCTGTAAGTTTTGATTCACACTGAAGTCTGCTCCTTCCTGAGGGTTGGGGTGGGGGCTGGGGGGGGGGGCAGGGCATGAAGCAACTTGATGCCCTGGGAAGAGGCAACTGGTTTGGGAACAGGAGTGTCCATGCAGATCAGGGACTCTGCTGACCAGGACTCAATGAAGTGGCCGTGGCCTGGAGCTGCTACCTGAGCGCTCCCTGGAAAGTTCTGGAGTTCCCACCTCAATTTCTCTTTCCCCTCAAGGAAACCAAGATGGCAGGACACTTCTCTGACCTCCTGCCCCGGGGCCTCCCCGGCCCTCTCCAAAGCTACCCTCCCTGGCTGTCCAGGTCCCCAGAGAAGCCCACCCTCTGAGGGACACGGCGTGGGAACTGCCCACCCTCTGGACCACTGCTCATCTCCTCCTGCCTCAGTGGCACTTTTACCAGAGCTCCCCTACCCTGGAGAGGTGCCTCGCTTTTCCTGCCCTGCACCCCTCTCTGTCTCTCCTCCTGTCTTCACAGCCAAGCTCCTAGAAAGGGCAGTCACTGCACTCCCCGCAGGGAACCACCTGGGGTCTGGCTCTCTGTGGACTTGTTACAGGGCAGGAAGAGAGGGGCACCGCTGAACCCCTAAACCTGCCTGCTCTAAATAGGTTCTGCCCTGTGCCGCATCAAGATACAACATGTAAGACATTAATGAAAAGGGACTTTAATACAGTGAATATACAATACGGAAGACAGAGAATATAATGTTCAAATCAAACACCTGAAGTCACCCGTCCCCTCGTGGGTGAAAGTCCACCCAAAAGGGACTGGGCCAGAGCAAGGCCTGAAAGCTGCCACAAGCCTAAAGCACCTTCTGGCTGGGACCCGTAGAAAAAGGTCAGAAATGGCCAGACAAGTCTGGGAGGAAAAGAGCAATATCAAGGTGGATGCTGCCACAGTCACCTCCCCACGGGTCTCACCCACCTCTGTGTCACCCAGCCCAGGGCCAAGAAACAAGCACGGTGTCTCCATCACATGCTCCACGTGGCTTCCTCAGGGCTCCTTCTGGCTCTCCATCCTGCTCCCTTCTTCTCTTCTCCTTTTCTCTGCTCAGCTCCCCCCTCCTTCTGGGTGGGGCAGGGAACCTGGAACCTCCTCTTTTCCTGAGGACCCCTGTTACAGACGCAGCACCTGCAGCTGGAGAAGGACCGAAACCACCTGCATCCCGTGCACACACCCCGTCTTGGACGCCCCTCTTCTCGGGGACCTCTCAGCTTTCTTCCGCTCCCCCCGCCCTGCACTGTCACCCCCATGCTGCACTGAGCCCGTTGGTGATTCGCTGTCAGTGAATCTGTTGGTCTTTGCATTCCATTTGAATCTGGAGTCTGGTCACAGCTCTCCATTTCCACTGCCCCCTGGGCCCCACCTTCTCCTCTCATGTGGTGTGACTCAGTGGACCCCCAGTGTGCCCCATTCTGCCCCACCCCCTCAGATCGGCTTTGTAACAGCAGGCCACGCCTTAGCCCACAATGCCCCCGGCTTCCAGGCTCAAACACAGCAAAACCCATAGTCCTTACAACTGCTCAAAGGTCGCCCGCGATCAGCCCTCACCACACACAGTGGGGCTGACCAGACACCAGAAGAGCACTGAAGTGGACCATACAGGCTTCCCAGAGGAAATGCCTTTGAAACTGAGCTCAGTAAACAGGAAATAGACTGGAGCATCGTACGGTCCACGTAGGAGAAGCAAGTATTTGCCAGGGAGTGAACAGTGACCCTGGGGAAGGAGAAGCTGAGATGGAGAAGAAGGGGCCACCGAAGAGCAGCATGGTCGCCCCCCGCCCCAGGTGTGTCCCCCGGCAGTTACTCAGCTCCAGGCAAACGCCCACCAGTGGGGCATCGAGGAGAGGCTTGGTAGGGTGGGTGAGCTGGAGGAGGGCCGGGAGCACCACAGGGAAAGGGGGTGGTGGTAGACGAGACAGGAGGACAGCAGGAGGCCGGACTGTGACAGCTTCATCAGGAATTTGGACGTGATCCCGGGAGGAGGAGAAGGCTGAGGAGCGACACTCCCGCCTCGCCACCAGACTCGCCCAGCTGTTCTGCAGCCTTATTCACTGCGAGAAAGCCACACCTGATCCTTCGTCTATAGCTTTTTGCCCAAAACCCCCGCCCCGACCCCTGCTCAAACTCAGAGGGGTCTGCGCAGCATTGTGACTGACACCCCACCCAGGCCCTGCCCGAAGGCTCCCCCGGCACCCACAGACACTCATTTCCCTGCGACACTGGCGGTCTCTGACTGGCCCCGCTCTCACCTGGCCCCTCCTTCCACCCAGGTCCTCGTCACGCGCCGCAGGCTGTCCCGAGACTCTCCCACGTGGTGTCTGGCTCCCGGCCACGGCCCCTCGGCCCACTGTCCTGATCTCGGTTCCCAAGCATTCTTGTGACTGCTTAGACCAGTGCGAGGCTCTGTGGCCAACAGGGTGGAGACCGAACTCGGGGCCCAGCCCTCCCGGCCTGCAGCAAGCTGGCTGGCGCGGTCTTTCTTGCTCTGCAGGCCGGGGCAGCTCAGCTCTTCCAGTCCCTCCCAGCATGGCTTTCTCCACTCTCCTCCCGCACCCTCAGACTCCTGGCTGGCCTGTGCGGTGCGCCCCCTCCTCCATGAAGCCTTCCTCCCTCTCTGTCCCAAGGCAGAGCTGCTCACTTTGGCCACTCTGTCATGTTTCTGGTCTCAACTGTGGTGACTGATTGTGCAATTGAGGACCGAGGGGGGTTGGGGGGGGGCTGGGCCTTAGCAGCTGCTCTCATCTCCCGGGACTCCCTGGAACCCCTTTTCTTCACTCAGATCCAGTACACTTGTTCTGCTCTATTTAAGCAAAATAGAACCTCTGATCTAGTATTTTCCTATCGCATCCTCTTCCAGACCCTGGGAGAAGGGATTGGCTGGTGTGACCTGGGCGGCCAGGAATATCCATCCAAGTCCTAGATTTTTTCCCTATAAATCTGACAGCCAGCTAGAATCCTAAACTTCATTCCTCCCCAGTGATCTTTCTCTCCAACCTGGGTCCCAGTGACTTTCCTAATAGAAGAGAAGTTCTGGTCAGTGACCCCCCCCAGGGGCCAGCCGCAGCCTCTGGGGATGCAGGGCCCCTGGCAGTGACGTCCAGGGCTGGCTCTCAGTCTGTGCTGAACAGCTCTGGAGCCGGGGCTTGCTTGTCTGGGTCTGTGGGCGGGACCGCTCCACCAGGGGCCCAGTAGAGGAGAGGAGGGTGACCGAAGGTCCTGCAGGAAGGCCTCAGTCCTGGGGCAAGAGGGGTCCGAGCTCAGGGCTGAGTGTGGACTTCCACAGTACTCTCCGGCCACGCGACCTTGGGGAGGTCATGCATCCCCATGCCTCTGTCTCCTCCACTGTCATGAGACCAAAAATGATACCATGTGCTGGCGGGCAAGCTCACTTGCCCCTGCTAGCTGGCAGCAAGCCTCTCTGGGACGTGCGTCCCTGGCTGGGCGGACGCCAAGGCCTTGTGGGGACAGCAGAAGCGTGGGGGGCAGTGGGCGCTCTGCCCAGTTACATTTAAGCGCTACCAAAACCTAAATGTTTCCTGTTCTTTTGCTTGGATCTACAGGGTGGATTTAGGGCTTCCAAAAATCCACATGAGGCTTTTTATATACTAGGAACTATTTATAGTCTAAGCTCCCCCAAGCCCCTAACCCAGCCAAATCGTTCCTGTATATTTACTGTCAACCCAAACTCACCTGCCCCGCGGAGGTCACAGCTGCGCGATTCAGGGTCCCAGCGAGCCCCTCAATCTTGTTTCTCCAGTGGCAAGACCAGGGCTTCCTCAGTCCTTTACAGAGTCTGCCTTACTGAAACTTCAGCATTGCCTGTCCAATCGCCCCCTCGCTCCCTCCCCCCAAAGTCTCATTCCTGCCACTCAGTACTGTCCTTTTGAAAGGCTGAAAATTTGGTAACCAAACATTTCTGTGGCTCAACTGATTCTGTATCAGTTCTATTTTCTGGACAGAGGCCAATTCCCATATTCGTGGTCTTTCTTCTTCCGAGCCACTTCTCTCTCCAGTCTGTAAAACTGATCTTCCATTAGAAAACAGCCAAATGGGAATGCACCCTCCTGCCCACACAGGGAGTCATCGCGTGTCACGCGTGTCACCTATGACAGGTGTCCCTGTCATCAAGAAGAAAGCCTAATTCGGTGCTCATCTTTGGGGGCCTTCTCCCTCGCCGTCAGGCTCTGCGAAGACTTAGAGCAGCACACACCATGCTGGGAGGTGATGCCACAGAGCAGGTGGGGTGTCCAAGGGGAGCTGGACCCCTCAGGCAGCAGAGCACGGTGGCTAGAGCAGGCTTGAACTGGCCACCTGGATTCTCACTCCAGCTTGGCCACTTCCTAACTGTGATTTTGGGCAAATCACTCACCCCCTCTGGGCCTGCTTGTAACACGCCTAATTATCATGTCCACCTGGAACAAGTCAGGAAAGATACAAGATCTGGCCCGTCCCTTGTGCTTGGGCAAAATTATGGGAGAGCTACAGTTGTAAGATGGGAACTGACACCCTCTGAATGCCACTCGTAAGTGTGGATGGTGCTGAAAATATCTGTGTGTGCAGCTGTGTAAGTGCAGATGTGTTCTGGGTTATTCAGCTCTTGTGGACAGCCTTTCCACCAAAAAGAACGGCCCTCCTCCTCCCAGACCTAGGAGGAGCTGGGGGTGGGTGGTTGGGGGGTGGGAGGGCTGGTAGAAGGACATCAGTCCCTTGTCTGATAAGGAGGGAAACAGATAAGGAAGGTGGAAAGAATGGCCCAGGGGGCAAGATTCAAAATTTGTGGAGGCCTCTGTAAGGTTTTCCTGTACCTTTGGATCTCATTTGTTTTTAAAACCCTCCCTGTGGTGGTTTTCATTTCTCTATTTTTGCAGATTAGAAGGCCGAGGCTCAGAGAGAGGAAGGACCTTGACTGAGACCTCTGAACCTGGAGGCTTAAGTGCACTAGTGAAGGTTCTAGAGGAGCGATGGATTTCGGGTGAGGGCGGGGAGTGAGCACACAAGGAAAAAGCAGAAGAAGGAAGCTGAGAACAGCCCAGAGGTCCTGGTCCTTCCTGTCGAACAGCAGAGATGCTTGGGTGAAGGTCAAGCCCAGAGGCCTTGCCAGAAGGAAAGAAGAGCTCCCCAGCGGATCTACCCAGGGAGAGGGGAAACCCCAGTCAGGTCTGGGGCACACTGGTCATCAGGGCCAGTGGAGGCCTGGGGCCCAGCAGGTCACACTGTCGCCCCCTAGGGGAGACAGGAGGGAGCAGCTGTGCTCCAGGGGAAGCAGGGCTCCAAGCTCAGGAACCCTAGGGGCTCACCTCCGCCTCCCACCTAGCTGTTGCTTTGATTCTCTCTCTCACTCTCCAGACACCCCTACCCTGGAGAACTCAAGAAAGTGAGCCCCTTGGGTGGCAGCAAAATGGGATCTTCGGGGCAGAAAGCACAAGGATGCACCAACTCCCTTGTCACTTCTTCTAGAAGCAGTTCTGTGGCCACACCTGACGATGTGTTTCCCAAGATGTTTTGCTCATTCTTTTGATGCCTCCCTGCTGAAAGAAAAATCACTCTCTGTCTATTGAGGGTCTAGAAACATCTTCCTGTCCCAGTGACGGTTTAGGAGTAAGTGAAGATTACCCCTGCCAGTGACACCGGGAATTGAATTATATCTTCTTACAAAAAGAAAGCAAGCATCTTCTTTTGGGGGCAGCATTCAGATGCCCCTGAGCTCTGCCATCCAATATGAATATTCTCTTAAAAATAAAAATTATGGTGCACTTAAAAAGGACTGTGTTATGTCAGCCCTGGTGATAAGACAATTTATTACTGTCTACAAAAAGAAGACTCTAATGACGTGGTAGAAGCTGGCTCAGCGGGCTGTAAATTATGAGCTATTCTCTCACTGATGAAAATAAATCCTCCTGTCAGTCACCACACTCTCCCCTTGACAGGCCGGCGGGCAGCGGGCATAAGTGGGAATTACGTGGCCGTTACCTGAGAGAGCTGCCTCCCTCTGCTCCCCCAGCTCATCCCCACCAGACCCTGTACCCTCATTGGACATCTCTAATCACACCTTTGGGACGTGAGTTGTTTTTGTTTTTTTACAAGAATAATGACCATTATTCTAACATGCAAAAAAGGAAAAAGCAGAGTTTGGTCAAAGAGGTTTTGGATCAGAAGTCCTCATCACACCCCCTGACTCCCTTTCCCTTTCTGAAAGGGTTACCCACAGGAAGAGCCTGTGGTGCACTGTTTCCAAGGTGGGGAGCCTCCCAAGCTGGGAGGAATTCAAGAAGGGTGGGGTGGGGTGGCCCCAAAACTGTTGTAGATGTTGAAGAGGGGCCTCTTCACCCTCCAGGAAGCTGGACCCTAGGGTCGGTGCACAGTTCAAGAATCTGCTGAAAATAGTACCGAATTCCATCTCCATCCAACCTGACCCCACCTCTGGCAAAGCCGTAGGTGCCCCCAACCTTTATCTCTGGAACTCACCAGTCTCCAAAACTAACCCCTCTTGTGAGAGCTGCATTCTAAGTGCCTCTGGAAAGGAGGTCTTCTGCCTGAAGTGCCCTGGATGTTCCCAAACAGATAGCGGCCAATGAGACAACGCAGTGTGGGTTTAATCATGCCAGCCAGTCAACATGATTAAATATAAATATGCCTCTTGTCTGTGTGATTCTGAGCTAAATGTTTTCATAGAAGCCCAGTTAAGTTTCAGTTTCAGATAAACAGAGAAAAACACATTTAAATATAAGTATCTCCCCTACACACACTGGGATATAGTTATACTCATAAAATTCTTTTCCAATTATCTGAAATTTAAATATACCTGACTGGTATTTTTATTCGCTAAATCTAGTAACTATGGATGTATGTGTGCATGCATGTGTGTGTGTGTGTGTGTGTATTGGGAGGGAATCAAATCCTGGAACAGGAGAGGGAGGAAATGTATGACTCATATTTTAAGAAGTGACAGGCTAAAGTTTTGGTTAAACATTCAAAACACTTTTTGATGGGGCCAGGAATGAAGGCAACTCAAATCATTCAAAGTGTCTTGCTGAGCTCAGATGCAGTCCATTAGGCATCTAGAAGGAATAAAATGAAACAAAAATAAATACAAATGAAGAAACAGAGGGGAAGGGAGATGAAGACGACAGGGATCGTTGACCACAATCACAGCTCTGTTATGGGAACCCTGGGGGCAGGGGGTGACCTGTGCGTGAGTCCTCATCCCTGCACTTAAGATCTTGGCACATGAAAGGAGAGAGAGGAGGTTTATTTTCAAGGACAATAAGAAGAGGGAGACGAGATAGCAGAATCAAAATTGTAAAAATAAAAAAAAAAATTTTTTTAAGTCAAAATCAAGTTTCTTCCATGGAGCAAAGTCAATTCCCCACACTGCAGAGTGCTGTCAACAAAGGTCACGTGGTTCCAGAACCCCTGCTACGTGCTTTAGACTTTGGAAGGAGAAAAAAAAAATAGAGCAATTACCAAGGGCAGCTCAAAGCTTTATTCATCACTTCAGGGTTTCCAGTGGTCACTAGAATGTCAAACCTGGTGGCTTCTGAGACAGAAGCTGCAAGAGACAAGAAGTTGAAGCTTTTGCTTTCTCTCAAGCAAGTAATTTCAAGTCTTCCATGGGTTCACAGAACCAATGGGTTTTGGTCTTTGGATCATCACCTTCTCAGGCTTCCTTCACTCTAGTGATGTCTAGGGATGCAAGTTGCAAAGCAGTGCAAGTGGTTAAGAAGACATCATTAACGATCAGGTCATTTCTCTGACAGTCGAGGGTAGATCTCCATGCTGCCAGGTCTTGAGTAAGACCTGATCACCAGGTGTGAAAGGACGAAATCGTTCTGGAGGCAGAGCAAGCCCAGGGAGTGGAAAGCTATGAGTCACAGCTAAAATGCCCTACATGTGTTGTTTGTATTGTTTAATTCTATCTTCTTGTTCTATGCCTGGTGCAATGCTCAAAATTGAAGAGTGGTCATTATGTTGTGTTTGCTTGAATTTCAGAGAATTAAAGCATAGTACATTAAGGGGAAAGTAAAGGATAAGTGGAATAAGAAGGAAAAAGACATATGCCAGCAGTTATGTGGATGTTGGAAGAAAATACCTACCTATACTAAGGGAAATGCAAATATAATTCCATCTTCTTTAAACCCTTTCAGTTCAATTACAAATCCTGAAGATTTGTCCAGTCTCTTTATCTGCAGCTGGAATGAGATTTGCACAATGCTGAAGAGTACATGGCTCACACCGTTCACAATTCTCAGCTCATGGTGAATGGCAAAAGTAAATTCCAGAGTCTGAAGACGGAATTTCTTTTGCACAGTCACCTTCCTACTAGGTCGTGAGCAAGAGCCAGTGGAGTAACCAGGAAATTCCTCTGGTAGCAAAATGTGAACTCTTCAGGCTGGAAGTGACCCTTGTTGCGTTGCTCAAGAACTGATGTGCTGAGAATGGAATTTATGAGCACAGGACACCACGGACAGGGTTTCTGGAGAGAGATTTGCATCACGGATCACACAAGTTCCTCTTCCTTGCAAAAGCACTGATTCTGCTTTCAAGGCTTATTCTTTCTACTTCCTCTCTGTATCCCTTCTCCGTCTTCCTAATTCCTGTCCTGTCTTCTCTATGAAAATCGTGGCCAGGTTGGTCTTTTTTCTCCCTTGCAAGTACAGGCCATACCCACTGACTGGAAGGACGCATCTCTACAGCACCTTGTACCTTGGTTAACTTCCTGCTTAAGTTTGGCCTACTCTGCTCAATGAATGTCATAGTAATCATCCTGGCATTTTTTGGGCCACCGGTGTACTGTAAGTCTGGGTAACCCTTTCAAGAAAACCAAACAGATAGATGCTCACTGGCATTTTGATGAAGCGCCAGTATCTTAAGAAAACTATTTTGCTAAGACATTGTCCACCTCAGCCCTACCGATAAGCTCCTCTTAGTATTCTAGCCTTTCTCTCACCCATTATTGGGGTCCTGGTTAGTGTCTACCATCAGAACAGTCCTTTCTGCTTCCAAGGTTTCTAGATCCTCCTGGTGGAGATAATAAGTCACTCACTAGCCCTCCCTAACACCATCTCTCATGGGCCATGAGCACCATAGCGACTTGGGTTGTACGTCCACCCAGGTAGACCAATGGGACACAAAAACAGCGACAAACAAATTAGCCATCCTTTTAGATCCTGCTGGTGTGGAGTGACAGAATTTTTCCAATGCAGGAGGTCGCCAGTGGAAAAGGGACTATACAACCAATAATGTCCCAAGGCCAACCCTGTGGGTACACTCCACCATCAGGAACTGGGGAGAGGGAACTGTCCTCCCCCAGACAGCTTCTTTGACTAAACTAGGTGCCCCACCTAGTGTGAGGAGAAGCCCGCCAGTCCTATCCTGGAGTGAGGGAGGACAGCAAGGCCTGTGGGGGCCTTTGCAGAGGCCACTGGGGCAGTGTGGTCCTCTTGAATGGGATTCTTTGCCCATGGGCTCAGAGTTGCCAGAGCTGCCTCCTCTTTCTTCCCTTGTGCAGCTTTCGGGGTGAGGGAAACACTGCCCCCTTCTTTGTGCCATCAAAAGGGCCTTTGCTAAATCTAATTTAAAGAGGGTGGTCAGAATTTCTCCTTGCAGCTCTCAGCCCAAGGAGAAGGCTCCCCTCCCTCAAACCAAAACCAACGTTGTGTGAAGTGCTGAAATACACGCCCAAGAAGGCCCCCGGAAACACAAGTTTTTAGCTAGAGGTTGACATCAAGGCCCATATGTAAGACCACAGGAACAAAATCATACAACAGGCTTTATCAGATTGGTGTGATGTCCGCTGTGGGGTCCCAAGTTGTTGCAGGTTTTCTTCCAGCTTTGTGTGGACGTTGCAGGTAAGAACAGAACAGCCACTCGCTGCTCCGCGGTGTCCTTGAAGAAATGAGCTTAGTAGGTGAGAGTCAGAGGGCAACTCTGAGGGCAGGCAGGCCTGCTCTTTGCAACCCGGGCCCCAGAGCCCTGCAGAAAACGCTAACAACATGTGGTCCTCCAATCCTAGATGTAAGGTTGCTGAAGTGAGGGGGAAAGGGCAGGGCTAAGGGCTATTAACTGTAGTTCCTTATTAGCCAGCCCTTCTGAGGGTCGTTAGAATAATGACAATGGCCAGATTGCCGGTGCCAGCGCTGGAAGCTTCCCTAGGGGTGCCTGAGTGATGGGTTACACGGAGCTCCTGGAAAGGCATTTATTAAACTACTTTCTAATGACCTGGACATTGGGTGTATGTCTGCTGTACATAGTAATGTTAAACCACAAATGTTGACTAGACACACTGTCCAGTTGCTAGAGGGCTGGACTTGGAGTCCTTCCTAATCGGTATTATTTTGCACTTCTTGCTCAGAGAAAAATGAGGGATCAAGGCAGAGAAGCACAGAACAAGTTGTTCCCAAAGGAGCATGCTAGAGGCAAAAGAGCTGTGGAAATGTCACAGAGTTTTGCTACCGGCCCATTACTTGAAGGCTTTTCCAGCCAAGCACACCTGGGGTGACATGTTGTCCCCAACTCCTGTTCCACCTGCTAGGCGGCTCCCTGCTGACAGACACTAAGGAGTAAACGGACTCTGGTAGGCAGACAGAGTGGGATGTCAGTGCATGAATGGGGCGCTTAATCCATCCTAGTCTGCTTGGGTCCCCACGTGAAGTCAGTGCGGCATCTTCTCACTTTAAATGCCAGGATGGGGCCTGTGGACCACCAAGCAGAACACCCTTCCCAGGGGGGTTTCTGCACAGGTGGGCTTGTGCCCACATGATGGTGAGTCAATAGTCATGGAGTTCACCACACTTTCCTATCAGGTACACTTTATTTCCACTGCAGACCCTACCTTGTTCATTTATTTAGTTTAACTATATCCCTATCACCAATCCACCCCCAAATTCTTCAACAGAAATCTCCTTTATCCTGAGAAAGAAAATATGAACCCTTTGTAAAAATTTTAAGACACGGCATGTCTGAGAATAGTCGATAGTCCTTAGTCAGGCCTAATAACATGTTGGTGTTTTGGTTGAAGCTATGGAATTCTAAGCCGGAATTTTTTCAGTCAGAGACGAAGGCCTCATTCATCCTTTAGTGTCAGCCTGGCCGTCCAGCAGGCTGTGGCGGGGTGAGGACCAGCCTGCCGGACATGGCCTGTTTTCTCTCCGGGGCTTCGGTACCTTCTCTTTGTCCCGGTGTTTCGAAACTTCTCACTGATGTGTTTTGTGTGGCTTTTCATTCACTGTGTTCATTCACTGGCGAGCCTCGAGTGCTCGAAATCCATGTCCTTTGGGTACGGGAAATATTTTTGAATTGTTTCTTGGTAAATTGTTCCTTCCACTTTCATCCTTACTGCTGAAAGTCTTATTATGTGAGCTATTCGACTTCCTGTCCAGTCCAATTGCCTTATGCTTTAGTTTCTAGTTTCCATTTCTTTGTTGGAATTATTTTAATTATTGGGAGTTTTTCTCCAAGTTTTTTGAAGTTTTGACTAACATTTTCATTTCTGCTTTTTATTTTTAAATTCCAATGTCGTTTTTGATTTTTACATTTTTTTTTCTTTGGCGGTAGTCTCTTATCCGTCTCATTGAAGTTTCATCAATATGTAATTGTTCATGTTTAAAATGTTCAGTTTGATCATTTCTGTCATGTGTAGGCCCATGAACCCACCACAGCGCTCAATGTAATGGCTGTATTTATCATTCCCTGAAGTTTTATACTGTTTCTTTTTAGTCTTCCCTCCCTCCCCATTCTGTACCCCTCACTCCACCCCAGAGAAGTACAGGTCTGCTTTCTGCCACTGTAATCCAGCTTGCATTTTCTAGGGTTTTATATAAATGGAATCATACCGAAATATTCTTTGTTTGGCTTTTTTCACTCAACATACTGACTTTTGATGTTTCAATCGTTTATTCTTTCCAATTGCTGCAGGTACCCCATGGTGTATTGCTTGTACCACAAGTCATTTATGCACCTGTTAGCAGACATTTGGGCTGTTTCAGCTGGGTCTATTACAAGTAAAACCGCCACAAACACTCATGTGTACAAGATTTTGTGTGGATATATGCTTTGATTTCTTTTGGGTGAATGCCTTGGAGTAGAATGGTTATATCATATGGTAGGGGTGTATTTAACTTTTTAAGACCCAGTCAGGACTCATAGCTGTCAACTTTAAACAAAAAAAATCAGCCGATTGACTAGCAAAATGAATATACTGAGGAATAGCCAGAGAAGTTGTAATTCAGGATATACATGCTGTGACCCACCATTGGGAAATAAAAATAAAATAAAAATCAAAGAGGGCCTTCCCTGGTAGCTAGGGGTTGAGTCTCAGTGAGGTCACTGTCATAGCCTGAGTTCGAACCCTGGCCAGGGAGTTGACCCACATGGCACAGCAGACCTCTTTTGCCTCTCTTGCTGCTCCCCTCAGCAGTGTAGTTCAGTAAGTCGACCTGTTCTGCTCCCCACTCTGTCTCTGGCAAATCCTCTCATCCTTTGCACCTCTGGTCTGCACTCCAGTTCTTCTATGCAATAGAAATATTTAAAAAATAATAATGAAATAAAAATCAGGGATTTCACTTACGTAGGAAAAAATGAAGGAGGGAAGAGGTTGCTCTGAATGAGTGTTTATTGAATGAAAGTAAAAGAGCAGGGTTTGAATGGCTCTTCACTGGCAGTCTGTGGAGCTTCTGGACTTGTTGCTGGGCGGGACAGGTCTTCCCTGGAGCAGGGGAGGACTGCCCTGCATGGAAGTGGAAGGGTGGCCTTGCCCTGTTAAGGAAGCAACCGGGTACTTGCTGTTGAGACATCAAGGAAACCCACACAGATGACGATGGGTGATAATCTGCGAGGCCTTCAGGATTTCTTGGCACGCATTTCACTCAAGGTTTTCTCATTTAATTTTCACAGAATCTTTTGCCATGTAACCAATTACCCCACATTTATCAGCTTAAAACAAAAACACCCCCCATTTCTTATGCAGAGAGTTTGTGGGTAAGAAATACAAGCCTAGTTTAACTAGGCACAGCCAGGACTGGCCAGTCCTGGGGTTTCATCTGGACTCACTGAGGAAGGAGTCTGCTTCTCAACTCACCAATGTGGTTGCTGGAAGGACTGAGCTCCCTGAGGACTCAGTCCTCATTCGTGGCTGTGTGGTCAGCTGGAGACCTCCTCCGTTCCTTGCCATACACGTCTCTCCAAAATGGCGAGTGTTTCTTCAAAGCCAGCAAGCGAGGGAGTCTGTTAACAAGATGGAAATCACACTGTTTATAACCTCGTCATGCAAGTGACATCCCTTCACTGCAATGCATTATATTGGCTAGGAGAGAAAACGACACACAGCCAGTGGAGGGGGGCGGGGTGGGTGGGAGCCCTACCAGATACTGCAAGCACTTTTTCCAAGTTGGTGGGATCATTCCACACTCCCAGCAGAAGCTCAGGACGGTGCCAGATGCTGCTTCATTTTTTTTTTTAAAGATTTATGTATCTATGCATACAAGAACTGGTGTGTGGGCCAGAGGTGCAGGGGTGAGAGGATTCACCAGGACAGGGTGAGGAGCAGAACAGGCAGATCTACTGAAATACACTGCCGAGGGAGCAGCAGGTGAGACAGGACAGGTCTGAGGCGCGATGTGTGTCAGCTCCCTGGCTGGGGATGGAACTTGTGCTGCAGTGGCTGAGGACAGCTTGCTAGTGCTGTGTCTTTAACCCTTGTGCCACCAGGGAGGCCCTGGGTTCCAGTTGCTTCTATTCTCACCAATGTTTTGAGTCATCAGATTTTTAAAATTTAACCATGCAAGAGAGGGTATAGTGACATCTAACAGGAATTTTAATGTTTATTTCCTTAATGATTAATGACATTGAACATTTTGTATGCTTATTTCTATCTGTATATATTTTTGGTGAAATATCTGTTTAATTTTTTTACCCATTTAAAAAAAATATGTGTGGTTTGTTTCATTATTATCAGATTGCTGGATTGCTTTTTATATTCTGGAGGCAGCCCTTTATCAGATGTGGACTGTGCAAATATTTTCTCCCAGTCTGGTTTGTCTATTCTCTTAACATCCTAGAAAGATGTTTAATTCTAGTATCATAAAAATGATTGGATTTTCTCTTATATGGATTCTGGTTTTGATGTCGTATTTTAAGTTGTTTATTTTTAACTGATTCAAACTCACAGATTTTGTCTGGTTCCCTTCCTCTGGAAGATTTGTACTTTAGGTTTTAAATTTGGGTTTATGGTTTATTTGAACCAATAACCAAGTAGTTGTTGTTATTATTGTTGTCGTTGTGGCATATGGGTATCTAATTGTTTCAGCACCACTTGTCAAACAGCCATGCTTTCCCACAAAGTCCTTGTCACCCTGGACAAAAAGCACCTGCCTGTGTACTTGTGAGCCTCTGCGTGGTCCCCTCACTCCTTTTCTTTTCTTGATCTGCTAGTCTGTCTTTCTTCTGCTTCATCATTGTGGTACATTACCTTTTAATGTAACTGTTGGGAGTGACCAAGTGCGGAGATTTACTGAGGGACTGGATAAGGGCAGTAATAAATCAGGTATTGCATCCAGGGGTGATAAGGCTGCAATAAACTGGGCCTTGCATCCAATTAACTGGGCCTTGCATCGGGATGGGACTAGGAGAAGGTGATAACGAACTGGGCCTTACCTCAAGGGACACAGCGATGAGTCACCCCTTTGGAATCTGAGTTTAGAATCTATATGAGACCCTTCCCCTCTACAGGGCTGGCAGTAGCTGCGGACCCCACTCTTGGGGCTCCCTCTCAGCTGCTGCCCGGGAGCAATATGCTTTTACTTAGCAATATGCATCTCAGTTTCCTCAGTATCTTTTCATGGCTTGAAAGCTCCGTTCTGCTCAAAGCCAGCTAAGCTTTCGTCATATGGGTGGTTTGTCATTCACGTATCTGTACACCTTTGGGAAGGCATCTTGGTTGCTTCCAAGTTCTGATGATTGTGACAACAGCTGCTATGGACATCCGTGTGCAGGTTTCTGTGTGAGTAAATTTTCAACTCATCTGGGACTATGCCAGAGACTGGATTGTATGGTAATGTAACAGGCTAATCCTTGGGGAAAGGGGAGGTTCCCGTTTCCCCGCCCCACCCTAGGGAAGGGTGGAGCTGAGCTGGGAGGGGGAGCTAGAGAAGGCCTGGAGGCCTGGAGGATGCAGGGAGCTGAGGTTTGGGAAGAGGCGCTCTGGCTTCTCAGCCTCCGACTTGCACGGATACTCGGAGTCATGGAAGGAGACACCTGGAAGAGACAGAGACACAGGAGAGAGACCCAGGGGAGGCTGACAGTGGCAGCCTTTATCTTGCCTTGAGTTTTCACTGGGCTCTTTTCCTTAAGAACATGGTTAACTGTGCAAAGCCACCAAACTGCATTCCCCACTGTCGCCGGAGATCCCGTTGGGTCATAGACTTGCTGTCAGCGTTTGGGATACGGATTCCCATAGGTATGTAGTAGCATCTCATTACTGTTGTAAGGATTCAGTTTTTCACCATTGAGGTTGAGGTTAGCTATTGACTTTCCATGATGTTTTCACCAGGTAGAGCAAGTTCTCTATTTCTCCTTGGAGAGATTTTCTCAGAATTGGATAATGGATTTTGTTGAGATGAGCACGTGAGTTTTCTCTTTTAGTTTGTTAAAATTGAATTACATTGATTGATTTTCAAATGTTCAACATTGCGGTCCTGGGACAAACTCCATGTGGCAATGATGTATTATCATTTTTATTTACCGCTAGATTCAAGTTGCTAAATTTCATGAAGATGTTTTACATCAATGTTCAGGAAGATTATCTGTCTGGAGTTTTATTTATATAATATCTATGTCTAATTTTTTTTTTAATTAATTATTTATGCACACAGAATGGGGGCACAGGCCAGAGGTGCAGGGGTGGTGAGAGGATTCACCAGACACAGAGTGGGGAGCAGAACAGGCAGACTGACTGAAATACAGTGCTGAGGTGAGCAGCGGACCAGACAGCAGAGATCACCTCCGGGACCAGGCATGGAACTCACACTGAAGCGGCTACAGAGAGCTTGCAGTGCTGCACCCCAACCTGTTGAGTCACCAGGGAGGGCATATCTAGCTTTTGGGCCCAGAGTAATATTGGCCTCATAGAATGAGTTGGAGAACATTTCTTCTTCAATGCAGTCATCTTTTGGGGAAGGCTTTTATTTTTTTAAATTAAATTTCTCTAATAGAGCTATTCCTAGTCAGATTATGTATTTCTGATTCAGACAATCCATTTTTAGACTCAGATTATTTTTTATTGTGGTGAAGTATTTATGTCATAAATCTTACCATTTTAAATACCTATTTTAATGACATTAAGCATATCCATGGTGTTTTGCAAACATCACCATGATCTATTTGCAGAATATTTTCAGCATTGACTCTCCTTCCCTTCTCCTACTCCTTAAGGCCTCTATTTCTCTTTGTGAGTTTGCCTATTCTAGGTAGCTCATATAAGTGGAACCAAACAATAGTTATCCTTGTGTGTCTGTCTTATTTACTTAGCATAGTGTTCTCAACATTCACCCATGTGTTGGTCATACATTGCTAATGACATTTCGTCAACAATGGAGCACTTATAACTACTCCTAGTAGGTTATACCACACAGCCAGGGTGTGTAGTAGGTTATATATTCTAAGTTTGTGTAATGAGACTATGATGACTGCAAAGCAACCTCTCCAAAGAGCAGATTTTCAGAAATTATCTCCATCAGTGAATGACTGCTTAGCATGTCTCAGAATTTTATTACCTATTATGGCTATTTCTTTTTGAGAGAGCTTTGATAGCCATGTCTTTTCAAAGGAATTTTGCTCTTTGCCTGAAATTGTTGAACTGATGGATATAAAGTTTATAGTATTTTCTGATTTTCCTGTTAATACCTATAAAGTGCATAGTGATGTTACTGCTCTCATTTCTAATCTCTATCTTCTCTCTTTTTTTCCTGATATTTCTAGTAAGAAGCTCATCAATTGCATTTTCTCAACAAACCTATTCTATTGGGGGAACCCCAACTATCAATATCTGGAGATCTTATCTGAATTCCTACTCAGATCCCCAGGAAAGAAGTTTCCATGTTTCTTTGTTTGTTGTATTACCTTGTTTGCTAGTGTTCCTGGAGTAGAGAGGAGCAAGGGTTTGGGGAGGTCTCAGTGTTCAGCATATACACTCTTTCCAAAACTCATTTTTAGTGTTGTAATCCACCTTCTCATTGCCTAGCATCTGAATCCAAAATTCCCAGTGTTCAGCATCTCAGAGAAGAAACCATTGGTTCCCTGGGAAGATGTCCTGCATGCACAGGATGAGAGAGGGATGTGCGAGATCTCCTTACTTTCTGTACAGCTAACCAGTCTTCCTCTTTTGAGACTCACTCAATCCTTTCACTTAGAGTTAATTGATACTTCCAACTCCTAAGACTTTTTAGGCTTCTTCAATTTCTGGATTTTCCCCAGGGCCAGTGTGAGATGCCACTTTCTTGAGTCTATTAACAATCACCACTCACCCACCTGCCTCCCAGCTTCCAGATGGATTACTTCAATCTGTCCTCCATTCTCTTTGCCCTAAGAGATTTATCCCCTCATCGTCATCTTACTGGAGCTTTCAGAGGGAGTTACCATAAATTCAGGACTGTTTTCTTCTGTGTAACCACAAGATAGATCTCCTTCTAAAATAGCTCCTTGTTTTCTCTTCAGCAATGTCGTTCCCCTCATTTTCTATCTCTGAAACAGTTAATGGAATAATCTCTTAGTTCTCTTAGGTTTTCTCTCATATTTTTAATCACCTGTCCTTGTTTTCACATCTCAAAGATTTCCATAACCTTATCTCTCTGCCCTGGTAACTTCTAAGAACACCTTCTGGATTCTTCCCTGGAGTTTTCAGAGGGAGCACACACTTGCCAACATCTTGACTTCAGATTTCTAGCTTGCAGAACTTTGAGAGTAAATTTCCACTATGTAAGTCCCCAAAGCTCTTTTTTATCTTCTTTTCATAACATCCACTTTGGATTCTGAGAATGAAAAATCGCCCTGAGATTTGTGAAATTCTCTGTGTTCTTTTTCCTTGTGGGGTCAGCCATTCCATTCAATGTCTTTGGTCTTTTTTTAGATGGCCAGCTTTCCCATATGTCTGTTTATCAGTGGTGCTTTGTTCTTATTTTAAGATAAAGACCGTGTTTACAGTAGCTGTTATGTTGTATCTCTTTAATGGGCTGCTACCTTGAGTTAATGAAAGGCTAGAATAGGAACATCGTGTGTGGGTTTGGCCTTGGGCAACAGGAGACTTTATTTTAGAGTCCACGGGATTATGGTGCTCTTGGGATCAGCCTTTGATATCAGCATAGGAAGGCACCAATACCTCCACTACTAACCTGGGATCTTCTTGACCAAGTGTCTCTAGAAGAGGCTCTTTGCTTGTTAGCCTGTTGGTTTGTCTAGGGATCTGAGGGTTGGTCTCCCTGTGACGTGCGGAGGGGATTGCAGGAGGGCCTTGATTGACACATTTGTTTGTGTTCATAAACCTTTAACTAAACACCCTGCGGGATGCCCACCTTCACTTTCCGGTTGTGATCACTCTCCCTGGTCTCTCGGGAGAGCTGGTCACTGCTCTGCGCCCCACCTTCAAGTTCTCCTTGCTGGCTCCTGTTCTTGAGCCTCCTCATTGGCTACCTGTGCCCTCCGCTCTCCACCTCCCAGCGTCAGTTCTAATGTTTGCAAACCCCTCCCTGATTGGGGAGATTGGTTCACTTTACACCCTTTCATTGGGACAGGGAAGAAAAGAAGAAAATCTAAGGGCAGAGCCCACCGCCTGAAACCAGAAGTCTGTTTGGGCCTCATGTTGTGAACCCTTCTAAGCTTTTGCAGCATAAACACATAGTTTTCTTTTTCTTAACCCTGAGAAGTGTCTGAGTAAGAGTCACAGCCTTTCCAAGCTCCGGAGCCAGCGGGTGTATGTGTCTGGGATGCGCAGGCTTTATGTCCACTGGGCTAGGTGGGAACAGGGTCTCCTGGAAACATCTGAAGCCAGACTTTTTGTGAGAATCTGTGACTGCAAGTACTCAATGACCGAAATGCAGATTCAGGGCAACCTGAGCTGCATCGTGAAATTCCAGTGAGTTAGACACTGAGCCTGTGGTCTGCTGCGAGTCTGCCCTGCACGTGATGTACTGCCTTCACCCATGTGCTGGAGACGGAGCACAGCTTCCCCACGGGTCCTGTGCGTGGCAGCAGGCAGCCCGGCCTATCATCATCGGTGCTGTCACTGTGCTGCTGCCACAGGGGCCCCACAGGTGATGAATCACGTATCAGGGAAATCACCCCTGGAGGAAATGGAGGGTCTGTGAGAAAACTTAAAAATTGCTGGAGAAAAGACAGCTACCATGCTGTATATAAAGTCTTTCTTCTGCCCTGTCAAGGAGGAGAGAATATAGATACTCACTCGGCTTCTCCCAGGTTACCTTCTGCTTTCATAACATGTTTGGCCATAATAGTAGTCATCCTTCAGATCCACCCTCCGATTAAAAAAAAAATCCTGATACCCTGGGTATCTCTGAACCTCCACAGATTTAGAGATGGATAAGCATTGAAATGTCACAATCTCCAGGACTTATGCTTTTAAATTTCCTGTTTCACAACTAGTAAGATGTGATTCCAAGTGCAGAAACATCTGTCAGGAAGAATATTAAACAACTCCACACCTTCAGCTCTCTGTCTTTTGCTGTTTGGAGATATGTTTTAAAAACATACCATTTAAAGATGAACGGCAACTTCCTGTTCAACTTCGGATGTAGCAACCAGCAAGAAAGATGGCCCCCGGGGGTGAGAGAGGAAAAAATAGTTTCTGTATACAAAGCCCTAACATAATAAACAAGCAGAAGCACTTCCTGATAAATAGCGCCAAGCAAACATTCATATCCTTGCCTCTGCTGTATTCAAAATATTTTTACTAGACCGAGCGCAAAGTATTATTATCATTAATATTAAGTTTATCCTTCTTGGCGTGGATCCAGGCTTCAGCTCCACCAGCAAGTCTTGTGGGAACCCAGGGCACGGACATTTATTGAGGCAGTCACTTTGGCTCTAATTTTCTGCATAGAAAAGTAGCAGAGCTGCTGGTGAACAGAAACAGGATGGCTGATGAAACCCGTCAGCCCTGGGCCCACAGCCACCATGCCACAGAACCCTCAGAACGGAAATTCCAAAGCAGTAAAAAGGCAGAGCTCAGATGCAGCGGCCGTCCCCACGGGCAGCACAGGCCAGAGCGGCGAGGACAATGGCAGAGGCAACTGGGTCCCCAGCGCCCCACAGCAGGTCAGGGACGCCACCAGCCCTCAGACAGGGGCTGGGACCCAGGGCTGGAAGGAACGCGGTTCTGTAGCTCACTTTGCTCACCAAAGCAACGTGCTCATCTGGATGATTCCTTTCTGTAAGCCCCAAGGAAACACTTTTGCTGACATACTATATCCGTCCAGACGCGGGCACACAACATGTGCGGCCCGTGATCACATGTGCACTGTGATGAACTTTCTCAACCTGGCCAACCCTGTAAACAGCATTCATCCTGAGACACAGCATAGTTGCAACCCCCACACCCTCCATCCTATTAAGGTCGCTACTGCTTCCCCTCCAGGGGTAAATTCTCTCTGGGCATCTTTTTTTAACATATATTCCAGGGTGGGAACTTGATGTAGTAAATGAAGTGCAGTTTTGTGCCACTGTATCCAAACTGCAGATGCAAGACCCCATGCAACAGAGCAGGAACCCTCTTCTGCTCTCCCCTGAGGAAAAAGATCCCCCCAGAATGGATGAAGATGCTGTGGGGGGTGGGGAGGGGCTTTGAGAGAATCAGAGGCAAGCTGTGCAGATGGAGAGGGGAGGCGTGGAGGAGAGCAGAGTGCCCCCAGGATGCCATGGCCGTAAACGAGGCTAGGACCCAGAGGAGGGCCAGGCAGGGTGAGGGGACACTAGACAGAAGTCACAGGCTCAGGACTACTTGTCTCCTTTTGCCACCAGTTGCCTGGCTCTGCTGGGTGGACAAAAAGTCTTTGACTTGGGCACTGCTATCGCCACCTCCCCCACCCACCATAGCTCCGACTACAAGCCATTGTTCCCTGGCTGTGCGCAACCCTAGGACTGGTGGCTAAGGACCCGTGTCGTGCCGGTCACAGTCCTGCCCAGTTAATTTGGGAAGGCAGATGCCTCGATGGGATGTGGGGTGTGTGTTGGGAAGACAGAATCTGCGCGGGACGGTGCATCTGTGGCTGACTGTGGCCGAGCTCAGGTTGGCTGAATGAACCACCGTGTGCATGATGCATGAGTGAATGAATTCACAGAGCACCTGTCGTCTTGCCAGAGGTCTGTGTGGTCACCGGGAGCAAGCCTGACTGTCAGCTGCACTGGTCTGCAGAGCAGGGTCAGACCTGGGACAGGAAGCCCGAGCGACCCTGTCTTGGGCAGGATGAGCTGCAGACCAGCAGCAGTTCGGGTCTGCAGGAGACTTTGGCTGCCTGAAAACCCAACACAGTGGCTCAAGCAGTGAAGACATTTTGTTACTTCCCCAATAGCAGAACTCCGGGGGCGGGCAGTCCCGGGGTGTGCTCAGTGCTCCCCAGTTTCCCTGACAGCCTGTTCTCTCTCCTCTACTCTGTCCCTGTGGCCGTGGGTGGGACCTCCCTTCATGTCCAACACAAGGTGACCCCTCCAGATTCTGTGCACCTCATCTTCCGATGCTCCCCAAGTATTCAAGATAGAAATGTCTCTATGGCCTGGCCCACAGGAAGGCGAGGCTGAGAAAGAGGGAAGCTGCTCTCCCCAAATCCTTGGGGGTCCACAGCCTGAGAACTACACGTCTCCATTTCCCCAGAGGCCTCCATGAGCCTCTTCTGAGGAGAAAAGAGGAGCCCGAGGGCCAGCACCTTAGGTGTCCAGGCCTGAGCATGGAAGCGAGAGGTGGTCTCTTCTGTGGACTCCAGGCACTGGGTGGAACAGTCCAAAGGAATTTCTCTTTATCCCAGACCAAGGTCGCCAGCAACCTTGGGAGAGAGGCAGTAACATATACACATTAAGAACTTGGATTCTGGAACCTAAATTCAGATCCTTTCCCTGCTCCTTCCTGGGTGTGTGACCTTGGGCAAGTCACTTTATCTTTCTGTGACTCAAAAGTCTTGTCTACAGAAAGGAGATAGAACTGGGTACTATGAGGCACACATGAGCTGACCTATAGTGATGCATAGCACAATGTCTGGAACATAGTAGTGCTGGCTAAGAGTGAAGATTGTCATGTCTTCTGATGTTCTGTCTGTCCTCTGGCTACACTCTGGGTCCCCCAACAGCATGTATGAAAGCAGACGTGGGTGGACGCAGGGCTGGAAGCGTCAACCAGCGTCTGGCGTTAGAGCATGGACAGGAGTTGAAAGCAAAGCCAATAGCAAAGTGCGGACAGAGCGAGGACCAGGACACAGAATGTGCTGGCAGTCTAGACTCAGGTGCTGGAGGACGAGACAGGTGCCTGCAAGTCTGGCCAGTAGGCTGGAGGCAGGAGGGCGGAGCCTCACAGCCAAGGCCTGGTAGAGAGTGAAAGAAGGGAGCGTTGGATAAGGGAGGCTGCCCTGGCAGAGGTGCGGGTCGTAAGGAGGCCCAGCGCAAGGATGGCAAGAGGGGCCCTGCCCATCAGGCGCCTGTGCAGGGAAGGCACCAGCCTGGAAGTGGACACAGCAGGCCGGGGCTGAGTGAGGGACTTGTTTGGGGCCACATAGGATGAGCCAGCAGGGATGTGAGCGCTGGGACATGAACGCTGGGCCATCCTCCGGCCCCGCAGGGCCCAGACTGGCTGCAGACTGCGGCTGCAGCCTGAGGACCAGCTGCTTGCCCCTCTGAAGGCATCGAAAGCTGTACCAAGCTCACTTTTTTGCCCTGAGCAAGTGAGAAAGGGAAGGCAAACATGGCTTGGGGAAGTTAAACAAACAACATCTAATTTGTGAAGATACACACAGCCTTGTGGTGGTGACAGTAAGACAAACAGGCCCAGAAAGCTCCCTAGCAACCTCTTCCTGCTCAAGGAAGCATAAAAACTGTGTCAATGCCTTCAGAAGCAAATGGCAAAGGATAAAAACAAAACAGAGCCGGAATCTGCCCAGAGGTGACAGGGCAGCCTGCCCCTCCCGGGGATGCTAGACCAAGGGACATCCGCGACACGGTTCTGCAGCTCCTGGCTTCTTTCTATTCTTAAAAACAAACCACTTCTTCAACACCAATAACTCGGTAACAGGCTTTTCTCCTCACTTCTTCGTTTGTCATCTTGAGATAATACCTGATCCGGCACCATTAAGAAATGAGAATTTTACTCCTTCACCCTAACCCCACTGCCTCCAAAACACTAATTTAAATGTTCATATTTATTACATTAACAGCTTTTCCAACCACAGGAACAGGTCTGAGTGTTCACCTGGCAGCCTGCATTTTTCTCCACCCCACCTCCTCTCCTTTCCCTCCTCCATCAGCTGGGTTTTCCTTTTATAGCATCAAACATTTATAATATTCTGTTTGACAGCTGTAATTACATTTTCGGAGTCCCTTGTTAAGTGTGATCTACAGGTGGAAAACAAGAAAGGCTATTTGCATTTTTACAAGTCTAAATACTGTTCACGGCAGCCAAAGGATTCCCTTCTCACAGGGCTTCCTGGCCACACAAAGGAGAATGGCTTCAGCACAAAGTCACGTGGATTCTTTCTCTCATCCACACTCATCTTGCGCAAAATCACACCACCCCTTTACTTTGTTCATGACAAGATCTTGATTTATATAAACAACTTTTTGAGTTTTTTTCCTCCCATATGTTCTTAATCTTTCTTTTTCTTTGTCAACAAAGAGTAACTGGCTCATGATTCTCCAGCTTCTCAGTTCTGCCATCAGACCTGCTTCTGTGCCCATCGCTCACCTCCACACCTGTTATTCTAGATTTGCGTCTGCGATGCCAGCACTAGAAGCTGGTCAACTACATCTCCCTCCCAGGCCCTCCCAGGCCCTGCCAAAGAAGGGCTCTGAAGGCTGGATGAGAGAAAGCATTTCCCCCATTCTGGCCCTGGGGATAACTGGCACATGTGGGTGATCGCAGCCTGCCGTGGGCTCCAGATTCTGCAGAGGAGCCCGACGCCAGTTCCCGGATGAGCGGCAGTATAGCTCACAAACTATGGGTCACCCACTGCCCAGTGCATCCCTCCAGTCTCAGGAGGAGCCAGTGGCCTCCTATGGCCACTGGTCTTTGGTTGTTACCGACTAAATTGTGATCCCCACCAAAAAAAAAAAAAGTCATACTTTGACCCCTTACTCCCAACATAACTGTATTTGGAGCTGGGTTCTTCAAAGGTAAGTGAGGCCATAAGAAGAGGAGGGGACCCCAGGGCTCTCTCTGCACATGAGCCTCGAGGAAGGCCATGTGAGGACACAGGAGAAAGCGGCCTTCCGTGAGTCAGGACGAGGGCTCCCGCCAGAACCCAAACCTGCCAACACCTTGACCTTGGGCTTCCAGCTTTCAGAACCAGTTAAACCACCCAGTCCATGGTGTTGTTTTATGACAGATGGAGCAGATTAATACACTGGGTAACAGCAACTTTCCATCTTCCTCCCCTGGACTTTCAATGCTTTCTTGTCTCTTTGCATTTCAGTTTCTGAGTTTTATTGACATTTCTTCAAGCTCACTGACTGTCTCTTTGGCCATGTCCATACGATGAGCCATCAAGGCGGTCCTCATTTCTCTTGTGAGGAATTTATTTATTTCTAGCATTTCTTTCTTCTTTTCCCCTTTCTTTCTGTGAGTGTCCGTCTCTCTTTTCTGATCTGTTCTTGCATCTTGCCCACTTTTCCCAGTAGCGCCCTTAACCTATTAATCATTGCTTTATATTTCTGGCCTGGGAATTTCAACATCTCTGCCACGCGTGCTTCTGGTGCTTTTCACGGTTTCCTTAAGCTATACTTTTTGTCTTGTAGTATGCCTTGTAATTTTTAAAAATAAAAGCCAGACATGATATATTTGGTAAAAGAAACTGAAGTAAATGGGCCCTAACTGTGAGGTTTTATGTGTATCTGCTAGGACTTAGGCTGTGCTTGTGCAGGTCTTAGTCTTTCAGGGAGCCTGTGCCCCTGAGTGGAGACCTTCCCCGGTGCTTTTCAGGACCCCCAACCTGCCTGTAGGCAGACAGGAAGGCCAGCAGGGACTGGAATTGGGTATTTCCTTCCTGGTCCCCCACGTCAACTGGCCTCTGGTAAAACCCCAGCTGCTCAGGCTCTGATCAGATAGCTTTCCTGAGGGCAGGTCTTATTCAGAAGAACAGAATGGTATGACTCAGAAACCCCCCACTTGTCCATCTATCTGCAGAACATAAAATTATCCATTCAAAAATGCTATGCTCGGCCCTCCCTGGTGGCGCAGCGGGTTAAAGCACTGCACTGAGAAGCTAAAGCCTCTTCCGCATGAGTTCGATTCCCGCCTGCCCCGGA
>NW_004567136.1:6404305-6493983 GCF_000260355.1 Condylura cristata | reverse complement strand
CTGTCTCTGGTGAAGCCTCTCACCGCCCCTGAGTCTCTGGCCTGTACCCCAGTTCTGTATGCACAAATAAATAAATCTTTAAAAAAAAAATGCTATGCTCTACAATGATATGCTGAAACATGGAAACACTGTAACTACACACTGAGAGAGGACCGATGGAGAAGATGTGGTCTAGCTACACATGGAATACTATTCAGAAGATGAAATGTTGTCATTTACAGCAAAGTGGGAGGAATCTGAGCGGGTTATAGGTAGAAAGCAAGTCAGAATGACAAAGACAAATATTGGACTTTTACACAGCGGATGGTAAGACAAGGCAAAAACTTATAAAAGCTACTAGGCACCAATTAAGAGAGGTTTCTGGGTTGAGAAGAACAGGGAGAAAGGGCCCAAGGGGCTCAGAGATGGTAGTGGGCAAAAGAACAGCCTGTTCTGGGATTGTTTTGGAATAGCTCCATTTCGGTCCTCCTGTCCCAAACACAAGAGGACTGACTCCGCTCTGATCCTCGCTGTTGGGTCGGTGGGTAAAAACCTTGCAAGTGTGGCCCTCCCTGGTGGCGCAGCGGGTTAAAGCACAGCACTGAGAATCTGAAGCCGCTTCCGCATGAGTTCGATTCCTGCCTGCCGCCTGCCCCGGAGGAGACCACATGGCGAGCCAGACCTCTCCTGACTCGCCCGCTGCTCCCCTCAGCAGTGTACTTCGTCGATCTGCCTGTTCTGCTCCCCTCTCTGTCTCTGGTGAAGCCTCTCACCGCCCCTGAGTCTCTGGCCTGTACCCCAGTTCTGTATGCACAAATAAATAAATCTTTAAAAAAAAAAAAAAAAAAAAAAAAAAAAAAAAAAAAACCTTGCAAGTGTAGGGGCCCCTCCTAAGACTGGGGCCCCTGGAATATTCAACTCAGGCTTGTCCACCCTGGCCCCCAGCAGTTCAGTTACACTTCCGATGCCCCCCGTGACACAGGCTCCAGAGAGGCGCCCACTCCCGGCTGGCTGCGCCGGGAGCTGTGATTCCGATTCTGCTGTCTGTCTTTCCAGTATTTGGGGCAATGGTTTGCTCGTGACTGCAGTTCTCCTCAAGATCTATGAAGAGTTGATTTCCAGCTTGTTTAGCGTTATTCTTCTCATGAGGACAGGAGTGATGACTTCCACGTTCCTTGTATGCTCACTGAAACGGCAAGTTGCTTATAATGCTTTCATGCCCTGGCTCTGATTTCCCCTCCTCTGTCTAGAATTTGTTTTTCTGGCTGGACACTCACTGCGAGGGTGTCTTCCTGCACTGACTCTCCCCCCCGGCCCCCGGAGACAGCCATCTCAGCACCTGAACTCAGGCCCCGGCCTCTATACCCTTGTTGTCTGGACACTGTACTGGGCTCTGGGGTTCAACCCCTGTTTGGGACTTATTTCTTCCATCTTGATTTTCTTCCTTGTTTGGCTGAAGTAGTTCCTCAAGAAACTCAAGAAGAAAGGGTTGCAGGATTTCTGGATTTTTAGTAGCCTGAAAAATTCATTTGTCAGCTCAATACTTTTTACAATTATTTCACTGGCTGTAGAATCCTATGTTCAAAATATTTTTTCTCAGAAAGTGTTTGCTCCATTGTCGTCTAGACCTCTCTCTCCCTGAGGTCCTCTGGTTTTCTATCTTTGCAGGAGATCCATTTCTCCCCCACCTCTCTGGAAGCTTTTAACACATTCTTTTTATTCTTCGTGTTCTTAAATTTCATGAGGGTGGGTGTGGGCATTTTATGATTGACCCAGGATGGCTCTAGCTAAGCCTTTTTGTTCTGAGCACTACAAGCCCTTGCCTTTGAGAAATAATCTCTTCCTTTATATCTTAGATGAGCTCCTTTTTCTCAGTATTCTTGGCCTGCGCTGGACTATTGTTAAGAACCTTTGAGAGTTCTTGTCTGGTATTATTAATATGATGAAAGTCATTTAGAAAGAGGCCCCATCGAGGATTCTGGGCATGGACATTTAGAGTGGATCATGCAGGAGGAGAGAGGCTGCGACCCTGAGCCACACTCATGGCCTGAGAGCAGACAGGTCCTGGATTAATGCGCTAGATTGTCGTGGCAGATTAAACGGAAAGCACGAGCAGCTGGTTAGTGTTTCACCGGGTTCACTCAGTAACAGGAAAGGCAAGATACCTAACCAGGACCAGGGTGACTCAATACACAAACAAGGACCTGGAACTGGGGTAAGCGTGTTGGACGTGCTGGTTTGACTTGCAGTATTTTATTATTTTCTTTCTGGTGTTTTCACTTTCTTTCTCCTTTTGTTCTATATAACCTGGAAAAGTCTTGATTTTACTTTATCCAACCTTATTTAAAGAACCATGGCTTTAATTTCTAAGATTTCTTCTTTATTATCTAATGATTGCTTGCTCATGGCATCCGGCTTTTGTTTCATAGATTAAATGGCTTCTCTTCTCTCTGTGAGGGCATTAGAAATTTTAGGATTTACCTTCCGAGCCCTGAGTTATTGCTTTTCCCCAGGGGGCCGGTGGCTTCACTTGCCAGCCTCCTGCTTCTCTCTTGCGTGGCTCAGCTTCCATGCAGGTCCAGCCAGCCTCTGTCCTTCCATCTTGGAAAGCAGCAGCCTGACTGTGGCTGTTGCCTGGTGCCCTCCTACGAGTGACAAGCCTGCGCCCTGGCAAGGCCTGGGCGGGAGGCCCAGGGGGCAACCGAGCTCCAGCCCCCTGCGAATCCTCACACTCTCTCTGGGCTCTCCCTGGCGCTCTCTCGGCTAAGTCACCTGTGGCCTTGTCCCTCCTGTGGTGGTGCTCCCTCTCGTCACTGCCGCCTGTCCCTGACGCTGCCCTACAGAGCTTGCCTCTAGGCTCAGGTGTGCTCACTCACGCAGTCACGCGCATCCATACTCAGGCACACAGGCCCCGCCCGCGCTCCCACGTGCCTTCTGCATCAAGACCAAGGCCTGGTGGCACAGAAAGCATGATCAATTCACTTACCCTGCACCTAGGATTGTGGTAGGCCTGGAGCCCATGGTGGGGGCGAGGGAGGAATAGCCAGCCTTGCGGGACTTGTGGCGTACAAGCTTCACTTTGGGGTGAGCACTGGGGTAGGTCGCTAGACCAGCGGTTCTCCGTTTTGGCTGGACCAGGTAAATTCTTTAAAATCCTGGTGCCGGCCCTCCCTGTGGCGCAGCAGGTTAAAGCACAGCACTGAGAAGCTAAAGCCACTTCCGCATGAGTTTGATCCCCGCCTGCCCCGAGGAGATCCACATGGCATGGCAGACCTCTCCTGACCCGCCCGCTGCTCCCCTCAGCAGTGTACTTGGTCGATCTGCCTGTTCTGCTCCCCACTCTGTCTCTGGCGAAGCCTCTCACCGCCCCTGAGCCTCTGGCCTGTACCCCAGTTCTGTATGCACAAATAAATAAATCTAAAAAAAAAAAAATCATGGTAATCATGGTGCCCAGGCTACCTGCATGACCTGGTAAGTCAGAATCTCCGGGGGCAGGGCCCAGGCTTCAAATTTTAAACAGTGCTCTAGTAATTCTGATATGCAGCTGAGCTGGAGAAGCTGGGCTTTGGTCAGCATCCCTTGGCCTCTGGTGTAGACTGGTCCTCTGGGGAGTGTTCGGCTAAACCCTGCTGGAGGGCCCCCTGCATGGAGAGTTTCTGATTCGGGTCTGGTACAGGCCTGAAAATGTGCATTTCTGCCAGTTCCCAGGTGATGCTGACGTGGCTGCGTGGGGAACATACTTTGAGAAGCACCGTTTTAGAACACATCAGCCCACATTGGAAGTCTAGTTCTTGGGAAGCTTGTTCAATTTCTCTAAAAAAAGTCCCTTTTTTGGTCTGAGGTGGTAATTAGTCTGTCTCTGGAGGGAGGAAGGTCAACAGATTGAGCAGCTTCATAAACATTTGCAATTAGCCTAGCCCTTTATATCACACTTCTCCCCCAGAACTGCCAGCTGGAAGCCTTGCCCTTTTGGGGTGTGGGGGAGGTTCCAGGGGGGCCCCCTTCATCCCCTCAGCCTCCCACTGACAAATGTTCCAAGCCATAGGCGCTGTCTCACTTTTTCCAGCGATACCCATCCATTTGCTTTGCAGCTCCACGAATTTTTTTCTTCTTCAAATCGGTATCCAGACCGGCCTGCACGGAAGCCCGCTCGTCCTCTGCCGCTGACCCACGCGAGCTCACTGGACGCTTTCCCGTTCTCTCGAGACCAGGCTTCTTTCCAGAGAGTAGTCTGGGCTGTGATCTAGCGCATATGTTCCTGCTTCCTGCGTGCAGGCACGCGCTTCCCTGACGGTACCTCAGCGTGTCTTCCCACACAGTGAGGGGAGGCACTATCATTCTCTCCATTTAGAATGAGGACAGTGAGCTGCAGAGCGGCCGCACGGTGGGAGACGCAGGTGCGCAGGCAGGTGGGTGCTGGACCCACCCTTCCATAACGCGCTCCTGCCCGCGAGTGGCCGGGTGCGGGTGGCGCCCCCCATGGACCAAGCGGGAATTGCAATTTTGCTACTACGACCATTCCTCCCAGTTAAAATGAAAAAGCACAGGGCAATCCCCGCCTGTATGCGGTTTCCCCTTTCCTGGTTTTAATGACCCGACTTCAGTGGGGGTGGAAAAGTTCCATACAATAAAATATATTGAACGAGACCACATTTACCAAACTTACTACAGTATGTTGTTACAATTGTTCTATTTTATTAGTGCTGGTGTTAATCTCTTACTGTGCCTCACTTATAAATTAAGCTTCATCATAGTTATGTATGATAGAGTACACATAGTCATAGACGTGTGTGTACTCTTAAGGCATCCACGAGGGTCTCGGAACACATGCTTAAAGATACGGAGGACTATGGGATATTTTTTAAAAGAACATTTCCTTTGAAAATTAAAGTGAATTGAAGTCCATTTTATTCGGAGAGCTTTACAGTGGCTCTTGAAATAAATTGAAGTGAATTTAAATTAATTTAGCGTTGAGAACATCTTAATAGCTTTGGGGATAGGCACACTTGTCCTAGGCTCTCACACACTAGGAGAGAAATCCCTGGCCTGAGCTAGAGAAAGATAATTGTCTTATACCTCGGGCTCCTTGCCAGAGAGAGGCGTCCCCAAGTAAGGGAGGTAAGGGTGGGGGGCACCCACTTCTATAAAGAGTCTCCCTGGTATTCCATCTCCCACTTGCAACAAGAAATGAGGACCCTAAACACACTCATTGCCAGTGGTTCCCACCACCTGGGCATGTCAATTTGGGGCCAGACCCGCTGGCGTTTTCACAGCGGAGTTTAGGTAAAGTTGTGGTTTTAAGCAGAACGTTTGAAAGTCCTGTGGTTAAGACCAAACGCCACACCGGGACAGTAACTCAGGTACAGCCCCACTCCCAGAAGCCCCCACCCCAGCGGGGGTTCCAAGCCCACGGGCGGTCAGCCCCCCCCCACCACCATCCTACTGGGAGGGAGGGGGGCTTTCTCAGCTGTGAGACTGAGGTCACACATCCGTGTAGCTCGTCATTATTTAAGCTCTTAATCCTCTTTTCTGAGCCACATAATCAGCCCACAGAAGAAAACCCATGCGACTCGCGCAGACCCTCAAGTGACTGAAGCGCTCGGTCAAGAGAACGCAGTCAGCGCGTTCCTCAACCCTCGGGGCACACGCACGGGGGTGCACACAGGCGACCGAGAGCGCGGGACGGTGTCCCGGGTCAGTACCTGGCTAGGTACAGCTGACCCAGGACCTGCGAAGTTAATGTGGAAGGGTAACCTGCACGGGAGGAAATGGGCGTGCTCACAGAAGCATCCTGCAGAGAGCCCTGGAACCTGTTGCCCCTCACACCCCTGGAGTGGGAGAGGCAGACATCACATGTGCAGTGCTGTTTGCTGAGGGAGGGAGAGAGGGATGAGAGGATGGAGGTGAGGAAGGATGGAGAAGAGGAGGGGGTGGAGGGTGGGAGAGGGGGAGGGTGGAGGAGGGGCAGAAGAGGACTGAGGAGGTGGAGGAGGTGGGGGGGATGGGGGAAGGAGGGGAGCAAGAAGCAATGGGTGAAGGAAGGCACAGAGGAGAACCAGGGAGGCAAGTCACAGTGCAGCTTGCACTGAGCAGTCGCTCAGGGACAGAAAGGCAGTTACTTAAATATTTAAAGCAGGCGCCCTGTGAGCAGTGTGGAGGCAGCTTTTTGTTAATATTTAACACGAGCTGGGCAGTCACTGGGAAAACAACTGTTTACAAGAGAGACTAACAAACATCCAGATTGCTCAAAGCTGGGGGTGGGGCTGTTTAGGGGACAGGCAGCTGCGCCATTTCCAGATGGCAGCAGCCCCAGACTGGCCTGCTCCACCAATGTGAGGCCACAGGGGCAGGGGGCCCAGGGCCTTCTCTGGGGTGCGGTGAACACTGTAAACACACACCACGGGGTGGGCGGCTCTGCTCCAGAGTCACGGTCTGCAGGAAGCCCAGCCCTGCAGCTGGGCCTGGGAGGTGGCTGCTGGCTAGCCGGCCAGTCGGCCAGCCCGAGCTCGGGCAGCTGTGCGCCAGCCGCTCACTGGCTGGGCCGTGCCGCTGGCCCATGCACCTTGCCAGGAGGGCTCCTAGCAGAGATGCCGCGTGACAGCAGGGAAGGTGCTCCAGAGTACAAAGGTTCTAACTTGCTTGAAAGTTCTCCAGCTCACACTGGGCCTTCAGGGACGCCAGGCCAGACTTTCCCAAAGAAGACAATTAGCCATGGTTTGCACTGTAGGCGAGGACTCTTGTTCATGACAGTTTCCACCTTCCATGTGCTGGGCCTCCACGAGCTTGACTGTTTTTACCCAGACCACCGTGGAGAACCCACTGACCTCAAGACTTACTTCCTCTGGGCCCGTTTCCCACCATTCACTTAACCCCAGCACTTGCCCACATAGATCTCAAAAAGGTCCCCCACACGGTCACTCTTGGGTTCAACTGGATGTGATATTCCAGTTCTAGACCAGGGAATCCTGCCTTCTTGAATTCAGGCACCAGGCTCCACATGGTGAGCCACATGGGTGACCATCTACAACTCTGAGAATTTGCACCCCTATTTCATCATCCAGCATCGATCATGAGGTTGCCCAACAGTGGGAGGCTCACGATCCCGGCTACCTCCGGCCATGTCCATCCTGCCCAAACCACAGCTGACCTCGAGTCACGGATGACTCTCCAATGGGTTGTTTACACACCTGGCCATTTATTATAAAGGACAAAATGTTGAGCAGCATTCCACTATGATGAATCTGCACAAGAATCATTGCTCTGAACATTAATCCTTGTTGAAATAACTTTTAGTTTATTAGATCCCATATTTGGATAGATAGCCTTGGGTTTTACAGTATACATGAATTTTTATATTCTGAGAACATGGGCACAAGGCTTTTGAGGTACCAGAATAACCTTTTCTGGGTTCACAGCATCCTCTGAAAATCAGAAATTTGGAAGAACATAACCCAAAAGATCATGACAGCAGTCAGCAATTACTCGGGCCCAGCATCAGAGAGGTCCATAGGGTCTAGAAACTTCCATGGTCACTCATAGATCACTTGGTCATTTTTTGGTGGATTATTTTATGGTTGTCCAGTATCTGAACAGTCTTGTCACTTTGGGTGACTCAGCTATTTTGATAGGCGGCAAGATCTGCTTCTCTCTATAAAAGCCTGAAGGCAGGTAAGTGCTTTCCTTGGCCGCCGGGCAGGGGACCAGGTGCTCCAGCAGCACGGTGACCAAGTCAGGGGTGCCAGCAAGCATGGAGACTGCCACCTCCAGTCCCAGTTGGCCCAGGCAGCCGTGGCAGTGCCTGGACTGCAGGGACCAGCCACACCTTCATCACTGAGGTGGTACTTGGCTTTAGGTTGTTGACCACCCCACACCTTGGGTTCCTGACCATTTTATTAAAGATTCTCGAAGTCTTCCATCACGTGGTCTCCTTTTCTTACATGCCTGTCAGCTGTTACATGTAACAGTTGTTTTGCAGCCACTGTTACGGTCTGGTCCTGTGGGGCCATTGGAGAAGGGCCACCTGCCCTGGGGTACCCCAAGCCCATCTGGAGTAACACTCAGCCTCTGATCTTGGGCCCATGTGAGGACCGGCCTGCCCCGAGCTGCACCCTCCAGCTCCCACTGGCCCTCTGTCCAAAAGTTGCTCGCATCAATCAAAGTTTGGCACTGTGTGCACAAAGCCTGGGCGGCAACCTGTAACTGTCTCACTGGGTTGGAAACAGGCCGGCCGGCCCCGAGGGGGTAGAGCAGGTGCCGGGTTGGCACTGGACAGACAAGCCTTTCACCTTTCTTTTCTGGGGCCAGACGGCCAGGTGCACAGTTCGGCCTGGCTTCGCTGAGCGATAAATCACACACAGTTGCTACGGGGCGACTCTACCCCAGGCTGAACCTCGTGCCATGGGGAACCGTAACAAGGAGGCTGGGTAGAGAGGGCCAGGCCAGAGACAGTCGGCAGGCAGGATGGCATTTAAAACAAAAATCAAGACCAGGCACTGAAAAATTGAGAATGTGGTGACTGAAACCCTTCAATATTTCGGTGAGATAAATCCCACCAGATTTGGGAAGAGTCAGGCCCTGCCATCCCCTGGATGGAAAACACAGTGTCATTTTTCCGGGCCAAGGGAGGCCGACCCTTCTCCATTCCCATCATCCATTCTCGTCAACACAAGCGCACTGAGCACCTGTGGACATGGGAGCTGCACCCCAGTTACCCTCTCCCCCAACAGTGGGGAGGAGTGTGCTTGGCTGTGGCTGCGAGGGTGGGGGGTGTACACGGTGAGGCTGGCATGAGATTCGGGGGCAGCTGGTACTTGGGGTTCATGCTGCCAGGCTAAGTAGAGGAAAAGGGGAGCCCAGAGAGCAGCCTGAAAGATTGGAAAGGGTGGTAGGTGGGTGGGCTGGGTACCAGGTTGAGGTCGGGGACTCGGTGACCACCTGTTGGCCCAGGTAGCCAGCTGCTCCCTCCTCAGCAAGGATGGGGCACAGGGCACGCTGCCCTGCCCTGCGGTCTTCGGCTCGCTTGTCTGCCTGTCCCCTCCTATGCCCTCAGGGGCCTAGAATGCCTCTGTGGTGTGTCCTTTCACTTGTACGTGTCCATGTGTAACACACCTCATTGGCTTTGGTCAGTTGTTTACCTGTGTGATATTTTTTATTATGGAAATATATAGCTAACCCCAAATTTAGCATTTTAGCCATTTTTAAGTGTGTTGCTCCGTGGCAATAAGCGCATTCATACTGTTGGGCTACCATCACAGGCATCTGTCTTGCTAAACTGAAACTCTGTATCATTAAGCCTTAACTTCCACTCTCCTCATCTAGCCCTGCGGCTACCCTTCTACTTTCTATCTCCACGAGGTGGACTCTTCCAGGAACCTCTTAGGAGTGGAATCAAACAGGAAGTGTCTTTTTGTGTGGACCTTATTTCATTCAACACAATGTTTTAAGTTTCAACCAATTTATCAGACTTATTGGAATCCCCTCCCTTTTCAGAGCTGAATAATATTCCACATGAAATACAGTTGTGTGATGTTTTGTAATGTTTCAGCCGTCATGGACAGATGGACAGTACCCATCAGCTAGACCATGCAGGCCAGGTGTGTGGGAGGCCAGACATAACATTTGGGTTTGTGTAATTTTACTCTATGATCTTCACACAACAAGAACGAAAAAATCACCTAACACCATCTTTGTCAGAACACACCCCTGTCTGTCACGCAGGGAGGCAAGTCTGTATGCCACATTTTGGGCTACCCACTCAACTGCTGACAATGCTGTCTTGTGTTTGAATTTGTGTGAGTCATGTTACTCTTTGCCATGCTTGTTTCTTATTTTCATTCAACACCATGATCTTAAGGCTGATTCCTGTTTCTGTGCACATCTCGCTCTTTTCTTCCGACAGGCCCTAGAATCCCATGTGTCCCTCCACAGTTGGTCAGCCCTGCCCCAGGACATGTGTCAGCACGTGGCAGCCCCTCCCCACCCAGAACATACTGCCAGAAACATCTGTGAGTAAATGCATTTTCCACATTTTGCTTCTTACCCTTTCTTTCTGCTTCCTATGCACTACCCTCCTTTGGCTGAGAATACTCAGAGCACCAACTCTAATTTCTGGGTCCACCAGAGAGTTCTGTTCCCTATGGGGTAACTGCGGTTTTGTCCATGCTGAGAGATGCTGTGGACCCTGAACCTGTATTTGCCTTTGGTCTGGGCACCTATTCCCCTGGGGGTGTTGCCACCCTGTTTGGGGACAGCTACAGGGGAGGAGCTGAGGTTGGGTGCTCACATGAGTGTCTGCATGCCTCCTGGAGGAAGGGGTTCATGAGAAGGAGGGTTGAACCTCTAGACCCCAGGATTCCTCTGATCACCTTCTTTGCTGCTGCTCCACTAGAAGCTTCCTTAAACTCATAAATGTGGGTAGCCCCAGTGAGATGAGGGGGGTTTTCCAGGTGGCAGCTGGGGTAGTAGAGAGGGGAGGGGCGCAAGATATACCCGCTGGCTGACAGTGATCAGCTTCCATCAGCTGTTCGCTGCTCCCCACCCTCCACTGCCCGCCTCCCTCTGGGACTGAGCCCATCCTGATGGTACCCTTCCCCACATAGGACTCCATGTCAGAACAAAGGGATCCCCAAGGCGAAGTGGGCAAAGACAGAACAAAGCTCCTTAACTCTCCCCACCCTCCCTGCTGTCCCCTGCCCTTGGCCTCGGCAGCTGTGCCCAGCTCTCAACTCCCTGTCACCACCCCCACAGCTGTGTCTCCTGGGGCTCTCCTAGTTTTGTGGTCCTGCCCCCACCCTGTCCCGGGCTCCAAAGCTGATGCTGGGGAGGGAGAGGGCTGAGGGGGGAGAGAGAGGGAAAGCAACCCCTGCCTGGTCTCCATCTTGTCTGTCCTCGCCCCTCAAGAGCAGCTGGATTCTAGGCCCACGACAAGCTCTATGAAGGAGGTTGGGTGAATAAATGAACGAGGCAGACACAGACGCCCGTCAAGCCCACTTTCAGGCCCATCTGAAGAACTCTGGGGACCCGGCCTGTCACCCCTGGCCCTGCCCTTTCCTGAGAACGCCCTTCCCAGCAGGCCGGACTCAGACGCGTGGCTGGACCTGTATGTGCTCACCAGTGTGACGACACTGACGACAATTCACAGGCAAGAGTGGGGGAGGGGGGAAGACTCAACTGGAACCTTCTTTTAAACCTGAACCACAAATAAATAAATCTTTAAAAAAAATAAATAAATAAAGGGCCCTCCCTGGTGGCGCAGCGGGTTAAAGCACAGCACTGAGAATCTAAAGCCGCTTCCACATGAGTTCGATTCCCGCCTGCCCCAGAGGTGACCACATGGCGTGGCAGACCTCTCCTGACCCGCCCGCTGCTCCCCTCAGCAGTGTACTTCGTCGATCTGCCTGTTCTGTTCCCCACTCTGTCTCTGGTGAAGCCTCTCACTGCCCCTGAGCCTCTGGCCTGTACCCCAGTTCTGTACGCACAAATAAATAAATCTTTAAAAAAATAAATAAATAAAAAATAAAAAAATAAACCTGAACCAAATGTATAAAGATTCATTAAGGTTCACTTTGTCCTATATTAAAAAATATACCTGATCTGCAACTGTGAGCTACTCTTGACAATGAAAGATGAAGGACTCTACTGTTAATTAGTTTTTTGGCATCATCTTGAACATATGCTTGAACAACAGCAATAGCAAACACTTGGATGCCATTTACTTCATGCCAGGCTCTGTTCTGGACTGCTGGGGCGTGTGTGCGTGATTTAATGTTCACAACAACCCATGAGACACGTAGCGTTACCACCCTCCTTTTGCAGGTAAAGTGACTGAGGTGTAGGAAGGTTCAGGGACTTGCCAGCCAGGGCGCGGGGGCCTGGCCCCCTCTGGCCCTCACCTGTGGTGCCTTCCCTCCCCGCTTGATGTCTGTCTCCTGAGGACCAGCCTTGCAAAATCCAGACGGCCGCACAGTTCCCCAAAACGAGCTTTGAGGTTGTTTCTGACACTCTTCTCCTTGAGACGGCCGTGGGGCCACCATCTTTTTTTGGTCAACACTCTACGATGCTGGCTAGCTTCCCTCACAGCCTCATTTCATGTGTGACTCAAGAACACTGACCAGGGCAATTTGGCTCGTTGTTGGGTCCATCCTGGGCTGCAGTGCGCTAGAACCAGTCTTCCAGAGACAGAAGAGACTGGGATCCCTGAGCTGGTGAGGGCGGACGATGCCAGAGCGGGACTGAGGCCTCCCAAACGCTCGCTGGCTCAGAGCCAGCTGTGTGTCTGGCTCCCGTCTGGGCTGTGGGATAACAGGTGGGCAAAACAGACACAGCCCTATCTTGATGGAGTGGACACAGCTTGCGGGAGAGGCAGACATAAACAGGGCCCTTCAGTAAAATACACAGAGACGCCCACGTGACGGTGAGGGAAAGCAAAGCGTACCCCCCCAACCCCCAGATGACAATTTAAATGTGGGGGTGGGGGGTCTCCAAGATCTGAGTAGACACTGTAGGAAGTGAGGCTGGGAGCTCTGAGAGGAACAGCAAGAGGCCAGGAGAACTTGGGGGCTGGAGGTGGGGTCTGTCAGCCTCTTGGCGTTGGAGGGGGCTTGGGCTCTGACTCCAAGGAGCCAGGAGCAGCAGTGGCCTCTGTGGCACAGCCCACTCTGAGTGCTGAGGCAGGAGTGGGGGCCCACGATGCAGCACAATGTGGGGGTGCAGGGAGGCAAGGCGGAGGCTGCTTGCAACCATCCAGGAGCCGGGCTGTGGCGATCATGGTGGGTTCAGCCTCCCCCAGTGGTGTACCTTAGAGTAATGGGGAGAAGACCCGAGCGTGCGGCCCACAGGACAGAACCACCATCCCTGGATTCCCCAAGGAAGGACGGCTGCTCTCTGGAGACCACTGTGAACAGACTGGGTGCCGGAGCTCTGAGCAGCTGGCGCGTGTCAGCCTTCGGGGAGACCCACGCTCTGGGGTCACCAGGTAGAGTGACATTTAAAGCAATCAGACCATGCGTGCACCTGGGATGCTAGTCGGAAAGGAAAGGGGCTGGGGCTGAGCCTGGATCCTTTCTGGGGAGACAGGGAGGATCAGCATTTGTTAAGGAGGCGTCTCCACAAAGGGGGAGGCCCATGCTCCCCGCCCCCCCTTCAGGCAGCCACCCTGACCAGCTCCTGGGAACTAGACGGAGCTGAGTGACCAGGTGAAGCTACTAGTATCTAAAAGAAGGGACAGGAAGGACTCGCTTGCTTCTCGGCTGTGCACCAGGGACGTGGGGGGCTTGGAGATGCATGAGGAGAAACTCGTGGAGACTCTTGGGGCACGTAGGGGAGGTAACAATGCAGCCACTATCCTGACTTCTACTGTGGCTTTGCTCCTCTCCTCCCAGATTTGTCTGGCCCTTCGCCACTTTCCTATGATCCCACCCCCCGACCCCCAGAAGGGGCCTTAGATTTGTGGCAAGCTTTTGGCCCTCAGCAACCCCAGTTCAGGCCAACCCTGTTTAGCTGGGCATTTCCCCCGAGGGCATGGGTAACTTTGGCTGTTCTTGGGAAGCCATTGTCTTTTCTCTCTGCACACGATTGTATTAAAGTTCTTTCACACTCAGTAAGCCGTGTCTTTGTGCCACAGATGGCCAGACCCCTCCAGAGTGTGGAAGCTTGGGGGTCTCAGGACGTTGCCTCAGCCGGTACACTAACCTGGGAGGTCAGGGGAGCTTCATCAAGGAAGAGACAGGATGAGAGCACCATCCCTCCACACCAGGCCTCTACCCTTGAGGTAACTTTCGCCCCTGGGGCCTGGGCCTGCTGGAGACTCTGCCCCCAGCTTCCCTGAGCCCCGAGCGAGTTCAGGAGATCCACTGCTGTGGGTTGTCTGGACTGACCCTGCCCTGGAGGCCAGCTGTGACTCTTGGCCCTTCACCTGTCTCCCATCAGCCCCTTGACAAGAGCACCCTGGCAGCATCGGGACGTGGGGGTGGGCAGAACGGGCGAGTGGACAGAGCGGCCCTGGAGTCCCCCGGGTGGCCCCGGCTCCAGAATCACCCCCTACCGCCCACCTATGGAGTCCCAAGTGGAAACCAGTGGTGGGACAATCAATCAGGTTTCATGCCAGGTGTTTAGATCAAACACAAAACTCGCCTTGATGTGCTTGGGGGCTTTCACGATTCAGCCAATTCCGCTAGGGGTGGTAGATCAAGGGGGGAAAGAACAGAAAGGGTCTGCTCCCCTTACTTCTACTCAAGTGTGAATCCTAAACAAAGACTCCTCCTTTCGTGGACAAACCTTGAATGAGCAGCTATTTTGCACTTTAAACTGAAGACAGAAGGGTGTTTTAGGGGATTTAGGAAATGGGAGATAGGGTGGGGGAAGAAAAGAACCGCTCTCTTTCTTGGGAGACCCCTCCCAGACCCTCCCCCATGCCAGGCTTCCCCTTCCCAATGCCCATCACCAAGATGAACTCTTCAGCCAGGCGTTTTTTCCAAAATGTCCTAGTAACGACAATGGTCTCCAGTGCCAGTCTTGATTTGGAATCCTGCATGAGTCACACATTTGTGGAAACGTGATCGTTTATTTAACAGTAACCTGTGGCTGTTACTTTTAGGGGCTTGACCATTTCCAGTAGGGAAAATGGAATGACCCAGAATTGGGGGGCTGCTAAGTGCCTTCTTACCCTTGACCCCCACCACTGTGAAAGCAACAGCTTTCTTCACCCCACTCCTCACTTCATGGGGCACCTTTATTTATGGGGTAACCAGACAGTGCCGGTTAGGCCTGGTCGTGTGGCACCATCCTGGGGGGTGGCCCAATGACTGGGTGAGGAAGATTTATGTCTGTCATCTTGTGAACGTCTCTGAAGTGTGAGCCACCCTGGGAGATAGCACACACCTGTTCACACCATCGACGCTGTTGCCCGTCATGGTTGCCCTGAATTTCTCTGCTTTCTCGAAGCAATGGCATGTCCATTGCTGATGTACAATTGACTTGGGAATTAAGCAGCTGTCCTGGGATCATGGGCTCTGCCTCATAGCTCTCAGTCTTTCCTCTAAGGGGTCATCTCATTTGCCCACAATCATCCAAGAAGATGAAAGGGGTGGAGGGGAGAAGCCGGAGCCATAAAGAAGAGGTTGGAAGGAGGAAGAGAGGGCCATTGTTCTCATCTTCTAGGCGGGAAGCACACGTTTGTGGAGTCATAGATCACCACGTTAGGTTTACAAATACAGACACCAGAGGCCGCGGGTGCTCAAACACAGGATGCAGACGCCCTGTCTGCAAGTCGTTTTTTCTAAGGAAAATTGAATTCCAAAAATATTTGCACTGACTTAGAAAAAAAGTTTCTCTTCACGTCTCCCGTTTTTAGCTACATTCCTCATTTGTATGTTGGGTCTGAGTTGCTTTTTTAAAAGTTGAAATAGGGATGGAAGCTGTGCACCAAAACCGAAGCCAAGATCAGAGAAAACATCATGTCAGTGGAAGGAACACGAGAGTGGGAGCCAGAGCAAAGGGAGAGAAGAGCCCTTCTCCCCTTCCCGTGGGATGGGGGGGCAGCCCCGCCACAGAAGCTCCCCATCCTGATCCTCTGGCTCCCCTGGGGTTGGGATAAGGGGAGTAGGCCTAAGGCTCATTGATCTGGGGCACAGGTAGACCAGCTTGAAAGGAGGCCCAGGTGATCATTTTAGGATGGGATAAAAATGCCTCCCCTTCTGGAATGTTCTAGATGCAGCAAGTGGCTGGCCAGGAAGCAAGCCTGCATATTTTCCTCCTGATCTCTGTTGATTTGCAAAATGTGCACCAGCAGGCAGTGTCTTTTAGGGACACAGAGTGAAAAGTCAAATTACCTTTGGGGCCCGGGAACCTGACCCAGAGAGAAGCCTTTGGATCCGGGACCGAGCAACCGGCTGGCAAGGGTGGCCCTGGGCTCCAACCTGCCTTTGGCCACTGTCCTTTCAGGGGTGCGTGCTGTCCACTCACAGGGCCACTTCAAAGGATCCCAGGCCCCTTTCTACCACAAGAGGTGGGGGCTGTATGTCTGCACCCCCCCCCAGGGGCCTCTCAGGGGCCGCCTCTGTCGGAGACTTTGTCCCTGATCATGGATTATTGGGGGGGCAGAACAGGCAGAGTCTCAAGGTGGGAATGGCGTCAGCGAGCGGACATTTCTAGAAAAAGGGGAAAAAGGGAAAAAAGGGGAGCGGGCATGAGGAAGACATGGGAATGGGAGTTGGGTGCAAGTCTTCACAGGAGACACTGAAAGGTGGGACCCCCCCACCCCCACTGCCTCATCTTTGACTCTGCATAGGCAGAGTTTGCAGGTCAGCCGCAGCCTGGTTCTAGCAGGGGGCAGTGGTGGCCACGTGCCCTGCACAGAGGGCAGAAGTCCTCGGGAACTGAGACCCTGGGGTGCAGGGCCTGCACCCGCTGTTCCTGCATCCAGGCCACCAGGTTCTGCCTTTCCTTCACGGTTGGGGACCTGACGCCCACTCTCCCGGCAGAGGCTTCCTCTTGGCCCTTGACCGCACTTCTCGGCTGTTCCAGAACACCATCCTTAGGCCTCCCTCTCCCGCACAGGGATTTTTATCACCCTCCTGGATCAAGTCCACCAGCTGCAAACACGCGTTTTTCCCCTTTCTCATGCCTTAACGACCTGTGCCAAACCCACCCTGGCCCCGCTCCTTCCTTCTCTTACTGCCCCATCTTTCCCTCTCCAGAATATTCCTTGACAAGCTGTCTACATCCTCGGCCGCTTATTCCTCTTCTGTTCTCTGGAGAAGGCATTCACCCCCCACACCCAAGGGCTCTGGGTAGGATGGACATGTCCTCCCACAGGCCAGGCCCCTCGCGCTGCTCTGGTGGCATTTGCACACTTGAGGGTGAACCCAAACAGGACCAAGCTGGCTGGCGAGGACACAGGGAGGTGGGTAGCTAAGGACTCTCGGGCTGGGGTGCAGCCCACCAGCGCTACCTGCTCGGAAGGCGAATGTCAGGGTCACTTCCCACTCTGACCAAGAACCCAGCACCACAAAGGTGTGTGCCTACAAAGAAGCTCCCTGGCCCCCCCCACCCCTAGTGGCCACCTCCCCACCGCCTGCCTCCCCCCCTACTCCCTGCCACACACACGCTGAGAGAACAGACTGGAGAACCCAGGACTCAGGCTGCTCTTGGGGATGGATGCACGACTGATGGAGAGCGATCTCCCGGACACAGGAAGACCACCAGACCCTCATGGGGCTGGGAGGCTGAGGAGTGGGGGCTTGCGGAGGTCTCCTAGACAAGACCGTCTTGTGAGGCACCTGCCAGGGAAAGGGGGGTTTGCCCTGCTGGTGCAGGGACACCCATGGCATTTGCTGTCTCTCTCCTAAAGAGCCTGGATCTCTCCCTGCTGTCAGGCACAGCCCCATGAACTCAGGGAATCTGGAGGCCCCGTGCTCCTCGCCTGGAGCTCATGAGGCCCTCTCACACACTGCTCTGGGCCTCAGCACAGGGACCCCGCAGCTCCGGAGAGTCCGCGAACAGCTCTCCAGAAGGACTTTGTGCACCTGTCCACCCTCCAGCCCTCTACAGCAGCCTCCAGCACCAGGGTGCAGGACCGGGGCCCTGGCCAGACCCCTGCCCAGACGGGCCTCCCCTGAGTCTGCAGTCAGGCGCAGGGGCACAGCTCTGCCAGGCTTCGGAACAACTCTGCTCAGGAGAGTGAAGGGCATGGGGAGGGGGCTGAGACTGGAGGGCAGGCTTGGAGACTCAGTGCCCGCCCCGCCTGACCTGCCCTCGCCCTCAGAGGGACTGACTGGAATGGCAGGTGTTAGTGGGGAGTGTGAAAGGGATGGGCCTGAGGGGGACTCCTGGAACCCGCCTGGCAGGAAGGACTGGCCTCACTGCCCTGGGGAGCAGCCTCCTTATCATCATCCCTCTGTGTTGGTGGCCCCTGCTCCCTCCTCCTGACTTTCACATCCTTTGACATCTCCCTTCCTTCTGCCCCTGATGCATTATCAAATCAAACGTCATGTTCCTTATTCTTATCTAAGAAGTAAAGTCCTAGCTAACTTCTACTGGATGTGTATGGCGTGCTGGGCCCTGTACCTAATGTCCCCTTAGTGCTGGGCCCTGTACCTCATGTCCCCTTACACCTCACGATGCAGTCAGATGGGGAAACTGGGGCACCAGACATGAGTAGCCCAACAAGCAGAGAAACAGGGGCCTTGAGCCCACATACCCTGTACTCCCTGAAACTGGGTGCCAGATATTTCTTAATTTGCTCACAAAAGGGAAAAGTCTAGAAGTCACAAAAGCAACCTTTGATTTTGTATGCTCTGGAGGAGAGGGGGGTTCAGGGGGATATCCTCACCTGGAGCCCACGGCAGCTGGGCACCAACAAGCTGGAGCCCCGGAACACTCAGTTCACCCCAGGCCTATATCCCGGGAAGACTCACATTAAGACTTTTCCACAGAATTGCTCGAAGTCGGAATCTCTCTGTGGTCACCAATTACATGCCAAATGCAGGGGCCCACTGTTCCTTCCCCAAGCACACAGCCTTTACCAAAGGCCCCCACCCCTGCCCTGTGCCTGTGCTCCCAAGGGGTCGTCATGCAGGGTAGGAATGGGTGACAGAACATTCTCTGCTTTCGTGCACGGGCATGGTAATAGCGGACCCGCTTCAATAACAAGGGCCCCAAAGGGCCCTGGCTCCAGCTCCCATGGCCCCCCACCCTTGTGCCCAACCCCCCCCAGTGATGCTCACCGGGGGGTGCTGGGTCTGTGCTGCTCTGCACACTTGGCCACTGTGGCCAGAGGTCTGCCCCCTACCCCGATATCCGGGACCCCCATCCACAGAGCCCATCTGAGCAGCCACTCTCAAGCGACCATATGGGGGGGTGGGGGGAAGGAGGCGGCAGGGAAAACCAGTCTCCAAATAACAATATGGAAAAAATGTTAAAGAGAGGAGCTAACGTGGGATCGCTGCAAGCCTCATTCATTAAATTAAAGTAAGGAAAATTGGCATGGAAGTAAGGAAAATTACAGGGTATTTCCTGCGAGGAATATATGGGACATCCTTGGAAATTTCTTGAGGCATAATAAATTTACTATTCCTCTTCTCAAAAAAATATCTTGTTGTGGCTCACCTGTCCCCCCCCCCCACACCCAAGCCCCCCCACCCCCGCCAAGAAGTTATTTATGGGTGTGAAATATCCCCTGTTTAGAGCAACGAAAGAGAACAAACACTGCTGTTGGAGTCTCCCCTAGCAATGAAGAACTTGGCACTGCGTCAGGATCTGAGGTTTGGGTATTTGCTTGCAGCTGTTAATTGCTGTATAAAGTCTTTGAAAAAATGTCCTGTATCTGGGAGTCTCTGCTATAAAAGCCCATTTAGAACCAGTGGGAAGTTGGTCTTCAAGTTCTCATCGGCAGTCTCCAGTCCCCAAGCAGGAATCCCAATTACACATTTACTGGATAAGCGCATGGGAGCTGCCTGGGGGGTCATGAACTGTGAACCCCTTTTTGGACCGCCCCCCCGGTTGTGGCCCCAGATCGGCCGTCTTGGTGACCACAGAGAGAATAGCTGTGGCCCGGGAGAACAGAAAGGTTTCTTTTCCCTGCCTAGACTGAGATTGCTTTCACCCACTGCCTTATTTAAAAAATTGCTAATTAAGTGCCCAAGTACAGCGGCTCTGGCACACGCCAAGGGAATTATTTAGAAAGCAAACACCTAAAATAAGCCCAGACACAAACTTTCTGCCACAGAAGAAGCTGCCTAGCGCCCGGTGCGTGAGAGGCCCCAGAGCGAGCGGTGTCGCAGACAATCCGTCCCAGATGGGCCGCTTGGCGCTGGGCACAGCGGGGTGGAAATAAGCCTCTTGCAAAACCCACGCTCTCTTTTGCCCGTTTTGCGGATGGTCACTGAGGCGACGAGCAGAAACGGGAAGGCCTGCCTGTTCCCAGCAGGTCTGTTGGCTCTGTCTCTGCCTGTATCACTGCATTTATTTTTTTTAATTAATTAACTAATTAATATATTTTCTACATCTTTTTTTTTTTTTACTGTGTTTGCTTTCTCAGGTGCAGTCTCCATAGAATTTGCACCCTCACTTCACCCCGTGCACCACCGCCCTAATCCCTTGTGCTCTTTCTGCACTCATTTTGAGGTCTCCCTCCTCCTCCCCCGTGTCCCCGCATTATTGCTGGGTTCTTGGCCCTCAGAGTCCCTGCCCCTGGTATCCGCAGGCCCCTTGGGGGTATCACTCCATTGTCCCATAAAACTGAACATAAACAGGGAAATTCATCTTGAGGTCCGTCCTAAGAAGAAGACCCCGATGGTTTGGAGGTGTTTCAATAGATGGAGTGGCCGAGGGAATTTGGGACAGGGGATTTGTTTGTAAACTCATCCACAGCTTGTGTTTTCCAATTTCCAGCCATCAGATCTGTTTGGTCCAACTGAAGGTTTATACTTAAAAAACAAACAAACAAACAAAAAAACCTCAGTTGAGTAAATCCAAAGAAGTAATAAGTATAGGAAATAAGGTCTCACCTCATTAGGGGTCAAGAAAGATAAAAATCGAAACTCGGGGCCATTCTAAATACAGCAAATTGCAGAGATACAAAGATAAATTGTCTTTGGGGTAGCCGGGTGCTGCCAGTGTGGGTGAAAGGTGGAGAAACCGGCTCTGTCCACTAACAAGAGCAAAGATGGCTTCTCCTTCCCTGCAGGGCATTTTGGCAGTATTTTCAAATGTCGTAAAAATAGGCCAGCCAATTATATTTCCAACAATTTTGAGCTGACTTGTTTCAAAACAACACACCCCTCATGAAGAACAATTGGGAAAGCTGGACAAAAATATAAAAAACATCTGCCTAGAGGCACTGGAAGAACCCCAGTGAGGGAGGCTTGAGAGGTCGAGCTCCTGGGGAGAACCCAGCGAGGAGAACACACCTGCCGACGCACCTCTGTCTCTCGCAAGATCTTTGCCGATTCGCAAGCTGAGTGACTAGCAGGGACCAAGAGGTCGAAAAATTGTGCCGAATTATTGGCAGTCCCTGGACAGGAGGACAGAGTATGCAGTGATTGCACACCCAGGAGCCGTCCAGGTGACTGTCCAGGTGACTGTCCAGGTGAGGGCCCCAGCTGGCATTTCAGAGCCCTCGTGGCTCTCTGTGGGGACCACTCAGCTACTTGGCAGCACTGTCCTCAGTGGGCACTGAAGTACCCTGTCCAAAACTCTGCTCAGCCCAAGGCAAATCAGGATGGTTGGTCACCTTCATCCGCTGAGGATTAATGCTGAAGTGTAACTTCAAACCAGCCTCGGCTCTGATTAAGCAAAGCCGTCTCCCCCTGCCTTGGCACCTGCCGTGAGTAAGCGGAAACCTTCGCCCAGACCCTCCAATTTTCTCTGCAGTTTCCATTCACCATGTCCAACATTTGTCAGATGTGGAAAACGATAAGGTTGGAGTAAGAGAAAAGGTTGAAGAACAGAGGCAGACCCGGTGGAGATTCCGATGGCGATGCTGTCAGGCTTTTAAAAGCTTTAAAGTAACCAAGATTATTAATCTGTTTCAGAAATCAGAGGACCCCGGATGAATAGTTTCAGCAATTTTACTCCTGGAAGTAAATTTTTTTAGAAAATTTCCCATCTTTTCAAAATACGGGAAGGAAAAGAAAGGCATTAATTAGATTTGAATACAGATTAGACTCGACTGATGAAAACAAATGAAGGTGAAGTTAGGTTAGAAAGATACACCTAGATGAAAGCAAGAGAAAAAGAAGAAAACACAAGAAACAACAGAAGGTAAATATATGTAACTGGAGGCCACAAGAAGAGGAGGGAATGGAGTCAGGAACAGGTCCTAGCTGACAAGGGTCCAAAATGCTGAAATACAGAAGGCTACAGATTTACAAAGAGAATAAAGTCTGAGCGGTATAAATGAAAAGAAAACTTAGACATGACCAGTTTCAGCTTGTAAAACTGCTGAAAACCAAAGAAAAAAGTCCTGAAAGCAGCCACAGGAAAGAAAAAAAAAACTTGTATTTCCTTCAAAGGCATCCAGAAAAGCCAGTGGACAATGGGGCCATATCTTCAAAGTTCTCAAAGTAAATTACTGCTACCCTCAAATTCCATGTTCAACAAGGGTGTCCTTCAGAAGTGGAGGTGATGTGAAGACATTTTCAGACAGCAAAATCTAAGAGAATTTTCCACCAGCACTTGCATTTAAAAAAAAAAAAACTATTAAGAGTACTTCAGACAGAAGGAAAATGACCCCAGATGAGAGAACAGAGACGCGGGGAAGAGGGAGGAGAAGGAAAGACGATAAAGCTAAGTGAATACTGACTGACTGTGCTAAACAATCGTAGTAATGTCTTGAGGACACTTTGTGGCATTTTGAGATGATCAAAGATCAATCCACTCAGAATAATTCTAAATTAGCCTTAAATCCTGAAGCAAACATTGACAGAAATAAAAGGAAGTCATATTAGTCCATCATTGTACTGGAACACAACTCTCTTAGTAACTAACAAAACAAATAGACCAAATATAAAATCGGTAAGAGTAGAGAAAATGAACACAACACATTTAACAAACCATCTAACTGACATATGCAGAATACTGCACCCCCAAATTGCACAGTGTGCTTTCTTTTAATTGCAATGAGACATTGACCACACTGAGACATGAAGCAAATCTCAACATATTGCCAGTCACTGAAATAAGGCAGAGGAGTTCATTCCCAGTCAAATTAAGCCAGAACTCAGTAATTAGAAATCCACAAATATTTGTAAATTAAGTTATACTTCTAAATAATGCATGGGTCAAAGAGGAACTCACTGAAAAAAAATAAGAAAATATTTTGAACTGAATGATGATATGTAACAGAATAAAACCTGCAAGATGCAACTAAAGTTATGTTAAATATTAGAGAGCTAAAATGGCTAAACTTCTTTTTTAAAGATTTATTTATTTATTCATACAGAGCTGGGGTACAGGCCAGAGGCTCAGGTGCGGCGAGAGGCTTCACCAGAGACAGAGTGGGGAGCAGAACAGGCAGATTGATGAAGTACACTGCTGAGGGGAGCAGTGAGCGGGTCAGGAGAGGTCTGACGTGCCATGTGGATACCTGCAGGGCTGGAGATCGAACTTAATCCAAGGGAAATTAAGCCAGAAGTCAGTAATTAGAAATTCACAAATAGGGCCCTCTCTGGTGGTGCAACGGGTTAGGGCAAAGCACAGCAAGCTGGCCGCAGTCACTTCACTGCGAGTTTAACCCCTGGCCCCAGAGGTGACCCAAGTTGGCGCGGCAGGCTTCTCCTGACCCGCCTGCTGCTCCCCTCAGCAGTGTACTTCGTCAATCTGCCTGTACTGCTCCCTGCTCTGTCTCTAATGAATCCTCTCACCGCCCCTGCACCTCTGGCTGGTACCCCAGTTCTGTCTGCACAAATAAATAAATCTTTTTCAAAAAAACATATCCACAGATATTTTTAAATTAAGTCACATGCTTCTAAATAATGCATGGGTTTCAAAGAGAAACTCACCAAGGGAAAAAAAGAAAGAAAATATTTTGTACTGAGTGATAATTAGTATGTAACAAAACAAATTTTGCAAGACACAACTAAAGTTACACTAAAATATTAAAGAACTAAAAAGGCTAAAATTCAATGACAAACACAAACCCTATGAGGATCTGGAGTGGTCAAAATCATAAAAACGGAAAGTCGAGTACTACACAGTTGTGAAAACAGTAAGTTCTTGGCCGAGCTGGTGCGGCAGGTGTAAGAAGTCCGTCAGAAGCCCTCAGAGGTAGTTCCTTCTAAACACGCTTTTCCTTCATCAACACTACTACGAGATGGTGGAAGAAAGCATTTTAGAAATGGGAAAACAACAAGCCAAAAAATACTCCTAAAGCTTTGGATATTTCTCTCTCCAGAGATAAATTCCTCCATATATGTATTATACCTATATTTTGTTTTTGTTGTTTTAGAAAGATAAGCTTATTTTCAACATCCAGTCATGTCTTTTTGCTTCCTTCACTCACTGGTGTGAAAATTCCATGGTATTAAATACTCTTCCTCCATACCTTTGGCCACACACTGTTTTCTTCTCTGATGATTGCACCAAGCAAGTGCCCTACTGGTAGGCACTAAAAAGTCCAAAATTGCTTGGAACGTTCTTTTCTTACTGGTATTTAATTATTCTGCTCTTCCCTGTGATATTTCTAAAGTTGTCTTGCCATGAATGCGGGTTGTTTCACTATGTTTCGGGCACTCCAGCAGCCCAATCCCTGCATCTGAATTTATTCTCTTTCAAACAGATAATCACTGCACATCCATGTGCCTTCGAGGATCCAAAAGATATATAATAGGTGCTCTGAACTGAAGGAGAGGACAATCCTATAATGGCTTTGATTGTGCTATGTTCTTTTGATGCTGTAGCAAATTGCCACTAACACGCTGGCTTGCCAGCATATTACCTTGGAGTCCTGCAGGCGGCCCAAAGCCCAACTGGGTCCATATGGATTGGAATCGAGGCCCTGACGGGTTACATTTCTCCTGGGGGTTCTAAGGGATAATCTGCCCCCCTCCCATGACTCATGACCTCCTCGCACACACACACACAACCCCAACCCCCGTGCTTCTTTTCTGTCATGACTTCCTTTGGTCATCTCTGGGAAAGGTTCCCGCACTTTAAGGATTCCTCTGCTTAAATTGCGCCCCCTAGAAAATCCATTATAAGAGCTTTAACCTGAGTCACACCTACAACGTCCCTTTGTTGGCTGACATCACATTCACGGATCTAAGGCCATCTTGTTTGAGGTGGGAGGGCACTGCTCGTCTTCCACATGGTGACCCACCTTTTGTTGAGTAGCAGTTAGTGTCAGTTACTGTTGATCTGAGCCCTTCACAGGGACTGATCACTTAACCTAGTGCTAAAGCCATGGGGCAGGCAGCATTATAATTCTCACTGGGCAGATGAGGAATCTGAGGCCCAGATCAGTGATTCAGATGTCCAGGCCAATTCTCACAAAAATTCTCAAGTAACAAAGGTCAATGGGGGGCCCTCCCTGGTGGCACACGAGTTAAAGGGCAGCACCACGAAATTGTCCACAGCCACTGCAGTATGAGTTTGATCCCTGGCCAGAGCGCTGACCCACATGGTGTGGCAGACCTCTCTTGTCTCCCTGCTGCTCCCCTCAGCAGTGTATTTCAGCCCATCTGCCTGTTCTGCTCCCCAATCTATCTCTAGTGAATCTTCTCACCCACCTCACTTCTGGCCTGTACCCCAATCCTTGTATGCATAAATAAAGAAATCTTTAAAAAAAAAAAAAAAGTCAGTGGGAGCCAAGAGCCTCCTCATTCCTTTAAAGACAACTTTAAAATCTTAACAGAGATCCAGAGATTTCTGGGGAATTGCTGTTTATAAACACTGAGCTGGCCAACTCTGTTTTAATCCATAGTGTTTGCAAAGGGTTATGAAATCATTAACGACAAGCTATTGATCTGGGCTAGGCCTGGATGCCCCAGACCTCAGAGGCGGGTGTTTGAGTCACTATTTTGCCTGATTGGTCTAATACTGTTGGCGGAAATAGACCATGGGATCCCAAACAGGGCTGTGAAAGCTGTTAAGTGTGCACATTAAAATCACAGAATTTGACCCTCATTAAAAATCACAGAAGAGGACTAAGCAATACAGATTCCATCTGTTGAAATGAGAGACGTGTTATTCAACCTCAGGGAAGGTTTCCCCACAGTCTCCGGCCTATGGAAGTTAAACTCATGTCCTGACCACAGCGCAATGTATAGAATGTTCTAGAAAGATTTGTAGTATGCGCTCAGACCTCAGGTGGTCACCTAGCAGAGTGGGGGAGTGAAGGAAATGTAAAAGTCTGAGACCTCATTGTGGCTGCCAGGCAGGTGAAATTTCTCTTCCTCAGAGAAACTAACCCTAGGTGACTTGGCATTCCTGTGGAGCAGGGTCACCAGATTTGGGGGAGCAGGAAGACCTAGCGTATTGACATAGCATCTTGAAGAGAGCATGGACTATTGGCTAGAACATGGGATGGAGAACTCCAGCCCACTGTTGTGGACCTTGAAGGACAGGTTGACCTTAACAGATCCCTAGGCATATGAGAAGACTCCTTTGAACATACAAAGGAAGGCATAACTCCATGTGCAGAGTCTGAACTGACTCCTTCCAAAGCAGCGTGTTGGAGGAACTGATGGGGAGATTTAGGAAGATAAAGGGAGTCATGGGGGTTTAGGGAGACAGGGGGGCTCTTTGGGGGCTCGTGAAGCAGAGGACTCATCATGAGTGGCTCCTGAATGGCCTCATTTCTTTCAGTGGGCATGAGGTTGCTTGTGGAGGATGGGGTGCTGGCAGGTGTGGAAGGTTGTTGGGTTGCCTCAAGGTGTCCGATTCTGCCTGTGGTCAAGGGTGTTCTTTGTACTTGTACTTTGTTCCAAGTTGCAGATGAGGCATGATCATCCCATGTTCCCAAATCCACCCAAACCAAACACACTGCTCGCACCCAAGCAAGGGGCTTTGTGGAGAGACGAGGTGGGTGGTATGCCTGGCTGTGGGCTGGCTTGCTCCCTGGCCCTCCCTCCCTGCCCCAGCTTCGGAAACCCTAAGATAGAGCAGTTGACAAGGTTTAAATTTGTTGATTTTCTATGCCATTTGGAATTTTCCTATGAGAAACTATTTGTACTTGTAAGAGAAACTTCCGTCTTGTAACACAACACCAGTCACACAAGAGCTTGCCAAGAACGAGCTGATGAGCAAATGTGTTGCGTGGACAAGCCGAGGACACAACAGAGGAAACAGCGGGGATTTCGAGGACAACAGACGATGGTGGCAGTGTCCTTCTGCCCCCGGGCAGCCTCCAGTTCCAGGAAGGTCAGAGGAGTCGGGGGTTTGAACAAGGAAGAAGTTTGATTTTGGACCACTGTAAGCTCTCCGGTAATACGTGAAAGGGAGTGTGGTTTTACATGATTGGCGAATCAATTCGCCTTAAAAATGTTTGAAGATCTGTCTGGCCACAATCGTACCTGGAAGAAACAGGCACGCCCTTCAGCTCAGCTGGGAAAGGAAGCCAGTCTGACTCCAGAACAAATGCATGTGTGAAGTGGACAGTCCCTCCCCCTGGGAGCCCCCCAGGACATCCTCTCTTTCACTTTGAAGCCTCTCAGCTTCTCCAGACCCATGGTGACCCTTCCACGTGTCATTCTGAGAGAAGGCATCCAGACGCATGTTCAGTTCATGCACCTCACCTCTAGCCTCTGGGTTCTGAATGGAAGTCTCCCTGGAGGGTCATGTCTTCTCCCTGGCTCTGCCAGAGAGAAGGCATCTGTTCTGGCGAGATGGCGGAAGTCCTGTCAGATTTTAAGCAGTCAAGTCCCAGCTTTAGGTAGCTTCTTTCTTCCTAGCCACCTGCTAAAGAGCTGCAAGCAGCTTCGAGTGAGCCAAGTTCAGATGTCTTCAGCTTTAAAAATATTAATCCTCCCTGAATGTTAGGTTGCCATGGCACAAAAAGCCAACTTTTCCAGGATTATGCACTTGTGAGCACCAAACAAAAATGCATAAATATTCTTAGGGGAGAAAGCCCTGCATGAATTCTCCCTCATTTTCCCCTGGCTCTCTTCCTCATTCTTTTCCTCTCTCCCCCTCTCTGCACACACTGGGGATGTTGCAAACACAGAAAAGGCTAATCCCTTGATCTTTGAGGAGGCACGGACTGGACAGGAAATGGTTAGACTGGCAGCAGGTGCACTGTGGTGGTTATTTATCCATTGCTGCTCCAGAAAAAGCCGATCTGATGCAGCCGACCAACCAGCGACTGTGGAAACTGCGTAACGATAGATGGCTGCTTAATACGAGTGTCCGTGGACACATGGACAGGTGGGAGCAAGCAAGGGCATGTGCCATCAGCCCTTAAAATGCTTCCTGGAATGTTTGGACTTTGGCTAAGACCCCAAAGCTGAGAACAACAGGAATGAAGCACCTCCCACACTTTCGACAGCTCATGGAACAGTTACCAGAAATCCATTCTAGGGTTTGCCGAGAAGTCTAAGCTGATTTTGTAACCATCACAGGCGGGGTTGCTGAGCCCCGCCTCCAAGGACTGTCCTTGCGTGCAGAACTTGAACAGCCATACCTGTGACACACAGAAACCATCTCCAAGTCCTTACAGGCCAGTCAAGGACAAAAACCTGATCCAGGATGAAAACATGGACAGCTGTTAGTTAGCTAGACCAGCCGGCGGCTCCCTGAGTCTGCACGAGAAGCCATGTCCCCTTTGAGTTCCCTTTCCAAGATAAAGGAAAATGGTTTTTACAATTACTTTAATTTTAGTTATATTTTGCTGTCCCATCGGTGCATATGTCCCACTCATCTGCCACCAAACCGCCCAGGCCAATACTCCATTTGCCTCCCTCTGGTAACCATACTATTCTCTCATTGAGTTTAAGATTTATCCTGTTGAACTTTGTCTGTGTATGTTTTTAGGGTATTTATATTCCACAGATGAGTAAAACCATCCAATATCTGTATTTCACTTTTTGACTTCTTTCACTTGACATAATCCATTAATATTGTTCCAGATGCCACTGGCTCGTCTTTCTTCATGGCTGTATAGTATTCCATTGACTATATATCCCACAATTTCTTCACACACTCAACTGCTGAAGGGCCAACTTAAGTTGGTGCCATTACTTGGCAATTGTGGACAATGATTCTATGTACATAGGCATACACAAATCTTTTCCTATTAGAGTTTTCATATTATTTGGATAAATACCCAACAGAGATATTACCAGATCAAATGAAAATACCCATTTTCATTTTCTTAAAAAATGTCTCTAGCGTTTTCCAAGGGCTGCACCAACTTGTATTCCCAGCAGCAGTGGCTGGGAGTTCCTTTCACTGCAACCTCCCCAACTCTTGTTGGTTCCATTCTTTTTCAGAAGGGCCTTTCTCACAGGGGTGAGGTGGTATCTTGGTGTGCTGTTCATTGGCATCCCCTAGCAATTTCCCACCTGTCTAAGCCATGTGACTCTCCCCTCTGCAAACATATCTGTGTGCAGGGCCTTTAAGAATGCCTGGCTCCCGTGCTCCCCGTGGTAGAAACACCCACAGTAAAACTTCCTTTGCAGAAATTCCTCACGGTCTGTCTTTGTCTTTCTGAGCAACCAGTGAAATGACTGCGGTCAGGTGGATAATTTCAGGAGCCCCTTTGCTCAGGGGTCAAGGGCCACCTGCATGGGTGGAAGGCCACAGCTCGCTCCCAGAAACTGGTAGATCTACTTGGTTTGTGCAGACTGGGGGGCATGCTGCCCATACCCCCATCTGCTCCTCTCTTGGTTTCTACAGTGCACCTTCCTGAAAGCTGGCTAAGAGATCCTCGGTGCTCCTCTGGATGCGTGACGGATGTGAGGGGCCAGCGGCCCTGGACAGCTAGTTGGCCAGCTTTGCTCCCAATCTGGGACAGTGACTGAGCCGCCTTGGAGGTGTGTGTGTGTGTGTGTGCATGCACCAGGGTGGGCCCTGGAAAGGGGGTCAGAGGGTCTCTGTTGGGTCTCTGTCTATCAGTTGAACCTATTTACTTGCCCTCAGCTGGCTCTGGTTGGGTCTCTTAAATTAAAGATGGGAACTGCTGTACGAGTTGAGAGTCCCCTAGGAGGCTCCCTGGAGACCTGGGACAAATAGAGTTATCAGCCTGTGCAAACAAGGACTTTCGGCATGGCCAGAAACATTCACCCATATTGATTCAAACCAAGCTGGATATTTTAAAAAATTCTTTTTTTTTTTTTTCCAGTGTGGCTTAGATGTGAGATTCAGATTTTGATTGAGAACAGACCAAACCTGAAAGGGAATTGTCTTTACTGAAATGGGGTTTGTTCCCATAATAAAAAATGCCTGGAAGATTGAGACTGAGAAGCTCAAGTGGGGTAGGGAAGAGAGAGACGTGAAAAACTCACTTAAAGCCTGGGTGAGGGGAAGAAGGGCCTCTACTGGTTCAGACTGTTCCACAAACCAGCTTTCAGGAATGACTCAAATCCTTCTCTTTATCAACAGGCAAGAGGGCTACATTCTTTTCAAGCATTAACTTATGACCGTTTAATGAGTCAGGGCTGGTATCCCCTGCTGTACCAAATCAAGTTAAGTAACTGGTTCAAGTCTAGCAAATGGGGTTCCAGAGTCTAACCTGAACTCTGTCTCTTTTTGTTTAAAGTGTTAACATATGACTCAGCAATTCCATGCCCAGGTATATCAGCAGAAGAATTAAAAACAGGAATTTAAACATATATGTGCATATTCATGTTCATAACAGCCTTGTTCATAATAATCAAAAGGTGAAAACAACCCTATAGGTGAAAGGAGAAACAGATTGTGGAATGTACATTGATGGCAGAATACTATTTGGCTGTAAAAAGGACTGATACATACTACAACATAGATGACCCAAACATGCTAAATGAAAGTGTAAGCGAAAGAATCCAGGCACAAAATGTCACATGTTATATTATTTCATTTTTATAAAATGTTCCAAATAAGGGGCCCTCCCTGGTGGTGCAGCAGGGTAAAACGCAGCACTAAGAAGCTAAAGCCACTTCCGCATGAGTTCGATTCCCGCCTGCCCCGGAGGTGACCACATAGCGCGGCAGACCTCTCCTGACCCGCCCACTGCTCCCCTCAGCAGTGTACTTCGTCGATCTGCCTGTTCTGCACCCCACTCTGTCTCTGGTGAATCCTCTCACCCTCCGCATCTCTGGCCTGTACCCCAGTTCTGTATGAATAAATAAATAAATCTTTAAAAAAAAATGTTCCAAATAAGTGAATCCATAGAGACAGAAAGTAAATCCTGATTGTCAGGGCTAGGTATAGGGGGAGGGGTGCAAATGCTTAATGGGCAGAGGAGTTCCTCTTGGGGTTCCTTTTGGAGTTATGCGTGTGCTTGGAGCAACACAGATGATGGCTTGCAATGCTGTGAAGTCACTAACCTTCACTGAGTTGTTCACTTTAAAATGGTTAATTTGATGTTATGTAAATTTCACCTAAATTCATTGAAAATGTTCAGTAGAGGGATGAGTCTAGAGTCTGGTGACCCAAGGTCATCTGGATCTACAAGGTGTTCTTTTATTATCCTTCCACCTCCTGCTCTGCTCAGTGGGTGCTCGATTAGACCCACCTTGCTGTTTTTCCAATGGGTCCTTATAGATGAATCCCAGGATGCCAGGGGGAGGGAACATTGCCGTGTTAGTATCAACCCCACAGTCTCTAGAGAAGCTCTTGCCAGCTCATTTCACAGAGAGGACTTTGCCTAAGCTTCATCTGAGAGCATGTCTACTAGCCTACTGACTTGCTGTCACCACCATGCTTTGCTCTCAGCAGCTATAACTTAGAAAAGCAAAGCATGCAACAGTTGCAAAAGTAGCTTCAGAAAAAACCCTTACCTTCTTGATACTGCCCAGGAGGCCCAGACAGTCGGCCTACTTCTCTCTTTCCTGCAAATTGTTTCCTCTACTTCCAAAGCAATGACTGTTTGATGACCAATGGCCCTGAGCTGTCAGAGGTGGACAGCTGACCTCAGTCAAGACAACCCATCATTTTCTAAAAAAATCTGAAAGTGGAATTTAGACTCCTCTAGGGTATGGGCTCTGACATGGAAAATCCTGAAGCCACTGGAGGTTGTATTACATCAAAGTGGCAGCCAGGCAGAGAGGCAGAGGAAACATGGATGAGGGAATTTCTTCACTTCATTATACTGTCCATGCCCAGCTCTGTTTTGAGGTCCTGTGTCCCCCTGGGATTCCAAACTCCAGAATGCTGCTATGACAGACCCCGTACATACACAGACACGCACCAACTCCTGCCCAGTAATCTAGAGGGTGGGAACTAGCCTATATTTCCCAGTTTCCTTTGCAGCAAAGTGACTGAGGCCCTGTTAGGCACACACGCCCATGGGGGACTTGGAAACTGGAAATGAGCCCCGAGGGGGGGGGGCACCACTTCTCTCCAGGGAGAGGAGAGGACCTGTACATAGCTCTCCTGAGCAGATGAATTGGACGGTTTGTGGTTGCAGCCCTAAGCCAGGCGCAGCATTCTCAGTGGGGTTTTCAGAAGCTAAGTCCTGTGGTCTAGTTAGGCATCTTTCCCGGCTGTAGGATATAAACTTGGCTCCCTGGCTTGCTCGCCAATTCTATTAGCCATATAATATGCTGTAATAACTTCCTTTCTCTTAAACAAACTGGAGTGGATTCTGTAGCCTGCAACCAAGAACCCTAATTTATACACCCAAGAATACTAAATCTCTTGTTTTGACAAATTGTTTGGGAAGGTGCCATTTGCAAGCAAAATAGTCTTAACACAATAGCCAAACTGAAATGGATTTTCAAAAAACCTCTTATACTCAAATAATAGATCTCTCCATTTCCAGACCAATCTGTCAGTACTCTCAAGGCTGATCCATCAACACATCTGGAATTTTATAACATGGAAAAAGTGTGTCACAAGTTGATTAACATGGGAAAAGTGGAATCGTTGATCTTTCCTCTGCTATGAGATTTAAAGTAAAAAAAAAAAAAAAAACTTAAAATGATTTGTCTTATTGGGTCACTAGTTCCAGTGAATTCTGAAGACATGAAACCCAGATAGTGACATGAGAGGCCTGGAAGCTGGTTCTTTGCCCTGGCCTCGTCTCCCTGCCAAAGTTGAGCATCTCTGGAGGCAAATGTGTGGGAACCTGTGCCAGAAACAATGGAGCAGGGGCCTCATCGTGGAGCTTTCGTTCCCCAGCAGACTAGCAGACTTCCAAGTCAGAGAGCTGGAGCTAAGGAAGCTGCATTTGTAGAACCCCAGCTTGTTCTTTTTCTGGAGAGAGCCATCCATTGTGGAGGGCATAGCAGGGATCGTGAGCAAACCCACACTCTGCCTTCTCACCAGTTGCCAGCATCGCCCACGTTAGATGTGCCCCCCCACCCCCACACTCCTACATCCTGGCTGGAGTCACACCTCACAGAACAAGAAGTTTCCCCTGAAAGCAGTTTTGCTTCTTCTCCAAACACCGACTTGAAGAACTGCTCTCTTTTTTGTCCTTATTTTTTTAAAAAAAAAAAAAGAACAACAACTTGGGAATGGGCTGTATCAACTGTCATGGAGATATCTGTCAGGGGGAGGGAAAGCAGCTGTTGAAATGGAGGGGCAGACAGAAGTTGGGGGTCGCCTCCCTGGTGCCTCTGGAAACCGGGCAGACAGAAGAGAGAAGCCAACCTCCTGCACCTCCAGGCACCCACTGGAACTGGCGTATAAAGGAAGCCAGGAACTGGCCCCAAAGGAAGTTGTTCATGTATAAAACGCTACTGAAAATTCTCTCCAAAGGGAGGCAAAAAGTTTCAGTGGTGTAGGAGAAAAACAAGAACAATTGGTTTGTCATGGGCAAATTTACGGAAAAATGAGAAGAGTTACTTCTTACCCAATGTGTCTCCCGGAGATAGATGGGATTTCATGGAGCCAACCAAACAGGAAATGAATCAGTATTTGACACAGCCATAGCTGCACAAGATCCTTCTTAATTCTCTCCAGACTTGGGAACATCAACAATGTCCGCGAGAGCAAACGTAGGTCCTGTCTCCTGCACTGAGTTCAGCGGCCTGTTAGAGAGCTCTTGGAATTGGTGTTTTAGAAGCAATGGCTCTCATACCAGCTGTTGATCGTTGCCAGAAAGACACAGGGTTGCAGGAACTAAGAGTGTTGCTTCGAGGTGCTTTCTCAAAGGGCTGCTTCCAGCACTGTGTGTCCACTTCTCACTACTGAAAGAAGGCGGGGAAAGGCAGGTTGCCTCTCTCGGACCTGTTCCCCTGTGCGGATGAAGTGCCTTTCCTCCAAGATCAGACACTCTTCAGCCAGCAGATGGGGAAGGTGCCCCTGAGTCCAGCCAGAACAAGACGGAAACCCCCAAAGAAAAAAGTCACCCCATGACTGATAGCGACCATCCTTGCTATTTGTAAGGCCAGTGGCCTGAGGGCTGGTAGAGGCACTTTCGGTGACAATGGGGCTTGTTTTGCTGGAGGAACCAAAGCAGAGGAAGCAAAACAAAAAAGGCAGAGACACAGAACCCTGAGAAGAGGTGAGAGTCGCAGAGGACCTTCAGGTGGACAGGTCTACCACCTGGCCAGGGAGGCCAGCGCTGGGCCACGGAGCAGAATGGTCACAGGCCACACGGAGTCTTTCAAATTGCGCATGTAAGGCACCAACTTAGAACATACACAAAGGAGCCAGGGTGAGAGCTGGGGAGGCCGAAGCCCTTAGGACAGGGGCAGACGTGAAGAAAGGAACACACTCCCACGTCCCCGGTGGCACAGCGCCCTCAAGTCTGACTCTCCTGGTGTGTCTGCCTCCTCTGCTGATACTCACAGGGGCTGGTGCTCACAGTCAAACTTGTAGCATGTGAACAGAAGGAAGTAGCCATGAAATTTGGTGCACTGATCAGAGACAACTCAGACGTAAGCATGAAGCTGAAAGTTATTTTTCTGCACTGTTGGAACAGAAAACTCTCTCTATGGGGCAAATGTCATGCTATTTCCCTGTAAAATGCAAAGGAGGGGTTGGAAGACTGAATAGTGTGATACACGTACAAATGAATTCATTGGTTCTGGCTCTTCAGTACTGTCTGCCTATCTGTCTATGTGACCCCCTCCCCAAGAAGGACATGTTATGTTATTGACCATTCCTCCCTCACTTGTCATTCTAACAGGACCTTGATTCTGTTAAGAGTCCTTGTTCCTCTGTGCAGACCCAAGCCCAGAGACAAAGAATTATGTCACAGTCATAATTTTAATCACAAGCATTAGTGCAGTGGGTGACCCAATTCTGGCCAAAGAGATATTAGCTACATCTTTCAGGAGGGAGCCTAGGCTGGATTTCTTAGACTCAAGGACAAGCTGGCTCACTCTTCTGCTCTGAAGACTGCAGCCCTCTGCAGCCAGCTGACTGTCAAGGTCACAAGGAGAAAAGGTGGGACCTTAACACAAAGTTGAGTGGATTCTGCCCTAGTCTGGGACTCACTGTATGAGCCAATAAATCTCCTTATCTTTTTAGGTGCCATATGCTGGGAATTCTATTACTTGCAGCTAAAAGCATCCAGCATGATACAAAGATACACACATGATGAATTTTTAGAATATCCGGGATCAAGAGAAAATCCTAAAAAGCTTCCAGGGGAGACAGAGACAGATGATCCTCAAGGGAATGAGAATCAGACAAGCTGTGGACTGCCCACTGTGCAGGATACTAGGATGTGGCCTCGCAGAGCCTGTGAATACTAAAGGTCAGCGGCCAACGTGACCATCAGGCATGAGGACACACCACGACGTGGATCGACGCTCGGGGAGTCAAAATGTTCATCTTCCTATGCACTTTTAAAAAAATAACTGTAGAGAATAATCCAGCAAAATTCCATAGAGAATGTTTCACCAAGAAAGGGAAAACAGGGACCAATCAAGAACAGTGGCCGGGGGTGCTCCAGAGCCCATGGAGCCCCAGGCTTTCCTCAGGGTTAGGAGGCCAGAGGCTCTGCGAGCAAGGGGCTGCTTAGAACATGAGTAGGTCCAGCCTGCTCAGATACTGGAAGCTCTGACAATGTCATCTTGTGAAAGACAGAAACAGAGACGCATCTTGATGCCAAGGGGTGTGTGTGCACATCCATGCGATCTATGTATAAAGAGCCTGATCCAAAGTGGGATGGGATTTGGGAAGCATTCAGAAATAGGATGCAAAAAATTCTAAGCAACAAAGAATGATTGGAAGCTGCAAACTTAACAGGTATTTGCTGAAGAAGGTCTAAGTCTTCTCTACAAAGAAAAACAAACTGAACATAAAAGACACAATCCAAATATGAAGCAGACAAAAATACATCATGATTTTGAGCATTTGACAGTGTGAAACACAGCTCATGTGAATTTTTTTCTTTTAGTGACCCACAGATACTAACAGTAGATCCATAAAGGAGATGCATTTCTAGTACATGAGTTGACTCATTTGTGATAAAATTTACACTACCAAACATTACATTAATTTGTGTTTTTTTCACTTATCTGTTGGGTTTCACCTTAGACAATCAGCCTGTAAATAAAGCTACAGAGAAACTTTATTAATCATGAGGGTGTAAGAGTAGAGGTGTGCCTGCAGAAACGGGGAAGCAGAACTAAGTGGATGCGAAGGCTGGGGTCCCTATACAGGGTGAGCAACCAGGAAACACAGCATACAGTTGCTTAAGCAAGAAAGAAAACAGAGGAGAGAGATATAGCACTTAAAAGTCTTATTCTGGGCTTCTGGGCCCTCTGTGGAGGTGCTACAGGTAAAATTGCAGCACTAGGAAGCTATCCTCAGCCACTGCAGCACAAGTTTGATCCCCTAGCCAGGGAGACCCACATGGCGCAGCAGACCTCTCCTGACCCGCCCACTGCCCCCCTCAGCAGTGTGTTTCAGTCCACCTGCCTTTTCTGCTCCCCGCTCTGTCTCTGGTGAATCCTCTCAGCCCCTGCACCTCTGGCCTGTACCCCAGTCCTGTATGCATAAACAGATAGACAGATGAATAAATAGATAGATAGATAGATAAATCTTTTTAAAAAATAAAAAATAAAAATCAGTCAGTGTAAATTCATCAGGGAAAAAAAAAGAACAACAAATGGAAAAGAATCGACCAATTTAATGATCTGTAATTAATCATAGGAACGTAGCAAGTGAAACCATTTCAATTTCATTTTATTTGAGGGCTGATTTATTCAAATAATGTGTGGCCGGGCTTGGTCCCGGTATCTGAGCTAGCTTTAAGCCAGCAATGAGGAGAGAAGCTTAAGTACCACCCCAGGGACGGATGATGCCACCTGCCTGCATCCTCCTGCCCCCGCCTCCAGCCGCATCCTTGGGCACCCCGGACCCGCTTCTCTGAGGCGCCTGCCCAGTCCTTCCGCAGTGCTTCCTCTTGGCTCTGGCAAATCCTGTTCTGAGGTATATACTCCCCCTGAGGTACAAAGCCCCCCAGTCTTTCCTCCTTCCTGCTAAGTCTCTCCACTCCTTGTCTCCAAGCTGAGGCCTCCCCAGGGTCCCCTGCGGAGCTGTCTTCACATGGGGCTGCTGTTTCCAAGTTCAAGGTGCAGGAGGCGGGGTCCTGTGAAGTCACCTCCAGAGCTTTGTTTCCTGGCCTTCTCCCCAGAGTTGTCCTGTTTGGAGGCTACACTGCCCCTCCTCTCCCAGTCGCCTAAGCTACCCCCAAACCCACTCCAGTTCCCGCCCACACAGCCCCTTAAGAGCACAAGTCCTCTGGAATCTCACCTTCCCTCTGGTCTGAAGAACTCAGCATGGTCCTTCCCTGCCCACACGGCCGGGGCTCATGGCAGCCATGGTCACCACTGCCAGGCCTACACAGGGGGCGTGGGTGCCCCAAGTCATCTGTGCTGGTTCTCACTCCACAGAACCAAATACCAGTAGGGAGTTGGGGAATATCAGTCTCCTGGCTGGGCAAGCTACCACCTCCCGCTCTCCACGCCACCACACCAGGCACACAGATGCCGCCCACCTGGCCCTCGCCAGCACAAGGCTGTTGCTTCCGCTGCCACCGAAAAAGCACGTCTTCCTGCTGGACTTGTCAGCAGAGCAGATGGACCACCCCGCCTCCCTGTCAGGTCATGTTCCAAATTGTCTCACCCGCACTGACCTTCAAGAGAAAAATGGGGCTGGGAAATGCAGGCTTGAACTTTCCAGCCTGGAGAAGGCACCCCCAAGGGCGGCTATCAGCCGCCACCACCACAGTACCCACCCCCCCGTGAGGACGCTACGGTCACTGGCTGTCCCCCTGCTTCACCAGCACACGCTCGTCCCTCCACTCCTGAGCCCATAGACTCTCTCTCTGTGTGCATGTGTGAGAGAGACAGGCAGACAGGCAGAGACGGAGAGAGAAAGTGCAGGGGAGGTGGGCAGAGGGAGAAGACACCTTTCTCTAACCGCCTGAGGCCAGGGCTGGCTTGCAGGGTGGGTGACTGGGCCGCTTTTTGCACGAGCTTTAAGATGCCGAAGGCACCAGAATCAGACAAGCTGGAGCGGGACCGGCAGCATAGACAGCAAGACCATCACTGTCGCGGACGCCAGGCCGCCTTGTCACTTCTTCAGTTTGGGCCTTCAAGCCAGGAAGACCCTCAGCCCAGAGCTATGTGGACCTGGGAAGTGACCTGGGAAGTCAGCGGTGGTGGCACACTGACAGCTGGGCTGGTGTGCCACAGCTGGCTCACCCTGTTCTCACTCAGCTCTCGGGCGCACGCTGGTTTTAGAAGAGAAGCCCAGGCTGGGCAGGGACGACTGCCTGGAGCGTCCTGGCGGGGCGCAGGAGTGGGGCTTCAGACCTCCCGTTTGTGGAGGAAGAACTGGGGGTGGGGAACACCTAAGATTTAGTGTTCAAAGACCAATGCATTGTTCAAGACTGTTTCGTTTGCAAAAGACAGAATTTCAACCCAAGTAGCTTATCATTTTAAAGAGGGGTCAGGAGCAGGTGAAGAACTGACCGGCTGTGTGATGAGACCTTCCTGGGAGCACCTGACTGGCTTCAGGCACAGCCGGATCCATGGGCCACGTGGTGCTCGGCCGCTCTGAGGATGGGCCTGACTTCCATTCCCCGCGGCTCCCAAAGGGCTGGGTTCTCTGACTGGCTGGCACTGTTCATGGAGCCTGAGGGTGGGGTAGCCTCAACTGAGTGGAGGCAGAAGAGACAGTCCTCAAGGGAGCTGGTCAGGAAATACATGCACCTCCAACTCTACTGTACACACCAGCTGAAGCCCCCCCTTGGCCTGACACCCACGAAAAGAGGGAAGGACCCCTTCTGAGGCCAAACCTCCCCTCGTGGGTAGAAGACTCTTCGCCCCCCAGTTCTTTCTTCCACCTGACGGTCAGACGCAGAGAGTCCACAGGGGCATATCAGAGCATAAAAGCCACAGAAACAAAATAGAAAATAAAATTGATGACCCTTTTTCAAACCAATATCCTAAAGCTGGCCAAGACGGCCAACCAGATAGGGACCTCTAAATTGCAGGAGAAATTTAACGGGCGCTTATATTAAACCACACACATGTGGGGGCGGAGGGTCACGGACACTCTAGCTCCTCGGCGCAGCGATGAAGAAGGCCTCAAAGGTCTTGCCTAAGATAGAGCGATAAGGTGTGCTTGCCAACAATCAGCTCATCTCTCCCTCCCCTGCTAATCTCACTGGTGCTCCTCAATCACACGGTCCTCGACCATCTTGGCAGGCCCATTATGGCGGCAGAGGGAGTCAGAGAACATTGCTTTCTCTGTCGTTGAGCGCAGACAACGGGGTAGATATCTGGACCAGACAGACGTCCCTTAAGACAAAGGACACAGCCATTTGACATAACCATTCCCCTTTTGCTGGGTAGAAGGGGACGGTGACCCCGGCACACACACACACACACACACATACACACCCCCTAGCCCCGAAAGAGAGTCTGACACCGCTCCATCAGGGGAGCCGGCACCCTGCTTTCCACCTGGCTACGGTGTACCCATGTGTCATGCAGGTACCAGGCACCCTGTCACCTGCAGTGCTTGGCGAGAGTAGAGTCACTGACTAAGTTTCTTCTCGAGTTAAGCTGTGCCCTTCTTGGTCCTTTGATTAGGGAGGTCAGGCTTTTGGGGGGACTCATTTGCTTGTACCCCTTAGTGTTTGTAGTTTCTCTGAATGTTCAGCTTCAAGTCTGGGGTATTTAAGGCCAAAGGAGAAGCCAGGGAGTCATTGCGATGCTTTTCCTTGGGTTCTCAGGTCCCAAGTCAGCCTATTTCCATCCTCCTGTGAGTGGACGCCTGTGTCATATGTACAAGGCTGAATGTCTTCATTGTGCTCAGAGAGGCAGGAGACGATGTCGATGCCCTTTTGCTGGACAATTTGTATTTCTGGATGTGAATTTTCCATCATTTACTCAGGATCGGGAATCTCGGTTATTTATCACAGTACAAAGAAGCTACTCTTTACATAGTTTGCAGATCTCCAACATCACATGAAATTGCTTTGCTGCTGAGAATTCGCAGGACAGAAACTCTCCTGGCTCTACTGTAGATTTAAGATGTAGGACCTTGGTTAAAGATGACAAAAATGCTACAAGTTAATGAATTGCTATTCATTGAGGATTTTAGGATATTAATGAGCCTCGTATCAGTTGGTCCTTATAGAAGTCTGAAGCCACACTGCTTTATTTGTTAGTTAGCTTGTTGGTTGATGGGTTGATGGATGGGCTGAGACAGAAACAGAGCAATGTCCGTCGTCCTACACAGCTGGGCCCTCTTTACCTGGGTCTTGTGGGTGCCCATGGGGATTCTAGCATCACAGTGTTGCTCATTTGATAAAATCGGCAATCAGGGATCTTAATTGTAATTGATTATGGTCACTTTCTGCGTCCACTCTCATTTTTCCTCCATTATACACCCCCCCCTTGTTGGGTGGTTCTGGGATAGTGCTGGATGGTTGGGGGCTGTGGGACAGATCAGGAAGTGAGCAGGGATACACTTAATTTGAACATCTGTAAGGGAGATAGTTCTGTGACCCATAATCTCTGATTATGGTGTATAGTTGCATTATTGGAAGTCGTTTAGTATAGGAATGGTTTCCAAAAATATGCTCACTGCCCTCTGTGTTGACACTTCTGGCAAGTGAAATATTGATTACTAACCACCATCAACTGCAAAAATGTTTCAGATTGGCCACTGTACAAGGAAACCTGAAACAGCTCATAATCTCATCGCTCATAACTAAATGACAGGAACTTGATCAAGATTTTTCCCAAATTGGAAATAATCCAAAGTTTTACATCACATCTCATTAATAGCAAGTTGGGAAGATAAAAATAACTTTCCTAAAGCATCAATAAGAAAACCAAATTTTAATCAACAGTGTTGAGAAAAGTCATTTATCTTTTGATTCTCTATAGAAAAGGCCATTGCAAAATTATTTTGAAAACACAGGAAAGAAGCATCCTACAGGCATATTAGAGCAGAAGCAAATTTTTAATTGTTATTTTTCAGGAAGCTGTGCTATTTGAGGATTAAATGGTCTCTTTCTCATGAAATGAAGATTCTCCTTTTACTTAGTTTTGTTTACATAATTTTATGCTCTTCTCAAAAGGGTGTCCCAACTAGCTAAACACTGAACCCTACAGACTTCCCAAATGGAGATTAGTCTTTTGGCCTGTGAACAGAAGCACCTGATTGGACTTAGGCGGGAGAGGCTTTACTGGGGGTTATGAGAAGTCTCACAGCACCAGAGGCAGATCAAAGCACTTGGTTCTGGCTGAACTTCCAGAACCACAGAACCCCAGGGTCAGGCCTGCTGACCTCAAAGCCACCCTCCTCCCCACTCCTGGGGGAGGTGCCCCTTCTACCTCTGACCCCAGGACACTCTCTCAGCTGCTCCTGGCATGTCCCACATGGATGCCAGCCTTACCAAATCTTCCCCGCCTCCCTCGGTCACATCACGTGGTGTCTCCCGGGTAGACCCCAAACCGGGCTGGGAAAAGCGATCAGACTGGAAAGCGAGATTCAGTATGTGGAGCTGGGAAAATGCCTAGAGGGATGATGACTTCCCCTCTGACTGGCATCCACTACACCGCCTGATGCCCAGAGGCACTCCAGCTGAGTAAGGCAGGGTCCCAACTCCCAGGGCACCCAGGAGCTTGGGAGAGATAGACTTGTGTCCAGATACCCCAAAGGAGAGCATAAGAATTATGGACACAAATGGTTTGCGCAATTCTCAGGCAAAATCTGGCGAGAGGAGTGGACCACGGACTTTGACCACATCTAATTGGCTTATTCAGGGGAGCAGGGTAACAGGTTGACCCCCGGCCACCATGACAGATGACCTACGGCTTAGAGCAGCTGTTGCTGTTGCTTCTGCTTCAGGAGATCTCAGTTACTGGCAAATGTTACCTCCCATCAGATTCGTAAAAGAAGGGGAGTCTAAAGACCGAAATGTAATATATACTGAACAATCATCTCTCTTCACCCACATAGTCACAGAATATAAATTAAGGTGTTCTTTCAGAGTTTCTAAATTTGGATATATCTACAGGATCGAAAATGGAAAGCAGAAACTGATATTTCAAAATATAATCCTGCAGCACATGAAGTATAGAGCATTTGTTAGGAACATAGCTTCTGTGTTCCAGGACAGGCAAAGAAGAGATTCTGGGTGTAGGTGATAGTAGCAATTATTTCAGATATAAAGGACAGGGGGATGTAGGGTGATGCTACTGATGCAGTTGGATATTTAAGTTGTTTTTGCTTTGTGAAATGGCATCATCTGCTTGGGAGCGATTCTAAGGAAAAATGACCTCTATTGAAAAACCTCTGTGATAGATCCTAGATACCCATCTTGTCTACTGAAAATTATGGGACTACTAGATGTTTTAAGCAGTTGTAGCTTTTCAATCAGCTTTGCCTGTCATGGTGTATCTAGGGATGTCACAAGAGTTTCACCTATGTCCAGTTGGACTGAGCACTGGGAGTGTCCTGCTGAAGATGACAAATCAGCTAGTGATTTCTGTCATGTCGCAGGGGTGGAAGTGAAGGCGGGTGTTCACTTATATTCCATTGTTACCTCGCTCCTCCTTTTCCTTTCTCCGAAAGGCCTTTTGCCTGAGCAAAAGTAGAAAAGTCATAGTCGGAACTGGTAGCCCACCTAACCCTAAATCCCACCAGTTCTGGCAACTGTTCATTCCATAAACAATGTCTGTGTCTGATACCTTGTCTTGGGCCCAGAGAAGGTGATTTCAGATTTCTAATTCCGGAGTAGAAGAAAATAAATACGCATTGTTTCAGGCCACCAAGAATAACAACTCATTACAGTATCCATAGAAAACCAAGACAGCCAGTTACCAGTTCATGACATCCTCACTCCTAAGGCACCCTTCCCCCTATGGGTAAAACAAACTTCTTGAATCACTTCTTTAACCCGGGTGCAATGTTAAGTTTCTCGATAGAGGGCGCCAGAGGGACCCTGCAGGAGGGAGCCGCTTCCCGCCTTCCCAAGGCGGCTGCGGGAAGGTTTGCGCGTGGGTGTGAGGACATCTGGTGGAGTGTGTGGGAGCATCAGGTCTCTCTGCCACCTTGTTGGAGATGACTTTCTACAGCCCTCTCAAGACAGATACAGCCCACCCCAGCCTGCCGACAGCCTGGGGGCCCCACAAAGCGGCAGCTCCTCTTTCACTCCCCACCCCTGTGACAGTGACCTGAGCACTCTGAGGTCTTCAGCCTAGCGGACACTCAGACACCCCTGTATATGCTGATGGTGCCAATCCAGACCAGCTCTTCTGAGGCAAAGCTAGGGAAGACCCCTGCCCAATGGTGGCTGAACTCGCCTTCTCCGAAGAACTCACCAACCTTGTGCTGGGGTGGGGGTGGGGGGGTGCCCTCGGTCCTAGGGTGCCACAGAGAGTTCTGTATGCCTGCTACTCGTAATCGGGTTACTGGTGCACGAAACTTACTCTGTGGGATTTCTATCTCTTGCTTGGACACAGTGGCCAGCACATCTGAGCCATGGTTTGTAGTGTTTTGCGATTTTAATGGCCGGGTTCAAGCTGCCAACATGACAAATCACTTAGGAAGAGCTACCGGCAGCTCGCAGTATGTGATGCTTCTCTCCGGGCACCGCCAGCACCATCAGCCGCAGCCCTGCCCTCGCCTGCCCGCACCCGGAGCTCATCAACGTCTGCGGAGTGAATGAAGCGGCGAAGGCAGAACGTCTTCCCTGACCCCACGGCGCTGGGCTCCCTGCCTGCAGCCTGAGTCCTGCTTCCAAGACATGCCCCCCCCCCCCCAACGCCAGCCATGTGGCCATGGCAGGTAGCCCTGTGTCTGCTTTTTCCGCCGGTGCCTCCTCTATCGCTCACACGTACACGCAGACCGCCTTGACCGCGGCCACTGCGGGGCGCGTCCACTCTGGAAGGCCGTGACGCTGTGAGCACCCCCTGAGGACAGGCCAACTGGGGAAGCACCAGGCTGGCTGAAAGGGTCCTCCGTGGGCTTCAGCCACCCACAGTTGGCACCGACTGTGTGCACAGAGTGGTGGTGTCCACAGATAATCAACTGGTGACCAGGGCAGAGAGGTCCCTGCCCGTGTGGGCTCACATGGGGGCCAGCACCCCAAAATACACGACCTCATACAGGAAAGATCAGGGCCTACGCACAGCTGGAGCCCCAGGCCGCTGACTTGCAGTTAGGACTTAGCCCACCAGGGAGAAGGTTCAGCTAGAGGAGCGCGAGTGGACACCCAGAGAGGTCAGTGTGGGCGTGGGGAGCCGGGGGTGGGGGGGGGATGCCTCAGAGGGGCTGTCACCTAGGGGATTTCGGGCTTCATCCTGAGAGCCAGAAGCAGCCCTGGGGATGGGGGCAGGGTCGATTTTAGGCTGAAGGGCGACTTACGTGTTTAAAAGCCCCCTGAGGCTTGCGAAGGGCCCTTTCCCTCCGCCCTATCCCCTCTGCCCACCATCTTAGCAGGGTTGAGGCGCAGGGAGGGGCAGGCGGATGGCGGAGGTCATTGGCCTAGCTGCATGCTCAGAGCGCGTTTGGTCACTGCCAGAGTGACCACTCGGCTGCCCCCTCAGAGGCAGGACGGCACAGGGCAAGGACTTGGGGTGACCCCCCCCCCCTTCCCAGCCCCAGAGCTAGTGGCTCACGTTTCTCAGCCTGGAATGCCTACAGGTTCAACCCCACAAAGATTTATAAAGTGGACTGGGGGGAAAAAATCAGGGTTTTGACTAGGAAAGATCAACAATTGGGTAAATTAAGGTTATTAAAGAACCCACAACTCACCAGAAAACTCCTTTTTCCACCCATTTTGGCTCCTCACTGTTTCGCGTCCGACTGCAAGGGAGGCCGTGCATTGGGACGTCAGCACCAGATTTAACAAATTATTTCGCTTTCTGAAGTGACGCAAAGCAGCCCTCGGGTTATCCCAGGAAGCGGCGGTTCCCGAGATCAAACAGCACGAGTGCCGCGAGCCACAATTAAAAGCCTTAAAAGCCACGGTGAAGCTATTTGGAGAACAGCGGAACCACAGGAGCTTGGGCTCCACGTAAAGCTCCCCAACCTGCTGTCCCCTCACCTTCCTGCCCCTGATGAACTTTCCCCGATGCTTTTGTCCAAACTACCAGCAGCGTCTTGGAAAAACTGCAGGTAAGGCTGTACTGCGTGTGTACCTGGCCAGTCACTGCTGGGCTGGCAGGTGTGAGGTGTGAGCACCTGAGTGAGCGTGTGTGAGCGCCCGTGTGTGACGGTGATGGCCAGGAAGGCTCTGGCCCTGTATCAGAGCAGGTGTGCGATTTGTAGAAACACAAGTGTTCATCACAGCATGCAGAGCTGACGCGCTATGGGCCATCACCTCGGATCTCACGTGGTAAAGGAGAGCGTGATAAAAGCTAGAGTGCACCAAAGTGACACCTCATTAATTTAGTCCTTCCAGGAAACAACAAAATCTAATTTTTCCAGATAACTTGGGTTACCGCTATAATCACTCAAACTTACAAATTAGCATTTTATCAGAAACATTTTTATTCTTTTTAAAAATTTATTTATTGATGCATACAAGAACTGGGGTACAGGCCAGAGGTGCAGAGACAGAGTGGGGAGCAGAACAGGCAGACCCACTTAAATCCACTGCTGAGGGGAGCAGCAGGGAGACAGGAGAGGTCTGCTGAGCCATGTGAGTCAGCTCCCTGGCTGGGGGTTAACTTGTGCCACAGTGGCTGGCGACAGCTTGATACCGCTGAGACTTTTTCACCCCTGTGCCACCAGGGAGGCCCAACATTTTTATCCTTAACCAAAGTCTTCCAAACACAACTTCATTTTCCTCTGGTGACTCAGAGCCTGCCTGTGAGGCTCTGTCACTCCGTGAGCTGTGATCAGGACAGCCTCAGCAGTTCATCGCCGGCTGAGAACAGCTCCAGGTCAGTGTCTTCTGGCCTCCTGTCCCCAGTGTGGCAGAGCGAGTGAGGGACCAAGGCCCGCGGGATCAGTGACAACAAGATGGCTGAGGTGAGCATCATCATAACCAACTGAAGTGCTGTGGCTGAGCGGAGACATACTCGATCACATTCTAACTGGTCTGGTTGGCGTTTGCAGAGGGGAGTCAGGCTCTGGGAAGCATTCGGCCTGTCCCCCTAGCTTGGAGCTCTGGGAGTTCCCACTGCAAAGCTTGCACTATTCTGTCCCTTTGTGTTTCTGCTGGGCTTTCACAGCACAGCCCCTGGAGGACCACGCACCCACCAGGCAGCCTGGCCTGCCACCTGCTCCCGGGGGGAGGGCTGCAGAAGAGACCCTTCTCCATGGACACAGCGTCCCTGCAGCGCCAGGCTCCTGCCTCGTCCAGGACCTGGGCAGCTACGAGAGTCCTCCAACCCCTGGCTCCCTATTAGCAGCCTTGATTAAACTGAGGCCCAGCTGAGTGGGGGTGGGGGCTGAACATTGGCTCCCAGTGGCGTCACCCCAGAGGGCTCTGCAAGCTGTGTCAAGTCACCCCCGCTGGCAACAATAAAACAGCAAAGCTCGCAATCATTTTTTGTAAATTAAGGGGATAATAGATATCACCTATGGCCATCTCTTGTGCAGAGTGTTTTACACAGATTGTCTCACTCGGGGCCTACCTCAACCCAAGGGGGTAGCAATAGCACCCCCATGTTACAGATGAAGAAATCGAAGCTACCCAACAGGAAGAGGCCTCTAAACACAATCCAAATTCTGAAACTGTCTGCCCAGATTTCCAGGTCAGAAAGGGAAAAAGTTCAGTGATGACTTCAGGCTCCTACCCCATGCACGCACCAGGCCTCTTGGGCTTCCTCCCACCAGTCTTCCGAGCTCGGGCCAGGAGACACAAAGTCTGAGATGAGAGAAGCTAACTGGCGTGACCTTAGAAGGATACAGGGCTAACCAACCCTTAAAAACACAAAGTCGAATTCTAACAAGGAAAACAATGTCCTGTTACTGACAATATTGCAAACAAAAGAAAGAACAACTGGAAATTACTTGTTCTATCCCATTCATGATTAAACAAGGACTAAAAACTTCCGAAGGATTCTGACAGGGCTCCAAGAGAGACTGTAGCCTTCATCTTCTGCCCCCAACCTCTGTTCCCCCATTTCTTGAAAGACTTTGGAAAACAATGACAGTAGATTGCACTTTCCAGAAAGGGTCACTGCGATGTTCCCAGTTTCATGTGCTTTGCCTGGATCTTGCAGCTCCCCCATAAAAGGTCTTATGTCCTTTCCCCTTGAAGTTGAATGGGCCTTTGTAGCCTACTCAGTAGACCATGTAGAAGTGATATAGCATGACTTCTGGGATGAGGTTGGAATAGGCAGATCAGCTTCCATGCAGTCAAGCTGACCCAAGCAGAGAGGCCCTGAGGGGGGAAGGGCATTGAGAGGAACTAGCAGGCCTGTGGAGAATGACCCCTCAGGTGACCCAGCTCCCTCCTAGTGTTCTAGCTGTGGCCTCAGGCATCATGGAAACATTCCACCGAGCCTGTCCAAATTTCTGATCCACATGTCTGTGAATATAATGATTTTTTAATGTGGCTAAGCTTTGAGACTTTTGACACAGTTATAGACGTTGGAACATTAAGTAATCACTAAAATGTTCTGTCATTATGTCCACATTGCACAACCAAAAAGTCCAGATAAACCGACCTAACACAAAAGGAAAACAAAGATCTCTTAAAATCCATAGACGATATTCTCCTAGGTGGTTAGAGAGAGCTCATATAATTTTAAAAGAAGATGCCAAAGCTTCTGAAGGAATGAGGAACTATTCACCTCCTGCTGAAATTTTGTCAAAGGGACAAAGCTTAACTCGGTATTCATTAGCCTTGGTTACTAAATTACAAAATCAGAAGAAAAGCAGGTCATTCATACTTTTAAGCTCTTTTAACTATGGCCTAGAAATGATTTTAGTGTCATTTTAAAATACATACATATTTATTTATGATTATCTATATGATCGACCAGGATCAACACATCAAAGAGACTGGGGAACTGCAAGACAGCCACATACGGGCCTCATTTCAACTGTCTTCGTGGCGGTAAGTCAGCTGGACCGGCCAGAATAGCACAGTAAACAAAGCTGGCATTGAACCATGCCATGGTGTGCCAGAGAGCATGCCAAGCCTATATGGGCTGCCCACCACCAAAGTAAGATTTAAACGGAACCAGAATCCACCACGTAACACTCGGAAGGTCTGGTCACCTCCACACCTACTCGGCACAGCAAGACTAGGAATACCTCAACTTGAATAGTGAAGGGCCTCAAGCCAGTTTTCATCAATGTGAAAGTGATGAAGATGTTATCTGTAACTGTAACTCCTTTGGAGGATTGAAAAAATGCTCCAAAAGTATTTACGTTGGGGAAAAAATTTAAAAATGGGAACTTTTTCTTTTAAAGATTTATTTAGGTATTTATGCAAACAATAACTAGGATGTAGGTCAGAGGTGCAGGGGGTGAGAGGATTCACCAGAGTGGGGAGCAGAACAGGTAGAGCTACTGAAGTCCACTGCTGAGGGGAGCAGCAGGTGAGGCAGGAGAGGCCTGCTGCACCTTGTGGGACACCTCCCTGGCTGGTTTGGAACTTCTGACAGCTTGATAGAGCTGAGTCTTTCATCCCTGTGCCAGCAGGGAGGTGCCAAAATGGGAACATTAAGTGAAGAAAAAAAAAAAGACTTAAGATTAACCCAGTTAGAAGTTGAGAAGTGAAAAAATAAGAAAAATTAAGTTTAAAACTTACTAAGTGGACTGAAATAAGATGAAGATATTAGCAAGAATGAAGAAAGCCAAAGATAAGTCAACGACAATTATCCAATGAGAACAGAGAGATAATATTTTAAAAATGAATAGTCTTAGAAACATGTCAGACAATAGAAAAAAAACTAACATTCATAACAATAGAACTAGCAGCAGGAAGAAACAGTGTATGATACTGAGAAAATAGTTATTAAAAATGTTTAAATTAAAACAGTCCAAAAAAATGACTGAAAACTTGCCAATTTTGGCAAGAGATGTAACTTAAAAATTCAAGAAGTGATGAAAAATCCCAGATAGCATAAACCCAGAGAAATCCATGCCTAGATATAGCATAACCCAATTTCTGAAAAATTGAAGACCCAAATTTTTTACCTTAAGAAATAATAAAGGGTGTGAGGGAGAAACAGTGAAGAGTATTGTTTGTATCGTGTGAGACTTTTTGAGGTTACAGACTAGCTACACTTATTGGTCACTGGTCTTTTCTCAGCATTATCTCCCTCTAGATGCCAATTATTTTGCTGTGAAATGCGTTCTTTGATCCGAAGCCTGTTAGGATGCAGCAGAGAAAGCAAATCCACACCCAGAACGTGTCTATTCGAATGAAGATAAATTAGGTGCTTGATTTGGTATTTACTCACTGAAGGATCCACTAGGTTCTGTAACACGAGTATTTGCAGGATCTTCTCTTCCGGCTTTGGGTTATCTTCAAAATGAGCTCTTTTATCCATTTCCTTTCTTGTAGGCTCACCATTCCCCCTGCTCTAGGGCATACAATTGCCGTGCCATTTCTTCAAAAGCGCTTTCTTGACATATAATATACATGCCATAAAGTTTACCAGCTTACAGCTTACCAGCCACATAAGATGTCTCCAAGCTTCCTTCTTTTGCATAAAAATGTTTTTATAAAAAGTGTATCAGTATTTCAAATCTAAGAATTTATACCATTTGCCCAGACCATAAAATTAACCTACATGTCCTCTTATGTCCTGGTGACACTTCAAAGGTGACTTTCACCTCACCACATGTGGTATGGACAGAAGGAAGTTTAAGTGCAGGAGTAAAGGAGTCTGCATTCATTTTTAAATGTTCCTCATGTTGTACCTGAGGAACTGTAGACAGCTTTTCCTACTCATTGCTTTTGGAATGAATTTGAATCATTTGCAAATTACTTAGTGCTGATGTGCCAAAAATAAATGTAATTCTGGCAGAAGATATAAAAAATATATAAAGTATAGGGAAACAAACTTGTGTGCATAGTTACATTTTTAAATCAGAAAAAAAAATTTTCATAAGCACCATAAAGCAGTTGTTCCCCAGCAAGTTGCAGAAATTAGATGAACATGGTGCTATAACCAAGCTAAACTTGGTTGAAGCTGTCTCCATACATCACCTCTCTGTACCCACAACTGCCATCGCCTGGAATTCCACTCAAGTGCCTCAATACTTTGAAAATACCTGGCATCAACTCACTCAACATACATATGAAAGCCACTGTATGCTAGGGATAATGGAGCAGACAGACATTAACAGGTGGGGCAGGTGAGGAGCGCTGGCCATGCAAGGTAGGGATTGAGACAAGTGACTTGTATGCTGCAGGGGTAAATTCAGAATTCCCAGGCAAACATCAATAGAGGTTGGAGATGGTATGGTTCCCCCTATGAAGAGGTTTCCTATCTAACTGCCACTTGTCAGAGCTCATAGAACACAGGCACAGAGCCCAGAGGTCAGACCTAAACACATTTTGCTGCCAGCAATTTCTCTAGAGTTCACACCCACCCTTTCTGATGCCCCTTCAAAGACATGGATGAGGTCATCTATCATTGGTTTCACTATATTAAGAAATCCCTTCAAGTTATGCCAGAGATCATCAGCTCCATCACCTTCATTGATAGGAAGCATCCATGATTTGCCCCCTCGTACAAAGGTCTTTAGGATTGGGGGACAAATTCATTCCCTTCTAGCTTTCTTCTTGCACACCCTGGAGTTTCATCAAACTTAAGCCCCAAGGGCAAGAAGATGGCCAACTGTGAGGCAAGCTGCTACCTATTTCCCCCACCAGCACTACCTGCTGCCAGTAACACACTGCATCCCTGGGTGCTCCTGGTGGTAGCTCAACAGAGGGGTGTGGGAGTCTCACACAGATATATATACAGAGATCCAGAGTTTTTATTAGCTAGCATAGCAAAGGGGCTCTTTCCTTGTGGAAGAGGTTCTCTAACAAACACCTGCTCAGTCGAGTCTTGTGTACCCACAATGGTCAGGAAAGTCGGGTTTGCTCTAAGAAAAAAAGTCCATGGTAAATAGGCTACTGCCCCCAGGTGGCTGCCCTGGAACTTGCACCCACTCCTAGGAATGAGCGGTTGGTTTCTGGAAATACAATGGAAGCAAATGTAACGGAGACGCACCACCTAGTGGCCAGAGCTGGGACTGCTACACTACACCACAACACCTAAGACGATTCTGAAGTTCCAAAGAAGCCCATGGTGAAGTGGCAACTTACACACACAAGTAATTCTATTCCCTCTCAGCTACACTGCAATTAATAATCTGGTTTAAAAAAAAAACAAAAAAAAAACTTGTTTGTTCCATAAGATTTATGGATATATTCAAACAAATTTTACAGCTTCTCTGATAGGCTGGCTAGTCTTGGCTAATACAGATGTTTAAAAAGTAATAGGTGCCCAATTTGAAAGAAAAATGCTAAGAATTTGTAAGTGTTTCAAAAGAAGCCTTGAGCAAAGTTCATTTCTCTCCAATAAAGACCTGTAAAGATACAAAAACACTTACCACACTTAAACGCTTTCACTATCAACCAGCTAATTTTGAATGTATCTCTCCAAAGTGGAGTAGTGTCCTCAAAAGGAATCATTTTAATGCTGCTTATCACTTACTATATGACCACTGAAGATTTGAGTTGAACATAGAAAACACACCAGCAAAGTTTCTTAAAGTAACTTGTAACTTTATTGATTTTCAGTACTTTTACAACCTTTTATGTCACAAACAAAATTCAACCACAGTGACTAGACACAGAAGTTGTGCAGTTCATGTCCGTCACACGAGCCAAGACTACATACCCATCACAGTGCAGAACTTAGTCACTGAGGTTTAGGTAGGTACTTTATTGAGCTAAAGAAAAACAAGTTCCGTTTTCTGCAACCATGGCTGACAAGCTTTTCAAGACAGATGACATTCAGGCCAGAGACACGAGTGATACACTTTAACTTAAACAATATAAAACTAAAGTCATGGGAATTAAATAGATTTTCAATCACTGTAGTTTGTTCTTCTAGTTTAATTTTTCACAGAAAAAAATATATTTCAGGCAAATAAAAACAAATTTGAGACAAGCATGGTTCAGTGTTTGTTTTACCTTCATCAAGGCAGGCAAAGTACAGATGCTGTACATTAAAAACACATAAATAACCCTCACGGCACATCTATTCTGAAAGGCAGAAGCCGTGTTCCGAGCGCTGCCCCGCCCCGAGCGCCTAGATGTACAGAGAGCCATCCGCCGGTCCAACGTAGCCAACTCCGATCAGCAGGACATCTATGAGGGTCCAGATCCCCAGGCCCCCGAAACTGAAGAGCTTGCCGAGGCCTTCTCGCCACTGGCCCAGGTAGAAGCGGTCGGCCCCGAACCCCCCGAGGGTGATGCTGCAAAGGCAAACAGGCAGCACCATCAGCGCCCCGGGCCCCTCCAGGTGCAGCTCAGGAATCCTACTAGTGGGAGTAGTGAAGGGCCTGGGGCCTCTTGCGCCTACACAGACGGCTGTTCAGACCCAGACTTCAAGTCACCAGCGCAAGAGAGGTGCTAAATATCAAAAGAAAAACTGCAACTTTAATTCTACTGAAATCTGACGCTTCTGCTCTAGAGTCATCAGTCTGATCTTGGAAAGAGCTTACTCGAAGAAAAAGCAGGGACCTGGCCTGCCAGGAAGCGGCAGGTCAGAGGGAGGCCTCCCGAGGCCACCCGACGCCCTGCCGAACTAGCAGTGACTCATCTCTTAAAAAAAATGAGTGATAAGGAGAAAAGGTCAGGGCCCTTCAAATTCTAAGATCTAACAGTAATGGTCACTGTTTTCATTATTTTCTTTTTGTCTTATAGAATTTTTTTTTTTTTTTTTTTAGATTTTTTTTTATTTATTTATTCATACAGAACTGGGGTACAGGCCAGAGATGCGGAGGGTGAGAGGATTCACCAGAGACAGAGTGGGGAGCAGAACAGGCAGATCGACGAAGTACACTGCTGAGGGGAGCAGCGGGCGGGTCAGGAGAGGTCTGCCACGCCATGTGGTCACCTCCGGGGCAGGCGGGAATCGAACTCATGCGGAAGCGGCTTTAGATTCTCAGTGCTGTGCTTTAACCCGCTGCGCCACCAGGGAGGGCCTGTCTTATAGAATTTTTATCATGGGAAATTTTTAAAACATAATCCGAGTAAAGAGAGCAAATCATCGAATCCAGCCAGCCCCCTTTCACGAAACCCTCCCTCTGTCCCAGGACTCTGAAGCAAGCCCCAGACACGATCACGCTCACAGCGGACAGTCGAAGGATGCTGAACTCTGAGGAGAAAACGCCTCCTACTTTTTAAAAGCCACAGGTTAAAGAGGACAGTAACAATGTCTGAAATCGGATGCATCTGCACAGGAACTCTCCTCTGTGCGACTCTTCCTAGACATCTAAAATGACCCCAAGGCAAGCTTCTTTTCTAAAAGTCACTTTTTAGTTTGAATTTGAGTCACTGCTGATGAAGACCTCGGTCAGCCACCACTCTTCTGCGGTTTCCTTTTCTGACTCAGACCCCTCTTACCTTCCAGCTGTGCCGCCCACCAGGCAGGGTCTGTCTCTCCCCCAGGCCCAAGCTAACACAATGGGCAGTGGTTCTCAACAAGGGGCAACCCTGCCCCGGGGAAAACTGTCAGCAATGTCCAGACACTGTAGATCAGTGTCCCTGAAAGTCAGTAAGTCGAGTCCAGAGATGTCACTAGCACCCTACTACATGACAGCCCTGACAGCCCACAACAAAGAGCTGTCAGGGGAGAACACGACCCATGACCAGGCTGAGAAACCGCCCTCATCACCAGGCCTCGGGGTCTCAAGTCAGCTCTAGTGCTTCAACTGTCGATGAGCAACTTTGAACAGTTAACCACTGAAGCAGCATCCTACCTGCCCTGCGAACCCTTTAGTGCACAGAAGAGGCACAATTATTTTTTAATTATTGGAAAGTTTGAAAAATGCATGTGTATATTCATGTAAAATTTAATCTATATTTATCTTTCAATGGTAGTATTTTAAGTGATTTTTCAATTTTGGGGGGGAAAGGCTCATTTTCATTCATCCAAGTTTTTAATATAGAGTATATATTATTTTTACAAAAAGAAGTTGCTAAAGATTAAAAATATACCTCATAGGGCCCTCCCTGGTGGCGCAGCGGGTTAAAGCACCACACTAAGAAGCTAAAAAGCCCCTTATGCATGAGTTCGATCCCCGCCTGCCCCGGAGGTGACCACATGGCGCGGCAGACCTCTCCTGACCCACCCGCTGCTCCCCTCAGCAGTGTATTTCCATCGATCTGCCTGTACTGCTCCCCACTCTGTCTCTGGTGAAGCCTCTCGCCAGCCCTAAGCCTCTGTACTGTACCATAGTTCTGTATGCACAAATAAATAAATCTCTAATATATATATATATATATATATATATATATATATATATATACCTCACAAGCCCACTTATGCTAAGTCACTGTGGCATTTTCTGTACTCATAGTCTTCCAGGCTGGGAAACCCTGATGGACCCAAATGCCTGCAGTGACTCGATCACATTTCCTAGAACAGGCAGGCAAGCTGGGAGAAAAGCTAACGCTAAGTCTGACCACCTACGAGCTCCAGCTGCTCTAGTTTTCAAGAGTTTGCTTAATACATGGAAGAGAATCTGAGCTCAGTGTCAGAGAGACCCCACTGACACCAAAGAAACGCAAGAGGCATGTGTTACGATGAAGCTCACCTGAGGGCCAGAGCTGTCGACCACTTATAACCTCCAGTCCAGTTGCAGTACAGCATTTTGGGGAAAGTACGGTTACCTTAAAAAAAAGAAAGGGAAAAACACATGGCGATAAGGGCATGCCTACAAGACTTAATTATCACCAAGACTTTGTTATTTAAAATGTGAAAAGTCAATTCAAACAACGAAGTAATATTTACCACTATAGAGAGCCCGTATCATTTTTGAGCACAGAATGTTTAAGTCACCGAAGACCAAGCACTGAGAGACCCAACAAGCGGGGCAAGAGCCGGCCACACAGAAACACACCCGAGACGCAGATGCACACGGCTGGCCCTGCGTCATGAGAGGTGGCTGTTCACATGGGCAAACATGAACTGAATCAACTGCACCCAACACGCCATCCAGGGAGTCGCAGATTTCTTAAATCAAGCACTAACAATGAACGGCCAAAAACACCAATTAACATTTTCAAGTTTGGTTTTATCAAAAGGTACTGTGAAGAAAAACAGTAAACCTTAAGGATAGAGGGAGAGGGTTTGGCTCCTCAAAGAGCTGTGACTGCTGGTGGGAAGGTGAACTGCAAAAGCGCTTTGGGGGCCCTCCCTGGAGGCGCAGCGGGTTAAAGCGCAGCACTCAGAAGCGTAAGCCACTTCCGCAGTTTGATCCCCGCCTGCCCCGGAGGAGACCCACATGGCGCGGCAGACCTCTCCTGACCCGCCCGCTGCTCCCCTCAGCAGTGTATTTTGTCGATCTCCCTGTTCTGCTCCTCACTCTGTCCCTGGTGAATCCTCTCACCCTCCGCATCTCTGGCCTGTACCCCAGTTCTGTATGAATAAATAAATAAATCTTTAAAAAAAAAGCGCTTTGGAAAACAATGCTCCTGGGGCGCTGGCTCACACAGGAGACAGGTGTGAGGCGGAAGCGCCAGCACCTACACGCACACGCACAGCGGGAAGCATAAACTGAAATGCTGAGACGGGAGCAAAAGAATGGAGAAGACACATGGATCAAACTCTGCGCCACAACACTGAGAGAAGGCCACACGGCCACACGGCCTGCCCCACTGCGTATCGTCCCCCATGCTGTCACGTCCATGCAGTCTTTAAAGGAGAGGAAGTGAGTGGGACTCAGAAGTGGTTTCCCGAGGAGAAGGCCGGGCGTCTGCGCCCCAAAGGAACACCGCAGCATGGCAACGCCAGCACGGCTGTAGTGGTTAATCTGGTTGAAATTTGACTACGTTACACAGCTGACTCCGACCCGCCAGGTGTACACGCCTGAAACCGTGCGCCAGATCCTACATGTAAGCATCTCCTGTGCAGCCGTAACTGTGATCAAGAGAGCGACTATAAGGAAGCAGTAGGAGAATAATCACAGCAGTGCACGACGGTCACGGCTTATGTGCGAGTCTTCTTTCTCAAAATCCTTCTGACCACAGATAACTGAAACTAGATAATGAGGAACCTAAAGCATTATGCTTCATTCTCTTACATAGTTTTCCTTGTTCGACAAGTATCACATTTCAAAAGCTGAGATCTGTAAATTTTCTGAATGACTTTATTTTTGTTCATTGAGCTTATGAATAACCTTGTTGTAACTAAAAGGTGCTGATAAAATGGTTCTGATTAACGAATTTAAGTGCCCGAATTTCTGTTTAAAGTTCTGCAAGCTGAGAGGAATGCTGCCCTTGCGCCCGTGGGCACCGACTCACCCAGGCAGTGGACATGGTCTCGCGCTGTGCAGTTGGCCGTGTAGCGCTGCCGCGGGCAAGACACCGTCATGCAGCTGGTGGAATTGGAGCACTCATAATCGGTTTCCGGAAGCTGCCAGCAAAATCTGCAAGTCATGTTGATGACGAAGTTCTTTTGGGATTTGAAATCTTGATCCTACGTGCCAGAGGACACAGCACTAGTCAATCACAACACAGTAGCTTGTTATGTCAATGAAACCAATGCTCTGGCACAAAGCTTCTAAAGTACTGAATTCGGACTTAGTAAGAAGTGGCAGAAAAATACCAAACTCACATATACACTAACAGATGTATGTGGAATGACCCTATAATCATAGCTACACCGACACCCCAAATGACTCTTTAATCATAAAATACACACCCCCAAATTATCTAGCTAAATTCATATCAAAAAACATGTTATTTCATGGTGTTAAGATTATTTCATCACTTTGCTCAGTTACATTTTTAATAATGAACGCGTATTATAATACAGAAAAAGAAAAAATTTACTTTATGAAACTATGACAGTTGGAAGCGCAGACAGGCGCCACCTGTTCAAGGTCACTGAGCCCAAGCTACACAGAGAACACTGGTTCCCCAAGTGCGTGAGGGCTTGGCATCCAAGTACTGACCTTCCAAAAGCTTATGGGTACGGATACCAAGAGAGTTTGCTACCTCTCCCTCTGCGACAGCTGTCACTACTGGGAGCACAGACCCAGCTGAGGGCCACACGGCTCCCACCCAGCAGTCTGACATCTGTAAGGAAGCGGAGCAACACTCTGTCAAGCACATTTCCAGCCGGCATCAACTGGCCTGCGTTACCATAAGTGCAACAGCAGTCAGCCGATGCGGAAAGGGTGGGGAGGTCTTTCCATTTAAAGGAGTGAACACATGTGATGCTCACAAATAATTCCTCACTGACAGCTTATTTACCAAGAAGGGAGCCAACAGATCTTATTAAGCAAGTGAGAACCATGGCTCGTCCTAGGCTATCTGGCGGCGATACTCGAGTCCTGACAGCCAGCTCGTAAGTTTTACTGTCCTTACTTTTAAGAAGAAACAGACCACCAGACCCTCAAATTGCACACTTCATATTCCACACCTGAGGAATGGGCACCTGCTACTCTGTGGGGTCGTATTACTGGCTCGTAAAACAGGAAACAGGTGAGAAAAAGCACCTGGAGTAGGTGGAGGGGAAGAACTAATCCAGGCACATCTCAGCAGGGGCAAGGGCTATACCAAGTACCACGACCCAGGAGTGTGGGAACCTGCCTAAGCAAGTTTTGTAATTTCTCTGCCACTGTTATTTTTCTTATCCTCTATTTTCCAGTAAGCGAGCCTGCAGGATTTGGGAGCAATAAAAGAAAGAAGAAACTGAGCTCTATGTCTTGCTCCAGAGCCAGTTTCAGAACTTGACAGTCAAAGAACTGAGGCAAACCAAGGGATACTGGTAAAGCTCTAGGGCTGCAAATTCTCCCATTTTCCACTAGGGACCCACTATGCACCAGACCCACAAAATATGCTGCAAATGCTTTCAAACGAGTCAGCCATTAGCCAAGTATGGAGAAAGTCCTAGTTGAGATACAGCAACAGACTGATAACCAGAGGCAGTCATGAAGATGCCTGGAAAGCAGGTGGATTTTCCAGCGCACTCGAAAGGGTAACAGTGGGATATACAAATGGCATACACTTCAGTTTATGAAAATGACATTCAAGCAGTGCAGTCAGTACAAAATCTTTTCTCTGGAGTGAAGCTCCCTCATAAGGCCTCAAGAAAATTAGAGAAAGAGCTGGAGAATGGAAGAACTTCCCATTGTAGCCTTTTTTCAGACCTAGTGCCAAAAAGATGTAAAGGACACCTTGTTTTTCTCCTTTGTCCATCTCCCAGACGGGCAGCCTTACACAGAAACACCTTAGCTGCGATACTTACAACACAAGTAACCGAAGGCTTGACTGTGCAGTCAAACGTGACGGGCTTCCCGTAGATGCAGGAGAAGTTGGTCTTGCAGTCTACACAGTCTGCGGGCAGTCTGCTGCACAAACCGTTGCTGGGGCACTTCATTATGTAAGGTGGGCTATCGGTGCTCTCTGTGAAAATGAAAGTCCAGCTCATTCTCTCAGAACACTGGTTAGAACAAGAGAAAGACAACGTTCTGAGGTTAAGGGTAAGTTCATTAGCAATGAGATGCTGTGAGGAATGGAAAAAACACAGAGCTGGAGTCAGAAATACCCAAAATCAAAACTGGGTTTTGCCACCTGCTCATTATGTGACCTGGAGCAAGAGCTAAGTAAAATATATGTAATTATTGTCTCCTCAATTACCACGAGCCACATAGGACCTTGTGTTTACATATACAAACATACACATGTATAGATGAGTATGTATATAATTGTTAAGTCTAAGTGACGGACTCAGAAATCTACCATGTTAAGAAAAAAAAAAACGCTAAGGCTTAAAGTTGGTAGGGTTGTTCAGTTCAAGATCAGAGGGATCTTGCAAAACTTGAACCAAAACTCAAGTCTCTCAATTTCCAATCCAATATTCATTTTACTTGAATTCACTAAGTTAAACACGAATGACTTCAAACTGAATCAGTACATGGTACCAATTCTAGAAAATGCCCTGGGTCATATTGCACACTAGTACTTCAATAAGCAATAATTTGTTAACCTATTATCTACGGAATGAAACTATAGAGACAAATGTTCTAGTCTGTAAAACATACTAAAACTTACACCCGACCCTACTTCGTGTCACTGCATTAAGGAGGCAATTGCAAAAATACCATTTTTCCTAATGTTCCTATTACTATTGTAGCTGCGAGTCGACTGCTTCCTGGATCACACTGCATAAATAACTTTAGAGGGCCTGGCTAAACTTACCACATGATAAAAGAGGAAACCCACGAGGGGGAATAATTTGTTTAAGCTCCCAGTAGCACAATCAGACCTAGGCTCCATGTCTCTTATCAGTTCCTCTGTGATGCTTCCATTCCACCAGCCTTGGGGGGAGGGAGACTTTAATATCCAACATTATCAACAGGCTTCAAGAAGAAATAGAAGAGATTTTCTGATGGGGAAGAAGGGTTGATGGTTATCTTGATGAAGTGGAATAATAACAGAACTAAGAAGATGGAAATGTGAAGTATGAAACTGGAAAAAGAGATGAGGCAGAGATATCCAAACGCACTGAAACATGAAGACTGTCTACAGGAAATTATATGCTGCCTTTGGCTCACATAACCTAAAAGGCAGTAACTATTCAAAAAATGGAAAAGAAACTGTATTCGAGAGAGAGAGGAGAGAGAAACTACCAGATATAAATAGACACACTTACTAGAATAGAAAATGTCTAGTACCTGCTGCTCTGGGAATTACTGTGAAAGTACGTGTAGGACCCGGATCTTTTAATGACTGAGCCAGCGGCTGCGAATGCTCTAAATTTAAGGATCCAACAATTAGAGAAACACGGTATATCCTTGGTTCTGAAATTTTTAACACGCAGGGTCCGCGCAGGTCAATGACTGCTCTGAAAACCTCACGGCCTAATCGCCCGGGATAAGGAAGAATCAACCAACACCGGAATCGCCCCAGTTCAGATTTCTGAGCAACGGGGGAATTAACAAAGCTTGGTACCGGGATCCAGTTCCGCTTTCCCGGCCGCGCCCCAGAGCCCTCGGCCCCCTCTGTTCGAAGCCTCCCCAGCCGAGTTCTGTGACCCCGACGTCCCGGAGCCGAGGGGCGGCGGCGCACCTGGCGGCCAAGACTCTCCCAACTCAGCCGGCTGCGACCCCGCGCCCCGCACGCAGCCTCTGCCCTCCGCCCGCAGGCCCAGACCGGACGCTCCCAGCGGTCCCGGGGAAGCCCCTGCCACCCCGCCTATCCCGGCGCAGACGCGGGCCTTCAACTCACCACCGCCCGACAAGATGTAGAACTGTGAGAGGAACAGCAACAGGCGGCAGACACGGCAGAGGACAAGCAGCGGGCCCGCCGCAGCCGCCATCTTGCCGGCCCGCGCGTACTTCCGGGCCGCGGGGCGGAACTAAATTAAGGGGCGGGGCGCCGAGGGGCGGGGCGAGGCGTGTTCCTGGGCGCAAAGGCGCAGGTGTGCGCCCGGCTGGTACTGGACATGCGGTACTTAGCCGGATGCTCTCTGAGAAAGCGGGAGAGGGGGGGGTTCGGCTGTGCGACCTGCGACCCAGTGGGGGTGCTTGGTTTCCAAGCGCCCCGCGCGCCCTTGGTCACCCAGAGTTCACATCTAAAGTTGTACAGGAGTCGCGGAGGCAAGCGGCGTGGGGAGGGAGGAGCGCTCACCTGGAACTCCCGGACACACGCTATCGTCCCCGCCCCCACCTCTGCCCCTGGGACTACAACTCCCAGCATGCCCTAACGCGACTTCCTGGGAAAGGAGGGCTGCTGGGAACCAGGAAGGAGCTGACCGGCGCTATAGTGCGCTGGTTTCTCCTTTTCTTAACTCAGTTCTGCTCACACCCTCTTTGCCCACCTGCTTGATTTGGAAGTGCCTCCGCCGGGAGTGAAGCCCTCAGAAGCGTCTCTGGTTCCCATGGCTGGGAGGGGACAAAGCGGGGAGTCGCGGCTCTCTGCCGGGGTGCTGCGCTCTCACCCCCGTCGGCTGCTGCCCTCCGGAGGACTATGGATCGGGAATGGCCCCCAGGTTCTGATTCGCTCCCCCAACCCCCGACCACTCGGGCCTCTGGCTGGGGAGCAGCGCCGCAGCTTCCGGTATCCTGGGCTCCTAGGCTGAGCTCACAGTTGCTGATAGGACAGAGTGCGTTCAGCAGACCAATCTCGTTTTCTTCCTCCCGCTCCTCTTCGCACGCCCTAAGTAAATAGACCCTTTTATTAAGCCCCTTTTTATTTCCGGGTTTGCTCTTTTTAGGGTGACTGAAAGCCAGAGACGGCCAATTGGGAAAGTGACACGTGAAAACCTACCACTGTCTACTAGGTACTGCAGGAAGGTAGCTATCCAAAGCGCACTCCCCAAATGGACCGGCCTGGCAGTGCTGTGGCCTGAAGTGGGTTTCACTACTTGCCAACTCCTTTTAAAACAGGCGCTAGTCCCTGAAATTTTCTTTAAGACGGAGAGATGCAAGACGTTAAATATAACGAGCAGGTCTTCAGATATGGGGCCAGAGCCCAAGATGTGAGAGGAGGGTGCAAAGCGTGGCCTCCTCTCTGGAGAAGGGCAAGCTGGGGAGGGGAGCCGCCCCTAGGGCTGTCTTGCTCCCTGCCTAGTCATAGTGCAACCTGCACCCATCTCTACGACCACCTACTTTTCCAGGGTTGTTGACGTCCCTCTTCACATCCACCTGCCACAAAATCTGATCCCCACTCCTTTGATGAGTGCAAAATATATATGGAGTAGTGCCTGGTCTCCATAGATGTTAGCTTAGGAAATCACATGGTTTGCACGGGTCTGACATAGAATGCTCTATTTACCAACCGAGAAGCTGATTAAATAATCACGTTGAAAAGACAGCCTATGTAAACTTAAATTCCACAGCATTTACCCAAGTAAACACTAAATACTTTTTGGTTGGTAAATTCTCCAATGGGACTAAGGCATTTTAATTTGGTTCTGAGTGGTAAGGTACCCCTCTCTGTGAAAATCAGAAAGTGAGCGGAAAAGGTAATTTAGGAGACCAGGTCATTACGGTCTAAGTCCATCACCGAAACAACGGAAACATGGAAGCAATTTATTTGGGAATTTATTTTTTTCTAAAGATGAGCAAGGCTCCATTGCCATTTAAAAGCAGAAAACAGCAACAGCAACACAACAGGGCAAATAACAGTGGATTCCACAACACGGAATTCCGGTGAGGGTTAGAATCCTTTGTTAGTAATCCAGCAAAAGAAGTACTAGCTTCTTTTGCGGCTGTTGGTTAAAACAAAGCAGTGATTCTAATTTTGGAGATAGAGTTTCAGTGTGAACTTCAGTAAAACAGCCGTAAAAATACCTGAGACGTAGTGTTATTAGAAAATAAGATTTTTTCTCTCTAACTTAAAAAGCTTTGCAGACTTTTTTGAAGTATATCTTTTGAGAATCACAGTTCATAGCAAATCATCTCATAATCCTCATTTACTGGTATTTCCCATTTAAGTCTCAAGGCATTTGGAAAATTAGGAATCTCCCAAGTTTTCCTCTTACTGTCCTCTGCCACAGTGAATTAAACTTTGCCCACTGTTTGAACTCCGGCCATTATTTGAGCTACTCGTTCAGTATCTGCTTTCTTGTCCCCATCTGTGGACCCTCCAGAGGGGCCAAAGTTCTTAAAAGTACTAACATTAGTTATGAAAAACACGTTCAAGGGTCAAAACAGTTACACAGAAACAAGTCCAGGGAAAGGCTTCAGAAATCTTCCTCAGCATTTAGTGTTCGCGATATCTTGAGATTCTTCAATTTATCAATAGCAGCAGTTACTGCAATCTCTCCGTGAATTTTGTTGTCTCTGGTTCGAACATTTACAGCACTACTTGCCTTTTCCTTTTCCCCAACCACTGTTGAAAGAAAAGTACATAAACGTTATAATCAGCAGCTTACCCAACTTTAGTTCAACAGTCACATGATACTGAGCTTTCCTTCAGCATTAGTTATTTTAAGAGTCAAAATTTTAATTTCTGCATCCCAATTACTCCTGTGCCTCAGGACATTGTATTTTTTTTTCACTTAAATCTGATCAGTTTTAAATCTGAAATATTTTTACTTATTAGTTCAGTCCCAAAGGTTTCTAATAAACCAGAAAAGTGAGGAGGAAACAGATCATGTCTGTCACATGATTGAAACATGAAAGAGTATAGTTCTACAGATGAGATCATTCACAAATTTTTTCCACTGTTGGTCTGAGGTTTCACTATTGCCGGTGATAATATACCACAGAAATCATTTTACAACTCTTCTAATGAAGGATACTTAGGAAATGACCAATCAGGAATCTTCTTTGTGTATGAACTGTTATTATCAAGTAGTTGTATCTTTTATTTTGTTCTTTGGAATTAAAGTGAAAAAAAAAAAAAGCATTGGGAAAATATATACAAAATCAAGTTACCCAAGATAAAATTATACTGAGCCAGCTGTGCATTTCGTATTTTCTTATTTAAAGTACAACTATGATCTAAATCAACATCGGCCATGAATCCTTCTTCAAAAAATTCACTGGATACCTACAAGAAAATGACACATTTCATTATGACATTATTTGTTGTAGCCAGGACCCTCAGTCATGCCATGTCCCCGACTTCTGGTGTTCACCCCTGGGATAGTTCCCTCCACATTGGCCTTTGTGACCACAGAGAAGGACAGAAGTGCTGACATGTCACTTCTGCGATTTGATTTAAAGACTGTGACTTCCTTCTCATATATAACCCCACTGGGCAATCTAGCTGCCACGATGAGGCAATATTCCAATCTATTACACTTTCAGTTTATGTTCCAGTTTACCTGAAGAAACTAAAAATGCAAATACCATTATGACCCAGCACGCTCACTCCTGGGCACCAATACAAACATGAAACTATTAACTCAGATGCTGTGCTCTACAATGCAGCCTTATGTACAATAGCCAGGACGTGGAAACAAACTGCATGTCCACTGCTAGAGGACTGGCTCAAGAAGATGTGGTCTTTCACACTATGAAATGCTCTTCAGCCACAAGGAAAGGTGAATTGTTGCCATTGACAGCAAAATGGGAAGAAATCCAGGAACTCAGAATGACAGAGACAAACACTGGACACGTGAACCATTCAACTAAGTAAAATGCCAAGACCAGCAGACATTAATAAATGAAGTGAGAGGTTAACTGGGGAATGGAAGGAAAAGAGAGCTAAGGGGGTATATCACATAGTGGTGGGGAAATGCCAATTTCTTCTAAATATTAAGCAATAAAATAGCTCTGATATACCACATAGACATGATTCAGGTGTGACTCTCAACTCCCTGAGAACATGTTGGTAAATTATGTGTTAGTCATGCAATATTTTAAGTCGTGAATAACACTTTAAATCAAAGACCTTCACAGACGACACCAAGATTCTGATGTACTCTCTCAATATCTCTGATTTTACCTGAAGTGCATATTCTTCACAAGTTGGCCCCACAGGGATGACCATTATCTGACGAGGAGACAGCCAGAAAGGCCTAAAAATGGGTAAGAGATGTACTTTCAAAGTCTAAATAATCACGAAATTCTAACATAATCAGTAAAACTTCGCAAAAGCAGATTCAGTGGGGTGGTAAGGAAATAACCACAGTGTTTGGAGAGGTACAGGGCAGCAGAGCAGACAGGAGACACAGGAGTTCGATGCACAGGGAGGGAAGAGCTGGCACTTACCCTCACGCCACAACGGCACCTCTGCACACTGATCTCAGAGCAACGGCAACTCACATCCTCAAAAAACCCTGTGCACACAGCAGCTGTACTGGTAATAGCCCAAACTGGAAACGTGGACACATTTCCTTCAGCAGCTGCATGGCTTCCTGGCTGTACCCACACCATGGACACCATCCCAATAACGGAGAGCCAAGGACTGAAACTTAAGACACTCTGGATGGAGTCTCAAGCGAATCCCATTGAGTTAAAAAGAAAAAAGCCACCAGTCTCAAATTCCACTTTGCAACATTCTTGAGACCATAAAATCATGGATAAGAGAACAGACAGGTGACTGCCAGAGGTTGGTGATGGCTGGGGACAAGCTACATGGCAATAGCACAGCGTGGATGGGTCTTTATGGTAGTGGGGCTGTGCTGTATCTTGGCTGATGGTGGCCACAGAGAGCTGTACATGTGATAAAACTGTGTAGCACACACAGTGGTGCATGTAAACTGATGAGATCTGAATAGGGTGGTGGAGTTTATCAATATTAACGTCTCCATCACGATGTTTAGGCCTTGCAGGTTGTCGTCGTTGGGGAAATAAAACAAAGGGGAAGCTGGACCATTCTGGATTATTTTTACCACTACCTGTGAATGCATGAATCCCTCAAATGAAATGCTTTCCTTTAAAGACAAAGGTGGGCGAAAGCAATGTCAGATGCGGTGCTTGCTTTTTCTTCAGCATAATGAGTGCTGCACTTGAAGATGGAGGGAAAGGCAGTGTTTACTATTACCAGATGGAGAATCTGGCAGAGGACACAGATGAGGGCTCTGGAGCCGCTGTGGCGGTGACCCAGCAGTTCCATCTGGTGTGGGAGCCAGCCGCAGGAGCGAACGGGGTCGGTGCCTGCCAGAGCACCGCGGAGCCTCAAGACAGTGACACCTGAACATCTGCTCTGTCAGTGGCTTCAAAATGCGGTGGCAGGACGCATTTCGCCTGGGGTTGCAGTTTCTCCGCACCCCCACGCCCCGTGGACAGACCTTCACACGGCAAGCCCTGCCAGCTGGCGCTGTGAGGGCCAGTGGCTCCCGAGGGCTGGCGCACTGACTGCAGTGAACCCCGTGCTGTGGGCTCGGTGACTGGCTGCTTTTGCAAAAAACTGAAGCTCGTGGTCAGGCATCGCTGCGCGTCTGACAGTGAGTAGTTTCAGTGAGTTATCCCTGAGCCAGGGCCATGCTGCTGCAGAGGCCCCGCAGGAAGGACAGAGCCAACCCCAGAGCTGCAGTTGATCCAGTGAGGACAAGTCACTGCTCTGCATGATGAAGGGGACCCACCGGCCTGCCACAAGGCAGCTGGCAGCTCCTCAGAGTCACAGTCACCTGCTGGTCAGGATTGAGCAGTGCAGAAGGGAAACTGAGTCCTCAGAAGAGGTGCAGCCCAGTGGAATTTCCTTAGTACCTTTATAAGCCTTCATGAGATATTAACGTCTAAGACATGTACTCTTCCTACAGTACGACAGTTGGTCCCTTTTCCAGACACAACTAGATGGTTGAAGGGCTTGAAATAGAGGGAAAAATAACCCTTTAACTCTACTAAGTTCCCAAGAAGTCCCCTGCCCAAGAAGGTAAATAAATTACATATGGCTATCTTTATGATTCAGAGTATTTATGATTCAGAGTATCTTTATGATTCAGAGTATTATACGTCACTTCGCCTTTGCTTTGTTTTGCTTTTTCATCAAGCCAAGTCCACAGGAATTCTTAATGTGCAGTCTGAATACTTGCTAATTGTAAGACAGGAGCCACCAATTTTGATAGACTACTTTTATCCTGTTAGATGTGACTTTTAAGACTAGACAGGAAGTTTTCCCTTCCCATAGCACTTACCATTTCCCTCCATAGTTTTCTGAGAGAATGGCCATCATTCTTTCCACCGATCCCAGGATGGCTCGGTGAATGATCACAGGACGCTTCTTATCCTCCCCGTCCTTACTAAAAAATGAAAACTGCATGTTGATATCTTTTCTTATGATTAAAAAAGGTTCTCTTCTTGCTCTGTACTTAAGAATTGTTTTATCAAATTAGGTAAAAATGATGGGCTTCCTTTAAGGAATCGTTAAGCATAAAATGTGCCATTTAATAGAAATAAAGTTTTTTCTTTTAAATTATGATCTATTTGACAAACCAAAGGCAAGTAAAATATATCTAGGAAATATTAGGTCATTTTCTCTATTACCACCAATCGATTCTCTTTATTCTAAACTAGTTATTTGTATTAATTTTACTAATAATGAAAGACAATCTAAAAATTCATAATTTTAATTAGCTTTATTTTGAACTATAGCTTACTCTATTTTATTGAACAATTGTCAAAGACAGTGAAAAAATCTAAGTCCTCCTTTTCTTATAAAAATTAAGGGTAAGTTGGGTAAGTTGTCTTGTGAGTTAGAAATGTAATGTTTAAAAATTTCCAATGGTGTAATTAGTTAAGTTGAATGGCATTTTATGTTTTTAATGACTAGTTGTATTTCTTTTTCAATTTCCTACCTGGGCCCACTGCCGAGTAGGTATTGGGGGTAATTAATTTGTAAACATGTTGTGAAGATTATATAAATGTGTCTAATTTGAAGATCATTTTCTTACATGGATTAAGCAGGAAATCAGGAGATACTAGGGAACTTTCTCAATTTGACAAATAGCATCTACAAAGACCTATAGAAAATACTGTACTTAAAGGTAAAACCACCCTATTGTTTGCTCCTAATTGGGACCAAGGTAAGCATGTCCACTCTCAAACTTCTTATTCAGCATAACACGAGACATTTAATTAGTGCGGAAGGCAATAAGAGGCAATGAGATATTAAACTATCCAAATTTGCAGGTGATATGATTGTCTATTGATTCCAAGAATTCTACCCAATAAATGCCAAAATACCTAGAACTATCTGAGTGCAGCAAAGTCTTGGGAAACAAAATGAATGGACAAAATTGGTTGTATTTCCCTATAAGCAATGAAAGGGTGGATGTCAGAATTCAAAATATAATAAAATTTATAATTGTTCCCCCAAGTAAAATACTTAAGTATGAATATGAAAAGATATATTCAGTCCTTCTATGCTGAGATCTATACAAAAATATTAGTGAAAGAAATCAAGGGAGTTCATGGATTAGAAGAGTCAATATAGATAAGAAGTCAATTCTATGCAAACTAACCCTATATTTAACGCAGTTCCAATAAAAAGTCCCACTGGGATTTTTGGTAGATCTATTTAAAGCAAAAGAATTAAAATAGCCAAAAGTTCTTAAAAGGAATGAAGGACTCACATTATTTAACCTTAAGACTTACCATACAGCAATAGTAACCAAAGCGGTATGGTATAGACAAAGGAAAAAAACCAATGGATCAGTGGAACAGAACTAAAAATCTAGAAGTAGACACACACAAATACACCTGATTGAGTTTTGTAAAGGCCTGAAGTCATCTCAACTAAATTATAAACAGGCATATATGTATATATATATTTAATATATTACACATACACTACCCGATACTGGTGTTTGTTTTTGTATTGCTAGTGCTCTAACAACAAATAATCAGGGTATTATTGTTGCATTATCACATTCAATCACTCACCTAACATACGTAAGATTAAATCTAATAGGCAGTTGGAAGTCCAGCTGGATTGTAGCACACTGGTGGTCTCTGCCAATAGCATCCTTGATTTTTATATCAATCTGTAAGTTAAGTGATGCTTGCTTAGTCAGAGTTCTGAGCCTTTTAAATTACACTCTTTGTATCATGTGAGATCACTTACTTTAGGGCCATAAAAAGCTCCATCACCTGGATTCATCTTCCATGGTTTTCCAAATTCCATCAAGCTGTTCTGTAGTTGCTGTATTCCATTTTTTCAAAGAAAAGAACATTTAAAACTTCTACTTCATGCTTACACTGTATCTTTTTTGTCAGATAGTTCAAAAAAGTAAGTTACTACAGATCTTAATTACCTTCTATTTTATTTCAAGGTGCATGTACTGAGCATCTACTATCTTCAATCAATGACTGAGCAGGGGCTACATAAAGGTGATTAAGATGGTACTTGCTTTCAGGGAACAGGCACATTGTCATCATAAAAATTAAAAGATAATGCACGAATTAACTGTGTGAATTGCAGTCAGTGTTCAGGGAGGGATCTTTCAGCCCTCGTGCCAATGCAGGTGTCTGTACCAATGCAGGCGCCTGTGCCCTCCACCCCTCCCAGCTCCACACTTTAAAGGTTTTGATCTTGGTCCTTGTGTCCTGTGTAAGAGGACCAAGGGGCATGCCTTGAACCCTCTCTTTTTTTCCTCTACCCCTGCACAGGTAACTGGGGGGTGCCCTTTACAACTTATGGGGTGTGGGAGCAGGAGGACACTTAAGTCCAAGCCATAAAATTCTTTCAAGTTAGCTTGGGGTAAAGGTAGTCAGCAGTGAAGGAAGGTATGAGTGTCAGTAAAAGGGTTACGTCTTGGGCTATTTTCTGAGTCCAGCTTTCCTGGAAAGCAGCTGGGCTTCCTCGGTACCTGACCAGAGGCTAAGACACCACCTAAATCCTGTCTTCACTCCAATAGATTGGTGCTCAGAAAGGAAGCTGACATTGGGAGTAAAAACTGTGGCAAGGAGTTGGGGCCAAAGTTGGTGACCCACAAAGCTGACTTTTCTAGGACCCCAGTCAGAGGGGGCAGGAGCTAGCCTGGCTGAGGCCCCAGGAAGCTCCCTCGTGAGCCTAATTCCACTGAATCAGTGCCCAGTGCACTAGCCCTGGAGAAGGCCACCGTCACAGAAGCATCTCATGCTGGGAGGCGACCTCCTCCCTCACTCTGTTTCTGAAAGGAGAGATACTGGTGCATATTCCCAGGGGAGATGAGGTCCTGCATCAGCAGGTGACGGACGGACTCTGGGTGCTCCCAAGGAATTAGAAAGTCATGCAAAGGCCAGGGGAAGAGCATAAAGCTGAGGCCCCTGAGTCTCACTGGGCCTGAGAACAAGAAGGGGAAGACCTGAGAGAGCAGCCAGGGCCAAGCAAGCTTTTGGTCACAAAAGCTGTGGGAAAGTGTGTGTCCTAGGGGAGCTGGACCCACTGCCCCTCACAGGACATCAGCACAGAAAAGAGTAGAAATGAAAACCTGATATAAACTGTGAGACAATGGGAAGACTTTGCTATTGACACTGCTCCAAGGAAGCCGGCTTACTGCCTTCCGCAGCCTGCACACTGACCCGTCACTTCCGGCGCACATTCCCTGTGGCACAGCATTACGTCCTCACGTAAAGAACCCACCTTCCTCCTGTTGTTTTATGTTTTCACAGGCTGAAGAAAAAACATTTCCTTTCTCCCTACCTTTTCAGCTTCATCCCATATCTCAACCTCTCCCAGGAAATGCTCAGGCCTTGTTGACAAATTTAATTGAAAGGAGAAGCCGAATGTTGAGTAAACAGATTGCAAAAACTGCAAACACCCCTTCATTTCTTCTTCAATCTGAAAAGAGAGCAGATGAAATATTCTGAGTAAATACCAAATCAAATCCACACATCACCTGTTTAAATTAAAAAACGTCTCCATGCCAGTTAGAAAGAGCATGTTTTTACTAGTGAGTACAGAGACAGAGTAAGGAGCAGAACAGGTAGATCTAATGAAGTACTGCTGAGGGGAGCAGCAAGCGAGACAGGAGAGGTCTGCTGCGCCATGTGGGTCAGCTCCCGGGCGGGGATTGAACTCAGGTCGCAGTGACCGGTGATAGCTTGGTAGCACTGAGACGTTAACCCCTGCGCCACCAGGGAGGCTCAACATCTGCACTTTTTAGCGAGAGAGTGATGGAAAAGCAATGAAGGGTTTTTGTTTTGAAGCAGGGAACAAAAATGATGCAATGTGTTCTTTTGAAGCTTGGAAAATGGATTGCAAGACTCATAGAGAAGTCCATTAGGAAGCTGATGAGGTCTCAGGAGCACGGTGGTGCAGGTGGCTTACCTGCTCCACTGTGCAGAAGATGTGAGCATCATCCTGCTGGAAGCGCCTAACTCGGGTCAAGCCGCTCAAAGTGCCCGATAGTTCGTTTCTGTGAAGAACCCCAAAATCAGCAAATCTAATGGGCATTTCCCTCCAAGATCGTGGACGATGGGCAAACATTAGACTGGAAGAGATGCAATGACACATAGTGTTCATATAACACAGACAGGACCAAGGAAATATCAATGTGTGAAGCAATTACAACAAAGCCTTAAAACTTGCAAACACCTTATTCTGGTTCTGAAAGCACCAGTTTAAAAAACATGTTCTCCCATTACAGATTGAATCTTGAAATTATATCATGGCAGTGCTGTTAAGAACCCTATTATCTTTTTCAGAAATGCTGTCATGTCTTCTTCCACTCAGAGAATTTACACTTACTGTCTATAATTCACTTCTAAGGCCTTTGCTCAGGGAAGCCTTCTTGGACACGGCCCCCCACAGGCCTGCGCAGTCTCTCCTCACGCGCCAAGATCACCTGCCATGTGCCTACGATGTCACTGACGGTGCTTCTCGTAACTGACTCTAGATCTGCTTGTGCCCACGCTGCTCATCAGCAAACCGAGCGAGTGGACTGTGTCACGTCACCCTGCACTTCCGGCAGCAAGTGCTGTGAGGCCTCCCCTCGTGTCCTCTGCTGAGCTCAAGGTCGCACCCCAGCTAGGCCACTCTGGGGTCCTGCTGCCCTGTTCCAGGGCAGGCAGCACAGAGGTACATGGTTCACTTTCATCCAGCCTTATTTATAATCGCTGTTGAAATCACAGGCCACAGTTTGCAAAGCTACCAAACAGGACCCTGAGGGAAGAAGCTGTCCACACAAGTGTTTCGGAAGACGGCAAAGCCTCCGCTTTCTGTTTAAGAGAGAGGTTGTGGAATATTTACCTCCCGTTCCCACAACATTAAAGGCAAATATATATTTTGTTAAATGCTGTCATCCTATAATTGACCTTTACTGAAAAGACCAAAGAGCTTTTTTCCGTGTTCAGAGATTTGTTAGGGTTTTTCTCCTCATTTATTTCTGAGCACTATTGGTATGTCACTATTATTCAGAGCTGTATACTTTTTGGAGCCCACGTGTGACCCCATGCCTCAGTCACCTCCAGTGAAGCTCCAGGGCCGTTACCCCTTCACCTTCTCCACTTTACCTCCCCCTCCCCCTCCACTCCCACAGGTAACCAGTGCATTATTCAAAAATCTAAGAATTACTCCTGTTGTCTTGCCTATTTGTTCTCTTAAGTTATTTATGTCTGCAAATGAGTGAGACAATCGAGTAGCTGGCATGTGGCAGAATCACCTCAGTACCCAGTCAGAAAGGCACTGCTTCATCTTTTTAAATAGCTCAACAGTATTCCATATTTTACAATTTCGTTATCCAATCTACCATCAATGGAGAGTAGTGGTTTGTTTTAATAGTTGCCTTCTAAGGTCAATTTACTTGAAGTATGTATGTTGGTAACACTAAGCTACACTAGTTGGAATATTTTGTATGGCAAATTATGTTGTCCATTTCCAATTATAAAATCTTGGCCTTACAAGGCTGAATTTCCATGTCAACTTTGACACTCCCAATCTTTCACACTCTAAGACAACATTGATTGTGAGAGCTACCATTTTGTGTACCACCATGAAAAAACAGCCTACTAGTGAAATTATCACCTACCACTAAGATACATCCCAATTTCCGGGATGTCACAATTTGTGGGGAAAGGTATCTTGGAATGAACAAAATCCAACAACTCCTTGGTGATGACTTTAACAGTCTTATTATAATCAACAGTATGTAAGAATTAAATGTTCTGCAAATATGTATATTTGAGGTGTACTGCCACGCGGAAGACAAATATTATAATCATTTATAAAGTTACTACATAATGTTACCCTCTGAGAAGCACAAAACACTACATGGTTTCCAGCTAACACTCCATACCTGCCAAAGATCAAACATATTTTCAAAAGCAAATTCAATCTCCAGAAAGAAAAAACTTGGTAAAGACGACCAGTACTCGCTGCTTTCTGAGTGAAAGGCCTCCCAAGCTCTACGCAGCAAAGCAGCCACCGTGGCAGCTAACTGCAGTGAAGTGCGTGAGGTGTGTGCGCTTCCACAGAGACCCGCTTCGCTGTCGCCACTCACCAGTGCCCTGGGCAGTTCATGGGTTTAAGGGCAAAAGTGTCCTTTTCAACATCAAAGCTGAACATGTTCTCGCTGTAATGTTCCCAGTGGCCAGAGGCTTCCCAGAGCTTACTGTTGAACACGTTGGGAGAGAGCACTTCTGTGAAGTTACGTCGGTGATATTCCTCCTTTTGGGTAAATGCAAAAGGTTAAAATCCGTTATGAGAGACCACAATTCCATGCAAATAAACAATGAGCAGATATTTTTAAAGTCAGGATTATGGCTTATATTAACTCTGGGTTCAAGTGTCCTCTGTTTTAGCGGTGGCGCTTTCTGGGTCATGAAAGAAAGATTAATACATAGTCGGTGTAATGTTCACCCACAGCATGTTGACTTTAATGTGTTCAATAGCATATAACATAGAACATTTTTGAAAACTAGTAATTGAAATACTACATATATAAACGTTCTGTAACTAGAAATCCATAAGTCCTTCCACATGCTACATAAACAGCAGGGTTTTTTCTATGACTCAAGAGATCCCTCAGTAAGCATGGGTGCTATGTTGCGTGTTAATTTATAGTTTGGGGCTACCCAGCTTTAAGTTGAAATGAATTTGAGCAGTTTCCCTGGTTCAATCACTGGGGACAGAAAAAGAGTCAGGCAGAGTTTTTTATTTTACTTAAACTTTGTTGTTGGTTTTTTTTTTTTTCCTTGCTATATTATAGTTAAATAAAAAAGATTTCTTACAATTAAAAATAAAACACAGTATTTAAAAATTATTAGCAACAACAGTGTAATGTCACTGAAAGGGAGGTCAGCAGTGTCTTTCAGCCCATCAGGGAGAACTGTGGTCTTAGCTTCTTGTTTGCTGCTTTACCTACCCTTTACCTACCCTTTTCACTAACAGAAAATGTAAACAGGTCACTGTGGGTGACAGCAATTGCGAGAGCCATTTTAAGTGGATCTATATACTCAGATTAAAAGTAGGTCCCAGTTGCTGTGTGTGTGCTTGCTAGTTTGTGCTCAAGAGCAGCCCTATTTAAAGCTTAGCCCAGAGACAGGCACCAATGGACTTTGAATCCACTCTGGATAGAATCATGATAGCAAGGTTTCTCAAGGGGTTTGGAAATGATTTGAGCCTATTCATAAAGAGGGGATATATCATTATGTCTCTATACTTTGTGGTGTTTAGCAAAAAAAAAAATTAAAGTAAGTTTTTTCACCCAGGGATGCTGTTAAATAAGTGTAAAAGCCTCCCCTTCCACTGGCGTCATAGCTAAGTCAGAATCTCCCAAGGAACTGGAGCAGCTACAGAAGCTACTCAGTGGAGGTGTGGGAGTGCTCAGAGGCTGTGTGGTAATGAGCGAGCCAACAGCAAGCACTCCAGAGGCTCTGGTTTGTCACATATGTCACCATGGAGCAGGTGGATGCAGCCACGAGTGGAAGACCACACAAAGTGGATGGAAGGGTTATGGAACCAAAAATGATTGTTTGGTTTAAGACAAAGATTCTAAGCTAACAGTAAACAGAATGGAACTATTATATAATACTAAGGGTAAAAATGACCCTTGACCCCTAGTGCCCAAGAATCTAAAAATGAATTCACGATGGATAGACTATGAAAGGTTTTACCTCTGAAAGAAAATGCAACTAAATTTCTAGAACAGAACAAAAAGAATAGCTTTGTGACTATGAGGTAGGCAAAGAATTCTTAACCGGAAGACGAAAAGGCACTAACTAGAAAATAGAAACTAATAGACTGAACTCCATTAAACATAAAAACTGCTCATCAAAAGGTATCATTAAGAGAATGAATCAATAAGCCATACGCTGGAAGAATATACTCACAGTAGATATTTTTAACACAGAACTCACATTCTGAATATAGAAAGAACTTCTATAATAATAATAAAATAACAAACAACTTGATTTTTTCAAATAGGCAGAATACTTACACAGAAACTCCACAAAAAAGAGCATACAAATGGTTAATCAGCATATGGATAGATTTTCAACATCACTACTCATGAGGGAAATGCAAAATAATACCATTAGACCAGTCAGAACAACAAGCTGATAAAAGCAAGTGTTGATGAAGATTTAGAGGACCTGGAAAGCTCACATATTTCTGGAAGGAATATTAAATGGTTCAACCACATAAAACTGTTCAGCATATTCTTAAGAAGATAGTCCTTACTACCCTATGACCTGAAAATTCCACTCCTAGAGGTAGACCCAAGAGAAGTGGGTACCTGCACACACATAAAGATATGTACAAAGATGTTCACAGCAACTTCACATCTAAGAGCTCCAAATAAATAGCCTAAATGTACAACTATAAGAGAATGAAAAGATTGTATGATATTCATAAAAGGGAACATCTCAAAAACAATGTGGGGGGACAGCTGTTATATACTCAATTTGGATGACTCTCAGGCAGTAAGCTAAACAAAAGGATCCAGAAACACAATAGCAAATACTGTATGATTCCACTGATACGGAATTTAAGGCCAGGCACAACTAAACTATGGTAACAGAAATCAGTGCAGAGATGATCTCAGGTGAGAAGAGGCAGGGACTAGCCGGGAAGGCACCCAAGAGGACATTATGAGAGGGTGTAAGTGTTCTACGTTTTGGTGCACGCCTGTGTGAAAATGTATCAAGCTATGTGCTGCAGATGTGCGCATTTTAATAAATGTAACTTATACATCAGTCAACAACTCTGGCCACAGCCTATGCCTGAGTGCAGACATAGGTGAATAGAGGCAGAACTGTCTTATCAAAATAAAAGCCCTGCCATCCTCTGCTAAACTTCTGGTTGAATTGAGAGGTCAGTCTTCAATCCTGGCAGAGAGGAAGTGCTTTAGTGGAAGATAACAATATCTAGAGACTCTGCAGCTATTTTTATATATAACATTTAGAATATTAAAAAAGGATTACTATGGCCCTCCCTGGTGGCGCAGCGGGTTAAAGCACTGCACTAAGAAGCTTAAGCCACTTCCGCATGAGTTCGATTCCCGCCTGCCCCGGAGGAGGGATCCACATGGTGCAGCAGACCTCTCCTGACCGGCCCGCTGCTCCTCTCAGCAGTGTACTTCAACAGTCTGCCTGTTCTGCAACCCACTCTGTCCCTGGTGAATCCTTTCACCCTCCGCATCTCTGGCCTGTATCCCAGTTCTGTATGAATAAATAAATAAATCTTTAAAAAAAAAAAAAAAAAGGATTACTAGATGTGTGAAGAGGCAAGACCATATAAAAGAAACCCAAGAGAAAAAAAAAAGGGTGATGCCCCAGTTTTGTTTTGTTTTTACAGAGAAAGGCCAGTTTCTTCAGCTAAGCATTATCTGGGAGTTTAAAGTTCTAACTCATCTGTTTCTGTTACATAGTTCCATTCCAAGCCTCCCACCAATGCCCTTACCTTGGCATAAGGGGGCCACTGGGGATCTGTGTGTAAATGGCTGTACAGTTCAGCAGCCCACACGATCAGACCTTGGGCCTGACCAACAGTCCTATGTGTCTGGCATCTATAAAATATAAGAGATTCCTTTAAGGCCATTATTTATTCTACATACTCCACACCCAACCTAGAGATTTCAAGGTGCCGGAGAAAGTGTTGCTGTTCCGGAAAAAACAATACATCAAAACAGTAGCTGCGGTGGTCATGACCAGCTGCTGACACCTCTGATAATTTTCAGTGATTCTTCAAGTCTCACCTCTCCCCTCTGACTACTTTGGTCAAGCACTGACCAGACCCAGATCAGAGACCATAGAGGTCAGCCTCCAGGAGCACCAGGATAAGAAGAGAATGTAGAACAAGGAGTGTCTGGTGATACAGACAGAGAATAACCAGTACATTTTTGTCAGGAAGCTGCTAAGAACATGCTCTCTTGAATGAGAGGCGTTAGCTGGAAAGGGGAAACCCAACATCAGGATAAATGGGATTCCAGAGGAGAGATTTTGAGGGACGTAGCCACGATGCTGATGAGAAGAAGCCTTAAGACATCATTTGGCAAGAATCTTAGCAGCAAGTTAGTTCTGGAGCAAGAGGACCACATAGAAGAACAAATTACTGAGAAATTATTTGAATTATCAGAAGAAGCTGTAAGGAGTTTCTGAGTTTTAACAGAAAGTTGCAGATCAATTAGTGATAGGCAAAAAGAAAACTGAGTAAACCAAAAGTCTATGTATTAATTATAGTAAAGACCAAGAGCACCTGGGAAGTGCAGCCCTAGTATTCCACAAGGATCCCCTCAAGTATCTGGGTGATACTTGATTACAAGTGGGGTTTTATGGAACTGTTCCTTCACGCTTTGCTTTGGTGCTGTCCAGCTGCCTGGGAGTCACGTCAGACCACGAGGAGCACACGTGAGATGCAAAGAGCCACAGTGGAGCATTCTATGCCAGATACGATGCTTGCTCCTTTCCACATTCGGCCTAAGGCTTAATCTTCATATTGTAAGCTCTAGAAATTTTTTTTAATGATTTATTTGTTTATTTGTGCATACAGAACTGGGGTACAGGCTAGAGGCTCAGGGGCGGTGAGAGGCTTCACCAGAGACAGAGTGGGGAGCAGAACAGGCAGATCGACCAAGTACACTGAGGGGAGCAGCAGGTGGGTCAGGAGAGGTCTGCCACACCATGTGGTCACCTCCGGGGCAGGCGGGAATCGGACTCATGCAAAAGCAGCTTTAGATTCTCAGTGCTGTGCTTTAACCCGCTGCGCCACCAGGGAGGGCCCAAGCTCTAGAAATTTATATGGTACAGGTACATTGACTAAACTCCAAGCATGAATTTTATTTAGGGAAAATACTATTTATCTCCATGTTTTTGTGAGATGACATCATTTAGTATTTCCCTTTTAGGTGCAAAAAATTTTAATATTGCTAAAATAAAATTAATGGAATGGTTTGCCCATTTTACTACAAATATAAAGTGGAGGTGAATAAAAATAATTTCGAAATTAACTTACTCGAATGAAATCCATAAGTGTGTTATAAATGAAGGCTCCTCTTGGAAGAAAAAAACAGCTTCCAGGACTCAGATCATGGAAAAAGAAAAGTTCTTGTTCCTAGATTAAAACAATAATTGCACCTCAAATTTCACTGCCGTTGCTTAATTTACTGCACACATGTGACATGCTGGGAACAAAACACATTTTAGTTTATAAATTTTGCATTCAATTTGGTAGACTATTTAGTTTATAAATTTCAGTTGTAATTTCCACTTCCCAGTAGCTAACATTCCAAAGTCTGCAACACTTGAATCTTGCCATACACCACCATTGCACATGTGCGAATTACAATTCGTATTTATGGCTACCAGGCTTTACACTAACTGTTTACTGCTAATTTCTTACCTGGTAGTGGGCAAAGTGAGCAGATAAATACCCTGCTGGAAGGGGCTGGAAGGAATGGTGTCATTATCGCCCCCTGGCGTACCCCTGCCGGCCACCTCACCTGGCATCTGTCCTCGCTGTAACCCCACAAGGTCACCAGGGTCACCTGGGACGCGCTGGGCCACCTGCTGCACAGCTCTCGCTGGAGAGGCTGAAACCGGTCCACCTGCCTTTAAACCTCGTTCTTTCTGCTCTACCTCCCAAAGTCTTATCAAATCTACTCTTCACGAAAAACTAAGGTTGTAACATGATAAAAACGAAAGAAGAGTGTAGTTTCAACACCCGATAAAAGATACAGGGAGAAAGAGGCAGAGGACTCAAGCGCCGAGGGCCAGCCAAGGGCCAGTCAGACGAGAAGGAACGTTTAAGGCAAGTGTTCCGGAGCCATAGCCGTGAGCCAGCAGGGGGACGCCCCGCTCATGGCCACGGGCGGCCAGCGTACCTTCCCGATTTTCCGGTGGTCTCTGTTCTTGGCTTCCTCTTGGAGCTTCTCCCAGGTCTTCATCATCTTGCTGTCAGGAAAGGACACCCCGTAGATCCTTTGCAGTGTCTCCATCTCAGGACGGCCTTCCCAGTACGTGGAGGAATTCTGGACATCAAACGGACAGGGCAGCACGTCACACGGGAGGGGGCAATAAAAGCCCCGGGCGCCCCCGCCAGGTGAGCAGGGCTTATGAAGGCGGCACTCTGGGCGCTGCAGAGGCTCTTAATGCGATTCCACCTAACCCTTCCCAGCCCCTCCCCGCCTAAATGTCACATGCAAAAGAAATGCACTGCAACACTTACAGAAAGCGAATGATAAACAACAAATGACATATGAATTTCTAAAAGTACTTATTTTTAGAAGACCACGTGAAAATGAAAAATGAAGTATTTTAAAATAACATGAGGTTTAGATTATCAAAGAGTCAGCAGCAATTCCATATTTTCTATCTGGTTCAGCTTGGCTTTTCATATATGTATATAGGAATCCATCTTTACCTTGAAAATTCTGATGGCTTTAATTTGTCCAGTATGCCTCACGTGGGGCCCTTTGCAGAGGTCAATCAGTGGGCCGCACCTAGCAGGAGACAGTGGACACAAGCCCAGACACAGTTACAGTCTGGGGGACCAGTGATTACAAACCGTGTTGAAGCTCCTACTTGGAGTGAAAGGTTTCACTTGCTTATAGATCTCAGGGCAATTTTTAACTTAGGGGCAATTTAAGTGAAATCAAATTTTAATTTTTAATTTAGGCCAAAGGAGAGAGGCGATCCCGGAGCTCAGATCCCAGTCTTCCCTCTCAAATGCAAACGCTGCAGAATCTTCTGAAAGAAACTGCCTACAGAGACATCACTCTTCCTTGCCACAGCCCAAGGCTCCCCCCAAAACCTCCACTGTCGCAGAATCAAAAAGCTACTCCCCTGCTCTGGATGAATATTAAGAACTAAAATCACCTGTAATTTGTTCAAAAGGCATTAAATTAACACTTGAAAAATAAACTTCATCAAACCCCTAGAATGTACAACTCCGAGAATGAATGGTAACGCAAACTGTGGGGTGCAGGGGTGACGTGTCATTGCGAGTTCCTCAGTGGACTCTCTGGAGGGATGCTGAGGGGAAATTCTGCACGGATGGGAGGGGTATATGGGAAGTCTCTACCTTCCTTTCACTTGCTCTAAAAAAACCAAGTCTATTAAATAAGTCATTGTCAAAAGAGTTTTTTGTTTATTTGGTTGGGGGTTTTATGAAAAGTGCCTGTTGCCTTGCACTTTATTAAAACAGTACAGAGATGTAGGATGCAAACCTCAGGCCAGCGTTTAGGTGAGCGGTGACACCAGGCTGTAGCAGGGGACCAGCTTTTGCCTATAATAAACAAGAAAGAACCCCCAAACCTTAACCTGCACAGACTTTTCTTAAGTGCAGGAATACTAACAGTGGCTTACTAACAACAAAGTTGGCAGTGACACCAACCAGCTTAAGAAAAGTGATTCAGGAAAGTAAGTTGTTCCCTAATTGATTCCAACTAATTTTAAGTATTTTTAAAGTTCACTGGCTTGTATTGTTAGTTAACAATTACAATGAATGATTTACATAATTATTTTATGTATTTTAATGTATCTTTATGTAAAAGGAGTGGCTTATTCACCAAAATAGGATGAAGCTTTAAATATGTAATGCCACTTCTGTGCATGGCCAGGCTTAGGGTAGAGTCTCCGTCCAGGTGGAGAGGTGCATCAATGCTCAGAGGAATGTCAAGTTAGTAGCAAAGATGCACCACTCTAAAGTTAATACAATCCCATAAAAAAAATTCATTCACTCATTTTCCAAAATTTATATACAAGTCATTCAAAATGATAGATCAAGAAGTATCAACATTGACCTAGGTAAGATTTTAAAAAGAGCAAGGGTTAGAAGTCAGAAATTTAAAGCCTGATACACCTTTTCTACTTCATCCTTCATTTTTAACTTTAAAATGATCATATTAGCATTTATTTGTATTCGAGGTAAAACCTTACCATGTCACCAGAGAGTGGCAAAAAGCAAGATAAACATGGTATTCAACTTCAAGGTCACACACAAGGAGTTACGTTACAATTAAGAGAAGCATCAAGCCTGACTGCAAGAGGGGAAGCAGAGAACCAGTGTTGCCTGACCGTGGGGCAGAGGTACTCTGCCGGGGACATCTGCAATCGTATCTATCCAGATGATCTTCCAAGGTGGGGCCCGAACATGCACAAGTGGGTGACAGCAATCCCCCTCAAGGGGCTTAACACACGGGTGAGTGAAAGGGGCCTGACAGGCGAGCGCGTGGAGTTGTTCTGGTCTTGCTCCCACTCACTGCTCTTCCCCCCAGCTACATTTCGTTCCATTAATGAGAATGTGGAAGCAAGAAGCAACATTCCTTTCCCTGCAGCTCCCCCTTAAAATGTAAGGCACTGGGCAAATACAGTCTCACCCTCATGGAGAAAGGTGGTGTTAAAGTTCACATCCAGAAAACAAAGTTTGGATTTTGGTTCCCTCCTGATAAACACATATAAGGAAGAAATTTTTTTTTTCTTTTGGTGGCAATAGTCCAGAGTCCCTAATTAAACTAGCACAGTAGCCATGGAGACTGGTACCTACACTACCCAGCCAAAGCCAGGTAAGTTTCTGCGGGGGTCCCCAGTGAGCCGTGGTTAAAGCTTACACACAGTCCTTACCTGTAAACTGTGGTGGTCGGAGTGTTGACCTTTTCATTCAGGATGCGGCATTTAAATTTATTGTACTAAAAAGACAAACACAGTCATATATTATTACAGAAAATGGTTAAATGGAAACTGCTGCTTCGTTCAATAAGTGTCTTCCACATCCGGGTGCTGAGATGCGGGGAGGCAAAGCTCATGGCCCCTGTGCTGGGGGCCGCGGGAGAGGACTGGACGAGCAAGGATGTGAAATGAGACGCACTTTAAGTGCAAAGCCACTTGATTTCATGGGCACCCTGGATTAAAGAGTTCCTTAACTATTTTTTAATGTCAGGTACACAACAGATTGAGGTTTCATAAAATGTTATAGAAACTAATTTCACCTGTCTTTTAGTTTCAAAATGTGACTGCCAGAAAGCTACGGATTCCCAGACTTGTGGACTGTGTTATCTTTCTATTAGATAGCACTGTTCTGGAAGATTCCCATTTTAACTATATACAATAAATTATTTCAGCATTAATTTGTTTATAAAATGAAGTTTATGGTAAATGATTAAATCAATACATGAAAAATGTAGCAGAGATTTCCCCTTTGTTTTCTGCTTTCATTATTCTCATGGTGCCAATTCTTTACGTGATGTAAACTACTGAAAGGAGGCAGATGCTGGGAGGGAAAAGATGTGTGTGATTGAACTTTCATATTGTTAAGATCAAATCAATTTTCTTAGCTGTGATCTAGTTTAGATCTCAACCCACAGAATGGGAGAAAATAATCACAAATCCCATATCTGATAAGAGATTAATACCTATGATCCCCACAACTCAAGAATAAGAAAACCCAGTTCAAAATAAGCAAAGGACTTGAGTAGACACTTTGTTACAGAAGATACACAAATGGCCAATAAGCAACTGAAAAGATGCTTGGTCTCACTAGTCATGAGAGAAAGGCAAATCAAAACCACAATGAGATACCACCCATACCCACTCGGATGGGATTATCTAAAAACAAACAAACCACACAACAGAAAATAGGAAGTGTTGGCCAGCATGTGGAGAAATTGCAACCCTTGTGTCCTGCTGGTGGGGGGTACAGGTGTGTGGCAAGAACCATGGCAGGTTTTCAAAAAATAAAGCACAGATTTCCCCACATTTTCAGTAACTCCACTTCTGCATATACATCCAAAATAAATGAAAGCAGGAGCCTGGACAATATATGTACATTCGTGTCCAGAACAACATCACTGACGTTGTCAAAAGGCAGAAGAAACCCAAGTGTCTACTGGCAGGTAAGTGAGTGAACAAAAAGTGCTGTGTGCACTCAGTGGGCCATTACTCAGCCTCCCGAGAAATGAGGTTTTGACACATGCCACAACTTGAAGAAACCATGAGACCATTATGCTGAGGGAACAATCGCCAAAAGCCAGCTACAGCAGGGCTCCATCTGCATGGAAGTTCATAGCAGCAAAGGTGTGAGAGGCAGGAGCACAGGGCTCCTCCAGGAACTCGAGGGAGCCCTGGGATGGACCTTGGTGATGGGTGCGCAGCAACGTGAATGTCACGGACCTACACCCTTAAAAATGATTAAGGTGAGAGTCCTTCTTGGTGGCGCAGCGGGTTAAAGCACAGCACTAAGAAGCTAAAGCCACTTCAGCACGAGTTTGATCCCGCCCCAGAGATGACCCACAGGGCGCGGCAGACCTCTCCTGACCCGCCCGCTGCTCCCCTCAGCAGTGGACTTCATCCATCTGCCTGTTCTGCTCTCCACTTGGTCTCTGGTGAAGCCTCTCACCATTCCTGCACCTCTGGCCTATACCCCAGTTCTGTATGCATGAATAAATAAATCTTAAAAATTGACTAAGGTGACTCCTTTAATACTGTGCCACCAAAAAAGAGTAACTCCAGTGTCACTAAATCCAAACTTATTCTTCAATGCACATCCATGAAACTAATACAGTGCCTTCAAGTCATGTGCTTCTTTGATGTGTATGATTTCAAAACTAAAAGGAAGGATATACTTATGTACATTGGTCAAAACAACATTCTAGGTTATGCTAGGCTAAAATTAACAGAATGCCCCAAAGCAAAACCACAGAATTTCATGTGGCAGAGTACATGTTACTGGATAGTCAAAGTATTATCGATACTAATCAGGATCGTAATCAGATTTATAAACTCATATGAAAGCTACTCACTTGATCCTGGACCTATCTATGTCTGCACGGAAGTCTTCAGGGACTGAGAAAGCCCACATGGAATGACCGGTAGCCTCCTACTCTAGGGCTTCCTGTGCTTACCTTAAACATTTCCAGGAGGGCGTCCTTGCTGACCTCCAGCCTCTCAAAAGGCTGCTTCTCCTTCACGATGGCCCGGCACATGTTCTCCAGGGCTGACAGCTCTGAGCTGGACACTGCTCTGAAAAGAAGGGTGGGCGGGATGGACACAGGTTTTCCAGACATGATGATGCTATTTCTTGCGACCTTTTGCCCCTTGGCCTTTTTCCTCTAAAGGACACGCTTTCTAAACTGAAAGCGTGGGTGTTTGATTGTACCGGGGCTTCCCAAGCCAAGCACTCACACACAAGGCGGATAATCCAGTCTCACACAAGGGCGACCAGACATCAGTGGATGAAGTGATCTGCCTTCAGTTCTCTTTGTGATGAGTTGTGCAGTTTGGAAAGTGCTAGAATAAAGCATGTCTGATGGAAGCTCCCCTGAGGCCTGTGCTAGGCAGTCTCCTTCACATGCTTCTGCTCTGTTTAGGAGTTGTAGACAGTGCTCACTGACCGCAGGGCCAGGTTAGGAGAAAGAGCTGTGAGCCTGAACTGCAGCCTCAGGTGCTCCCAAGGGCCACCCAGCTCTGCGCAACAGGCCTGACCTCCGGTCACCTGGCTTCCCTGCCATTCCTGAAATGTTCTCCCCCTAAACGTCTATAAACAAACCCCAGTAGTTTCAGCACTCGCTCCCCACCTCCACCGTGGCGTCTCCTTCAATGTCCTGACCCCCTGCCTGGCAAGGCACACACCTCCCATGCTGGGTCACTTAGGGCCTGTCTTCCCCCAACCAAACGGTTGGTCCCAAGAGGACAGACTCATCTGTCCAGGGCTCAATCGCCAGCCCCAAGCAGAGTGCATGAAGCAGGCAGGTGCAAACCCAGTGGGATGAGTGTTGGGTTGGGGGTAACTGGAGGTGAAACTGGATACTCCTGAAAGCTGGACATTCCTGAAGGACACACCAGGGGTGTCCTGGACATCATTTAAGCAGGGCACAGGGGTTAGGAAAAGGCAAATGCATTGTACCGATGCACAATCCAAGAGACTATGGATCTAAAGCAAGGCTGAAGTAGAGAGGAGAGGAGGGTGGCAGCCTAGAGGTGACACTGCAGAACTAGACTGAGTGGGTGGCAGTGAGGGGCAGGCCTGTGGTGGACCCACAGTTTCAGTTCTGGCAGATGCAATGCAGGGAAGGCTGGGCCAGGTCGCTCATGACTATCAGTCTGCACCTACTGACTGTGAACCTCCGAACTGCCCTGTCCAGAACGGGTGTGTACGACAGGGCCCTTGCTACCACGGTGCAGAGGGGGCTCACTGCTCCCTAGGGATTCTAATCTCAGTTAGTATTATATTCGAGCAAGTCCTGGATTCGATAAATAGCACATCGCACAGAAAGAAAACTATTTGCCAAGTGGCCCTTTATCTAAACGCAAAAAAAAAAAATTAAAAAAAATTTTTTTTTCAAAAGTAGTTAACCCATCTATAATTGCATCCTCTTATAGACATAGTCGCTAAAAGAACAGGGACATGGAATCAGACGTGGACATTCAGTGGCGTTACCTGTCCTCCATGAACATGTCATAATAAAATCCATTTTCAATGGGGGGGCCGTAGCACAGGTGACCGCCATAGTAGAGCTCCATGGCCTCCCCCAAAACGTGCGCGCTGGAGTGCCAGTACACCTGCAGGGACAGACAGAGCCACCGGCCCTCTACTCATGCCATGGAAAATCAACCAGAAAAAACTGAAGGCCGCAAGCAGGTATGTTGCTGAGCCACCAAACGCCTTTATTCTAAACAGAAAAGCCATGATGATAAGGTTCTCACAGCTGGGAGTAATACACCAAGAAATCGAGCCCAAGTGTCACCTTTCATGTACCTGAGCTAACCATAGGTCTCTGTGCAGATGATGGACAGCCTGAAAGGCGTCTGCAAGGCTAAGGAGACAAGTATATCAGAAACCCATGTGGGAATGGCTCTCCTTGCAAGCTATGACATTGGTAAGTATTTGAAGGATAGGTGAGTTTTGATAATTTTTTCTAATTCTCATCTATCTAAATCCATCTTAAAAGTCCTTTGAAATTCAATTCGAATGCACGTTGATTTAATAATAAAAGCATTCTGACTTCAGGAAAGAATTGTTTTGAGAAATAACAAATAAGGCTAACTTAAAACACATGTTCTTCTATACATCTATTCCACTAAAACTTATTATCTATTTGTTCAAGACCACAATGCAAATTTTAAATTTTAGAAGGCCACAAAACTCACTGAGGTTGATATGTGGTTCTGTGTCTATTGCAGTTTATGACAAAAATACCCAACGTCTGGTCGGTTGGTTTTCAGTACTTACAGCTTGAGCTTCCTCGTTGTCAAACGTCAGCAGCTCCAGGGTACAATCCCCCTCCAATGGCCGGTCCAAGTCCCACAGTTCACCGTTTACTTTGGCTATTACTGTGCTTTCAGCCAGCTCTTGACTAGTGAGAGAAAACCACTGGGGAGTTAACCTGATCCTATGCTGAAATGACTCATTGAAACAAAAAATGAACATAACGTCAGTTTTTGAAAACTGGATAGGAAGTACAGATGTCTGACAATTGCACCATGTATGTCAAGTACAAAAGCAGTAGTATAGGTTTGGGAAAACAGAGAAAGCACAAAACTAAAATTACAATCAATCTTCTGTCTCCACCCACAGTTTTCTGTAACATTCTGCCATGTCTTTCCAGTCTTCTTCTATAGTGACTTCCCTGTGGAAAACACACACATACACACTCTGTTTGATGAATTCAAAGTGGACTCATGATCCTCACATAATGTCAACTGTTTCTGCGTCTTACTAGGCTCCTGAGCGTAAAGCATGACCATAGTGGGGGACCAAGCGGGGTACACTGCCTCTGCCTGAGGGCACAGAGGCCTGTGAGCTGCCAGGAAGCCTCCTTTCAGGTCATTATTCACACACACACACACACACACATCTTCATTTTTGCCTATTTTATCTGCTCCAAACTGAGAGACATATTGACGTCTATTATTCCATAACTTTGTATTTCTTTTTTCATGCTACATTATTTAACCCATAAATGTTGAGGATAAATAATCAGATGCCTGACACAGTTCAACAGCTGTTTTTTTTTTTAAGCCTCGACACCCCAGTTGACAATTTTTGCCCAGACTCGGCGGCCAGGCAGTCTATTCCCCTGCACACCTGGTGTGTCTGGGACAGCTCTGAATGTCCTTTGTTCTGGGCTGTTCTACCTCTCAGACATGCCTGCAACCCTTCACTAGTAAGCTCCTCACACACCAACTTGCAGCCTGACTCCCTATGAAGACGCAGGCTTGATTTTGCTTCAAAGCCCACTACCCCCTTTTCCATCATTCCTCTGTCTGGGACATCATGGGAACAGGTTGGGAGAGGCCTGTTGGGTGCATGGTAGGTGATAGGCGAAAGTCAAAGAGAAATACAATCTTATTTCAAAGGAAATCTGAGGATTTCAATTGCTGAAAAAGTTTGCTTTTTCAAGAATAAACGTTTATGTACATGGCAGTTTTGTATCATAGTTTTTCGCTGCTATGTATTTTTACCAGATCTTTAAACATTTGGCATTCAAGGAGAAAGAGTTTATTCTCTAAGATACAATTACTTATTTAACAGTTACTTATTTCTCTTTAGAAACTGAAGAGAGAATTAACTAATTATACTTAATCAGTTAAACTAGAAAAAAAAATAGCTTACTAGTCCCCAAGAACACATTCTCCCGGTCTGGTGCGATAATATATTTGAAGACCTTCTCCGAACTATCAGTTTACCTGATTCCAGCAGCCACTTGACAGGGTGTCGTTTTCCAGACTTCCCCTTCCACTGTCTTCCCGTCAGCCATTGTTACTGTGATCGTCTTGCTGGTATTCCCCTTTTGTCCGTAAGAGGCAAGTAAGAGCTGCTGGTCTTTCTTCAATATTTCAAAAAACTTTAATCTTTCCTTTATGAAACTCGGTTGATTTTCCCCCTGGAAATCATTAGAATCATTACAATAAGGTTAATATATCCTGGGCCCTCCCTGGTGGCGCAGCGGGTTAAAGCACAGCACTAAGAAGCTTAAGCCACTTCCGCATGAGTTCGATCCCCACCTGCCCGGGAGGTGACCACATGGAGGTGACCTCTCCTGACCAGCCCGCTGCTCCCCTCAGCAGTGTACTTTGTCAGTGGGTCTGTTCTGCTCCCCACTCTGTCTCTGGTGGCTCCTTCTACCCTCCGCATCTCTGGCCTGTACCCCAGTTCTGTATGAATAAATAATAAATCTTTTAATATATATACCCAGTCCACTTTTTCCTAACTTTTCAGCTCAAAAAAGTTAGGAAAAGTTCCGCAGTCAGCAAGCCACTGGTCATTCACTGGGCTGGCTTGCATTACTGCTCTCAATTCCCGAAGGCTCCTCTCCACTCGGTTGACTTCTCAGCCATCAGGGTCCCCTCAAAGCCCACCTCTTCTAACTACTCCACCCAGCTTTCCCCCATGTTCCATATACATGTATGCGGAGTTACATCACCACTCACTTAAATACCATCTGACTTTGCTTTCTAGTTGTTTCTCCTGCATTTATTTTTCTTGACTCAACCAGACAGACCCTTCCAGGCCAGGGAGTCCTCCTTAGATCTTACTAACTGTTGATGCTCAGTAAATACTCTGTTGTTTTCATGAGCTGTTTAACAAAGTAGCTAGCTCGCTTCACACTAAAGAGCTCTGCTCTCCCAACTTAAACTCAGGACCACTTAGAGCTGTGCGGTGAGCTCATCTCTAAGTTAAGACATCTTTTATCTAAGGCTAACAAAGTTTAAGACAGATTACTGTGGCCAGGTGTAATTTAGTTAATAATTATGTTCTAATTCAAATTCAAGTCTATAAGCATATTGAACTATAGAAGCGTATTGAATATAAGCATATTCAGCTTACGGCAGTATTTTCTGTTGTTTCCATAGCAATGACTTACCTCATTGTCAAGCCTGCTTTCTTTCTTGTGTTTAATGTCCTTTTCTTGACTTGGACCAGAAGGAGGCTAAGAAAGATGAGTGAATAATAAACTTTTACCAATGACACGAAGAGCAACACCTCTGAAAAATGTGGGTTGAGGGGGTGGGGTGGGAATAGGGCCGGCCGGCAGTAAATGCCCCATGTGTGGAGACCCCCAACCACACCCGTGGGCAAGTCTGTTCTGGCCCCAGGGATTTCCCTTTGTGCCTTTTCACACTTTTGCTAGCTACATTTAGTATATTTTGCCCCTTAAAGTTTTCCCTCCTAAACTTTAACCAAATAAGGAAGCTGGAGAAGAGTGGAGGAGCTGCTGAACGAGCCTTTAAGTGGACTGTTCATGAAGATGAGCTAGTCCACTTTAGTCACCTTGAGTTAAGAAACACAAAGCACACCAGACTGAGAAAGCATTCAAAACTTAACAAATGCAAGGCTCAGGGAGTTAATGTGTCCCTAAACGAAGGAAAGCTCCAACACGCTATTACATAATTAGGTTAAATACACCGATTTCAAGACAGACCACCAAGTGCAAACCACCAGCCGCAGCATCCATTCCCTTGAGGCCACGGAAAGGTTAGAGATGTAGGTGCTGGTTTTCTGCTTAGAGAAAACAGAGTTTTAAATACCCCTGCAGTTTTTTGCACACAAAGGAAAATGCTATTTCTGCTACAAGAGAAGATGGGTGACAGGCGTCGCTAGGAGGGCTGGGAGGTGACACCATCAGGTCAAGCCAGGGATGGCTAGAACTGCAGGGCCCCGGTGTGTCGGGCCCAGGGCTCCCCGGGCCGAGGCGGGCACACAAGCAGGGCTGGGTGGGCGCACACGCGGCCGCCGC
>NW_004567136.1:6356573-6403741 GCF_000260355.1 Condylura cristata | reverse complement strand
GGGGCACGCGTGTACGCAGTGCAGGGGGCGGGGCCGAAGGGGACATCTGTCCAACTATCCGAGGCTGCGGTAGCCCACGTCCAGAATGGCTTGGGGTCTGAGCAGCTGTTTGTGCTTTTAGAGTTGCGTCGGCGGGATCCCAGCGTGTCGCAACTTGTGATTCCTCTCCTCTAGCGCATTCTGGCAGTCACCATTCTTTCATCTTGCAGCCAGTTTCTAAGAAGTGCCTGTTGAGAATTGACCTTCTTTGACCTTCATACCAAGCGTGCCCAAGGGTCAGGGTACACAGAAGATCTCTGCGCAAAATTAAATGTGACCGGAACACGAATTGATTTGTGTTAATTTTCTTAGGACTAAGAGCGTGGCAAACACTGTTCTAATCTCTTTACAAATATTAAATCCTTTATTACTAATAACAAATATTATATCCATTTCTAGATGGGGAAACTGAAGCAGAGAGGCTAAGTGAATGGACCAGGATCACACAGCCACTGCATGAACAGAGCTGAATTTCAAATGCAGACCGTCTTGGAGCCTGAGGGATGTCATATCTTCTGAACCACAAAACCCTTAAGTTTGGGCATACAGAGCATTACTGTGCCATCACACAAAGAAGCCTATATAAGATCATGCTCAGATAGAAAGGAATGCAGTGGTCAAGTACACACACGCACATGAAAATGTAAAAGAGGCCCAAAACTCAGTGAGAATATAGACGTTTTGGATATGTGTTAAAAAAAAAAAAGAAAGAAAGAAAGTCACTGCCTCTTCATTATGGAGGATATATGGCATACTGGGAGAAATAGTCTCAATGTTCATCTCATATAAAGGAGTAATTTCCCAAATTTAATTCAACTTTAAAAATTAAAGGGGTATAAAAAACCAAAATACTATTTTAAAATGGGCAAATGATAGAAAAAGTGCATAAACATATAAAATGTTTAATCTTTCTAATAAAAATGTAAATTCAAGTTGCATGAAGGTGTCATTTCTTACCATCAGATTAGACAGATTCAGAAGGTTGCAGTTCATCTCTGTCTTAATGATAGAGGCACACTTTATAATTGTTGGTGGGAATACAGAGTTACAGAATTCCTCTGAAGGGACTATGACAATGTCTGATAAAACTGCATAGACATTTATCCTTTAATGCAGAAACTCCATTTGAAATTTTGTTTCTAAAGATAACATCATCAGGCCTACATGCAAAAATCAATTGCAGTTATAAAGTACTTTATAGGAGATTGGTTTGATAAAATGTGTCAATAAATATAATGAAATACCTGAAGTTGTTAAATAAGAATTAAGAGAATGTCTATGAACTGACATGGAATAAGTCCAGGAAATGTGGAAGTGAACAGTATATGTTCACCTATGTTCAAAAAAGTACATATATAGCTTACACCTTGTGTGTGAAAAAAGAGAAAATAAAAAAAGCATGTATATATCTGCTCATCATCATAAAAAGACATACGTATAAAGTAAAAAAAAAAAAAGAGGAAATTGGTTATCTACAAGTTGGAATCAATTTAAAAGCAATTTGAAACTTAGTTATAATTTAATGAATGCCATAGCCAAACTGAAGGGGAGAGAAGCAGAAAAAACGAGTGACTGTAGAGTGTCTTCTGTCTTTGTCAGGGTAGGGAATAGTAGGGCAAGAATTTGTAATAAATACTGCCCTCTTGTTGACCGTAATGGTCTGGGTGAAAAAACTCTGAAACAACTTTTGATGTGCTGTAAGATGTAGCAAATGTGTTCATGTCATTGAAAACTACTGTTAATGTAGAAGAGATGGCCACACAGAATGTGAGCCGTATAGGGAGTGAGTGGGATTTGGAGGCATCAGTTTGAGCTCATGATTTATAAACTGCATATTCTTGGTTGTGCATATCTATGCGTATATGGGCATGTGTGTGTATAATTATATATACATTTCTACTTCCTGACTCTAGAGTCTAAAAGAATTAAGAAACAAAGACACTAGTAGCAATCTAGTGTCAAGGTTTTGTTTTCAATACCATTCAATACCAGAACTCCTGGGCAATGCCTAGGAGTGAGTCCAGGGACGGAGGGTGTCAAAAAAAAAAGTGATAAAGGACATTATTAAATCAACCAGACAAAACTGGAATAAGAGTGGCATATTGGATAAAAAATGTTACACTCGGCCCTCCCTGGTGGCGCAGCGGGTTAAAGCACAGCACTAAGAAGCTAAAGCCACTTCTGCATCAGTTCGATCCCTGCCTGCACTGGAAGAGATCCACAGGGCGCGGCAGACCTCTCCTGGCCCGCCCGCTGCTCCCCTCAGCAGTGTACTTTGTCGACCTGCCTGTTCTGCTCCCCACTCTGTCTTTGGTGAATCCTCCACCCTCCACATCTCTGGCCTGTACCCCAGTTCTATATGAATAAATAAATAAATAAATCTTTAAAAAAAATGTTACACTCAAGGGATGCTTTGAAGTTTATGATTGTTCTAAAGCTGTATAAAAATGAGCTGAAATATTTAGGGGTAAAAGATGATGATGTTTCTAACTTATGCCCATATAGTTCAAGGGAAAAATAATTGTAGGGGGAGAAGAGAACAAATGATAAAAGCAAGGGGTTAAATGTTAATGGCCTCAAAGGTGAACTTCTGAAAAAACTATCTGATGATATCACTCCCCTGGGTAAAGCCTGCAGGACCTTTTCTATTGCAAAGTAGAAAAATGTAGAGTAGAACCCAAATCCTTTATCTGGGCCAACGAGGTTGGCAAGACTCAAATCTGACAGCCTCTCTCGTGAGCCGTCACCCTCAGACCCAGCTCACAGGAGCCTCGGGTGTTCAGAGACAGCCCACTCTTCCCTGCCACTGGGGAGCGCCCCCATTCTGAGCCTCTGCTCCGGATCTATCCTGTGGGCTCCCACCGTGGCTGTCAGCCTGGCAGTGTTAGTTTGTGCGCCTCTCACTACTTGGTGCAAGGGAACTCTACTCCCGTTTCTCTCAGCACCTTTTTCAGCTATTTGTAATGATTTGTCCATTTGTCTATTTCACTCTTTTCTAGCCCAACTGTCCACTTTCCAGGGTAGGGAGGTTGTCTGTTTCTTCATCATCATTCTGTCAGGTACTAACACATTGTGGACATCCCAACAAAACGGTCGCATAAAAGTAACATGGCACACTAAAATTTGGTGACAGAAAAGTGACCTGTGGGCATGAGGGTGAGGTACATGGGGAAGCACTCTGTATGGCCACAGTGGTGGACACACAACTGCACACCTGTTCAGACCCACAGAATGCACAGAACTGAATAACCCCCAATGCGGACTGTGGACTCTGCGGGATCATGACGTGTGAATGGTGGCGGAGTTTGGCAGTGGTGCAAGCTCTGAGGGAGTGGACAGCGGTTCTGTGAGGATTCTCTGTACTTTCTGTTCAACCTTGCTGTGAACCGCTCTAACAAAAATACAAGTCTACCCCAAAGAACAAAACAAAACTGAGAAACCCTAAACCACCACAACATGGCACCATTTCAACATGGGGCACATTTACCTTCATTGCCGCTGCTGAAGAAGAGAATGTGGATTCTGGGACGGTCTGTGCTGTTGTTCAGAGGTTCAAAGTGTTTCACATAATTTCATAGTTGAGCTGCAGCCTTGTACTTTCAATGGACGTTCTTACAGGTGAGTTCTATTGTAATGCCGGTAGGGTGAAAACGATGCCCGTTTCCAACAGGAGGGGGCGCTCCGACCACGAAGGGCTGCATGGGAAGCCCCGGTCAGTCAGGAGAAACAAGAAAATACGGGTAAGAGACTTTATTGTGATTTCCTGAGGAAAGATCTGGCCAGGTAGAGTAAACAGGCTTTACATTGACTGGTTTGATGAATTTCAGCGGAACTCTAAAGGCCTAGGGGCTTTCCCTAGGTGCTGGGGTGATTAGATTGGAGACAAAATGACCAAGAAGTGTCTGGGGATCTGGGCTGTGGGTTGTCTGCTTACATTTGACACTCATTCATAGTCAGGCATTCCGGGATCTGTGAGGATTGGTGGCCTTCAGAGAGCAGTTTCTCCAGTGCCAGCCAGGATCCAAGATGTCAAAACATCAGAAGCACATGGTTAAGCACATGAATTTGCTTCCTTTACATCATACAGGGCGTGAGCAGAAAAAACAGGAAAATATTTTCATTGGTTTCCATTACTAGCTCATCCCAATGGAGTTTCGACATCTGAAAAGCAGATCTTCCACAGAGAGTACAGAAACACATCTTTAATTACTTCTAGAAACCAAAATAGCAAGAATATCATGAAAAGCACAGATCTTTTTCTCAGTTTCTTCACTGAAGGAAATGCAACAAATGTGCAGTCTTCTTCAAATCACTCCTCTTTATCTGCACACGACCTCAGTGATAGTTAAAGAGGCCTGAGATATGGGTGGGAAAAGGATCCAATACCATAATCATACACCTGGGCAGATGGAGAAGACAGGACAGAGGGCCTGGGTGAGAGCCAATCTGGTCACCTGCAGATCCAGCCAGGTTACCACTCAGGTGATGAGGTTTCTCCAGTTCCTGGGAGGTTGCAAGCAGCTGGTCACATGCAGAGTGGCATGGAGCTATCATATTATATACACAGGATCCTCGGTGAGGCATTGCTGTGGCAGAAGTCTGGGCTGAGGCAGCAATCATCCCTTCTTCTAAGCTGACTGCATTAAGTGCACACCGAGGGCTGAACAGAGGAGAGGGGTCACTCATGGGACTGAATCATTTAACAAAAACATCACACTGACTTTCTAAAGGAAAAAAGCCTTGATTCTAAGACGCGGCACTTAGTAGACAGTTTAAGGAGACTGAAGTCTCATTATGCAACACGGCTTTGGCTGTTCCTCTGCTGTCTGTGACTCTGTTGCAAAGCCAGGTCTAACCCTAAACTGCAGTGGCCAGAAGTCCAGGGTGAGAGGAGCAGCACATTCCCGAGACAGCTTCGATGAGATGATGAGACCATTCAATGGGTAATGTTCGTCTCATTGCAAGTAATCATTTGGGGGTAGGGGTTTGGGAGCAGCCTGGGGTAATGTTCATTTATTTAGGGGTGCTGGAGAACTTCAACTGAACAGAAGTTAGCACCCTGTGCTAACTGTTGCAAGTTAGTTAACAGTCACTTACCTGTTGCAAGGGGCTAATTAGTGCGGCCCAATCCTCATAGGTCACAACTATCAGGACTGCCGGTTTAATCGGAGGCTTTCCTTCTCTCTTCAGATCTATAATTCCAGGCAGCAGGGCGAGTTTGCCTCCAGATGTCCATGGGTGGAGATTCATCCACACCGAGGCCGCCAAACAGCAAGGCCCAGGAGGGAGACCGTTCATCAACTCCACAGGTGCCGAGGTGTTCGAGAGAGGGCCCAAGGACTGGTTCTAATACTGAGTGGACAACACAGAGAGACAAGGAGAAGAGGAACAAGCAGCTCCTGGCTACACCAAGGGGGGAAAAGGAGAAGATACAGGAGGAATTCAGCATGGGTGGTGCCCCTCTCCTGGGGTATGATGACTGCTCCCCAAGTGAGTGCAGGAGACCCTTCCCCACGACTGCTAGCCCAGGAAAGTGGAGTCTTTTTTGTGAATCTATTCACCAAAAGTTCAAAAGCCTTCTGTGCTTTCTGCTCTCACCTGGAGGAATTCAGTCCTGCTGCCCTGATTTCTTCTTTATTACCAAGGTAAGACTGGAATACACTGTTGAGGAGCGCACCAGTTTCCTGCGTGTGGGAGTGCTACGGAGTGTGTACCTGGCTGTCCTTACTCTTTGCCGGGTCCCCAAACAGGCTGATTTTGCTCTTTTAAAGCATCCAAGATAATTAAGATAATTAAGCACTTCCAGAATAAAATTCTGATATCTGAACAGGGGTCAAGAATTTTGTGGTGTTCCCGTAAAATACATGCTAATGTCCCCCCACCCTCAACAAACTTTACTGTTCCACTCTGTGTGAGGTATTCTGGAGTTGCTCAAATGTGAGAGGATTTCAGCTGCTTTTTTTTTTTTTTTTTTTTGGCTCACAAGTTATATGTTTTGTGGGTTAGAATAAAACTCAGACTGTCCTAAGCCTTTGTGACCATTTCTGGTACAGTCTCTCTGATAGGAAGGACCTGAATAAGCCCAGAGCTCAAAAACAACCCAAAGATGATTTCTATTTATTTCATTCAATGTCCTTCCCACCTGCAAAGGCAGGGAAAACATATACACCATCAGTTTTCCATAATTTTCTCATGGCTTGCTTATAAACACCAAAGCTATGTTACCTAGTAAGTAATGTAGAAAAGCACACAGCCAGCGTGTACTGTGTTTAATTAGCACGTATGGTTGACGTTACCATTTTTTAGGCCTATTAATGTAAATATTTACCCAGAGCCCTGTTGCCACAGTCTGTTCACTTAGAAAGTTCCCACCCTGCTTTCTGTCCTTTCTCCTGCGATGTGGAGAACGGAATAGTCTTGGGCAAAGCTCTCAGCAGTTCCTAGGCCTGGGCGTGGGCACAGCTTCCCTGTGATGGCAGGTCCTGACTCAGTACAGGCTGTGTTCCTTGTGATGGCATTCAAGAACTGTCAATAACACTCAAATATACACTGCAATTGCTACTGGTAGTCCTTGGGCTGTGCTGTGACACCCCTAAACTTACCTCATAACTGGACGTTTGTACCTTTGATCCCTTCCACTCATTTCCTCCAGCTCCCTCTCCTCACCTCTGGCTACCAGTCTACTCTGTTTCTATGAATTTGGCATTTTTAGAGTCTCCATGTAAGCAAGATAATACGGTATTTGTCTTTCTCTGTCTTTTAAATATGCTTCTTGAGCCCTCCCTGGTGGTGCAATGGGTTAGGACGCAGCACTGCAAACTAGCTGTAGCCTCCTCAGTATCAGTTCGATCCCAGCCCCGGAGGTGACCCACATGGCGTGGCAGACCGCTCCTGACTTGCCTGCTGCTTCCCTCAGCAGTGCACTTTATCGATCTGCTTACTCTGCTTCCCACTCTGTCTCTGGTGAAGCCTCTCACCGGCCCTGAGCCTCTGGCCTCTACTCCAGTCTGTGTGCATAAATAAGTAAATCTTTGCAAACAAATAAGTATGCTTCTTGAAGAGATCAGTGTATAGATAATGCTGAAAGTTTAAAGGTGGGTTCTGGGAGTGAGTGCTAGGCCAGAGGATGCCCGGTATGATTTTCTCAGGAGGTCAGGAAAGTTTCCGTCCTGAATGGCTTACCCCACACGGATGTCAAAGCCAACTTTGACCTGCGGATGGTTGAGGACATCTGAACAGCACCTGTGCTGTGCTGCCCTCCGGGTAGAAGCTGCTTGTGACCTTCGAGGCTCCACCCTCCCCCTCCTGCTTGACCAAGCCAACTGGAACCAGACCTCTACCAGTCCAAGATGCAAAAAATCAGGATGCAATGCTGTCCCTCAGAGCGACCCACTCTGCACTGAGACCTGCTTGCAGAAACGAGGGCCCATGCTGTGCTGGAGAAAGGACATCATTGCACAGCAGCCCAGGGTGTTCCTCTTCTGTCTCGTTGTTCAGCTGTTAAAATAAAAAAGGACGATATTTGCTTACAGGAGAGAACACTGGAGAAAAATGAAAGGCAGGAGAGAGAAAGCTATAATTGATTCAAGCCTCATCAGGGGATAACCTAAATTTTAAGAACAGAGAATAAACCGAGAGGCTTCTGTCCCTACCCACACAGTGGTGTGAATTCACCCAGGCAACGGTTTCCAGGACCTGCAGTCCACCAATGAGAAGCAGGCGGCCACGGCCCTGAGCACAGGCAGGTCGCAAGGGGACACAGGTGTCAGGCAGCACCAGGACAGGCTGCTGGTGCAAGGGGAGGCAACAGACCACCGGACCACCATTCCGTGTATTGTAAAGGGAACCACATGGGGCAAGTGGAAAGAAATGTCATGTTTTATGGCTGAACATTTTCACTCGTGCAGAATGACCCTCCCTCTGTTTATAATCCGCAGTGGGTCTGGCTGTTCTGTGAGGCACTGAGGACCCACTGTCTTGCGGAGGGTCACACGCGATGTCCACGCATTATTTTAATTCCTCCCCCCAGCACCACCAAGTGCTGACCCCAAGTGTCAGGTAGAGAAGCTGAGGACCTGTCGCTGAAGTGACTGGCTGCAGGCCTGGGACTCGGAGCCTCTCCACAGCCCTGTGGCCTTCAGGACATGGGATTCCTCTTTCATGGCGGGGCGGGGTCAGAACCTAAGGACGTGGCCAGCTGGCTCTTCACACCCTCAGGACCGGGTCTCCTGCTCCAGGTGGCTGAGTTGGAAGGGGCCGCACTGCCTCCGCCTTCGGACCCGCTCTGGGGCGCCCGTCCGTCCGCGCCGCTGTTCACTCACTACCTTGCTTCTAATCATCCGGCAGTGACGACGTTATGTCATGGTGACTTGTTGATTTTGAGCAGGATGTGTGGCCGGACGGGCGGGCGTTAGGTTCTGGGGGCCACTTTCCTCCTGAGGACGGGCCCTCCTTGTCCCCTGAAGCTGCTGTGAACCGGATCGCTGACCCTCTAGCTGGCTCCGACGTCACCGCAGTCTCTGCTTTGATTTGGGAACATCGTTAGCAGATTGAAGGTGGAGACAGGTTCTAGAACTGCCAGCAACCTGATTTTACCTGCATTTTTTTGTCTCCCCTGGGGAGCACCCTTCCCAGGTTTCCGGTGCGACTGTGGGTTTACTCTCTGTTTCACTGTTCCATTCTGAAGTCACTGCAATAGTGCTTCCAGAGGGTGCGCACGGGTTTGGTCATTCTCCAACTGGAAGGTTTTCTCTTCCTCCCCAGGTACAGCCTTTGTTAACTAAGAATCAAAGGAGAGTTGAATGGTTTCCCTGCCATGCTCTGGACTATCTCAGTCGAAACGTTACCTCAGCAAAGGGAGACCAAAACCCACACTCTTGCATTAAAATGGAAGCACCATCCTCAATTAACACCCGGGTGGAGACAAATCACCACCGCTAGATGGCGATGTCGAGTAATGATTCAATTCCACATTGTTTAAACTTGGCTTTTGACAGTGATTTATCTTCTTTTCAAAGAATAATTCACTCTTTATGCATTCTTACCATTCCCATTTGCACCATCTACTCCTCTCCTCATTTTCATTTGCAAACTCATTATGAAGGTATGACGGCCTTTGATTCATAACAAAGGCTCTGATGTAAAGTTCTTAAGGTTAAAGAAAATGTGAGCTACTGAGAAGTGATATTCTCTATTTTCTTTCACAATTACTTATAAGTTAAACAACCACATGGTAAAGGAATGCAAATGATGGTTTTCATAGCCAACTGAGCAATTAAAAGAAAACACAAAACAGTATTTACAAATTCAAAGATTTTTCCATTCTTTGTGATATATGTAGTGGACAGCTAAGGCTTTTGTTTGTTTTCATTGCTAAGTCTTGCATGGAAAGAATGTTGTTGGTTAATAGGAGGAATTTTGTATTTATCAGTGTAGTTTAAGTGATCAGCCTCTGGTCAGCACCCTATTAGGTCAGAACTACAGTTCCCCCAGGAGAACACAGTCTTTTCAAACAAGAGAACATTTGAAACCAACTTCATGCCAGGCCACAACTTTTTTTCAATTAATAAAAAATTCTACACTATGTATGCATGGAAGGCCTTTCTTCTCTCTTGTTCGATCAGCTCATGGTTCTTTGGGATCTGAGTCAGGTCAGCTCAATTCCCAGTAACTCCATCAGAATAAATGCTTCTCCTAAAACTAACTGAGCATTCAGATGAGATCAGATAGCAAAAATGATATAGGTAGACTCTATTAAATAGCAAATGCATTAAATGGCTACATCCAAAAACTAAATAAATGAAAATTTTAAGTTTGTACCTGCTGTAACACTTCCTTCATGAAAGAACACATTCTGGTAACAATCATTTAGTTCAGTGCCTTGAAACAGAACTCTGACTTTAATCCTTATTTAATCAAAGCATTGTAGTACCCAACTACAATATAATCTTAATCCATTTTTATATATTTATATATGTACTTATATATTTGAATAATGTAATAGTTTATTTTTGCATCATTTTGTGCATTTATCCATCTCAGTTGTACTCCTCTTGGGTTTCCCAAAACCAAACCACCCATGTGCATCGCCATAGTCAAATGCATTTCCCTTCCCCCACTGTTTTTGATCCCATTCCCCATGCCACCCTCATAAAATGTCTCTGGTATATAGCTGTTCATTATTATTATCATTTTCTCATCTGGTCCATTATATTCCTGCCATAAGTGAAACCCATCCTGTATTTTTCCTTTTCTTTCTGGCTTATTTCACTAAGCATGATCTTTTCCAGCTCCATCCATGCTGCAAAAGGCATGTGTTTATTATTATTATTATTATTATTATTTTGGTTGCTGGTAATATTTCATTGTATATATGTACCACATCTTTTTTTATCCAGTCATCTACTTTTGGGCATGTGGGCTGCTTCCATGTTTTTCCAATTGCAAATAAAGCAGCAATAAACATGGGGGTGCAGGTATCTTTTTGAATCAGTGTTTTTGTGTCTTTTGGGTAGATACCTAGGAGTGGGATTGCTGGGTCATAGGGAAGCGCCATGTTTAGCAGTTTGAGGAACCTCCAAACATTTTTCCATAGTGGTTGTACTCGTTTGCATTCCCACCAACAGTGCAGGAGAGTCCCTTTTCTCCACATCCTTGCCAACATTTGTTGTTGCTAGTTGTTTTAAGACGTGCTATTCTCACTGGGATGAGGTGGTATCTCATTGTGGTTTTAATTTGCATCTCCCTTATTACAAGTGATTTTGAATATTATTTCATATGCTTCTTGGCCATCTCTTTGGAGAAGTGTCTTTTTAGTTCTTTTGCCTTTTTTTTTTTTGATGGGGTTGTTTATTTTTGTTGAGTTTCATCAGTTTTTTGTATATCTTTGTGATCAATCCTTTATTGCCAGCTTTGTGTGAAAAATTTTTTTCCCAATCAGTGGGATGTCTGTTTGTTTTCTGTAATGTCTCTTTTGCTGTACAGAAACTCTTTGACTTGATGTAGCCCCATCTATTTATCCTTGCCTTCACTATCGTTGCATTGGGTGCTGTATCTTCAAAGATGTCGCTGAAGTGTATGTTGTGTAGTGTTTGGCTCATCTTTGCTTCCAGGTATTTTATGGTTTCCGTTCTTATGTCTAGGTCTTTAATCCACTTAGAGTTGATTTTTTTGTGTATGGTGTGAGGTAGTGATCTAGTTTTATTTTTTGCATGTACTTCCCAGTTTTCCCAGCACCATTTGCTAAACGAACTTTCTTTGTCCCATTGTATCTTCTTTGCTCCTTTGTCAAAGATTAGCTGCCCATAAACCTGTGGTTTTCTATCCAAATCCACTGGTCTGTATGTCTGTTCTCGTTCCAGTACCATGCAGTTTTGATTATTATGGCTTTGTAGTATAGCTTGAAGTTTGGGGTTATAATGCCTCCATTCTCTTTCTTCTTAGTCATGAGAGTTTTGGCTATTCTAGGTCTTTTGTTGTTCCATATGAATCTCATCAATATTTTTTCTATTTCTTTGAAGAATATCATTGAGACTTTTATTAGGATGACTTTAAATCTGTATATCATTTTTGGTAGGATGGCCGTTTTCATGATGTTATAACAAAACACCATAACTTGGCTTATAAACAACAAACATCTGTTTTTCACAATTCTGGAGGCAAAGAAGAACAAGACCACAATGTCAGAAGTTTGGTGTCTGATGAGGGTTTCTTGGTTGTAGAAACTTCTCAGTCTGCCCACATGGCAAAAGGGTGAGGGAGCTCTGTAGGGTCTCTTTATAAGGACATTAATCCCATTCATGAGGCTCTACCTTCATAACTTAATTACACCATGGTTTCTACGTCCTAATGCCCTGGCATTTGGGTTAGTACTTAGGCATATTAATTTGGGGAGTGAGATGCAAAAATCCAGACCATAAGAATACACACACACACACACATTCACACACATATTCCAGCCGTGTGCTGGAATCACATTGAGAACCCCAGGTTGGGAGAGAGAGGGAGAGAGAGAGAATTCTTGATAGGGGTGAAAGAATACAGTCAATTTTTGATAATGAGGTATTTCATTATTAAAAATCTGAACAAGTATTTAGTAAACACTATACTGCAAAGTGTTTTAAGGATTCCAAATAAGTAAAAGATAGTCTTTATTCTCAAAAACACATATCCACACTTATTCATTGGAGAAACCGAGCTTGGATTCTGTACAGTAGCACAAGACCCCCACATAACCAGATTGGAAGTCAATACCGTTGAGGGGGTTGGATAAAGTAGACGCTTCATGAGCCAGCATAGAGAGAAGAGTTCACGGGAGGGAAGTGACTTTGGCAGTGCATAAATCACAGATTCTTGCCCTGGCTGTGTACTGGAATCACGTGGAGAACTTCAAAACATATTGCTGCCTGGACCCTGCCTCACAGATCTGAATACTCTCCATGTGAACCCAATGAACCATCAACTTAGAGTTGGTCCCAAGGCTGGTGGCTGGTCCAAGAGTCTGGATTGATCCTGAATGTAAATCAACCACACCACTTAGCACAATTAGTTCTGCTGACATTCTCATCACATAACGTTCTCAATGAAAGAAGCCCAGAAGGTTGGTTTACCTGCTAGTACAAGACCCTTATCTCCTGGGAGCCACACTTTGAGTAGAGCAGGTAACGCAGGAGTGGAATTTTCATACGTTTGGAGGACTAGACAGAAGCTAGTGTTTCTGGAAAAAACACAAAGGTATAGAAATGGGAAGAAGTGAGGAATCTCAGAGCAACCTTTGTTTCTGAGTCTGACAACAAATTAGTATTTCGTCTATTGTAACATCACATGACAGATGACTAACTACCTACATAGACGAGGCTCTCACTCATGAGTAACCATTTAAGATCTTTTTAAAGGCTAGCATTTCTTTCCATTCACTCCACACTCCCCTTTTCCATGTACTTAAAGCTCCTAAATAAAAATTTCACGTTCAGTTTGCTTCTTATTCCATAGCCCTAAGTGTCAGTGCTGTGGCATGTAGCTCAGTGTGTAGCACAGAACGTGAGTTCAGTGGGCAGATTTACTATCTTTTTATTGTGGAAACTTTCACACATATCCAAAGGAAGCATTGTAAAGCAATAAGCCTCTCTATGTCAATCACCCAGCTTCAAAAGAGTCATCTGTGGCCAAGGTGAGGATCTGAGAAATGTGTTATTAGGTGATTTTTGTCCTTGTGTGAAATGTCACCAGATGCAATTACAGAAGTTTCTAGGCAGAGCCTGTCACACACCTGGGCTGTAGGGCAGGGTGGATGTGGCCTGTGGCCAACAGTAACATCACGTGACACATGACTAATTAGCAGCCTCTGCCACTCCTCTTCCTATTCCTCCATCTGCTTTCTACCCCTCACTCAATTATCCATTGTCTTTACAATTTTATTGGAAGTCAAACTTACATATATCAAAATGGCATAGTGGCAAATGACAATATTCACTGTACAGTTATGACAAATGCACAACCGGTGGAACTCATACCCTGTGATAGAGAACATTTCCATCGCATCAGAAAATGTCTCCATATCTTTTCCAGGTAACCCCTCACCAATCAGAGGCAATCATTTTTTTTTTGAAACTTCTGATTTTGCCTATTCTAAAATGTCATCCAAGAGAATGCACAGTTTTTACCCTTTTGCTTTCAGAGTTTTTTTGCTTCACATAATGTTGGTGAGGTGCATCCATTCAAAAAATTATTTTTCAAAGTAGAGAATTCTGGACTAGAAAGCAGCAAGAGCAGAGGGCTCCTGGTGAGGAACAGATTGGGCAAGCAGGTTGGCGTGGGTCTATTACAGTCCTTGGAAGCCAGGAAAAGGAACTTTTACTCTTCTTGGCGCCAAGTCAACAGGCTGCTTCATAATTGCCGAGAGGGCCTGGGACCGATTCTCTGCCACCGCATCGTGCGCCCCACGGCGCTCATGAGTCACTGCTGTGCCGCTGAATGGCAGTGCCTTCTGCCAAACGACTTGGAGCTGGTGCATGCATATCTCCCCCTGAAGAGCTGGCATGTACGCAAGTCCTGTCCCAGCCCCCTGGTAAGCTAGGAAGAACCAGCTCAGAATTTGGCTGATGCCTTTGAAGCCTGTTCACGCCTCCTTAAGGTGGTGGGGCTGGAAGGTTGATGAGATGAAAAGCTTGAGAGCCATGGACCAAGGTCACAGCCCTGATGTGGTAGCTCAGAACCTGGCTTGGTATGGCTCAGGAGAAAACTGGACCAGCTTGCAGGGTTGCCAAGGTGATTCTGATTAATGCAATGTAGCCCAAGGTCAGGAACACCACAAGCCAACCATCCAATGCAGCAGCAGTGAAGATCTGCTGACCGGGTCAGGCTCAGAAGCGTAGCAATCAGGCTCTGGAATCAGAATCCAGGTCAGACATGGAGACATACACAGTCTACCCAAACCAAATTCTCGAACATAGAAAGACTAAAGCAGAAAGGCAAGGAGAGAGTTCTCTTCCAACTGGAGCGGGGTTAGAGTAGAGAAGCCATTTTCTACCAGAGCAAAGAGTGACTAGAGGCATATGTTCCTCCCAAGGCAGCTCATTACCTTCTCTGGAGTGTCAGAAAAGTATGCATTTCGGCGCAGAAGAACTTCTAAATGCCTTATTATAATTAAGATATCAATGGATAAATAAAAAACCCTAAGTGTTGGAACCTGGGATTGTTATCTATTGCCGCATAACAAATGACCCCAAAACTTAGAGCTTCCAAACGCATTGAGGATCTCACAGTTTCTATGGATCAGGATTGGGCGGTTTGATGCGCAGGTCCAGGTCAAGTTTTCTCATCAGGTGCAATCAAACTGTGAGTGGGCGGGGGTCTCGTGGGAAGTCCCAATAAGGGAACAATCCATTTCCCAGTTCATTCACCTGGTTTTGGCAAACTCAGTTCCTTGTGATGTATTAGAGTGGGGTCTTTGGTGGGCAGCTCAGAAGCTGCCCTCAGAGGATAGCTGCAGGTGGTTTTCTCAGAGCAAATGCACCGAAAGAGTCTGAACATATAAGAAAAAGATGAAGGTCAAAGTCTTTTATAACCTAACCTCAAGACACTCCACTGCCTATGCTGGATTTTATTCATTAAAATCGAGTCGCTGGGACCATCCCATGCACACAAGAAGAAATTACACCAGGTCGTGAATTCCAGGAGGTGGGGGTCAGTCACTGGAAGCCATGTGGGAAAATGCCTGTCACATTAGGCAAAAGGCCCACAAAAAGTAGCCATATCATGAACTACAGTAGGGTAGCCAGCATGGAAGTATTTGGGGGCTCAGATGATGTGCTCACTTGTGTTCATGGGTTCATGGCAGCCAGAGCCGGACCCACGAGAGAGCTCAAGGAAGAGGGCAAGCGAGAGCAGAGTAGGAGGTATCCCACTTTGCCCAGACTCTGCATTTCAAGGTGCACATCTATACGGCAACTTGTCCTGCCATCTGGACAGTCAGATCTATCCTTGAGAACTCTCAGGATCCATCCTGAAGTGTCATTTTTTCTGCAATTCCCTTCTCATTCCCAGACTGCCGACTGACAAAATTGACTTTGACTATGCTATTGAACCATGCAGGCAAAAGAAATCACTCAGATTTTTTTTTTTTTTAAAGATAGAATAAGGCGTGAGAAATGTCTTGTCTTAATTGCAGTTTTCCCTTTTCTAGAAATGGTCTCTTCCTATTTTAGACAAGAATGTAACATCTCGTTCTAAATCACAAAGCTGTTCTGGGAGCCAAATGAAAGAATGTTTATAAATGTATTTTGAAAAGTTTTTTAAAAGGACAAATGTTGGAAATTCAAGCTACATATTGTTATTATCGTTGCTATTGCTTTAAACGTTGTTTATCCCAAAAGATTGAAGCTTTGAAGCTTTCAAGACAAGCTTTGGCTTCTGCTACTTCTGTTCCCAGCGCAGCTAATCCCAAGAGGAGGACTCCTCTCTGTGATTCGGTGACTTCATCTCACTCCAGATCTCTCCTCCCACCAGGGCATACGCGGCCCTCATGCTGATTCCATGACCTCTTAGCTTTGCCAGATCTTCCTCCTGGAACGTTTCTCACTCTCACGTCACTCCCTATAAGGCGCAGTGCTCTCCACTGCATTTGGGGTCTCCCATGGCTATCTTACTGCCTCTCCGTCTCCCCACGGCCCCTCGGCCCAGGCCCTGCCCTGCCCTGCTGAGAACCATCCTCTGAGCCCTTCTCCCCCTGAGGGTAGCAGCAGAGGCTGGAGTCTGTTCTCTGATGCCTTGCAGCCACCAGGACCTCTCCCTGCTTGCTTGGTGCTGCATTTCCGGGGTGGACCTCTCTTTCCTTCCTCTGTCTGACTTGACTTTCTCTGACTTATGACATTGAACTTACGACCTTCCTAGTCCACCCACGTTGTTCCTGGTGGCAGGTAGTCACCTCTTCTTCACAGCCGAGTAGTATTCCGCTGCCTGTCACAACACCACATCTTTTCATTCCCCTTTGGGCACTTGCTTGCTTGTTTCCAACTCTTGGTTATTGTGAGCAACGATACCATCAACACAGGGGTGCAGGAGTAGGAGAACTGGATCATATGGGGTTTCTATTTTGCATTCTTCAGGGAAGATCCATACTATTTTACCAATTTATGTTTCCACCAACAGTCCAGCAAGGGTTCCCTTTCATATCTTTGTCAATACCTGTTGCTGCTTGTCTTTTCAAACATAGTCATTCTCAGTTTGAGGTGGTATCATCTTGTGGTTTTTAAATATTGACTTGAAGTTATTATCTAAGTCATGTTTTAAATCACAGCTGCCACAGACTGAAAATACATTTAATCATTTAATCACAATTGCCCTATGATGATCCCCACTCTCTAGTTGAGGGAACTTGAGAGTTACACAGCAAATAAAGGGGAGAACCAACACCCAAATCTGAATTTCCTTCTACTCCAGCCTCCCACTCTCCCACACTAGGTTATGAGACACCATGTTCGTCAGGTCTTCTGATTCCTCACAATAGCTGGGGAAGCTCACCTCAGGGAAGAACACAAAGCATTGAATGCAACTCCTGACATAGATATATCTGCCAAAGTATATTAAATATTGATCATTTAAGTGGATTGAGAGGTTAATTTTATTTTGTAAAACATCTTCATGAAAATGTTCTAGTAACAACTCAGGTCCACATCCAATAAAAAGCCTGATCATAGGGGCCTCCCTGGTGGCACAGTGGGTTAAAGCACAGCACCAACAAGCAAAGCCACTGCAGCGTGAGTTCGATTCCCGCCCAGGAGGTGATGTACATGGCGCAGCAGACCTCCCCTGACCCGCCCGCTGGTCCCCTCAGAAGTGTACTTCGTCAGTTGGCCTGTCCTGCTCCCCACTCTGTGCCTGGTGAATCTTCTCACCACCTCTGCACCTGTGGCCTGTACCCCAGTTCTGTATGCATAAATAAATAAATCTTTAAAAAAAAAAGGCTGAACATGTTCCACTTCAGGCGGGTTAAGTCTGTCTCTGTGCCATTAAAAAAATCTACATTAAATAAAGTACCATACCATCTTAAGATTTATTCATTTACATGAAGCGACTCCAGGGTGTAACACTTTAATCTATAAAAAGTACTAACTAAAAGTAACCGTTCCCATGGCAACACACTGCCTGCATCAGTCCTCTCTAAAGGCAAAGCACTTTGGAAATGAGCATTTACAGATGCCCCAGACTCGTCGAAATTCCATGGAATGGATTTTAAATCACTGTTAACACACGGAGTTCTAGTCTTAGATTCAAAAGTAGATCACAGAGCTTGTCACCTACATACAATATTTTAAAATTAAAGGAGAATTATTTCATCAGGTGAACAATTGCCAATCTCATGTATGTATATGCATGTGTGTTTATATACATGTTTATATGTGTATGTATATATGTATATGTTTATATAATATATATAAACTATGCACACACGCATACATGTGTATACATGCGTGTATGTGTGTATATATAAAAATTTACAAAGCATTGTTTTTGTAATATATATTTATAATATATATAATGTTATATGTATACATACATGTATATATGTATACATAAAAAGTGGATTTAAAAATGCATGTAGATGGGCAAGGTCCTGGAATAGTGATGGTGATTTCACAAAGGGACTTGAGGTTGCAGGACACTCTTTCCACATGAAACCACATCAGACACAGAAAGTAGAAAATTGGATTCTTAAAAATTATTTCACAGTAGCATATTTTTGTTTTGCTTTCTTAAAAACTGTGGTAAGATGCATATAACTTTTGCCAGCATTACCATTTTCCTGCATCACATCCAGAGGAGCTTGATACACTCCTGATGTGCAACCGTCATGCCCACCCATGTTCAGTGCACTTGTCATTCTGCAAAACTGAACTCTGTCCCTATTAGACACTAACCCCCAAGTTTGCCCTTTTCTAGCCATCCTTCCACTTTCTGTCTCTGATTCTGACCTCTGGTGCCTCACATAAGGGTAATCACACTGTGGCTTTGTGCTGGCTTATTTCTCTTAGCATCATGACTTAAGGTTCATTCACATTGTAGCATGTGCTAAACTTGACTTCCTTTGCAAGGCCACATAATATTCTAGTATATAGAGAGAGCAAAATTTACAAGCAATGCTTTTAATGTGCTTAATCTTTCTTTGTCTGTGGGAAATTTTTTTCTTCTAAAAAACTCTATCTTGGGATAAATGATTTTCTTTATGCTACAGTAAAATATATATCAAGAAAGTTATTGGTGCTCAGATTGAAGGATCCACTCATAATGTAGTAACTTTCCCTTATGGTCTGTTATTTGCTTGGAGATAAAAATAGAGATTTCAACCTCAGAGCAAAGAGTCACTTATTGTATTTATTTAGTGTGTTATAATTAAAATTGTTGTGAATTCTGCAGCTTCATTTTGCAGAGGCTGAGAAAACCTTTTTTCAGTTTGGTTCAAGTAAATTCACACTTTCTGAATTCCATTTTGTGTTTTTAGGATCTAAAAATGAATCTAGGATTAAAAGCAAAATGCAGCCACACCATCGAGGCAAGGCTGGGCTCACATGGAAGTGGCAGGGCGTAGGCAACATCAGCAAGGGCCCAAAGGGCAAGTTCACAAATGCCTGAATCTCTGTACTGGAATTGGAAACCCAGGACCTTTATTGCGCATGCGTTTACCCCAACGTTTCATTCTTTCTTTTCGTTTTAAGTTTGCCTTATTTTTTTTTTTAAGATTTATTTATGCATACAGAACTGAAATACAGGCCAGAGATTCAGGGGTGTTGAGAGAACTCACCAGAGACAGAGCGGGGAGCAGAACAGGCCAGCTGACGAAGTACACTGCTGAGGGGAGCAGCGGGCGGGTCAGGAGAGGTCTGCGGAGCCATGTGGGTCACCTGGGGGTGGTGATGGGGGGATCGAACTCATGCTGAAGTGGCTTTAGCTTCTTAGCGCTGTGCTTTAAACGGCTGTGCCACTAGGGAGGGCCCTAAGTTTGCCTTATTTTAAAACATTATTAGCTTTCTTATATTGGACCCTGACCACATTTCCCCAACTCTTCACTAAGCTCCCTAAGTCCATCAACTCCGCTTTCACCTTTGATATGCAATATTTTTAGATTATTGGAGCATTTTAAGATGAAAAGAAAACACTCCAGTGAGAGGAAGTCTCTAAGTGTATTTGCTCTGTCACTAGAGTTTTGAAGAGGGCAAGCGCCTTGGGGACTATGGGGACCTTTGCTATTTTTCATGCTCTTGCTCTGTACCCTGTCTCCATGTTAGAATTGCTTCTGTCAGGGGAGGGGCATCAGATCCTCCTCTCCAGCTACAGTGTGACCCCAAATCTGACACAGTGGCTGGGCAATGACCTTGGCAAAGCCAAATGCTGAAGGCCATATCATCACAGTGATAGTGACTCCGTGACTGGTAGCCGTGTCCCAATGGAAGTCTCCCTCCGGTGTCATTCCTGAAGTGCCTGCTCATTTCCCTTCTTTTCACAGCGAAGTCCAGAGGAAGGGAGAAAGATTCCCTTCCATAGCTCTGGTAAAAGAAAAAAAAAATTTTCTTTCCTGTAGGACACAGCAAGCTTTTCAAATTGATCACTTGCTTGAGTTGGATTTCATGCCACTTCTGAATTGTTCTAGGGCAAGGAGAATGGGTCATCCTTTGACCAAACACCTCTTAGATCTGGTAGTGTAATTTACTTCTACAAAGACACATGCAGTTTCCTATCAGGGGAGGAGGAGAACCACATAAAACCCAGAACTCTGTTAGGAAGGAGGAAGAGAAGAATATCATTGCATAGAAGATTCTGGATGCACATACAGCATCCAGTATGGGCTTCATATGTGTTCAGTGTGTTGCCATTTTCTCATGAGCGAGAGACAACGTGAGTACAGTGTCTAGATTTAGCGAGAGAGAACGTGAGCACAGTGTCTAGATTTGCATAGGCATAAAATGTATCTGAAAGGATACCTAAAAAATTGTTTATGCCCCTGCACGTGAGAAGACCCAGATATTTGTAGACAGAGAAAGGGGAAACATTGTACTCCACATTCATTTATATCTTTAAAATTTGAACCATGTGAATATATTGCTGATTCAAAAAACAATTAAGATTTTAAGATAAAGACAAGCTTTCAGAAGCATGACAGTGTCACTGGGCCCAAATGCTCCAAGTGGGACCTGCCTCAGATGAAGTAGAAGCTAGGTGTGTTTATTCTTCCAAAGGCTCAGGGTGCAGCTATTGGGTCAAACAGTCTCTCTCACACAATACACAACAATTTTTGGAGGCATCACAGTCTTAGTTCACACTTAGGAAAGGAAGTCCTTTTTTTTTTTAAGATTTATTTATTCATGCAAGAACTGGGGTACAGGCCAGCAGTGTGGAGGGCTAAAAGGATTCACCAGAGACAGAGTGGGGAGAAGAACAAGCAGATTGGCCAAAATACACTGCTGCAGGGCACAGTGGGCGAGACAGGAGGGGTCTGATGCACCATGTGGGTCAGCTCCCTGGCTGGGAATTGAACTGGTGCTGCTGTGGCTGCAGGTGGCTTCACAGTGCTGCAATTTAACCACTTACACCACCAGGGAGGCCCAAAGAAAGGAACTCTTTTCATAACTATAGTCTCTGCCTCCAGTCCTCCAGTGGGGAGAGTCCTTTTCCTGATTACTATAGAGGGTGACTGGGCATCTCCTTCCATTTTTAACCTTGAAAGCAGGACCCTCAATAAAGGGCAATTTTACCTCTCCACCCCCCAAACATTTCTGACAATATCTAGAGACATGGGGTGCTACAGGCATTTGATAGGTAGAGCAGAGAGGCTGCTTAGCATCCCACAATGTACCGGACAGCCCACCTCAGTCTCTATACCTCCCACACATCAGTAGTGCAACTGTTGAGAAACACTGCTGTACAACAAAGGTCCAAGACAAGAATCTAAGAAGCTCTCAATGGCCACCATTTAATAAAACACCTCACTGGAATTACCATTTGTCTTACTCCCCATAAGAATTTTTACTAGAAATCTGATGCACAAAACAGAAGCTGGGGGGAGACTATGTTCTGGAACAAGCAAAGCCCCAGGACTTAATGGAGTGAAGCACTGATCTCTCAGAAGTTTCTTTCCTATAACAGATTCTAAGAAACTATTTACTCGTGTTTCCTTCTTATAGATTCTTATTAGAGAACTGTAGCCTTTGACCCATGGGAAATTAGTCCACTAAACTTGAATGTACTTCTGTATCCTAACATGATAAAGAGCCGGAATAGATCATGCATGTTCTACAGGAGTGCAGCTTTCAGTGGAGTGACTTATATTTTCAAAAATTGGACTCAGATACTTACTACACCCCTGGACGGAAGTTCAGTGTTCTTGCTGGGATTTCTCTGGGCTTCAGGGGGTGAGTCCTGATCCCCTGCTCTGGCTGACCTCTTTAGCTCCTGGGCTCCTCAACCCTCATCATATTTTCTCTGCTCCCTCAAACTGCCCTTTCCCTTTGGTTTCCCCCAACCCCTCACATGAAGCAAACCTTTCTGTGGGGTCAGAATGAGAAAAGGAGTCATCTGGTGCAAGGCCAACTGTAAAGTAAACACCCCCCATGCCTGTCCTTAAAGTCCTTTGATCAACTCACCAGTGGGAATATCTTTACTGGCCAATTTCTCCAAGATCATTAGGCTTCTACCCAGTTTGCTCAACTGCGCGTGTTCTATTCCATTTGCCTCCCATCTTCCTTTTCCCTTCCTTGAACTTCTGTTTTCTTTTTATGCCAACCGGTGATACTACTTCTTTGTTAGGCACTTCTGGGCAAATCACTCCCTCGGGGCTTTGTCTCCCATTCAAAATATTATCTAAGACAGAGAGACCATTTTATCATTAACCACATGCTGGTACTTCCTATTCAGCTAATAAATCATTCTTTCGGTCACACTACTGTTTGATAATCTTTTCAGTAATGCAAATTGAATTTTTCAAATAGCTTCATAGAATCTGTTAAGGTGATCATAAGGTTTTCACTCATAATTATTAATGAAAGGAATTACTTTGTCAAAGGATTCTCTCACTCTTAATTATGTCTTGCTTAGTTGTTTTGTGTATTTCTTATAATGCTTTTTCTTTAAATATAAACTTGGAGATCTGTAAGACTTAACAACAGGATATGCATGTATGTGTGAGAGCCATCCTCATGAGATTTTAGCAGCATAATGTATTAATTTAGGATAATAAGTTAAGAAGATTTCCTTCCTTCTCTGCTTTAGGACAGTTTAAATAACCTGTAGAGTGGCTTTGTAAGTAGCATACAAAGTAGATTTCAGAGTAAGGACAACTGGCAGAGACAAAGAGGAAAAATTTACCTTACCTTTAGAGGCACAGACATAAAGAATTTTGCCTGATATGAGTTCTCAAAAGTAGCCAATTGATAGAGACAGAAAGTCCCTGGTGGCTACCAGAAGCTGGGGGCACACACAAGGGGCTTGTTTAATGAGTAAAGTTTCTGATTGAACAAGAGGAACATCTTCTGGAGCTTAGTTTCTCAACACCGTGAATGTACTTAACACCACTGAACTGTAGACTTAAAAGTAGGCAAATGTAAGTGTTAGTTATATATTTTTTACCACAATTTAAAAAACATGTGAAACAAAAACTGATAGAACTTCATGGAGAAATAGAAAAATCCACTGCAACAACTGGAGCCTTCAATATCCTTCCCTCAGAAATCATCCGATCCAGGAGGCAGAAAATCAGTAAATATGTATTTGAACAAACAATACTATTAATCATCACGATCCCTTGGAGGATTATGTTATCCAACAGCAGCAGAATATACATTATTTCAAGTTCTCATGGAACATTCTCCAGACAAATCCACTTTCTGGGCCATAAAACACCTACACAAATGTGAAGAAATAATAATCATACAAAATATGCTTTCAGACCACAATGGCATTAAATTAGAAATTGATTAACAGAAAGATAGCTAGAAAATCCAAAAATATTGGAGGGTAAAAATATGCTTCTAAGTAACACATGTCAAAAAGGAATTTTCAGAAGAAATTGAAAAACTGAACTAAAAAAACTTATTGAAGTTTCTGGAATACACAAAATCTGTGGTACAGAAAGTATAGCATATACATATACATACACATGAATATACATGAAAGGAAGAAAAATAATAATTTAAGCTTTCAGTTTAAGAAAAGGAAGAACAAGTTAAATCTAAAGTAAGCAGAAGAGAATAAAAAAGAAAGCATAAATTAGTGATAATGAAACAGGAAATTAATAAAGAAAATGTTAAAAAACACACAACAACTGATTCTCTGAAGAGATTAACAAAAGACTAATAAACCTGATAAATTTCTAATTCCACATAAGAAAAAAGAGATTACTGACCTCACTAATGAATGTGGGTTATCACCACTGAGCCTGTGGACATTAAGAGGAAACTAAGAACTCTATGATCACAGATTTAACAATTTAAATGATATGGATCAATTCCTTGAAAGATGAAGTTTACCAAAACTTACCCAAAGAAAAACAGTATTTGGGCCCTTTCTGGTTACGCAGCAGGTTGGAGCACTGCACTGCGAAGCTAAGCCAAGCTGTGGTCCCTTCAGTGAGAGTTGGCTCCCCTGCCCCGGAGGTGACCACATGGCATGGCAGACCTCTCCTGACCAGCCCTCTGCTCCCCTCAGCAGGATATTACATCACTCTGCCTGTTCTGCTCCCCACTCTGTCTCTGGTGAATCTTCTCACCACCTCTGCACCTCTGGCCTGTACCCCATTTCTGTATGCATAAATAAGTAAAATCTTAAAAAAGAAAGAAAGAAAAACAGATATTTGAACAGGTCTACATTTATTAATGAAGTTGAATATAGAATTAATAACCTTCAAGACAGAAAGCATCAGATATAGATGGTTTCATAGGTGAATTCTACAAGTCATTGAAGTAAGAGATGTTACCAATTCTCCATTCCAGAAAATAACAGTGAGGGGATACTTCCAAACTTATTCTATGGACTTATATAAGCCTGAAGCCAAACTAGTTGAAGCCACTACAAGAAAGAAAAATCTCAGCAAGATATTTTGTACATAAAGACAAGCTGATTCCAAAGGTTATGTGCAAAGGCAAAATATCCAGACAGCCAACACAATATTACAGACACAAGCTCAAGTGACTGACATAAGCTGACTTCAAGACTTAACTATAAGCTATAGTGACTCAGGCAGTGTGGCGTTGGTGAAAGAATAAATAAATAGATCAGTGGAACAAATGAAGAATGCAAAAATAAACTCATACAAATACAAATATCTTGTCAAAGATAACTGATCTTTGACAAATGAGCAAAAAAAAAAATAGCACTAGAAAAATGCGAAAGTATTTGAATCTGGACAGAGACTTCACTTTTTACACAAAATTAACTCAAAATCAAGGCTGTAAAATTTCTACTAGGTAACTTAAGGTAACCTCGGGTTGAGCTATGACTTGCTAGAAACAACATCAAAAGTTCAACCCATGGTAAGTTGGGTTTCATTAATATTAAAAACGTCTGACCTACAAATGATACTGTTAAGAGAGTGAAAAGACAAACTACAGTCTGAGAGAAAATATTTACAAAAAGCGTATCTGATAAAGAACTGTTATCCAAAATATACAAAGGACTCTTTGAAAATATCATAAGAAAACAAACAATCCTATTAAAGAATGAGCAAAAGTTTGAAGAGGCACCACACCAAAGAAGACACACAGATGGCAAATAAGCATATGAAAAGATGGTTGGTATCATGTGCCATTATAGAAATGCAAATGAAAACAAGATACCATTATACAACTATCAGGAAAGCTAAAACTCCAAATGACAAACTTAAAATGCTGTTGTGTTGAGGAGTAACAAGGGCTCTCATTTATTGTCGACAAGAATACAAAACCACTTGGAAGACAGTTTGGAAGTTCCTTACAAAGTTAAACATACTTTTACTAGATGAGCCAGCAACTGTGCTTCTAGGTATTTCCTTAATGATCTGCAACACGTACATATAAAAGTCTGCATTAATTTAATTGCCAAAACTTGGAAGCAAGGCAAGATGTCTTTCAGTAGGTGAATGAATAAACAAACCGTGGCACATCCATACAATGGAATATTACTCAGTGCTAAAAAGAAATGAGCTATCAAGTCATTAAAAGACATGGAATGAAGCAGAAAGCCAACCTGAAAGCTTACATTCTATATGATGCCAAATATATGTCATTCTGGAAAAATCTGAACTGTGGGGACAATAAAAAGATTAGTGGTTACCAGGAACAAGGGTACAGGAGATGATGAACAGAGAACAGAGGATTTTTAGGGCACTGGAAATATCGTGGCCCTGTTTCATTCAATGTCATTTCATTAAAATGTTGATGACTACAAATCACTCCCATCTGGGCCACCATCTGCGTGGAGTTGGCACATCCTCCCCACGTCTGCATGGGTTTTGTCCAGGTGCTTGGTTTCCTCCCACACCCCAGAGATGTGCACACAGACACTGGCAGACATTGGCATGTCTCCACTGCCCCAGATAAGAGTGAGGGAGAGAGAGAGAGAGAGACCGAAAGAGAGAGAGAGTGTGTGCATGTGAGATGTACCCCGTGATGGAAAGATGTCCCATCCAAGCTGGGGTCCTGCCTTGTGCCCTGACTTGCCTGGATCAGCTCTGACCATCCATGACCTGGAGCTGAAATGCACAGGTTGGAAAATAAATGAATGAGTGAATACAAATGACTGTTGAACTTTACAAGTATTTTGTATCTCGATTTATAAGTAGGTCTTGATCTATAATGATGACCAAGAATATGCCGTAGGAACTTCAGTCTTGTTTATTGCAATCAGCCTGTGGTTAAATTGGTTTTGCTAGATGGAAGTTTGCTTAAAGTGAGCTTCCAATGCTCTGTCACCAACAGTAAGTGAGGACTTACTCTACAGTTCCTTAATGGTGGCGCTATGTCATTATTCATTTGTGCAAACTCATAGGCTATACAAGCGTGAACTTTACAACAAACTCTGGATTTGGGGCGACAGTGATCTGTTCCAGTCTCCCTCTCCAGGGATTGATTTTGTCTGTGTCCCAACTTTACCCATTGTCCACATGCTGGGTTTCAGCGTGAAGGGCTCAGACCTTGTGACCTGGGTTCCACTGCAGTCATCAACTATGAGCCCAAGGATTTCTGGTCTTTGAGCAGCTCTACTCCCCTGCTGGAAGTTGGTGAGCTTTTTTTCCCAGATGCTGGGATCAGAGGTTAGGATCTGGATCAGATAATCTTGAAAGGTTCTTTCAAATTCTATAATTCCCTGATGACCTTAAAACAATATTGGAAACATTTGTCATCTTCTACTGTTCCTATGTATCATCTTCTTAAGTCTCAACAAAGCATTCATGCTTTGAAGATGTTTTGCGCTTTCCAAACCTTTTTACCTGATTTCAGATAAATTATTACTGAAACTTGCCCTTTGAGGATGTATTTAGTGTTCCATTTTTGTATCATAAAACTACAGAATGTCTTAACTATGTTTTCAGATACATCTAGGGCAGTAAATCCCTTCTGGATATTTTTCTCTGAAATTACACTGAAAAAAAAAATAAACAGCTGTCAGGAATATGAAGTCAAAGCTGCTAGATTGCTGACTCGGTGCTCTGGAAGTTAAAGCCGTCCTAGAATGCAAGCCACATTTCCTGACATTGAAGTCCTCCTTTTCTTTTCTGAGGGTCAGTGTAAATGAGCTGTGAGAAGTGGCGGCTCAACGTGTGAGCACCAGCAACAGCCAGCATTCTAGCTGTACAGACGTGTTCAGTTAATATTCAAAATGGGATTCATACCTAACTTATAATTTGGAAAGCCTGTTCTTAATGATTTTCTTTATCCATTGAAACTACTGGATTATATGTTTCTTTATGATTTAGTCTTGCTTCTCTCAGCAAGACCCCCAACAATAAAATAGTTATAGTGAAAACAATATTTTTCTAATACAAAACTCCTGCATTGGATCCTTAAACCATATTTTATTCCAACCACTTTCATCTTGAAGTCATCAAAAGGCCTCTGCCCAGGACAGAGAGCAGATATGTGACCTCTTTGGCAAGAATCCAGGTATGAAATCCAGGCTTTGGATTTGGTCAATTCTCCATTTTTAGTTATGGTAACATTGGTTTAAAGTACTATATTATTTTCAGGATGACAGCCTCAAACCTCAACAAATGCATCTGTCACACCATACCCACCACCAAACATTCGGTTCCATCTGCCACACTTTCCACACCCTCTAAACTCCCCCCTCCGCGGCCCCACCCTCTGGAAACCACCACGCCCTTGTCAGAGTCCAGGGCTGTGTTCTTTCATGTTGTCATGAATGGCAAGATTTCATCTTTGTTATGGGGGGTGCTAGACTACTTATATATATATCATATATTTTTTATCCACTCACGTGTCAAGAAGCACTTAAAAATTTCCAGATCTTGGCTGCTGTGAATTGTGCTGCAGTTCAAACGGCCCAGACCTGACTTGCAGCTTACCCCATCTTCTAAGGTGAGGAGAGACTCGAGACCTTCCATCTTTCCCTGCTGGGTCTTGGAGAGATCACGGGGAGACTGCCTTCCCCCTCTAAAGGACAGAAGGGACAAGAAAAGCAGGGTCAGTCTGGTCAAGTGATCAGCCTGAGGTGGGTGCTGAGTGTCCTTCGTGAAGTTCCACGAGGAAGGGGTGCAGATTGCTTGGGCTCTGCGAGAAGCTACCGGGGGCGGGGGGGCGTCCCCTGAGTCAACAGAGATGAGGGCCCTGCTTCCGAGCACTAGCAGAGTGGTAACCCAGACTCTTCCAATCCCCAGCAACACAGCCCAACACCAGCCCGCAGGCTGGCGGCCAGGCTATGGTGGTGGGGGAGGCGGGCTTCAAGGGGTGCATGAAGGACCCGAGGGACTCCTGCAGAGTGGAAGCCAGTGTGATGGAAGAGAAGCCGGGACCAGGCCTGGAGCTGTGCGGAGTCCATCTCGTTTTAGACTAAAAACTGCAATTAATGGCTATATTGTCTAATTTGGAGCTACAAAAATGTATGTAAATGTTCTCCTAAGAAAATCATTTGTCACTATGTATGGTGATGATATAAACTGAACTTACTGTGATCATTCTGCAATACAGCAAAGCCTGGAATCCTTCTGCTGTTCACCTAAAACTAATACAATGTTATATGTCAGTGATGCCTTAATAAAAAAATGAGAAAAAGAAAATAAACAAAAAAACCCTGGAATTATTTGCTCAGGAGTCATACATACTGCCTAGAGTTGTTCTCGATCACGTTCATTGGTCGATATTGTTATTTTACATTTAACCAGGAGTTCTGCTGGTTGAAAGAAAACCCTATCACAACCCCCCACCCCTATTTTTGTCATCTGCGGCAACAAAAAGCCAAAGGGCCTCAAGATCACAAATGTTCAAAGGGCCGAATGAATAGAGGATTGTGTCTGCAGGCAGCGGGCGGTTGCATAAAGGACAGCTTGTGTGGACCCTGCTCGAAATCAGCTGGACAGTGAGCATCAGTGCTCTTGAGCCTGCCTGCTCCTCTCGCAGCTGGCTCAGCAGAGAACTCAGGGCACTCAGTGTCTAAACTGCCTGGAGGCAGTTTGCTGGGGCCCATCACTTCTTTGGGGATGACGTTGACTGAATTTATACTAGCCCAGACATTAGCTAACCTGGTGCGGGTTGTCAACGAAGACAATGATGGGCAATTCCAAGTTCAACTTGGATTTATATATATTTTTCTCTTTCACATCCAGATTTTAGGTTGATTTTCAGGCATATTTAGGTTAATTATGGGATTTTTTGGTATGAGCATTTTTTTTATTATTGTGGTAAGATACATGCAATTGAAGTTGCCATTTTAACTATTCGAAAGTGTGCAAGTGTGCAATTCAGGGGTGGTTCCTGCATTCACACTGCTGTACAAGTATCATCACCACCCAGTTTTAGAATCAATTTTGGGAAAGATCTCTGCAATTCTGACTCTCTTCTTATATATTTAGGAAGAAGTAAATTTTTCTTTTTCTTGTTCAATCAGGATGTTTGTTTTTAACCTAATTTTGAAGATCTTTTCATGTCTTGTATACACTAAAAAGTGAAAAGGGAACATAGGGAAGTGTCTGGAACGATCTTCAAACTAGAAGTGTACAAAAAACTAGTCACTAATAAAGCACATGATTTCTTTACTATTACATATACACATCGTTTTTCCTTTATAGCCTTTTTACAAGGCTTGAAAAAAATCTAAACAAGTACAATACAGATGAAGAAAGTCATTAATTATATATGTGTTACTCTGTATAAACAAAGCAACTCTCCCACTCATTTTTATATTTTTAAAAAACATTATACATGAATATTTTTAAAGTCCTTAACTGTATGGTGAGATAAGTAATTTGTTTCTTTCATGTCTTCTCAAATGTATTTCTATTAATAAACACACTCACACACACATACACTTGAAAGCTCTGATTTTATTTAGGAGGCTAGTGCTTGAAGGCAAAAGACCAAAATATTGGCACAAAAAAAAGTGTTGTCAGGAAAATTTGGGGTTGTTGTCTTAATAACATAAGTCATGATTAAGGCTCTTTGTGACCCTTTGTTGTGGGTTGATGAGGCTGTAATTAAGTTCTCATTCTTTTTATTGGTCATAGCTTTTCACTATTATCTTTTTATAGCCACCTTCTCTTACTGGTAAAACGCCTCATCCTAATTTTGGGGTACCTTCTTACATAAGCATCATCATAAGGAGAAATGATTCTTCTACTAGTCCTGCATATTTGCTTGCTACTTTTCACATTGTAATAGAATAGCCAGAGTTAGTTGCCTCTAAACATTATTATTTTTTTCAGGGCAATTATAACTATAAACTTTGCCTTCAGCTTTTCCTAGAATTTGTGTTATTACTGCTTCCCACTTCCATCACCTGTATAACTACTATAGATGATGGTACATTTAAGAAAATCATTTTGGTAAATGGTGGCTAAATCATGAAAAAGTTGGGGCCCTCCCAGATGACCCTCCCTGATGGTGCAAGGGGTTAAAGCACAGCACTATGAAACTCTCTGCAGCCAGTGCAACACAGAGTTCGATCCCCAGCCAGGGAGGTGACCTACATGGCACAGCAGACCTCTCCTGACCAGCCCACTGCTCCCCTCAGCTACATATTTCAGTAGAGCTGCCCTTCTGCTCCCTACTGTCTCTGTGAATCCTCTCAGCCTCCCGTACCCCTGGCAGGACCCCAATTCTGTATGCATAACTACATAAATCTTTTTTTTTTTTTAAAGAAAATATTGGGGAAAGCTCACTACCAAAGACTGGATTTCCACAAGCTCAAGCCAAATGGTCATGCCAGGAAAATGTTTAATGACTTACAATAAGCCACCTGTTTCCTTTGCATTGTCACATCCTTTCACCCTTCCAGTCATCAGTTACTTCCCTCTCTTCTTTAAGTTCATCCTATGAGCTACATGTTGTAAATACCAACACCTGTTCAAGAAATCATGATTTAGGATAGAAAAGTGAAGAGTAGAGAGATGTGGTCCTTGACCACATCTAGGTGGCATCTTCAGAAGGGAGTCGGGGACAGGTTTCCTGGTAGCTGTCTGGCCACGAGAGGAGCCACCAAAAAGCAACTTGGGTTTCACAAATCAAAGACCTTGCTAGAATTCAGATAGATGTTGCCTTCTGAGGTTTGTCTCTCAAATGCTCGCGCAAATCCAGATAGGAATGTGGTACAGCAGTCTTCCTATGCACTACTGTTGCCTTAAGTCCCTCCTGCCCTCACTTTGTTTAATCAGCCAGGGAGCTATGGGGACAGTTTGAACATGAGGTCTATGGCTGGAAATAGCGATGATCTCAGAGAGCATTTGGGTTCATGATCTTTTTGCTTCTAGCTGTGAGAGAGGTTGTTTCTAAAGATGGTTCTACCAATCTGTCCCATCCGGAATGTCCTTTTGCAATGTGACTTTCCCAACAAAGAGATGAAGGTTCTTTGATCAGTAAAATGTAGTGGAAGTGACACTGTATGGATTCTCAGACTAGGCCTTAAGCAACCTAGTAGCTTCTGTGTCCTGCCCTCTTGCTAACTAAATGCCATACACAGAAGTCCTGGCTAGCCTGATGGAGAGGTTGCATGGAAAGAAAGATGCCTGCATGAAAACTAGCCTTATATGGAGAACCTAGGTGCCCAAGCTGATGGCCGGTACTTCCAGCAGAGAGATAGCTTGAGTCTTCTAAACCTGGATGGTCCAGCTGATCCCACTGGAAGACATGAGCTCTTCCTACCAATCCTACCAATCCTGGCTACATTCCTGACTCACAGACCTGTGAGCAATCAAATGAATATTGCTTGAAGCCACTAGATGCTGGGATTGCTTATTACATAGCATTAAATAACTGACACAGACAGGTGTCTGGAAGTAGAGGGGCCCATAGCAAAACCCTAAAATATTTGACATTTGTTTAGATATTAAGGTGAAGGGAGGAGTCATGAAATGTTTAGGGATACCTGAAACAGCAGTGAAAAAATTGACATTGGAGGCTAAAAAAAAGTGCTCTCTATGATATAGGTGGGATTTTTGGCCACATTATCACCTGCGGCGTCATGGAAGATAGAACACACAGCTAATGAAATTGCTGGCCTGAATGAGGAGATTCACTCACAGAATATTGAAACTGATGGCAACCTACTGATATGAGAAAAGATATGTGCAAATCATCGGTCTGATAATGGGTTAGTGTCCACAATATACAAAGAACTCCTACAACACAACAGCAAAATAACAGTAATCTGACTTAACTGACTGAGGTTCTGAGCAGATGTTTTTCCAAAGAAGATATACACATGGTCAACAGTTCTGCTAAACATTACTAATCAGGTGCTGAACATCACTAATCAGCAGGGAGAAGTAGATCAAAATCACAATGAACTATCACCTCACACCTGCAAAAATAGCCATGGTGGGGAGAGGGGACGGATTGACAAGTGTTAGTGGGGATGTGGAGAAAAAGGAATCCTTGTGCACCATTCGTGGGCATATCGATTGGTGAGGCCACCAAAATGGAAAAGCGGAGAGGAACCCTCAAAACATTAAAAATAGAACTACAGGGCTCACCCTCATGGTGCAACAGATTAAAGCACCACACTATGAGGCTCTCAGAAGCCACTGCAGCTCGAGTTCAATCCCCAGTCAGGGAGCTGACCCACATGGCACGGCAGACCTCTCCTGACCCGCCCACTGCTCCCCTCAGCAGTGTATTTCAGTAAATCTGTCTGTTCTGTTCCCACTCTGTCTCTGGTGAATCCTTTCACCCACCACACCTCTGGCCTGTATCCCCGTTCTGTAAGCATAAATAAATAAATCTTTAAAAAAAAATAGAACTACAGTATAATCCAGCAATCCCATTTCTTGGTATTTATCTGGAGAAGACTAAATCACTAACTGGAAAGGAAATATACACCCCAAGTACACTAGAGTATTACTCACAACAGGCAAGGTATGGAAGCAACCATCCTCATGGGGGCTTGGATAAAGAAATGTGATATGTGTGTGGTTTACACATCTTATGTATATATCATAATATCTAGGATATCTATTCCATATGTAAATTTGGAATATCACTCAGACATAGGAGAAGGAAATTGTGTTACTTGTGACAACATGGATGTACCTTAAGGGCATTACGCAAAGTGAAATTTTAGAGAAAGACAAATACCAAATAATCTCACATGTGGTATTTTCACAAAGAGACAAATACTGTAAGATCTTCTCACTGATAAGTGGTTTAGGGGAAAAAAAGCTTATAGGTGCAGAGAATAGACTGATGGTTGCCAGAAGCCAAGGTCAAAGAAGTCAAACTGAACAAACTTCCAGTTAAAAAGTAAATCATTGGGATACAATGTATTGCATATGACTATAGTTGATGACACCGTATTGCAAATTTGAAATTTTTACTAAGAGAATAAATCTTAAAGTTCCATCATGAGAAAAACATAATATGTATTTTTGAGAAAAAAAATAATTACGCCATATGTAACTACATATGGTGAAGATATTAACAATTTGTTGTGCTGATTATTTCACAATATATACAAATATTGAATCATTATGTGCATCTAACATTGATACATGTTATATGTCAATTATAGATCTATAAACAATATAGAAAGTTCATCTGGCCTTCCTGGTGGCGCAGCGGGTTAAAGCACAGCACTAAGAAGCTTAAGCCACTTCAGCATGAGTTTGATCCCCACCGAGCCCTGGAGGTGATTCATGTGGCACGGCAGACCTCTCCTGACCCGCCCGCTGCTCCCCTCAAGTAGTGTATTTCAGTAGATCTGCCTGTTCTGCTCCCCACTCTGTCTCTGGTGAATCCTCTCACCACTCCTGCATCTCTGGCCTGTACCCCAGTTCTGTATGCATAAATAAATAAATCTTTTTAAAAAGTTCATTTGGTTTCTTTCAGCATCATTGTTAAAATACAGAGCAAGTTTACACAAGGAACTGTTTAATTTTTAGAAAAAATAAAGAAGAAATACAGGAGATGGGATAGATTCCCTAGCCAGCAAAATATTCACGGAGTAAAGATTAATTCAAAGGTTTGGCTATAAGATATCTGATTAAAGTCTCTGTAAGAGGTAAGATGTCTGCTGTTTATAAAAGGAAAAACCTGGAAACAATCCAAATGTCCTAAAATAAATAATTGGTTCAAAAAGATGTGGTATATATACACAATGGAATATTACTTGGCAACGAGAAAAGATAAACCCATGCCATTGCAGTGACAAAGGGATCATGCTCAGTGAAAAAAGTGAGAAGGAAAAAGAAAAATATTGAATGGTTTCACTTACAGAAGGAATACAGGGAAACCAAATGAGACATAGGGGGAAAAATAACAATTATAAACCAGAGATATCCTGCAAAGTAGGGGTGGAAGGAGGGATGGGAAGAGGGGAGGGAGGAACACAGGGGACTGTGGTGATGGAGCGTGTGCAAACTGAGGGAGGAAATTCTATGGCATCTACACCTGAGTGGGGAAGTAAACATTGTTTTAAAATGAATTTATATGTATGTGTGTGTGTGTGTGTACATTTTTTAAAAAAGAGGTAAGATGTCTGGCTAGATTTCATATTTTTAGTGAACCCGTGGCTGCTTCTGCTCCCATCCCACTCCTCTCTATAGATGGTAGAAGATTCTAAGAGTGTTGCCACACCCCTTGCTGTGGGCAATAGAAGACATGCAACCACCTTCCTGACTTTGAGGACCACAAACACCCCAGTTCCTATCAGCATTGTATACTCACTACCCCACACATTCTTTTCCTGTTACACTCTTTATCATGCAAAACAGATTCCTCAAAAGCACCGTTCCCATGAGTCATGTGATATAAGATAGGCTATTACAAGGACCTGAGGGAACAGTGAGGTGGGGAAACTCAATTTTACAATCATTGTTATTAAAGTTTCGTTACCAAATACATCTACATGCTTAGCCACAAGTCTTCAGCCAAACTGGTTAGCCCTCCCTTTCCCTCTTCATCTCTCTCTCCTCCCTTCCCAAATCTTTGTGAGTGCACTCAGTCCCGGGGCTGCATTTAAACAACCGAAGTCGCTCCTAAGCTGGAGCATCCTTCCCTCCCTCCCTCGTTCCCATTCATCTTCTGTTAGCAGAAAACCAGAGAGAGATTTCTTTCTTCCCTGGGATATATTATGCTGCCTTCCTCTAAGGGCAGTAGTAATTATGGGTAATTTCGGCTCTATTTTCCCCTTAATTTTAGAGCATACTAAGTAAAAACAACAGTTTAGATAAAAATTTATAGAATAATCTGGAGTTCCACAACAGAAATCATTAAGAACAATAAGGTGCTGAGAATCTGAGTTTTATTCTAAGTGAAATTTAGTACTACTTTATCCTTTTTTAGATCATGATTATAAAGAAAATAATAACATTTAAAATTGAGATACAGATCTATTAAGGGCAAAAATAAGGCGGGATGGAAGAAGAGGTTGAGACTCTTTAAGATTCCCACCCATAGCGTCAGATAATTGCTTGACTCTGGCCATTGATTTCAGAAGCTCAAGAGCTAAACAAATACCAAACTGCAATGAAACTTTTTTTAAACTATTGGCTGGTATGCTTATTTTAATTATAAAATTTTAATTATAATATTTAAAGCTAGTTAGAACATATAATTTAGGCATATTTGTTATTTTGACAATTTGTATTTGTATAGATAAAGTGCAGTGTGTCATGTAGGCAAAGCTGTTGAAATTTTGCCAAAGTGGTTCTTGATAATTTAGAAACTAAGCACAAACTTATAAAAAGGAAGATTATTAGGTGGAAGTATGTGAAAATATAAAACTGCTCATCAGAAGACCCACTAACAAGTCAAAAGTCAGAGTAAACTAGAAAAACATTTGCAACGGGGATTAATTCAAAACATAGCAATAAGAAAAAGGCAACACAATAGAAAATTATGAGACAAACAGGCAATTTACCAATAAGAGGAAAAGCACAATTCCACTTATTAGGGAAGATAAAGGCAAACTGAAATGTCATCTCCTCATTATCAGACTGGCAGCAAGCACAGTCCTCACACCAGCAAGTGCTGGCCAAGCATAGAATAACGTGGCAGGGTTACCTCTAGTGGGCGTACAGGAAGAACAATATACTGGAACTTTCTATCGAACTTTCTACCGAAGATGGAGATGTACATATCACATGACCCAGAAATTCAACTCATGATTCTAGATGGAAGGGTGTTGTTAATCTCTGTGGAATTTTGACTTAAATGAAAGGAAAAAGTAGTATTGTTATTAGCATATTTTCAGTTTGGCAAACAACTTTCAATCACCTGTCATCTTAGTGGGGGCCACATTTAGTAGAGCCGGTTCACGGTCTACCAAGGGGTCCACACGTAAGACTGAGGTCTACACGACTGTTAGTCAACGCCTGGTCCCTTGGTGGGGTGCTGGACATCACAGCTTTAACAAGGGCACTTCTGTCAATGGAAGGATGCCAACTGCTGTTTTTGAGCAGGGACAGAAATGAGGACATCTTACTCGGTCTTCCTGCTGGCATTTCGCACCAATACTTAGAAAGCATACCATGTGTTCTAATTGTTCCAACTCTTTTTACTTATTTACTTTTTAATGCTGGCTAGCCCCAAATCTTACTTTCCTGTTAATGGATGTGAGCTATAGTGAGAAAATTATATCTCTGTTTCAAATCCTATCTTTAGGTTTTTATACTTTGATCAGTTACCTTTGTACTGGATCTCTGAAAGATTAGGGTACCAGTATACTGAAACAAAACTATTTCCTGCCTCTCTTCCCAAACGCTACCATTCCATTTTATCATTACAGTAATGTGCTCTATTTGTCAGTGTTTATTAGACTTTTTGGTCTGTCTGTAGGCATAATCCTACAAATTAATAATAACAAATGAAGCACAGTAACAGTATTTGCAATGTGAATACTAATTATTGCAGAAATATATGGCATGATTACACCCACAGAAAAGAAAATGGAATTCTAGATCTCCAGAAACATTTATCAAGTATCAAAGCTCAATGTATTCTCTTTTGATGTTTTTTTTCATCTTTTTCTGCCTAATCTAGGTCACATTCAGCTACCACTGATTCTGTTGTGGTGTGTCCTTTTTCTTGAATTCCTTTTTTCCTCACTGGCTGTCGTGAGTAACATCTTTTGTGAACTGGGTGACAGTCACTTTTCCAAGTTCTGGCACATTTGAAAACAGTTTTGATGGCCACACTGCTTTACTGTCTGATTAGAAAGGTGGTATCTTCTGAGTCTTACTGTTTTGAAGGTAATCCTTTTTGTTATTTCAAAACCTTTAGATTCTCTCTATAAATCTGGAGTTCTGAACTCCTCCCTCCAACCCCCCTGCTTTTTCATTCCCTCTTTACCTCTATTATCTGCTCCTGGAAATCTTATTTGATAGATAGTTAGTGACCTGGATCTATTCTCTTGCCTCTTAGCCTCTCTTACATTTTGCTAGTTTTACTACATCTCAACAGATTTCTTGCCAGCTTGCTCTTTGCCATGACCTTCAAGTCCACCCACTCAAGTGTTTTTTGGCAAGCATATCTGAATTGGTAGGAAGTCTTTCTTGCTCTGTCTGATCCTTTTTCATTCCAACTAATCTTATTTCTGTGGATAAAATATCCTATCTAGCTTTTAAGAATCCTAATTCGAATTTTAAAATTCTTATCTCTTCCTTGGAGTATTATTTTTCCAGATCAGCTGTTTGGTTTATTCACTTGGGTCCTTTTCATAGAATTGGTTGATTGTAGTATTTACCATTTTACATGTATAAGTCAGTGGTATTAAGTATCAAAGGGAAACAACTCATCCCACTACTCCCCGCCCCCGCTTCTCCTAGCCTACAGTACCCCATTCTACTCTGTCTCTATGAATTGGACTCATCCATGGATATAATAGGACTGGAATCATACAGTATTTGTCCATTTTGTTTTTGCTTATTTCACTTTGCATTGAGTTTTCATAACTAGGTTTAAGACTGCTGGTTTCATCCAGAGTCTGGAGATCCTTAGGTCTGCACATCTTAATGAAGGAATGATGGGGTGGCGGGGGGCTCAGGGCATCTAAGTCTGTCCTCTGTGCAGGTAGGCACGGTGGGTTTGAGGGTGGGCGTTTGAGGGTGTTCCGGAGAATGAGTACTTTCGAGGTCCGTCTCCATCCTTGTTGCTGTCCTTGATGAGTAGTGCAAGTGTTTTGGGGGTGCTCTCAAGCCTGCTGGGGCTCTTGCCCTTTTCCTAGTCCTCACTCCCCAGAACCCCTTTCCAGGATGTTGTATTTTTACAGGGAGCAGTTCTCTGGTATTAATATTTTTCTAGTTCCTGAGCTCTGTATAAGGGAGAGGGGGACAAGCCCCACTGACCGTGCCCCAAGAAACATGATCTTTCTTCAAGCACCCTAGTAACTGATCTGCTGCCCACACCCACAGTCTACATCCTCACACCCCACTCTAGCTACTGGTTGAGTATGTGCTGGGGACTTTTACTGTTTTAGTTGGGGTTTTGTATACAGAAAATAATACTTATAATTATTTGTTCTAGTTCATGTATTTAAAATCACAAAGATAAAAATCTTGTTTTCCTTAAATTTGCAGCTTACCTTATAGTTCATTTTATTTAAACAATTGATCATTTCAATCAAAATAAGAGCAATTCTTTTCACAATCTTTTTTCAGTTAACATACATTTAACATATTTACATCTTTCCATTCCTTAGTATTTCATAGTTTAATTTTAATACAGTACACTCTCACATACACCAGGGCAGGGTAACAAAGGCTTCCTAAGCATTTAAGCTGCTCTTACCGAATTCAGCCTTATAAGTTATGTCAATAAAATCCTTTTAAGTCTTTCAAAATCATTAAAAATAACCAGCAATTGTATGGTTATTTTCAAATGCAATTTACATAAGAGTACACTGAGCTTTAGAGATTATAAGTCATTCATCTAACCAAAGGGGGTGAAACAAGCATATTGGACCAACTAATATGCCAAGGTCAAAAGGTGGGATCTGTGCTCCCAGTAAAAACACTGGAACCCCAATGGGGCACAAGACCCCGGGAGTCTAGGCTGCCAATCATCTTATATGCTAGTCTGGTTGGCCACAGCTAGCAGTTTCCAAATTCATGACTTTCAACTAAGATTTCACGCATTGTAGCTATTAGTCAATTCGAATGAACCAATTTCAATTTATGAAGATCCTGAGGCCCCCCCCCCGACCCCAAATAATCTGACCATAAATTCTGAGTCCTTTTCAGATCTTGGTTTTAAATTTCATTGTTTGTAACTTCATGAAAATTCCTGCACCAAAGCTTGAACTATTCTAATAGAATTTTGAGACATTTATTCAGCTGTAACCTGTTAAAATTTCTTATCTTCCAAGCATAATAAATGACCATCTAAGGCACCTTATTTCTTTATTATGCCATTTAAACAACTTGTTCTATTTCTTTTCTGTATTCATTAAGATTGTCTAATTAGTACATGTCAGAATTTCATATATCAACAGTGTATGCCTGAGTCTTCTGAAATTTTTAATTTCATTTCATGAAAGTAAAAGAGCATTAAGATATGATCAAGCTTAGTTTCTGTTATTGATTTTCTGGTATTATTAGCCTTTGGTATTATTTGACTTCAGATCACTCCTCTCCATTTTTTACCGTCCGTGATAGTCTTTCAACCTATCTTAACCTGTGACATGTCTAGATTTTAAAATATTATCATTTAAAACTCTAGCCACTAGCACAGTGTCTGGCAAATAATATATATTCAGCAATTATTGATCAGATGGAACGGATACTGAACGGGCTAAGTATTTTCTTTAGTCACTTGTGGCTCAGTCATCCAGATTATTTTTAGGAGGGATTTGGAAGATACATTAAAAGGTTGGCAAAGAATGAGCACACAGGAAATGTTCTTCAACTGCCTCTCTGGTTGTCTTGTGAAATTTAATACTCCCTATCTGTCATAACCTCAATCTGACAATTAGAGCCATGCTTGGACCTCCCAATTGGTGATGATTAACTTCAGAGATTTTTATCAAAACCCCGCAAGGCCATCTCATTGTGCAAGGAGCAAACACTGTAATCAAGGGTTTTTTGTTTTATTACCAAGTGATTTGTGCCACTAACCCATTCCTGACCCTGTCCCTGCCCACCTCTTGATTAGTCCTGATGATGCCAGCTGTGGCTCTGGGTAAAAAGCAGAAAACACCAGATGGTGTCATACCTACTTAGACATACAGGAAAAACAAACAAGATCATTTAATGAGGGGAGGTATAGAGCAGCCTGAGCAATATTAAGATGTTGGATGTGAAAACTGGAGGCTGAACACATTTCAGTAATTTACCTATAGACTTTGAAGAGAAATTCTAGAATCTTGAGGAAACATGTAACTCTTGTTTTAAAAAATGTGATAACACTCACAAGTGACTAAGCCCCTCTATGGCAGAGGTGGCAGGCTGCTTCCCCAACATCTTCTCTCTCCATCTTCCTTAGTAACATAACTCGGGTTCTGCTCAGAGGGTCAACTGCACGAAGCTAAACAACTTACTTTTCTCAGCCTCCCTTGCAGGTCAGCGGTATTCCATGACAGTTAATTAGAAGCTTTTGGTTGAAATCTCCTGAAACTCTCTCTAAAGTGGGGCCAATGTGAAAGAGAGAAGAGCCTCTTTGCCTCCTTCTAGTCTCCTAAAGTGCAGGTTCCGGCTGGAGCCCTGGCAGCTAACTTGTGACCTTGAAAATGGAAACAACATGCTGAAGAACACAGAGCAGAAATCAGAAAGTGCCTGGATCTTGCTGACTTCGTGGAATCACCTTACCAACCCTAGACCAAAGAATAGTGACCTTTTTTACATGAAAGGGGAAAAAAAGTTTTCATTTGTTTAAGCCACCCTAACCGGTTCTTAGGACCGATATTATTCCTAATTGATAGATCCTATGATTCTGGATGTTTATTACATATACATTGAAGATTGACTCACTTATAAGGCATTTACTTAGCACCTTTCACAAGGCATTGTGCAGTCAAAGATCCTTGGAAGTCACTGTCCACTGAAGGAACTAAAATGTGTTTACATACAATAACAAGATGGAAAATCGACAGCTGATAACTGCATGCAGCTTCGGATGGCTTCCTGAAGGTGAGGTATACAGGTTTAACTGAGCAGACTTGGGAAAAAAATGCCAGGGCATATATAGAAGAGAAGAAAGTGATATCTTTTCTTGAGAGGGAAGAGCTCCTAATACTTCCTTTCTACTTTATACGTCTGAATGTAAGAGTCACTTAGGGATGCTGTTAGGAGTTTTGCCAAACTCTGAGGTGCCCAAGGAAGAAATTCCTCACCTCCTGTCAGTGGAAGGAAACTATTAAAGCAAGATGAGAGCTGTTGCTGCCATTAACTAGTAACTGAACAATTGAGCACTGCAACTGACAGGATTCAGAATTAATTGTCCTGCTTCTCTCTTCAACCCACCAATGCAGGATGAGAGAGTGTGCCTCCCATCGTTCTACACCTCCTCCATTCTTTTACTGCATTAAAGTCTTCCATAATGGTGCACAAAAACAGTCTCTACAACCTCTCTTAAATTTATTCTAGATTTCATAATTCTAACCAGTCTGGTAGGATTGTAGGTATTCTTATTGTGGCTTTAAGGTACATTTCTATGACTAGAAAAGATGCCAGACACCTTCTATATGTGTATAAGACATTTCCAATTCCTCTTTTTTTGAAACACTTATCTGTTAAAATCCTGTCTGTGTGCATACTTCTATTGAATTCTTGCCATTTTTCTCATTGATGAGTGGGCATTTAAATGTTTATTTACATATAAGAATTTTGTTATAAGTACATTATATACATGTATTCTTGATATACATGCTTTGCCAGATACATTTATTACAAAGATCTTCTGCTAGTCTTGTGTATTTTGATGATGTGGAAGGTATTTAATTAAATTAAATTTAATGTTGTTTCACTTATTTATTTATTTTCCTTTATGGCTAACTGTTTTCTAAGTAATATTTAAGAAATCATTTCTTACTCTCAGATCTTGAAGCTATCCTCCTATATCACTTTCTAAAAACATTTTATTTTCGTTTGTCATATGCAATTTGCATATAAGTGAGTTTTAAGTGTAATACAAGTTATAGGATTACTTTCATTTTTTTTCATACAAAATCCCAATTGTTCCAGCACTAGTCATTGAAAAATCCAAACTTACATCCTTTATTTGCACTGCCCTGTATCTCTGTCTTCTATCAAGGTGATACAGGGCAGTGAGGGGCACTCAAACTGGCCAAGGACACTTCCCAAACAGTTTACCAGTCAAGTGGTCTGGGTTCTATACCCATGCACATAATTGCAAGACTCAGAGAACACCAGTGGGATTTATTTACAAACCAGGGAAAAACAAAGAGCTACTGAAGCCAAAAATGGCTATTTACTCACCATGTCCAGTGTTTTTCAAGTCCTAAACAAAAGCAGCTAAGATGGCATCTTCCTACCAGTGAGGACACAACTTCTCTCCCAAACAATGGGCCACTCCCACTCAAAATAAGGCAATCAAGAATATTTGTTGTATGACTTTTGAAGATAACTTTCCTTAAGGAAATTCCCTTTTGTTCTCACATTGGTAAAAGGGTCTTTTAAATTATGAATGGATACTGAATTCTACCAGTGTTTTTTTCTATACCTAGTGAGAAGATGTTATAATTTTCTTTAATATGGTAAAACTAGATAAAATTTATTAATTTTATAATGTTAAACCAAATTTAAATTCTTGATATTAACCCACTTGTCATGATATATTGTCCTTTCATATACTGCTAGATTCAGTTTGAAGACATTTGGATAAGAATTTTTGTACTTGTTTTCTTGAGTGAGTTTGTAAGTAATTTTCTTTTCACACACTATCTTTGCTAGATTTTAATATCAAAGGTGCTGTATTCTCACAGGTTAAGAAGTGGTTCCTTTTCTATTTTCTAGAAGAAATTATCTAGAATTAGAATTATTCTTCCATGAACCTATGGTAGAATTTGCTGGTAAATCTGAGTCTGGAATTCTTTTAGGAGAAACATTTTGAACTAAAGGTTTACTCAATTAATTACTCTAAGTAGGAAGGGTGGCCATATGTCTCATACTTCAAATTGGAACATTTTTGAGAATTAAAGGAGCTATCAAAATAATTAATGGATACTAAGCTAAAATAATTCTTTCATTAGCTACATTTAAGATTCCATTAAGCTCATCAGGTTGTTTTTTTTTTTTTATTCCCACTTTAAATTTTTTACTTTTAGAAGTTTTATTTGGTTTTTCAGATGTCAATTTTGTCATCTCAGTGCTCTTTACTTCTTCATGTGGATTTGAGTTACTGGTTACTCTCTAGTATCCTTTCATTTCTGTCTGAAGAATTCCCTTGGATATTACAGTGCATCTATGATCAGTGATGATTTTCCTCAGTTTTTACCTATCTGGAAATAACTTTAATTTCACCTTCATTTCTGAAGGATAGTGTTGTTGCATATAGAATTCTTGGTTAGTAGTCTTTTTCCTTTAATTCCTTTCATTATGTCTTCCTACAGCCATCTGATTGCCATGACTTCTGATGAGAAATAAGTTATTAATCGTACTGAACTGAGGGTCCCTTGTATGTGCTCAAGTGTTTTCTTTTGCTCATTTTGAGTCTTTCATTATCACTGACTTTCAGTCGTTTGACTATTGTGTCTACGTATGAACTAGCTTTTTTTTTTTTAGCTCTTTGAATATGCAGATTAATTTCTTTTTCATAAAATGTGGGGATTTTTTCAGTCATTATTTCTTTAAATATTTCTAGCTTCCCTTTCTCGTCTTTCTTTCTGGTACTTTATGCATATGTTGGTATGCTTATTGGTTTCTCACAGACTTCTGAAGTTCTGTTCATTTTGCTTCATTGTTTTTTGTATTTTTCTCTTCCTTGGACATAATCTCAATCAATACCTTCAAATTCACAGATTCTCCCTGCAGCCATTTCAGTATGTTACTGAGTCACTCTAGTGAATTTTTTATATCAGTAATGTACTTTTTAATGTTAAGAGTCTCTATTTTTAAACTTCTATCTTGTATTACCTATTAGTGAGACATCACATACTTTCTTTTCATGCTTAGACATGGTTTCTTTCAGAGAATAATATACATCAGATTTAAAGCCTTTGTCCTTTAACTGCAATGCGTGGGCTTTCCCAAGGACAGTTACTATGAATTTTTCATCCTATATATTGCTTCTCTCCTCATAGATTGGCTGCGATTTTTGTTTTTGTTTCCCATGTCCTATGACTTTTTGTTGGGATCTGAACATTTTGAATACAATGTGACACACCGCCCAGGTTTGTCACTGCCGATTTGTCCAGTGGTTTGGGTGACCTAATTCTATAATGGCTGTCTTCTTTGTCACACATCCCAGTGAAGCCTCTGCTCAGGTAGTTTATTGTACAGCTAATCATTGGACACAGATTGACTTCGATGTTCTGAAGCAAGAAGTCTTCCTTTGCTAAGAGGCTTTGTGAGTGCTGGCAGGCTTCAGCCAGTCTGATAGGTGGTGTACAACTCTTTGTTAGTCTCTTCATGTTTTGCTTGTACTCACTTTCCAGGTCGGCTAGCGGTAAGTGATCAGAGCCTCCTCAGGTATTCCCCAGCGTATGCGTGATCTTAAAACATGCATGTAGCATTCTGGATTCCAGGAATACTGCAACTTTTTAAGACATCCTGTGGGCAGTAATTCCCCATTTTTAATTTTAACGTTTTGGGTTAGTTTCTTGTTAGCCCCAAATGATTTCACTCACCTCAGGCTGATGTGATATTAAACAACTGTTAGTGATTGTTTTTGACAAATGTCCTAGGGATGGGCTGCTTGCAGAGTGAGTTCTGAACCAGGTAAAATAAAGACAAACCCTTTGAATGGTCCTTTACAGGTCAAATGATGGTCAGTCTCTGGGGGTAGGGCATTTTGGGCACTCCAAGCCCATGTCGCCCCTTTCAACGCCTGCTGGTCTACTGGTTTTCAAAATTTCTATGATTATGGTGAGAAGGGAATCGGAACTGGGCGGATCAAAATGCCATTAAGTTTACTGTTCTTACTGAGGCTCAGGATTTCTTTTTTCCTTGTAAAAACACTTTATGGGTAGTTGAAAGGCAAGCCTTTGCACAATTTCCTGAGGTTTGAAAGGTTGATTTTTTAAAAGCCATTCCTTTTATTGAGAAGCAAGCTTTCTGTCATTCTGGAAGTTTTGCTTTGCTCCTGCAAGGCTTATTTATTTACTTATTTTTAAGATTTATTTACTTATGCATACAGAACTGGGGTACAAGTCAGAGGTGCAGGGGCCATGGGAGGATTTACCAGAGACAGAGCAGGGAGCAGAACAGGCAGACTGACAAAGTACACTGCTGAAGGGAACAGCGGGCAGGTCAGGAGAGGTCTGCCGTGCCATGTGGGTCAGCTCCGGAGCGGGAATCAAACTCATGCTGCAGTGGCTGCTGCCCACTTACAGTGCTGCATCCTAACCCATTATATCACCAGGGAGGGCCACTGCAAGACTTATTTTTATCTCTTGCTATCAGAATAGATCCCCTTAGACTTTTGTTGAAACCCATGAAGATAGTGCGTTATTTTCATCACTACCTTACACATACTATAACAAGGTGGTGCAAAAGAGCAAGCACACAGGAGACATGATGGTCACAAAAGGACAGGCGCCGGTGTGTTTTGGAAAGCTCTGTTCTAACATCTCTCTAATGTGTGACTCTGCCTTTGAAGTATCAAAGATCTGCCAATTCTTCAAGAATTAAAAATTCTTCATGTAAATGAGCAAACTGATCAACAAAAATGGAAGTGCAGCAAAAACAACAAAATCTGATAAAGATGGAAGTGAAATTTAAATGACATGTCTTATGGGGGAAAAGGCGCACCTGTTGACACAGCCACTTCCCAAGACCAGGTATGCCAGGCGGAAGAACTTTCTAAGTGAGTCAAGTGATGTGCACAAAAGCTTGAGGGCTTTCCAGAGGACTTCACATTTTAGGACCTCTCTGATTAGTTTCTACACATTGAAAGTGCAGAGGACAAAGTGTTCAAAGCCACCCAAACATGACACTTTGTTAAAGCACAGCCAAGAAGCTTTCCAGTATATATCAATTCTACTTGCAGAAGATAGCAAGTTATTCTTTATAAGCTTTCTTATAAGTTATTCTTTATAAGCTTTTAAAATTTTTACAAAAACTAAAACACTTTAGGTCGCAATGTTCTAAATTGCAAAAGGCCCTACAATAGTTTTTATTTTCCCCATAGATTATTACAATCGTTTGTATGGCTCATGGTCATTTCCACAGTTCTGAGCACAGTTCTATGCTGGCTCCCACGCGGGCTGTCTCCACTGTCCCTCACGATATATGCATCACATATCTGCATCATGCATGTGCACGCACTGTGCGCCTACAGATACGTATAATCACAGATGTGCACAGCGTGTATAGACACCTGTCTGCACATAGGTATGCACTGTGTGTAGCCACATACGGGCACGTGTGCATCTCAGACACACACAAAATTTGCAAGCGTTTCAGGCTATAACCCATCAAGGATGGTTACAGATCTCAGGCGGCGATTATACATTTAAAAATGATTCCCCCCGCCAGGGAAGTGCAAGGGACGATGGTGATGGCACACTGGTGATTTGGTGATGGGAAGCCCACGGGGATTCCAACTGAGATAGAAAAAGGCACAAAATGATGTAAAAATAAACTATTACATATATATATATATTTTTTAAATCATAATAAACATTACTATACCCAGGGAAAAAAAGTTAAAAAAAAAAAAAATGATTCCCCCGCTGGCTCCGGGCCCTGCCAGCTCCTGTTTGGGAGGGACAGAGGGACCTGCACAGAGGGACCCGAACTCCAGTCCGCCACCGAGGAAACTGAGGCAGGCGAGGGCACCGCACCCACCCGGCGACGCCGGCGAGCGGGGGCGGCGGCCGGGCCTCGTCCT
>NW_004567136.1:6288715-6355873 GCF_000260355.1 Condylura cristata | reverse complement strand
GGCGTCCGCGCTCCCCGCCGCAGCCCGGCGAGGTCGCGCCCAGGATTGCGCGCGGGGCGTCCTGGCGGACGCTGACATTGGTGACCCGGGGCGGCGCGCCCCGGCTATTTCTCAGTTCGCAGCAGCTGTTGGGGACCCGGGGAAGGGCCAGCCGCTCCCACGGTAAGGGGAGTAAGTTGCGGATGGTAATCGCAGCCGCAGGCTCGGCTGTACCTGCAGCGTACCCCTTTCTCTGACCTGGAAACTTACTGGGGTAACGGGAAAAGGACGCCCTTAAAGAAAATGGCTGGAAGTTGGCCAAATCTGGTCTGCTCTGTTGGTGAGGCGTCGTGTTAGCATTTAATCTGTCAGATGGAATTCCGAGGCATTCCGTGGGCCCGGGACTTGGGTATAAAGCTGTCACAAAAGGAATAACTAGGGCCAGGGGCCCGGCTGATTGAAAACAATGATGCGTGTAATCTTGGTACTCAGAGGTCATTTTAAATTTAACATTCGTGATCAATGTAGTTCATAGAGGCTTTCTTCAATTCAGTGGAACATCGTCTAATTTAATTTTAAACGGATAAAGAAAAGACATGTGGCTGTTTTTTAGGCTTTTGAGAAAAGTAGTTTCTATTATATAAGACAAAACGAGAGAAATAAAAATTAAAAATTGAGCAGTTAGGAAGAAAAGGAGTTAAAAAATAAATACCACTAGTGAAGATATATGGACACAAGGCCAAGAAATACAGGCAGTGAAGTTCAAATTTCAGCAGTGACACTTACTGTGTAAGTGCTCAGGAGAAAAGCAAGGTGGGGAATAAGACCACTTTGTTGACCTGTCTATTTTTCTCTTAAGTAAGTAAGGTAACTTACCTTAAGTAAGTTTCTGGAGTATCTGTTTCTTCCCGTGTAAAATGAGAATGATGCTTGATGCCTCATGGGGTCACATGCAGCTCACTCCAATAATGAACACCCAGTGTCTGCGCTGGGCCTGACTGAATAATAGGGCTGAGGAAATACAGTTGTCCCCCTGCCTTGCTTCCATATGTTCAAAAAAAGTGAGAGAGAAATTTATCCTGCAAAAGAAATTTCAATTTGATGAACAGCCAAGTGACAACCCATTTAAGACTAGAGTGGTGAAAATGGACAGTCTGGAAGCTTAAAAGATTGGAAGAAATGGGGCCCTCCCTGGTGGCGCAGCGGGTTAAAGCACAGCACTAAGAAGCTAAAACCACTGCAGCATGAGTTCGATCCCCAGTCCTGGAAGTGACCCACATGGTGTGGCAGACCTCCCCTGACCTGACCGCTGCTCCCCTCAGTGGTGTACTGTGTCAGTCGGCCTGTTTTGCTCCCCACTCTGTCTCTGGTGAATCCTCTCACCACTTTTGTGCCTCTGGCCTGTACCCCAGTTCTATATGCATAAATAAATCTTTAAAAAAAAAAGTTTGAAGAAGTGTCTGTGGAGGAAGATGTTAGCAAGTAAGTAGAGCTATCTCACTATTGTGAAGCAGGAAACAGTAGCATTTGCAGATGACTTTTCAGGTTGCTGGTAGTAGGAGAAAAATAGACAGGTCAACAAAGTGGTCTTATTCCCCACCTTGCTTTTCTCCTGAGCACTTACCAGTATCTAACTCTGAAAATATTTAATTTAAATTCATCTATCCTGTGTCGTCTTCCCCCAACCCCCCACTGAAATGTAAGCTGCATGAGGACAGGTCTTCGGTCTGCTTAAATCCTTTACTAAGTCCTCTGCAGTTAGTATCAGGCACAAAAGGTATGTGCTGAATAAATTGCTCATAATGCATAAAAATGGGGAAAGAAAGAAAGAGAAATCTGTTCTCTTGGTGCTAAATTTAAAGCTAAGATGTGGAACTAATATTAAGGAGCTGTTCTGAAATATATTCCTCAACACAGAGTTTGTGAAGAGAGGACACACGGAAATAAAACCAGGGTAACTTCTGTGCTCTGGAGATTTACAATTGTGGGAGGCAGTGAACTGGGACCAGAGTTCAAAACCATCTTGAGACAGCCTGGAGAAGGTGGGGGTGTGGGGGGTGGTAGATGGTGTTGAACTTTTCCACAATCTCAAACAAGGGTTTCAGATTTTCCACGTAATGTTAAATGAATTTGCAAATCATAAGCTAGTTAGTTTCAACAGTGACAAAATAAAGAGCATGCCCTACAAAAACTCTGGAGTGAGTGGTATTTTTAAACATAGATGTGTAATCCTTTTTCTTTCTTTTTTTAAGTGGAGGATATTCTGCTGCCTGATTCATCTATCTCATGTCCTCCAGAATTTGTTTTCTAGGTAACATTTTATTTCACCAGTGTTCTAACAATTGCTGCTGGAGCATTTGGGGCGGAAGGCTGTTACATGGCTCCAAGTGCTGAGGACGTGGGTCCGACTCCAGAGCTGTGGGTGGGCAGTAGTAGCAGACACCAGCCACATGTGTCAGACTTGGGCATGCACCGGGCGTGTGCCCGTTTACGAGATGTGAGGGTGCAATACCATCGTCAGTCGTGGTGCGTGTGGAGATATTTATGAACCTATGTCTGGTGGGTCTGTGTCTATCCTGAAGTTATTGCAGCTTGTGTGGAAAGACTGCATGCTTGCACAGCTGACATCGGCCTAAATAAAATGTCTGGGTGAAGGGTCCAGAATGATCTCTCCTCTGGGGTCCAGATCACCAAACTTCTGTCTCATTGGGGATTTATGCTTACAGTTTTCCTTTGTGCAATATTTTCCTGTCTTTCTAGTTGACTCTGCCACTCATTTCAGAAATATTATGTTTGCAGAAAAATTTAGGTGGCAATTAAAGTGGACACACAGCCAGACCTATGTCAGTGGAACCCGCAGGCACCTTCTCTGAGAAACTGAGGAAGCAGGACTGTTTGGGAACCTGGAACTAGGGCTTATTTCTCTGCTTGGGTTTGTGCAGCAGGACTTTGGGGACTCCTGTGGTTGCCAGTGAGGAAAAGCAGTAAGCCTCTGTTTCTAGGGCTGTGGCACAGATGACCACTACTTAGAACATCATTCCACGTTCTTTGGGTCTTGAAGTTCGAAATCAAGGTGTGGGCAGACCCCACTGCCTGTAAGGAGCTCCCTTCCTTACCTCTTCCAGCCTCTGGGGGCCCAGGCTTCCTGGTGGCCAGCACTGTCTCTCCGCTCCTGCCCACGTGGCTTTCTCTATGTGTCGGTCTTCTCCTCTCTCTACAGAACTGTGTCATTCGATTTGGGATTTGGGCTCCATATCTGCAAAGAGCCTTTTCCTAGAATCCCATTCACATGTTTCTGGGCTGGGAAGTGTATGGAGGACGGGCATTATTCCACCCACTTCTGGCACCAGAATGTGAGTCTCAAATAATAGTTACTCCTGTCTTAGGTGAAATGTGAAAACTATTTTCATAATAATTTTATTGTTAAGAGACTTGGGTCTTGGCCCTCCCTGGTGGTGCAGCGGGTTAAAGCACTACACTGAGAAGCTAAAGCCACTTCCGCATGAGTTCAATTCCCACCTGCCCCGGAGGTGACCCACAGGGTGCAGCAGACCTCTCCTGACCCGTCCGCTGCTCCCCTCAGCAGTGTGCTTCGTCAGTCGGCCTGTTCTGCTCCCCACTCTGTCTCTGGTGAAGTCCCTGCACTTCTGGCCTATACCCCAGTTCTGTATGCACAAATAAATAAAAAATAATAATGAAAAAAATCTTAAAAAAAAGAAAACAGAGACTTGGGTCTTGCACGGGCTGCTTTTCAGAAGTGTTTACAGGGACCTTGGGGCAAAGGGGGCTAAAGCCATCTCATGTTCTTCATGCTTCCAAATATGTTTCTCCAAGTTCAGTAATTACTGAAGTCTAGGCAATACCCATTCATTCAACTAATTGCCCAATAATCACATTTCGGAACTTAGGAGAACTGTTACTAGTTGAGCTTATCGCCTGCCAGGCCCTGTACAAAAGTGCTTTCTGAACATCCTGGCATTTAACCCAGTCAGTTAGGTGCTCTGTTTCCCCAGTTTTATGAATGATGTCATTGACTTACCCAGAGGCACACACAGCTTTTCACTCAGCTGTGGGGGTTAAAAACACATTTGAGCAGGGACATGACATTCTACTCAGGGAGAATGGCTGGAGTCAGCAATAGAATGACCGGATAACACCTGTTAGAATGTTGTTTCTCCAACAAAGTGGTCCATGGCCCACTCAGCGGTCACAGAAGTCCCTCTGGAGCAGCTCTGATGGCCCAGACCCTTTTTTAGTGAGCAAATTTTAAGCCCTCATACACATTATTATTATTATCATTTGTAAGTACAACTAAGGGCCATTTGCTGTTGACCTAGTAAGGGGGCGCTTAAGGTTTTTGAGGTCTGGTATTTCTCAAAATTGGCATTTTACTAGCTTGTACTGCGGTATCCTTCAGAAGGCTTCTGTGTCCCTAACTTAGCTGACCTGGACTTATGTGTCTCACACTGTGCTTTGGAATTTCCCTCATTTGGGGGAAAGTGCTTTGTTATCACTCGTTACTGTTACACTGAGTTGATAGAGCTGTCTGTTCCTGACATACTTGTTAATTGCTGATATTGTAAATTTAATACCTTTTAGCAGGATTATGAAGTATTCCTTTGGTTGATAGTTTCTTTGGGGACAGAAGGAAGGTATGTGTGGAGTGGGGGTGTCCAGAAGGGGGGGCTGGAGCTTGCCCGGGAGTCATGTTGCATTGCTGTGTGTATTTGAATTCCTGAAATCTAGATAGTTGTCAGAGTTAAAGGACTTGGTATATACTGTGTCCGTGGTTTAATAGTTTGTGTTGGGATTACTGTCAACAGAGATCCAAAAGAGGGTTTGTGAGTGTAGACATGACGTGACCAGCAGGATTAGATTTATTTTTCCTACCCTTGATACCTGCCGTGAAGAACTGAATGGTGAACAGCTAGCATCTGGGTGAGCTAGCAGCCACATGCTCACCTCTCTAGAAGCCATGCTGAAGGTGGATGTTGGCTGGCAGAGCTGGGATGCTGCCTCCTCGTGTCCCGCGGAAGCTAAGAGGGTGGAGTCCACCCAGTGGCCCTGGCCTGGCCTGGTAGTGCCAGCTAAGGAGGAGGGTGTGGGTGGAGCAAATGGTGGGTTGTGTCCAGCGGTCAGGTCTGCAGTAGGTGAGTATCCCGCAGAAGTGGGAAAAGGAGTGAGAAGGTGGAGCTTGGGTTTCTGCTGTCCATGCACATCAGCCATGCCCCAAGAGAAACCTGCCTCCATTAAAGAAGTTGTGAAGGGAGAGGAGAGAGGCAGAAATGTTTTTTTCACCACTTACCCCTTGGCATGACGAAATGAAGTCAATAATTGGGAAAAGAAAATCTTCATTGTAAACTAAATATTGCCTTCTCCAGAATTCAAAGGCAACTACGCAAGATACCCTAGTCCAGTCATCAAGGGCCCTTCTCCTAAGGGTGTATGGAGCAAGCCCCACAGGCTGTTGTCCAGTTCAGACCCATGCCATCAGGTTGGGAGGAGAATGGCACCCTACAGATTAAAACTCCACGGGCTCTGGGGACCTTATGTCCCTGGGGGAGAACTTTTTCTCCCTGGGGAAGAACTGTCCCTGGGGAGCTTTTGTGCCCAGATACAGCTCTTCTCACTGGTGTCCCACAGACCTCTGCATTCTTGTGAGTGTCCAACAGAAAGCTGTTTGAGCACACATATCCTACCCTGGGATATAAAGTCTCAAAAAGAATAATAAAACAAAAGAAAAGCGACGTCTTAAATTTCCTTATACCAGCAAGGCCCTTTTCTTGACACTTGAGTTAAGATTCTACTTTAGGGCTCTCTCCCTGGTGGTGCAGCGGCTTAAAGCACCACATTATGAAGCTCTTGGCAGCCATGGCAGCACGAGTTTGATCCCCCACCAGGGAGCTGACCCACATGGCACGGCAGACCTCTCCTCTCTCACCCCCTGCTCCCCTCAGCAGTGTATTTCAGTACATCTGCCTGTTCTGCTCCCCACTCTGTCTCTGGTGAATCCTCTCACCCATCACACCTCTGGCCTGTACCCCAGTTCTTTGGCATAAATAAATAAATCTTTAAAAAAAAAAAAACCTACTTTGTTTTCTGCACCTGTGTTTATTCCCTTGCTTTATCCCCCACCATAGAGCCATATGCTTCTAACAGTTGATCGCTTAGCTTTACAGTGATCAGGACAAAGCTTTAAAATTAGGGAATTACGCCTTGGGAGCCTGGCTCAGTTCTCCAATAGCACTGTCTTCCCACTGTGTCTGTGGGCTGGGTGGCCAGACCTGCTATCCACCTGTCATATACCAGTGTGCTCAGTTCTCCTGGATATTGAATGTTTTTATTATGATCCTGGTGGGGAAGGGGGTGGTCATAGATTTTCATTATTATCTTTGTATAGCCACCATCCCTGACAGGTAAAAGCCTCACCCTAATATTGAGACACCTTCTTACATAAATATAATCGTCAGGGAGAAATGATTCTTCTTCCACTCCTACATATTTGCTAGTTGCTTTTCATTTGGGCACAATATAACCAGAGTTTGTTGCATCTAGGCATATATTTCCCAAATTGGTGTTCTTGTAATGCTGGATAAATTGGTGTAAAGCCATTTTGAAAGGCAGTAGCAACATGTAGAAATCGCTGGCCCTGCACTTTTCTTCTAGCAGTCTTTCCTAGTAAATACTATGTTTATAGACAAAGGTGTGAATTACAGACATTTAGTAACAAACATTTGAAAACCGAACTAAATATCCATCGATAAGGAATGGTTGAGTGCACCTATATTATGGAATAGGCTTAGCCATTAAAAAGAATGAAGCTGTTATAAAATTTAAATATGTGTGTGTATATATATATATATATGTATATGTATATATATATAGGGAAAAAGAAGGAGGTGATATGTCCTTTTATAGCTAAATTAACAAAGTAATATATGATTTTTCAGTCACTGTATTTCAGTGTATTTATTCAACTTGTACTATCTATTGATATACATAACCAGGAGGTAGGAAGCCTTAGTTCTTATCTCTGCTTTGCCAGTGTGTGACTATCTCCATGTCTTGTACTTTGAAGTACAAGTACTCAGTTTTCCATCTGTTAAATGGGTATGAATTATAATTATCCCAATTATAATTATCCCCTAAATGTTGCAAATTTGTAGAGGTCAAGTTGGTGACTGTACAGTAAAGACATTTTTTATACAGTGTTTGTCCTAGAGATATAAATAAAAAGCTTTGATGGAAAAAAATTAAAAAACAACTATATACTAGAGATATGGGGGTGCAGTGGGGAACGGGATCAAAAATGGGGGGGGAGGATGTGCACTGGACTTTGGTGATGGTACACAGGTGATTTGGTGATGGGAAGCCCACGGGGATTGCAACTGAGATGGCAAAAGGCACAAAATGATGTAAAAATAAACTATTATATATGTTTTTAAAATCCTAACAGTGTTCTTCACAGAAAAAAAAGAAATGGCAAACCTCATTAAAAAAAAAAAAAAGAATGAAACAGATCTGTGCAGTTTAGTAAAGAGCATCAAGATATTAAGTGGAAAAAATGAGGTCTGGGACAACATGTACAGTTTGGTGCCGTTATTAAGACAATTCAGAAGGAGATTAACAAATGCATAAACATGGGCATTTGTCTGGGAGGTTATAGAAAAAATGGTTAGTAGTAATTATCCTAGGAAAAGGGATGGGAGTTGGTGTGAGGAGAAAGAGGGAGGTGTTCTCTTTTTTAAATCTTTCTCTACTCTTCAATTATTCTAACTGTATGGATGCAATACTTTTATTTTAAGCAGTAGCCACACATAAACTAATCTATTTTATGACAATCTATTCTTAATCTATAACTCACCATTTTTCTAGCCATTCCATCGGTGTGTCCCTTTCAAGCAACAGAAAACCAATTTTATCTGCTTCATTGTCTTAAATATAAAAAATTAAGTAAATCATCTAGTTTGCTAGCTATTATTAATAGGATAGGGTCATAAAACAGGACACTTGTTTGATAAACCACCCTTACACACCAGTTGCATTACTGTATAACCTTATCTCTACAGCAGTCATCTTCTGAGTAGTAACTTCCAGGTCTCCAGGAGTCCTGATCTAAAATTCCCCGACAGAGACATGAACAAGTAGATGACAGTCTTAAATGGGTGTCTTTATGGATGTGACTGTCTCAAAGTACATTCTGAAGGCTGCGATGATTTGCCATGTTTCCTGATCTGTATTTTCTTGGTTCCATAATGAAGCTGTATTAAGCCAGTCTTGTTGGCATTTCAAGTTATTTTCATGCTTAATGACTGCATTCTGCACAGAATCTGATGATCAGTGCCTGGCATGGGTTGAGGGTTGATCTGTAGCTACCCCCAGAAGGCATCATCAGCGAGTCTCATTGCTCTTTGAGGGCTACAGAGTGGCTTTTAGTAACTCTTAAGACTGGAAAATTTGAACTCTGTGAAGCTGCACACTGATCAGGGTATTTTGGGAGAATGTCTGCTAGAGTGGATCTCCATTGAGATTCTTGGCAGTTTGGTTAAAAACAAGTGTGACATGCCCAAAGCTGTCCTCACATAAATGTTTGCCTCATATGTGACAGAAGTGTTCACCTATAAACCTGCCTTTTAAAATCATTTTTTCCCTTCTTGAAGGGTAACGCCATCCTCTGAAAATCCTAATGGTGCTACTTCTAGTGTCAGCCAAGGAAAACCTTCTTTAAGACGAATCAAAGGGAGACTACACAGAAGCAAAAGCCTCGATAGCATCGATTTCTGTGAACTCACGGTAAGCTGACTGCTCAGTACTTTTCTCATTTACCAAAGAATATGCAAAACTATCTCATTTTGTTATTTTCCTAAAAGCACAGCAGGCTTATTTTGTGGTAAGCACATTTTCGTGAAAACTGGTTTACTCCACAGGTTACCAGTCAGCACACTTCCCTAACTGGCATGGATAGGGTACCTTTCAAAGGAATGATCCATGATGGTGAATCTGATACAAAAGCCAATACATAGAAACGCTTCCTGAACTATCAAAAATTGAACTAAGAGAGTAAATCTTACAAGTTCTTTCTAAGGAAAAATTATGTAACTTTGTATGGGGTGGGCGGTAACTAGACTGACCAGGGTGATCATATCACAGGTTTGCAAGTACGTGCTCATTATATTTACCCCGGAAACTGAGAAAATGTTTATGTCTGTTATATCTCAGTGAAAACATTGAATTATGTTCAGTGAAGTATTAATGCAAATTTCTTAGAAAAATCACAAACCTACATAAGTAGCAACCTAAATGTTTGAACTCCAAACACCTGCCTTTCTGGTAGTGGCAGAAAACAGAATGACTGTAATATTATAAGGATAGATTTGAATTTAATGTGTGATGGTGCTTTCTTTCTTTTCTAAGTGGCTTACATTAGTGATTGTAATTTTTTTTCCAGGCCTAGTGACAGGTGTTCATTGAGGTTCATGGTAAATTCATGTATGACTTTGGAGGAACAATGGCACCAGCCCACTGTCCCTTCCTGTTAATTGTATTTTCCTAGTTTATGAGAGATACCTGCACAGACATAATAAAATACTAGAATTTGCTTGGCTGTTAGAAGGTTTAGTTCAAATTTATGTATCCTTGGGTTCAGTGGCAAATTAGTAGTGTTTAGGATGCTTGGTAGACCATATGTATTCACTTAGAGCAACAAAAATTTTAAGTTATAAAAATACTCTTGGCCAAAAAAAATAATACTCTTGGCCACCATTGGATCAAAGTTGGCAACAATGTGTGAAATTAAAACCTGTCTTATTTGAGGATTTGACTTTTGCATGGTTTGCTTATATTTAATGGAAGCAAAATTTGAGTAAATGTAGATGCTCCTTTTTAAAAATTTTAGTGATTATTTTTCCTAAAATAATTTTACTTAATTGTTTTGCTTGAAAATGTGTTCAGTGCAAGGCATAAGAAGGTGTAATATCAGAAGACATATTAGCAATAAGCAAAAATGGGAATAAACTCTTCCTAAGCAAATTTACTTGTTAAGAAAATCTTGTTAAGTTAAAGAACTAGCAAGAACATAGGAGTATGTTTTAAAATAAGTTGCTTTTCAAAAGTGAAATATGAAATTGAGAAACAAGTTTAAATCATTTGTTGGAATATAAAAATGGAATTGAAGCTTTCTAGTTTCTTTTGCATAATGTTAAATGTTGTCACTGCTGAAGCATAATCTGGTAATTTATTCATTTGGCACATCATGAAATATAATGTGTTTATTGGTTCAAACAGCAGCAGTGCGATGGGGAAGATGTTACAATTTCTCTAGAATATGACAACATAGAAATAGCGGTGCTCTGTGTAAGGTTGCCTTCAGTTTCCCAGAAGTAAGAAGATTAATTCAGCAGCAAAGGAAAGTTGGCAGAGTTATCTTTTTATTGTGATGGATACATTTGAAATTTATTGGTACTTTATTCTCTGCCTCCTTCTGTGAAAGTTGATCTGGCTGAAGTGGCCAACTGATCCTGGCGGGGATGCAGTTCACAGCAAAGAATTCTTTTCTTTCTTTTTGATGATCTTCCTGTTTGACTTTATCTCAAGAGAGAAATGTCAGCTGCCCCGGGGGGGAAGGCGTTTTGACTTGACTTGGGGTTTAAAGGGTGGGGAAGTTGAGGTTATGGAAGGTTGATTCTGTGGAGGAGGCATGTATTCTGGTGTAGCGTCCACTGGCTTCACGGACGATATCGGTTGTGGTTTTCTACTTTGCAGGATGTGGTGAAAGACCTCAGCCTTTGGTTTAGGGACAGCTTATCTGCCAGAAATGGGACGGGATGAATAAAATGCATCTACTGCAGTCAGTCTGTTAATGGTAGGACGGCAATTTGTATTTTCTTTAACATTTTTAGGGTGTTAGAAATTTTTACAGTGAGCGTGTTGTATTTTTAGAAAAGCAACAAACTGATTTCCAAACAACAAATCTTCCAAGCAGTATTTCCAGGTAGGTAAGTAAGAAGAAGAAATGTTTAAAGTTGGAGTGACCCAACTTTATACCACAACTGACAATAATACTAATAGCCAAAATGCGTAGAGCATAGAGCATCTTTGATGTGGGGTGAAAAAAGGATATTTTCCTCTCCACTTTAAAAAATCTATCTTCTTTTTTAAAAGAAGGAAATTGCTACACTTAACAAAACAGGGTGGAGTGTGGGAGGTGAAAGGTGTTCAAATTCTCTTCTCTAGTGCTCTTGACTCTGTAATGTAATCATGGAGAAGAAGCCAAGTTTAGCATCTCAGCAACTTCATCTGAGGCCCTTGAGAAAGGGTCTGTGGTGATGTCCACTTCTATAGGTTAGATCATCTTTACTCCTTTAGGGAATTGCTTAGTCATCAGAGACATCTCTTCATAAATGTTCTGCTAATTCAAAAAAAGTGGAAATGTGTTATATTAGGCATGATTTTTTAAAGTTTTTAATTTTTAAAGCTATGTAACTTCTCTTGACGACCAAATAAAAAACAAAATAAAGCAACCCTAATTCATAATTTCCTTTCATATGCATTTAACAAATTTGTACGACCAAAGGATAACATTTATGTTTTCATTTTTCTAGTTTACCATAACTTTGCCTAAGAATAAAATATAATTTTTATGGCTTTGGGGAAAACAGCAAGTGGAGTGAGAGGTCCATTAGCTGTGGTTTGTTTCAAGGTCTCCATTCCAGCTTGAGAAGCCTCAGGTTCCAGCTGAGACTGTTGGCTTTGGTCCCGGGTGTCAGATTGATGCCATTTCACTCCTGGGGAGAGGTGATTGTTTCGGCTTTCTCTGTGGGAATTAAATGGGATGGGCATTCTAGTTCATTTTGTAAACCCTACAGCATAATTGATTGCCATCTTAGTGTACTGGGGGATACTGGAACCCATCCAGTCCCCCTAGTTCCATGAGACAATGCCCCACAGAGACCTGGTACAGTTTTCTTAAGCAAGGCCTAGACTGGGCAAGTCTGTTAAGAAGCTGTGTTTGGCTTTGAAAACCTGAGTTCTTTTTTCTTTTTTTAAATATATATTTTACATCATTCTTCCTTTTTGTACAATGCATGCTTTCTCTTCTCAGGTGTAGTCCCCATAAAATTCCCACCACCAGTTCACCTATGCACCCTCCCCTTGGTCCCTTGTGTAAGAACACATTCTTGCCCCTGTTTTGATCCCTCTCCCTACCCCTCCCCTGTAGAGTATCTCTGATTAATAGTTGCCTGCTAATTTTGGTTTTGAATTTATTATTTTTTCCCTGGTTCCTTATTTTGTTCCCTGACATTCCTTCTTTATCCTCTGTTTTATTTCACTGAGCATAATGCCTTTCAGCTCCATTCATGTTGCTGCAAATGGTATGAATTTATCTTTTTTGATTGCTGAATAATATTCCATTGTGTATATATGCCACATTGTCTTGATCCAGTCATCTGTTTTTTGGCATTTGGGTTGTTTCCATATCTTACCTACTGTAAAAAGAGCTGAAGTAAACATAGGAGTGCAGGTGTCCTTTTGAATTAATGTTTTTGTGTCCTTTGGGTAGATACCTAGGAGTAGAATTACTGGATTATATGGAAGCTCCATTTTTAGCAGCTTGAGGAACCTCCATACAGCTTTCCATAGTAGTCGGACTAGTTTGTATTCACACCCACAATGTAGGAGAGTTCCTTCTTCTCCACATCCTTGCCAACATTTGTTGTTTCCTGTTTGTTTTTTTTTTAATATGTGCCATTCTTGCCTGTAGAAGGTGGTATCTCATTGTGGTTTCATTGATTTGCATTTCCCTGGATACAAGTGAGGTTGAACATTTTTTTATATGCCCATTGGCCATTTGCATTTCCTCTTTGGAAAAGTATCTTTTTAGCTTTTCTGCCCATTTTTTGACTGGATTGTTTCCTGTTTTAGTTGAGTCTCATCAACTATTTGTAGAGCTTTGTGATCAGTAGTATTGTGTGTAATTTTTTTCCCTAGCAGTAGGGAAATGTCTCTTTTGCTGTACAGGAGCTTTTAATTTGGTATAATCTGAGCTGTTCATCTTTTCCTTCAATTTCTTTGCTTTAGAGGGATGTGTCTTTAAAGTTGTTACTAAAATGTATGTGATATAATGTTTTGTCTACATTTTATTCTATATATTTTATGGTTTCAGAGCTTATGTCCAAGTCTTATCCATCTTGAGTTAGTTTTTGTGCATGGTATAAGGTAGTAGTCTGACTTCATGTTTTTGCATGTAGTCCATTTTCCCCAACTCCATTTATTGAACAAACTGTCCTTTTTCTAGTCTTTGCATCCATGTCAAAGACTAGTTGTCCATAAATATGTGGGTTTATTTATGGGTTTTCTATTCAGTTCTTTTGGTCAGTGTCTCTTTTTTGGGTCCAGTACCATGCAGTTTTAATTATTATAGCTTTGTAGTATAGTTGGAAGTCTGGGTGTGTGATGCTCCATTCTCTTTCTTTTTGGTCAGGAGATCATTTAATGAATAAAATACCATATAAATCATGTGGCAAGTGTTTTTGAGGTAATAGAGTGATAAACTGATAATTAATATGAAGAAAAGTGACTGTTAATTTTAAATGTTAGTAAATGGTATTTACATTGTTCACTATTGCATCTCATTCTGGTGCCAGTTTTAGAGTTATTTAGTTGAATTTTCACTAATTTTCTGTCCCTGCCCTTCTCTGGATTCTCAGTATGTAGTCAAAGAATTTTAAGAATCTCTTAAATTTTTTTTTATTAAAAAGTTTATTTTTACATCATTTTGCACATTTTTTTCCCCATCTCAATTGTAATCCCTGCTGATTTCCTATCACCATGTCACCCATGTGCCATCACCAAAATCCTGTGCACTTCCTCCCCCCCCCTCAGGTTTTCGATCCCATTCCCCACTCCACCCCCGCAAAATGTCCCTGGTATATGGTTGTTCATTATTTTTGTTATTTTCTCGCCTGGTCCATTATACTCCTGCTATGAGTGAAACCATCCGGTATTTTTCTTTCCTTTCTGGCTTATCTCACTAAGCATGATCTTTTCCAGCTCCATCCAAGTTGCTGCAAAAGACATGTGTTTCTCTTTTTAGGTTGCTGAGTAATATTCCACTGTATATATGTACCACATCTTTCTAATCCAGTCATCTACTTTTGGGCATTTGAGCTGCTTCCATGTTTTTCCAATTGTAAATAAAGCAGCAATAAGCATGGGGGTGCAGGTATCTTTTTCAATCAGTGTTTTTGTGTCTTTTGGGTAGAGACCTAGGAGTGGGATTGCTGGGTCATAGGGAAGCTCCATGTTTAGCAGTTTGAGGAACCTCCAAACAGTTTTCCATAGTGGTTGTACTAGTTTGCATTCCCACCAGCAATGCAAGAGAGTTCCTTTTTCTCCACATCCTCGCCAGCATTTGTTGTTGCTAGTTGTTTGAAGATGTGCCATTCTCACTGGGGTGAGGTGGTATCTCATTGTGGTTTTAATTTGCATCTCCCTTATTACGAGTGATGTTGAACATTTTTTCATATGCCTGTTGGCCATCTGCATTTCCTCTTTGGAGAAGTGTCTTTTTAGCTCTACTGCCCATTTTTTGATGGGGTTGTTTACTTTATTTTTGTTGAGTTTCATCAGTTCTCCGTATATTTTTGTGATAAGAATCTCTTAAAATTTTAATCATTAAAATTAAGTTAAAGAATCATTTAAAAATTCAACAGATTGAATGAAATGTTTCAGTTTCTCTTGATTATGCCTCCTCCCTCAATGGGAGAAAGGAGTCATCTGAGAAGATTCTTTCACCTGAGGAAGCTGCCCTGCACACACACTCAGGCCATGTATTTCCTGCTTCATGGCATTAAACCTAGGTTGCCAGTTTTCTTTTTATGCCAACAGAAAATTACTGCAAAAAGTTTTATGCACATTAATTGAGTCAATTTATATTTTGTGATTATGTTCTTTTAAGCTTGAATAAAAGGAGAATTCAGTCAGCGGTGAGAACCACTGGGCAAAAATGACATGTTTCAAAACCTTTAGAGGAATTTTGTTGGGAGAGAGAAAATATGTTTAAGGGAGGGTAGAAATTGGGAGTTTGGGCCACACAAAGCTACTAGGATAGGAACAAAGAAAAATATGGAGACTTTTAGTAGGTAGTTAACAAGGTCCACTTGTATACCCTCACAGGTCTTAAACCTAGCATTGGACAGACCATAAAATTAATGCTGCATTAAAAATCAAGTCATAAGTAGGTAAAATACAATTGATTTCATGGAATTTTGTGAAAGTATCTTCTAAGGCTTCTTCATAGTTGGGCCAGCAGCATATACACGTTATAGTCCACTCAGTCTGCCAATTTGAAACTTTGTGATTCTTGAAACTATTTCTTAAATTGGAGCATTTATATCATTTCAGATTTGTGCCCGAAGTGAGATTTTTATTAATACTTTGTATTGTGTGGTTTGGATTTACACAGCTGAAATTTGCATAACATATGACCACATCATATTCAGTTTAAAAAGGCAAGAAAAATTGTAGCCAGATGGTTAAAATAAAAAGGGTTTTCTGCCTAAAGTGGTATATTTAGTTAACTCCATGGAAATGTCTATCCAGAACAAATTGTTCCCTAAGTTTTCCCTCATTCCAGAAGTCTTTATTTTTCTCTAAGACCTTATAGGGTCTCTTATAATTTATATATTCATATTGCCTCCCTATTCCTGATTGCATGGTGGTGAAACTGGATAGCTGCACAATAGCATAGTGCTCAGGATTTAGTAGAGCTCAGATCAGTATTTATTGAATGAAGTAAGTGGCCTGGCTGCTAGCAGGGCTGTGTGAAGGGCACTGAAACTGAACAGCTTGCAAAATATACCCTTATTTGTAAAACAGGGAAACTGCGCTCCCCGGTGCCCATAACAGAGTAGATTCTAGCTCTTTACCACCAGTCTGTTCAGACCCATAGATTCTAAGGTAAGACTAGAAAATACTATCTGTTTACCAGTAACTCCACAGCCCCTTAAGTGGTGTTCTGAAGGTAAAATCACTCATTGCCCCACAACTCCCTAGTTTCAGAATTCTGAGTCTTTGCCAAAACCATTCACTGAATAACTCTTGACAACCCCCCAGCCATATTTGTGTAAATATCCTTTCTTCTTTGTTGACTGCCCTTCCTTCCCCACTAAAATGCTCCTGGTTCCCTATAGAAATCTTTTCTTGCTTGCTACAATCAGTTAATAGATCTAACTTCCTTTGACCACAGGTGTGTTCCTGGTGGTCTTTTGCAGGTAGGTTTTATCAGATGTAAGCAAAGAGGCAACTTTAAAAAAAGAATACTAGGTGAATGAAACCAAGTAAACCTACGGGGATGACTCAGTGGATAGGTCCCTTACCTGTATGCTTCTGACTGTCGGACACAACCCAGAAGCAGGCATGGATGAAACAATAACAGAATTCATTTACACAGGGAGTGAGCAAGAGAGAGAGAGCCAAATGCTATCTGTCCTATCCCAGAAAGCATCCACTGAGCAGAGATCAAGGTCCAAGCCAAAGCCATAAGTGGCAAGCTGGCTGCTTCTCCAGAGACACCCTTCCGATCTGTGCTCTAACTGCCAGAAGCTAGCAGCTTGACTGTCAAAAGTCTCAGGAGCTTAATTTAACTAGCCCCAACCTTCAGCAGTTAACTGGTAAAAAGCCCAGCCCTGCCCTTATTTCCCTCTTGCCCCACTCAGATAGGTTTTGCTGTAGGATACAGTAATCTACCAGAACTGCCACCCTTATTGATTTTCCAAAGTGAGAGGAGTCAGAGTTTTGGGCTCCTTTGTAGAAGAAAGGAATCCACATGCTTCTATAACTTAGGAGTTCCAAGAACCTTCTGAATGAAGTTTGCCAGTTAATAACCAATGAGTGGCCCTTAATGGTACTTTCTTTATTAAACTCTGAATGTCCAGCTATTTCTAAGGGACCTTTAGCGAACCTTGCAAGGACTCTTGTGTTTTGAAGCAGTTGTAAGTGTGCTATTCTTGTGAATTTTGTCAGCCTCTGTCTTTAACAGGCTTTTGGGTTGGTTTTGCAGTTTAGAATTTTGCCTGTGCCAGCAACTCATTTCTTTAGTCCCTCTTCATTAGCAACTCCTAGTTGAGAAGTTTGTTGGCTCTGATTTTAGACAGGATTTTATTCATCAGACCAGAATTGAAAGTACAGCCTTTTTAGAAAGTTAGTTCTTAGTAAAAAGCATATAGAAAACATTATTTATAAGAAGAGCACATGGGACCCGGCGATTCTGCATTAACTTGTGTGTGATCGTCGCTTGAGCAAAACTGATTTGGCGACACTCTCTCTAAAGCTTAGATGCTGTTCTTGGAGACCAGCGGAAACTGTCCTCTCCGTGTCTCCACTCACTACCCTCCCCACAGGCTCGCTTCCTTCCATGCAGATCCGCCCACAGCCAGGACACATGGTAGCCTCATGTTAGGCTCAGCCGGGTCCTCCTACCCCTCTCCTCGCTGCCCCCCTCCCCCCTCTCACACCACCAGCTCGTCAGGTCATCATCTAGTCGAGCTGGCAGAAGTATAAGTAAACAGTGTGCTGTGTGCAGTAGCTGGCCAGTACAGCGTGCTTTGGGGGTGCAGGGAAGAAAAGAATCACAAAGTACGTGACTCTGGAACTGGATCTGGAGGTACATGTGGGACTCTGTTGGGGAGCATGCTACGCTGAAGCAGCAGCAAAGTGGGGGGGGGGGAGGAGCTGAAACACCAGTGTGTTGAGGAAACCACCGGTTGTTCTGGGGCCCTGGAGCTCTGGGCTGGGTGGTGTTGAACCCCATCCTCCCCTCCAGCTGGGGTCTGTTCTACTGGAGGTCGAGGGGACACACACCTTTCCACTTGGGGGGGGGAAAAGGTTTCTTTCACCAGAATGGTTTTGCGAGCGAACAAGGCTGGAGCACGGGCAGTCAGAGTGGAGAAGTTCAGAGACAGCTGTTCCGGGCGCTGAGGAGGCAGGTTCCAGAGGGAGCGTGCGTACGACCTGCAGATGCCTGAGCTCGGATCGCTGGGGGAAGACAAAAGGCAACTTGGACCTGCCAACAGTGTGAGGCCGCTTCAGGAAGGGCCACAAAGGTTTAGCTTTGATTATTTTTTTATTATTTTTTTGAGAAAAGGAAGAATGTGAGTTTTGCTTTCAGCCCCAAATCCTCACTCCTTGAGAACCTACAGAGTTGATGTCATGAACCCTGATAGTTGTGTCATAGTCTAACAGCACCCCCGACTGAAAGGGGTACGCTGAATGGAGCACACTGCTATGTGCTGGTGGGGGTGGAGGGATAAGCAGGGGCCAGGCAGGGGGACACTGGAGTGGCTGATGACCTTAGCCATGGGCAGCGGGTGAGCAGACAGGCTGGAAGAGATTGAAGATATAGAACTATAAAGACAGAATATGTTCACGTGTGCCCGATGAGTCCATTTATGGAAGGAATTCTGTTTCATCAGAAGTGGATCTGCTTCAGCTTTTCAGAGATGATCTTTCATTACTTTTCATTCTGAACTGAATCATTTGATTTCCACATTTGTTATTGAACAGAATAAATGCTCTCCGAGGAACATAACAAATTGTGGGGTGCATCTGTGTCTGTATGCACACACCACACAGTTTCTAGTTATGTGTAGAAAATTGGTTCTATTTGTCTTTCAAGTAGAGCTCACTCTGTTGCTGGTAGTATTTTCACTCATCTGGTTATCATGCGTTTCTCTCTGCTAATGGGAAGAATGAAATATGGCTGGATTCTCCCACCTGGACTCACTCCTCGAAGCCTGCCACCTGGTCCTGCCTAGGACACCTTTGTGACCTCTTGGTTCTGGAGTTCCCTTCTCTGGGCACGGACAGAAGCTCTGCTTCTGGGGCTGGCTCTGGAGCTAGCTTTCACCTTCTGAGGTGCAGAGACTGGTCCCTGAGTTTGGGGGGTGGGGCAAAGGGGAAAGAACAGGCTGGGGAAATGGCCGCCCGGTAGAACTTGGTGGCTGTGCCCTCTGCTTGGGGACACACATGGGTGGGGATCAGAGAGGACCACTGCTTCCAGGAGAGATGCTGGGTGAGGTAGAGGGGGGATCCCAGGCCACAGAGTAGGTATCAGGCAGAGGCAGTGGGCACCTGGTTTGCCTCGGGACCCAGGAAAGTCTCACGTGACTTTATGTAACACCAGTGAAATTCTCATAAGCCCTATGTAGTGAAGCATTACCAGAAAAATGGAATTGTGAGCAGGAAAGATGTCCTTGAAATGGGGCCTCAGCTTCATCCCCAAACTTGAATGTCCCAGTTAGCGGAATCCCGGTGGCGAGAACACCTAGATCAGATGCCGCGGGACTGCACTAGCACTGCACTAGCACTGCGCTTGCATAGGAATTCTGTGCATGCGCACATTGTTCAAGGTGCAGAGTCTGGGAAACACTAGTTTCCCAGTGGAGGCCACCTTAGGAGGCGTGGTCCTGAAGGTAGGTGGCTGTTGAACAGGATTATTTGGGGCATGGACTTCTCCCTTTTGCACCAGGACAGGTGGGTGGCCGCAATGCAGATCGGCGGCCACAGGGGGGCAGAGCCTGCCAGCAGGTGGCCTTGGGTGAAGCCGTCCAGCTGGCGTTAAAAATTTCTATTTTCCTACTCCGCCTTTTCATAACTCTGCTTACACTCTTGCTACATGGACTTGAATGTGGAAATGCACATGGAAATCCTTTCCAATTTGAAGCTGCTTTGTTATTTGAATTGCTGAAAGCGATTGATATTTAGGGAGTTGAGCTATGCGGGCAGAGTGGTATCTGGGCACCCCCACCTGCTTGCTGGGAGGGGATTTGTGTGCCAGGAACTTTGATGGTTGGGGAATAACCAGGAACAGGACCACAAATCAGAGGCTCTGTTTTGTTCTTTGCAGTGAAAAAGCGAAAGTTTTTGTGCAATCAGAAAGAAATCAAGCTTTTTTGTTTGCTTTATTTAAAGTGAATCAGTTGACATTCTTCATTTAAAATGAATTATATACTCATACTCCCGGCATTTTGAAATCATGTTTTGATGTTCATTTCCATGCTTTAATGTCACACAAGCTGTCTGAGCATTTACATTCCTTTCTTCTTTCTCTTTTGTGTATTAAATTTTGAAAGATTTGGGATAGAGTGAAGACCATAAGCTAACTTTTAAAAATCCCCTGTATTGTAACCATATACTTTGAGTTGTTGCATTTGGAATTCATAGTCACTGGCATTTTCTTACATTTTTTCCCCTAAACCTTCATCTTCAACATCTTGGAAATTACATAATTCAAATATGTCTGTTGTCGTGGCTTATGTTTTAAAACCTGTTTAACCTTTGGCTGTCACATAAATGTGATTCTTTTTATATGGCAAGAAAAACAAGCAAGCTGGGAAAGCCAGGAATCTTTGAAGTTATTTGGGGTGACCTTGGCTAGTGACACAAGCCTTTGAGTTTTCAGCAAGTCTCTTTTCCTGGTCCCTAATGCTGCTGCTGCTTTGGGGGCGGGGGGGGGGTGTTGTAAAGTCAGTAGCACCTCATGGGAGATGCTAAAATTATAAGAAAATGGCCATCATCACAGAAATAAGCAGGGACTTCGAGAATCATTACTGATAATTGGAGCAGAGCAATTGACTCTAAAGTTTAGAAGATAAATCTAAGGAAGAAAGAATTAATGAAATTCACAGAGAAATTGAAGAGTAAGCAACTTTGAAGGCAGAAAAGGAGATGACTCCTTCTGTGATGAGTCAAATGTTAACTGTCCGGAATACCCAGGAGAAATACAAGTGTTGCTGCGTGGGGGTGGGGTGGGGTGCAAAAGAGCCAAGGGTTTGTATGAGCAAGAGGAAGCACCTGTGGAATGTGGAAGGATGGGGGATCGTCATTCCTTTGTGACTTAGTTTCTGGTGACCACTCCCCAAACACTTGGAGGTTCGGCACTGAGGGGCTCCCTGCTATGTCATTGCTTGAATATTACCTCAAAGGGCCCTCACACAACTTACTGGTGTAGTTTAGCCTAAAGGACTATAACTGCTATTTCAGAAAGGCATCGACTGTTTTGTCATCCCACGTCAGATGAAAATCTTTGCCAGCGTAACTTCCTCAAAGCACTCAAGAGTCTCTCCCGGCTTATAACAAAGCTAACTAGCTTTGCCTCTCATAAAAGTTTGTATTTGAAGTTGAAAGCCAGTTTAGAAGTTCCAGATATTTCAGGTGTAGACGTCAGTTGTGCATACACTTCGAAGGTAAATGTTCTTTTTTGAAATTTTATGACTCCTGCAGTTCAAGTCCCTTTTCAAGCAGTAATTAGAGGTATGAACCTTCCTGTTTGTCCAGCTGGTTGGGTGTCGGCAAAGAATGTCAACGGTACTTTTAACTTCGAGTCATTCAGGGTGGGGCTGACGCTTGATGGATGAGAACGGCATTTTTGCCTGTGGAAGGCGTTGGGAAGCTCACAGTGGTGACCCAGCCCCCCATGTCAGAGAAAAGCAACCTCAGTCTCGCTTCCCAGAGCACTGCAAAGCACCCCGTTCCTGCTTTAGTCACGGATATTCAGGGAAGCGCGGCTTGGGTTATTTCTCTTGAACTAATTTGCTTTTAATTCTTTGTCTCAAACCTGCTATTTTGTGATTGACCATGTAGCTCAGAAACATGGATTCTGTGCAGCATTCCCCAAAAGTGAGGACAGGCAGTTGCATTATCAAGACATGATTCAAATCAGAGAAGTCAATATTGTCTTTCTTTCGAGGAAACAAGAGCTTGTCAGTCACTTGCATCAGTTGTTAGTTTGAAACTTCCCTGTAGCATCATTTCTTAGGAATTTCCCTTAAATGCTGGCCTCGCTGCCCAGGCCTTGGGCGATCTGAGGCAAAAAAATTCAAGGGATTTTTTTGTATTTCTAGTAAGCACTTAGATATAGCTTAATGTGGTCACTTTTTGATTTAAATAGGATTTTGTTCCATGTTACCTCTTGGTACAAAAATCACCAAGTTCCTCTCACCTGGGCGTCCTGTTCTCAAGGGTGGCTGACAGATCTCTGTGGTGACACGGGTTCTTGCCAGTTGACATCTCTATGGGGACACCAGCTCTTACCTCCGTCAGCAGTCAGTTCCCTTGCACGGGCTCATCCTCTCCCGCTGCCTTGAGGCCTCTGAGCCTCTTCTCTTCCCAGGCAGCGCCGTGCTGGAGTGCACTGGGCTCCTCTCCTAGCACCAAGCAGACTGTGTCTTGGGGAGCACTCCCGCTGATGCGTCACCTTCTCCTTCCTGCAGGTTGTCCAGGGCATGGCACACTGGCTGTCTCCCTGGCTCTTTGCTTTTCTGCCCCATCCTGCCACCGCACTCTCGCTGGCCACCTGGCTATTCATTCTCCACCCTTCAGGATTTCGCAGCTCAGCTTCGTGAAACTCTCCCACAGTGTCCCAGTTGTCTCCTACTTCTCTGTGTCATTCCTCTTCAGTTCTTCCATCCAGCATCTCCGATGACCCTTATCCCAGCACTTAGAGCTCTCTCTTGCTCTCTTCCTTACAGTCTCTTCCTCCCGCAGCAGTTCTTACTTTGTGTTGCTCTAAGAACGACCTTTTGACTTGACATCCCAAAATTAACCTTCTCCCTGAGTCTTAGTTTGCATCTCCCGCTGACTGATGAATGGCATCACTTGAATGACCCGCCGCCTCTTCAGACCTTAGTTGCTGTGCCTATTTAAATATTGATATGTATATTAGCAGGAACAAAGTGACAAAAAAATTTCATAGTGTTAATCAGGGCTGTGCACATGTGTGTGTGTGTGTGCATAAAGTGTCATTAATGACTTTCCCTGTATTTGTCTTTTAATTTTAACATTTTAAAATTAGTTAAATAATAGTTCAGATGTATATTTAGTATCTTTACAAAACTCTAAGATAGATATCATTTTATAATCATAGAAACACATTTCTAAATTTTTTTAAAGATTTATTTATTTATGCATGTAGAACTGGGTGCAGGCCAGAGGTGCAGGGACACAGTAAGAGGCTTCACCAGCGACAGAGTGGGGAGCAGAACAGACAGATCGACAGAGTACACTGCTGAGGGGAGCAGCGGGCGGGTCAGGAGAGGTCTGTCATGCCATGTGGATCTCCTCTGGGGCAGGCGGGGATCGAACTCATGCTGAGGTGGCTTTAGCTTCTTAGTGCTGTGCTTTAACCCGCTGCGCCACCAGGGAGGGCCCACATTTCTAAATTTTTTAAAATATTTCTAATGTTCAAGGCAGTTTTAGCACTCTGTATTGGAAATAGTAACTAGAAAAATTATATTCTCAGAGAGGCTAAATATTCATTTTTCAAAATGGAGACTTGCAGTTGTAAAAATAGCTAAGTTATTTGGAGAGAAGATTGACTATTGATGGGTAAGAGATCTTCATATATTTTGATCTTTAGTCTTTTGATGGTAACATGCATTGCAAATATCTTCTTGAGTGTGGCTTATCTTTCTTTAACTTATTCTTAATTTTAATTTAGTCATTTTTATCATCAGTTTTCTTCTTTATGAAGTTTTTGCACTTTTAATGTCTTTAAAAAAGAGGCCTTCTTTTTCCAAATCATGAGATGTTCTCCCTTAAGATTTCAGGTCAGTTTTCCCATTTGGGTCTTTAACCTGGAATTTACTCTGAGAGAGGTGAGAGGTCAGGGTTGTTTGGTTATTCCCAGTGTGTGGACCCGGTGTCCTGGCACTGTGCAGGGAATGTCTCCTGCTTTCCGTGATAATCTATAAACTACCTGTCCGTCAAGTATAAAGTCCCCACATACATGTGGGGCTGTTTCTCTCTTTTCCATGTTCTATTTGCTGTGTGGAAAGCGTTCTATCAAAATTACTATAATTTAATCATTTACAACTGGTGAGGCAAGTGCCTTTCACTTTATCTGGGTTAGTTAAAGCTCCGTCCGCTGTGGTTGGTCTTAGATCTTTAAGTAGAAACTGTGTGTGTGTGTGCATGCATGTGTCTGTCTGTCTCTGGGTGTGTTTTCCTTCACTGGTCTGTTTATCTACTCCTATGCTAAAACCAACCTGTCTTAATTACTCAACCTTAGTAACAAATCTTGAAAACTGGTAGGACAAGTGCCTGCCCACCTTGCTGTGTTGTTTACAGTTGCCTGGGCTGTGCTCACCCTTTGATCCTCCTTGTAATTTTATAGTCAGACAATCAGATATCACAGGAAGACCCTACTAGGTGTGTGATTGTGGTTGCAGTAAATGCATCGAATTAGAAGGTGGCAGCAGTACTGGCTCCATGACTTGGACTCTGGTTATACTTGAGTGCGTCTCTCTAGTCTTCTAGAATTACTTTCAGTAGTTTTATATGACTTTTTAGACTTGCTGTCTCATTTTTTAAATCATTATAAATGGCTTGTATTTTTATTATCCTTTTCTAACTATGTTGGTGTGTAGACTTGCTATTGATTTCAGTATTTTCATGTAATAACAGCAGCCTTTTTTTTTTTTTTAAAGAGAACTGGGGTACAGGCCAGAGATGCAGAGGGTGAGAGGATTCACCAGAGACAGAGTGGGGAGCAGAACAGGCAGATCCACAAAGTACACTGCTGAGGGGAGCAGCGGGCAGGTCAGGAGAGGTCTGCCTTGCCATGTGGTCACCTCCGGGGCAGGCGGGGATCGAACTCATGCTGAAGTGGCTTTAGCTTCTTGGTGCTGTGCTTTAACCCGCTGCGCCACCAGGGAGGGCCCAACAGCAGCCTATTTAATTCTAGTGTTTGTAGGTGTTCTGGGTCATTCGATGGAGCATTTGCCCACCTCTGTGTGCTGTGACAGGTGTGCCTTCTCTGACTCACATCCTTTTTGTCTTCCAGCAAGTACTCTGGTACCAAACGGAGTCTGTGGGTGGACACACTTATCTTCCACTATGTGATAAAAGTGTGATGTGTGCTCTTTATTTCTGTAGATCATATTCATCGGGTTAGAGGACTCCTCATCTAATCTTAGTTTGCTGAGTTTGTAGCATGAATGAGTGTTTAATTTTAAAAAGTGCCTTTTCTACTGAGATAATGTTTTTTCCTCCGTTATCCTATCATGCAGAATGAATTACAGAATTTTATTAATGAATTTTCCAGTGTGATGCTGATTTGTGTGACTTATAAAAACTATACTTGGGCCCTCCTTGGTGACGCAGCAGGTGAAGCACAGTGCTAAGAAGCTAAAGCCACTTCAGCATGAGTTTGATTCCCACCTGCCCAGGAGGTGACCCACATGGCGCGGCAGACCTCTCCTGACCTGCCCGCTGCGCCCCTCAGCAGTGTACTTTGTCAGTCAGTCTGTTCTGCTCCCACTGGCTCTGGTGAATCCTCTCACTGCCTCTGCTTCTCTGGCCTGTACCCCAGTGCTGGAATGCATAAATAAATAAATCTTCTAAAAAAATTATACTTGACAGTGTTAGAACTGTGTAATGTTTTGCAAAATTGGGTTTTCTATGATTTTAAAAAGTTTTGCATCTCTGTAAGTGAGATGGTTGTGTATTGTCCTGGTTTGCTTTGGCTTCTGGGTTTTCCTAGCTTTGTGATAGGAGATGGAAATGATTTCTTCTTTTTCTGTTCTCTAGAACATGATGATTCTGCCCAACTGTAAGTGAGTGGAAGTGTTCTGAACTCCTTTAGTTTGGCTTGTCTGAGCGACCACGTGTGACAAATTAGGAGTATTAAATGCATTTCAACCCTACGGTTTTGACTTACTGACATTTTCAACTTTCAGTAGGCCTTTCAGGAAGGGACCCCATGGTAAGTTGAGGAGGAACTGTAGTCAACAGTTTACTAAAGTGGCTTAAACAATTTATAAACTTACTTTAGTACCTGAGAGTTCCTATCATTCTTTACTTCAGCAACACCTGGTGTTGTCAGTTTATTGACGTTTGAATTATAGCTGGAGAGTAGAGGGTATACACTGTGGTCTTAGGGTGCATTTGTATGATTATGAATGAAATTGAACCTCTTTTCATGTCTATTGGTTATTTTTATGGTTTCTAATTCCTTTCCAAAATGAGTGGCCTTGGCTTTTATGTTGTAGAACATAAGTAAGCAAAGCTATTTTTACCTTAAGTCACAAACTCTAGTATCAAAAGCGACTGTCAATGTTCTGTTTCTTATGGATTCTTTTCTCCCCCATAGTCTTAACTTGTGTATGTCTGGGTTTTTTGGTTGAATGCCAGAAAAATGAGAAAAAATTAGAAGTCGGTTGTGGGTAGAATGATGTTGTCTTCCTTAAATGGGTCTGTGTTTGTTTCTGCCAGACCCTTGGCAACCAGAGCCATCTAGGGTCTCTGCGGCCCTGTTGCATGGACCACATTTCACAATGATTCAGAACTCAACTCTCTGGGGAGACCCACTGATTTCGGTTCATCTTTATCCCTTCAGAATGCTACCCCAAAATGAGAGTATCCACCAGGTCTCGTCTAGCAGGCCTTGGGCTCCAGTTTCTATTCCTGAATTCCAGGATGGGGTCACTTGCTGTACAGACACCCTCTCCAGCAATCAGAGGGAGAAAGCGTTTCCCACATGCTCCCCACTATTCTCCACGCTCAGTCTTGGCAGGTTGGCACTGTCTTGTTGGGTCTCGGATGCCGTCAAGAAAGCTCCCTTCAGCTTTCTTCCAGCAATGCTCAGAGGGAAACTTAGTCCCAAATTACCTCGTCACTCACAGAATCTAATCCCATTTTTCTGCTTTTCATTCTTAACTTCTCTCTGTCTACATGCGTCTCTGTGGACTTCGCGAGGTTTAGTTTTCTTTACACACAATTCAAATTTTATTCAATTAAAGGCATACATTTGACTTATTTATGAGCCTTGTGGTTTATAACATAGTTGAGTGTATTTCCCTCATGTGTTCTCCTGCTTCATATGCAATCTGCCTTTCCCAGTATTTTTATTTTATTTATTCACATTGTTCATCACATATATCAATTCATTCCTTGTTCCCAAGTAATTCTTTACCATGTGATAGGTCTGTGGTTATTTGTGGAATTTTGATTATTTGTGAGAATGAGAACAAGGAATATGCAACTAATCTCTTTAAAAAAAAAAAAACAACTCAGCATTTGCTTACAAACTCAATTCGCTCTCTCTATCTTAAAATAAAAAAAAAAATTCTGTGACTCCCCTTTTATTCTGTTTCTTTGTGTCAGTGGGCTCATGTATCCGGAATCGGGTGCTTCACTAGGAGAGGGTTGGGGCAGGAAGTGAGTCAAGCCTGCTGCCCTTGAGGCCTCGCCCCAGGTGCCGGCCGCCAGGAGGCGCTGCTGAAGGTCCACAGGCCCAGGCGGGACAGTGGGCACCCTGAAAGACTGGAGAGCGGGAAGGTAGGATTGAGAACAGAGCATGCTATTTTATTTTTTATCTTCCTCTTTTTGATGGTGAAGCTCTCCCTGTCAATAGTAAAAACCACCGAACTTTGCCCTTTAAATGGGTGAATTTTATGATGTGTGACACGTACCTCAATAAAGCTGTACAAAAGAAAGATCTGCCAGTAGAAGAGTTTAAAGGAAGATGTGTCAGAGTCTGCTGACCTGCTCACAGGTCCCAGAAGCCCGCTGACTCAGTGTGACAGGTACTTCCAAGTGCAGTATACAAGGAGGAAGGCGTGTGTGTGTGTGTGTGTGAGAGAGAGAGAGAGATTGTTATAGGGAAAATTTGCTGGACTCCTGTGAGTGCCATGGCTTATGACTTGTAAGTATAAAGCCCACAACAGAAAATTGGTATTTCTTTTTGTTTTGAAATGTCTTTTAAAAAAGAAAAATATTTATTTACTTAGTTATGCATACAGAGATGGGTACAGGCCAGAGGTGCAGGGGCCGTGAGAGGATTCGCCAGAGACAGAGTGGGGAGCAGAACAGGCAGATTGTCGAAGTGCACTGCTGAGGGGAGCAGCGGGCAGGCAAGGAGAGGTCTGCAGCGCCATGTGGGTGACCTCTGGGGCAGGGAACGAACTCACACCGAAGTGGCTGCAGCCAGCTTGCAGTGCTGCTTCCTAACCCATTGCGCCACCAGGGAGGGCCCGAAATTTTTTTTTTTTTTTAAGGAAAAAAAGAGGACCTGGAAGTAATATTCAGTGAACGCCTGAAGTGAGGTGAATGCCATCAGGCCTCTGTTTTGCATCTGAGCAAACTCAAACTGAGATGTTGAGTAACCAGGGCAGAGAGAAGCAGTGCAGGCCTGAGGGCGTGGGTTGCCCTCGCCCTCCCCCTCACCCCCACCTGTGCCACGTTTGCCCTTTGCCAGCTTTCAGGACTCAGGAGTTGCCAGAAAAGGGCTGAGATTCCCCTTCACCACCCTGGCACTTCTTGCCGTTTCTGGAGTGGTGCCAGAGTAGAAGGAAGCTGAGGAGACTGGTGCACAGCCCTAGACGGCAGGAGTCAGCGGTCAGCCCTGAGCTGGAGCATACTTGAGTCCCTGGGCCACATGACCCTCTGACCCCCTGTGGGTCGTGTGACTGTCAAGACTGGAAGAATCCGAGGACAACACACACACACACACACACACACATACACACACACACGTGCTGAAAACAAGGTGAACAGTCTCCTTTTGTGCACCCAGCTGCGAAAGCCCAGCTGTGGGTGGCAACTGGGAGCAGTGGCTGTACCTTTGGACCACGCTTTGGATAAGTGATTGGACATTTTAGACCCGTATGAACTCTGACTGTTTGTGCAGCAGAATTAGCTCTTGGGTAAATTTTACTCTGGTGGAAGCAGGTCAAACAAGAAGACACTGGCACAGGTGGACACGAGCCTGGGTGCAGTGTGCACAGCCCGTGAGCGCCGGGACTTCATGCCTCTGCATTCCAGGGAAGCTAAGAGCAGAGGAGTTTAAGAACCGCCCTGGTGGGCCTGGACCCTCGCAGCATTCCTGAGATAACTGCAGCTGCCAGAGCCTAGAGCTGGGCGGGGGCAGGACAAGAGCCAGGTTGGATCTCAGGGGCTCAGCGGCACGGTTCTGGGGAAAGGGCTGATGGCTCCCCCCCCCCCACACACACACACACAGTCCCTGCCCCAGAGGCTGTGATTACTTTCCATAACGGCTCTCAAGGTGCAGCCAGTGTTTGGACCCCCCTCCCTGTGTTGTAGCTTTGTATAATATACACAATAGGAATCACATTACATATAGGGACGCACTCGGTGTATTTTCACATACAAATCGTGAACACTTTTTCTTTATTGTTTGAAGACATGTTAGTGCCTTGCTACTCCTTGTATATGGACATATTGAAGGTTACTGAGTCTTCAATTGTTAAGTATTTAGACTGCTCTCATTTTCCTCCAATTTAAGAAATCACTGCTTTGATTTAAATCTGTGGGTTTATCTTTCCTTAAAATAGATTTCAAAAATATAATCTCCGAATGGTGGATAAGAAGTATCGTCAGTTGGTTTTTCTAGAAAGGTGGGTGAACAGAGAAGCAGGGAGCTGACTCTTTTGCATATAGATGTTGTAACATGAAGCTTCTAGAAGAAACAAATAATTATATTAGCTTTAAGGATGCAATTACTGAGGTGGTAAGGAGATATACAAGATACTCAGCATGTGGGAGAACATTCTGGCTGTTAACACCTTTCATTGACACATAACTCTGATAACAGGCCATTCAGCCATGTAAAGTATACAAATCAGTGACTTGTATTCATAGAGCTGTACACCCATCACTGTAATTTTATTTTCATTATTTCCCCCTTAGCTATCACCCCAGTCTCGCACCCCAACACTCCTCATCTCATTCCCCACCCTCCAGGCAGTAATTTACTTTCAGTTTCTATAGATTTGCTCCTTCTGGACATTTCTTACCAGTGGAATCATGTAGCACGCTGTCCTTTGGGACTGACTGTCTTCACTCAGCACCTCATTTTTTAAGTTCATCCATGCTGTGGGTGTCAGCACCCTTTCCTCCCCAGCAGGAGGGCCTGTGAGTCTGGTCAGGGAGGTGTGGAGAGCCTACATGGGAACAGTGATCATGACCTGAGAGTGGCAATAAGTTTCAGTGTCGTGGACCTTCTCCAGCTTCCTTCTGTTTTTAATGGCCCTTTCAGAAGTCTACCCATTTATTGCCGGCTATTTGAGTTTTTCCCAGTCCTCCCTTTTTTGATCATTGCTTCAGAGGGCATTCTTATGGGTGTATCTCTGGGCGTTGATGTTTGTCTTCTGGGAGTAAATTTTTAATAGTCATTTTGGTGGCTTCACAGGTAGGGTGCGCTGGGGCTCAGACTCTGTGCTGTGCTGTCTCCCAGAGACCGAGAGAGTTTATGCTCCAGCCAGTGTCCAGCGAGGACTCACTTCTCTGCGTCTTCATTCCACCAGAATCATCAGCCTTCATGTCTGGTGATTTGAGAGACGCTGGTCAGGGGTGGCCTCGCCTGCCTTTCTCGGCATTTTTCAGGTTAGGCAGTCTTGTTCTTTTTAGGGAGGGGGCATTTGTGTGTTTCCTTTTGAAATCTCTAAGGCTGAAAGTTTCTAAGTGCAAGTTTAGAATTTTTATGCAGTCAGTTATTTCGTTCCGTCCTTCCATGGCTTTAATTAAAAATTTAATGATACCTTTTTATTTCTGTTAATTACCCTTATTCTAACATTAACCTGTTTACTATTCCATTATCCTTTCCCTTTATTGTTCTATTACCATTTCCTTTCCACCACTTTTCCTGTGGCTTTTAATAACCATTTGATTTCTTTTTAAAATGCCACCTTCAGTGTTACTCTTCAAAATATTTATTCTTGTGAAGATACAAGAAACTTACAACCCTCAATTAGACATTTTCCACACAGCTAACCCTTGCATTTTCACACCAATTATATCGTTTTACTTTAACTAATTTTAGAAGACTCTAAACTGCTAACTGAGGATTTTTCTTAGAAACTGAAGGCACGGCCTTTTACAAATTCAATCTTGACATACAGCCGAAGGGTTAATCTACTAATTTCTAAATCAAAATTACTAATTACCAAGTTAATACACACCAACTCCCGCCACCTTGGCATTAATTCCCCATAAAGTGGGTCCTCTAATATCAATACTTTGTTGATTTATTACAACATTGACAAGAAAGAAAGATCCATCCTTGGCTGTGCAGCTGACATATTTTCCCTACGTCTGCGTGGGCTTCCTTCCGACGCCCCAGCTTCTCCCTGTGTATCAGAGAGATGTCTGTGAGGTGCGTTAGGATGTCTCGGTTGTTCCCACCCAGCCCAGGGCGGCTTGGGTGGACCCCAGACACCCTGCCCTGGAATCACTGGGTTGAGAAATGAACGAATGAAAGATTGCATGAAGAATACAGATGATTGGTAACTATTTAGACGTGTTTTGGATCTTTATTTGGAATTTGGTGATATTTTTATGAGTAGAAACATGCCAGGAAATGTAACTCTTGTTTTTTATGAAGCAGCCTTAAGTAAAAGTGATTTCATTGTAAGTTGTTTTGCTTAAAGTCCGTTTCCAGGAACCCAGTGTGACATCTGGAAGGTTTACTGTATTTCTGTGTCATTTCTCTTTCTGATTCCCCCAACTCCTCCCTTCATTTTGTAGACTTCCTTCTTTTCTTTGGAACAAGAAAAGTTACATTCTTTGTTATTCTCCCTAAAAAATCTTCCTTTTTATTCCACACATTTACTATTATGAGTAGTGATAGTAAAAAGAGCCTGTCTTTGGAACCAAGGTAATAAATCCAACTGTGAATGATAATTCTGGAATTTTCCAAGTGTGTAGCCAACAAGCAATAGCTGAAAAAAGAGATGACTAGGATGAATAAGAGATGACTTATGGAGGTGTTAGTATAAAGAAGCTACTGGGACAAGATTGCAAAACTTTCTATAGAAAAAGAAAAAAAAAACAAGAAAAACAGACTTAATAATATACATTAGGTATTCTACAAATCAGTGATATTGCTAAATGTAAGTCACCCGCAATTACTCTTAAAAGTTTAAGGTTCTCCAGTTGGTAAATAAAGTTTTACTTTATGTTGTGTGCATAGACACACTTAAAGTGAAATGAAACAAAGGGTTGGAAAAGGTATACTAGGAAAATACTTATAAATAGAAGCACTTAATCTCAGAGATATGGTAAATTTAAGCCAAAAAGGTATCAAATGAAGCAGAGACACAAACTAATGCTAGGGACTAGAATTTATGAAGAAGTGATAGGTTTACCACTTATGCTCTTGATAACACAGAAGCAGCTTTCCTGAAGGAGAAACTATAAATGAAAGGAGAAATAGACACCAGTAAATAAAGGCATTAAACATAACTGTCTCTGAGTTACACAGGCCAAGTGTAAGAGGTAAGTAAGAATGTAAGAGGCCTAAATAAATAATGAAGAGGGGCAGCTGTAGACAGAAGGGCTGAATGACCAATCCAGAGACTTTGACTTCAGGTGTTCATTGTTTATACCAGATGATGTTATCTTACTGCTTGTTAAAAAACAAAAACAAAACAAAACAAAACAAAAAAACTCCAAATAATTTTGAAAAGGAAGAGATACCAAATTTTTTTTGCTAATACTAGAAATGAATATGTATAAGCTGATTGTGTAACAGTGTATGCTTAACACTATTGAACACTGTTGTGTTTACAGTGTTATACTTAACGCTACTGCACTGTTCTTAAAAATGGTAAATTTTCTCATGTATTCTTTACCACAATTCTATTTTAAAAATTTTTTAAAAAGGAACAATGAAAGAAAAAATAAATCCAACTACTATATGATAGAAACAGAAAGAATGCAAATAGATAAGCAAAAGTAGCCGATCCTTAATCGATAAGTAGTCTGAAGTGGCCTGGTCTTTGCTGCCACATGGAGCAGGAGTCGAATGATCTCTCTGCCAGTACCTTGACATCCAAGGAAAGCAGTCACCTCCAAGTTCATGTCCCTCATTTTCCATTGGATAATGTCATCTAACTTTAGAATAAAGATTTATTTAGAAGTTAAGTAAAATGCCTGGTAAAAGCAATTTTTTAAATTAATTAATTAATTAATTAATTTTTATAAGTTTATTTTTACACCATTTTGTACTTTTTAAAGCAAATTTTTTTAAATAATGTTCTTCCTTCAAAGTTTTTGACTTTCATAGCCTTTCACAAAGGGAACGACTTGACACACAGTCTGAACATGAAGTCATTTTCATTAACATTTAAAAGAGACATTAACCCAAGTCAAGAGAGAAGCAAAAGCTGGTCACAAGACTGAGTCCTCTGCTCTCCAGCGCAGGAACATGTGAGGAGTAGCGTCTCACCGAGTGCCAATTTATTCCAAATAGAAAACAGAAGCAATTATCACTTACAGCACAGCTATAGGAAAGAATTCAGACCTAAAACAAACCTTAGCATCGGCGCCCTACTTAGATGAGGATAGTGAAGCCCCAAGACTTTGCCTCGAGTTGTAAGAGACCAAGACTTGGCTTTGATTAGTGTCAGGGGTGTACCCACAAGCATGGGGTCTTTGGAATAAAACTAATTGCCCCAGAAGAGAGATCATGACAAAAGAAAAAGATAAATCAAGAACAAATAGAAACAAAATCTTTCTTACATTGTGGAGAGTTTCACAGTGGACTGAGAGTGAACCTCTTCTCTAGTTGCACAGCCTTAAAGAAAGGTTATTTTACTCATTAAACAAAAACTTTTAAATCTGGAACATTTAAAAGCCTTATGAAGCAATTTGGTTCAATAGAAAAATATGAACAAAATCATCAGATTCTGAAAAATAACACTATCTTAAGATTCTGTTTCAGAGTCTTTGGGATATGAGTGTAACAATACCTAGGGACAGTCTTAGCATAAATAGCTGTGTTTGTAAAATCAAAGCAACAATGAAAAAATATGAAATAAGTATCAAACTCAAAACCCCGGGCAAGTTAGCAACAAAATAAGCTAAAAGAAAACAGAAATAAGGCAGTAACAGTTGTAAAAACTGAAATGAACTGGACCAGAAAAAAAGGAATCAATAAATTAAGAAAAAAGGAATTTGGAAATTAAAAAATGAAAAGAACTACTAGCTAAGCTAATTTTTTAAAAATAGTGCAGTAAGGCAGTATACATCCAAATTAGATATAACAAGAGAGAAATGACCATCAAATAGAGGAAACTTAAAACATGACAAGAAACTGCTTTACACAACTCCATGCAAATGTATTTGAAAACTTCAGTGAAATGGATGACATTTTGTGAAATACAATTTACTAAAATTGGTCCTAGTGGAGACAGAAAATCTAAAGGTCCTAACAATACATGAGTGGAAATAATTGCAAAAGAACTTGATTAAACACCATGCCCATATGGTCTCACAGGAGAATTTTCCCATATATTCAAAGCTCAGATAATACTTAAACTGTTCCATTCCAGGGCATGGAAAATGAAGGAAAATGTCCTAATCTTTTTACTGAAGTGAATATAACATTAACACTAAAATCTGATAATAACTTTACAAAAAGGGGACCTGGAACAGCAATGATTGTTCATATAAATGCAAAAAATTTAAGTAAAATGTCAATGAATATAATCTGTTGGTACATTAAAAACATAGATCATAATCAAGTAGCATTTATTCCAGGGTTTCAGATATAGTTTATTAATTTGTTCACATCGTTTCTCATGGAAGTCAGCATCGTTTCCATAGATTCAAAAAGAGGCATTTAACAATATTCAACATACATTCCTTTAAAAATGATCAGTTAAATGGGGTTCAGTGTGATCAGACAGCCTCACATAATCACATGTCCCCCAAGCTGAGCATCTTCCTTAATGGGAAGTCTAAAGTCAAGAATATGGGAGGCATGTGGTTTGTTCACAGACCTAAATACGTGAAAACCTTGTACATTAAAGCTTCATTGAAAATATAACTATGATTTTTAAAAAAATAAACCCCTTATTTTTGGCTGTGGCCACAGAGCTACCCCAGAAGCAGTGGAAACCCTTGCAGTGAGCATCCCTGGGCCCCACGCTGGAGCCAGAGCCATGACACCTTGGTGCAGTGGCTGCCCCAGACCAGTGCAGAAATATTCAAGACGAGCTGGAACATTTTATTGTGCCAGAATAGATGTGTTACGAGAAACTAATAGAGTCATGTCAAGAGACCCAGGAGCCAGCACAGAGGGACTCTTACTGACCAAGATGCAACATTTGGGAATCACATACATGAAAGTGCAGTTAATTGAAATTATGACAGATGCACAATGTGTTTATAAGAATAGTTGAAAAGAGAAAGTGAAACAACTCATTGGATCTGATTGGGTAAAATAGGAATTAGGGTCCTTATCTTACTCAGAAAGCCAGTAGTTAAAAGGGGGGAAATTGTACTGTTTTGACTGTCGTGCACCAGCTGTATAATACAGCTTACAACAGGAGCGCATAAGGGAAAGTCGTCCTTCATGGAAGTGTTCTAGCTAAGAGCTGTGGAATGATAGGGCTGAAACACCACTTCACAACCCCTGGTGAAATAACAGCCTGAGGCAAGGCTGGCCCATGGGCGGAACCACCGGATGAAAGGTTGAGGGCAGTTTAGCAATGGGAACTCACCACCCCACCACAGCTGCGGTACCTACCAAGGAGCAGCGGACAGTGGGCTTCCCTGGCTCATGCTATGGGAGACCCACAGCACTGCTGCTGAGTAATTGTGACCCAAAAGTGGAACCTGTGTTTATTCAGGCTTCTAGAGCCATCTTCAATTTGCAGAAGATAAGAGAGAGGGAGGAAGAACGGGCAGGTGGCGCCATGAGGGAACAAGCAGGCCAGTTCAGAAAGTGGGTCAGCTGAAAGAAAGGCAGCAAATGACTGACTTACGGTAAATCAAGGAGGCAGTGGGGTGACCCCTGAATTAAAGAAGTCATAAGAGACATGTTATGTCATTGCATGATAATAGATGTGCGATCGCTGTTTGGATCCTGATTAAAACCTCTCGGAGTAAAAAGACCTTTTGCAGACAGCCAGTAAAGTTTTTGTTTTTTTTTTTAATTTTTTTTTAAAGATTTATTTATTTGTACATACAGAACTGGGGTACAGGCCAGAGGCTCAGGGGCGGTGAGAGGCCTCACCAGAGACAGAGTGGGGAGCAGAACAGGCAGATGGACGAAGTACACTGCTGAGGGGAGCAGCGGGCGGGTCAGGAGAGGTCTGCCGCGCCATGTGGTCACCTCGGGGCAGGCGGGAATCGAACTCATGCGGAAGTGGCTTTAGCTTCTCAGTGTAGTGCTTTAACCCGCTGCACCACCAGAGAGGGCCAGCCAGTAAAGTTTTTATTACGAACTAATCGTTCCAAAATACCAAGATATTACTTCATCCTTTGTCCTGTATGATGGTAACGTTGTGGTTACGTTTTTAAAAACTCTGCATTGTTCATATCGAAGAACCAAGCATTCCTTTCAATACCTGAGCAAAGAATAAAAAGAAAACTAGCGAATATGTCAGAATCTCGATCCCTTTCTGTCTAAGGGATGGTTTCTCAAATAGTGCTTTCTTCTTTTAAGTATCTTTAAAACATTTCATAATAACAGGTGTTTAGGCTGCTGAAAGGTGTGTTTCATCAAAATGAGAGACAGCGCCACGGAGGAGAGGCGACCCAGCAGCATGGGAGAGGCCCACGTGCCCAGGTGGTGCGCAGGGCCCGGTGCCCACCCTGCCCTTGTGCTCGCCACAACTTGCTGGACGTGGTGCTCTTCGGCACCACAGCTCCCTGAGGGCTGCTCGGGCTGTTCCCCGTCTCTCTACCCCCATAGAAGAGCACTGGCCTGCTGGCAGGGAAGACCCTGAGGGGCTCGCTGAAAATGTCGTTGCTCCCTGGAGTTGGCAACAGAAGAAGGAGACATGGAGGAGGGCGTTTAGGTCTGTCCCCATTCCCACGGTAGATGCACTGGTGCAGACAGCGGGTGGGATGAAAGGGGTTTGGTTGAGGAGACAGTGAGGTGTTCAGGTGAGGGTGAGGCCCAGGAGAGGCGGGGAACTTGCAGGAGGAAGCTGGAGGAGGCCAGGGCTGAATGAGTTACTCATGTAGGTATTGAAATGATTGAGGACAATGGGTCAGAAACATTTCCCTATAAAAGTCTACAAAAACCCAAGAAAGCTGAAAGAATCGGAGAGTGAATCCTTGTACCGTCAACACCAAGGTTCCGCCTCCATCGTTTTCCTTTCCTGGCTTTGTCACTCTCCTTTCTGTCCACCCCACTCTCCATCCATCTGTCCACTGGGCATTTTTTATTCATTTCAAGCAAATTGGGGCCAAGAAGACCCAGTGTGTTTCTCTTCGGCAGCAGTTTTGAGGACTAGATAGGAGAGTCATTTTTTTTTTTTTAAAGATTTATGTATTTGTACATACAGAACTGGGGTACAGGCCAGAGACTCAGGGGCAGTGAGAGACTTCACCAGAGACAGAGTGGGGAGCAGAACAGGCAGATGGATGAAGTACACTGCTGAGGGGAGCAGCGGGCGGGTCAGGAGAGGTCTGCCACGCCATGTGGTCTCCTCCGGGGCAGGCGGTAATCGAACTCATGCGGAAGTGGCTTTAGCTTCTCAGTGCAGTGCTTTAACCCGCTGTGCCACCAGGGAGGGCCAGGAGAGTCATTTTTAAGCTGTGGGATTCAGGAGAATTACACAGTGTTTCTGATCTGGCCAAGAAGTACTTGTCTGGCTTCGGGGTGGAAATGACTCAGTTCCTGAGTCAGCAGGAGCTGAGCCAGACCCAGATGGAGACAGGGCCACCCTGCAGTCCTTGCTCAGCAGGAGCATCAGGTCTGGAGCTGCCAACTCCTCAGGTTGGCATGCAGCGGGCACGCCTCCCGCTCACCTGCACACACACACACTCACAGACGCCCTCCGCCTTCCTCTGTGCTCCAGACACACCTGCACCAGAAACGGGCAGAGAAAGGAAAGGAGGATGCTGTGTCTGGACGGCCCAGGGGCACATTCCAGAAGGAACTAGCTGTGATGCTAGTAGCTCGGCCATGGAAGCATCTTTCTTCCTCCAGACTGGCCTTATCCCCTCTTGAGCTTGCATTTTCCCCTGGATGGTGGTAGATTTAACCTGCTTAAGTCTTAATTCTGGAGCCTGGCTCTTACCTCTGGGTTGCTGGAAAATTACAGCCTAAGACGTTCCAGGAGGAGTAGACTTATATTTTATTAAACGCTAAAGTAAAATATCTTTTGTCCCCATGAACCAGTGGCAAGTTGAGCTTTATGTTCACCTGTATGGAGAACATGGAAAGTTGTCACAGGAAAACATGTTTCTCCTGCTGTGGGCTGGTCGCTGAAGCAGACCCACACTGGGGTTGGGGCTCCGTCACGAATGTGATCTGGGACCCTGGGCAAGCTCCTCCCTGGCAGCGCCTCAAATCTGCCTCTGTAAGCCAAGCAGATAATTCCCCTGTGCCTGCTCTTCCTGTGGAAGCAACAGAGGGCCACAGGAGCCCTGGGGTCTGTCCGCCTCAACCAGCTTGGGGCCTGGCTTCCCACTTAAGACCTGAAGCACACGGACAGCTTCTATCTAGCTGGGGCCCAGCTCCCTTGTAGGGTGCCAGGGAGGGGAGAAGGAAGATGCCAGGTGGGGACAGGGCTGTTCAGTCCCACCGCTGGGCTCTGGGTAGAGTCGCTGCCCTGAGAATCTGGAAGAGACCAGAAGGCTGGGGCAAGCAGGCTTGTCCGTGGAGAAAGCCTGCCACGGGGCAGGTGGAAGAGCAAGCAGTCACCCCATTGTCCCTCTGCCTGCCTGATCTCCCCCACCACGCCCAGGCTCGTGGCATTCAGGGCTCGCAGCACCTCCCTGTGCCCTCAAGGAACACTTGCCCAGCTGATTTTCCTCATCACGTTCTGTAACATTTTTGTTTGCTTGTTGCACATCTTCCCCCGCGAAGGGGACATGAGGACAGAGCTCTGTTTTGTCCACCCCAGTATCCCCAGCACAGAACACGGCAGTGCTGAGGTGCACGTGGGGTGTCTCCCAGCCCTCCCACGGGCCCGCTTCCCATGACTCGGGCCCCTCTACTGTCGTGGGCCCTCTCTCCGCTGCGCTCCCCTGGGGACCCCAGGCATCTCTTTCCTGTTGATAATTTGCTGGGATATAGAATTTGAGCTTCAAAAGCATTTTTTCTGAGGGTTCAGAAAGCTCTGTTCGACTGTCGTCTGGCTTTGAGTGTTGCCACTGTGCCTGCTGAAAGGATTCCATTTCTTAAACCTTGCTGTGACCTACTTTGTTCCTCTGAAAGCTTTAGCCTCTTCTCTTTACTCCTGGCCTGGTGACATTTCACCGTGATGCCTCCGATGGGCTATTTTTCATCCTGGCCTGGCGCTTAAGAAGGTCCTTTGAACTGGAAAGCGATGCTTTCTAATTTTGAGAAAAGTGTCTTCTTTTCTCCTCTCTCTGGGGGTCCAGTTAATTTGATGTGGGGCCATCTCTGTTGATGCTTCCCTTTTCTCGTTCATGTCTGATTTCCCTTTTTATACAGCTCTTCTAAGAGTGTGTTATCCATACCACTTTAAGTTTTCAAGATCCCATCCACTTTTTTCTTTCTATTTTTTTGATTTCAGTCTTTAATGTTGGAAAAGACAGATTGCCTTTAGCATTTCCTGAAATGTTCTGGAATCCTTAGTTATCAGTTTCTGTGTACAAGTGAGTCATCAGCCTGCACTTTCATTTAGAAAAAGTCTCAGTGCTGGTTAGGGGCCTAGGTAGGCCTGAGGATCCAGTGTTCCCCATATTGGCATGCACGGACACCCCCACACCCACCAGCTCCATTTGCAGCCCTGTGCCCTTGGGGTTTGCTCCAATACCCCTGAGCCTGCAGGGGTTCCTGAATCTTAGAACAAATGGTTTCTCTGTGGGGTCAGCTTTCTGCAGGCACGTGGCTGCAGTGTAGGCTTACTCTCCCTGGTAGCCACCTCTTCCAAAATGTGCAGCTATCTCCCCTCACTTGGGGCCTTTTACCTGTGACATTTTATCTTTTTTGGTCAATGATTTGGGAGGGTGAGGAGACATGCGCATGTACTATTCTTTAATAGTTGTGATGATGTAATTATAGGCATATCACTTTGCTCTTTCTTATATATTAAGAAGCAGTGAGAATCCACAGCACTCATTTTATCCAGCTACCCAAGTGATCTTTCTGTCCACATCAGTACAAGTGTTACTGGGAGCTATGATCAAAACGTGCGGTCAGCTTGGAAATGCGGGCTCTGGTGGCTCCTGGCCCTTTGATTGGTGTCCTTTCATTCACAGCTGAGGTGGCTTCCGTGTGTGTCTCTGTGCAGGTGTGTGTGGGGGAGGAGTGCAGGTAAAAGGGTGGATTAAAGAGAGCATGAAAGCAAACATATGCAAGATGTTACCACTCAGCGTTTTGTGGATGGTTAATCCCAATTGCTTAATTGATGCTGTAGAACACACTGAAATTAATTAGCTTGGTTTCAGAACTAGCTTGTGGTGACCTTATATTAACATGTAGTTACTTCTGCTCTTTTCACTGTGATCCAGAAGAAAGAATCCCATCTTCAAGTTGACAAGAAACACAGAAACAAAATTTCAGGTTTAAAAGAGCTGACTAGGAAATGAGGAAGACTTCGAGAACCAGAGGGAAGGGGATTTGTACAAATGTATACAACATTTGTGTAGGATATAACATTTATAAAACTCTTTCTCTCAGCTATAAAACTGGGGAGATACAACAGGTACAAGTACATAAGGTTTCGTTCTCCCAGCCCAATGATCCTCCTCCTAAAGCCTCTTAGTAAAATGGATTGACCCCACCACAATTCACAAAGCTCTGGTAGTTTATACTTTGGGTTGCTCATTACATGAAGTAAATGTAGTATCTTTTTTTTTTTTTAATTAAAGATGAAGTTAGTTAGCCTCCAGTCGAATAAATGTAAGAATTCTCATTACCTGTTCAAGAAGTCCAGTCCAGTCATCTCAGGTAGCCCTGGTAGGTGGATTCCTGTGTATAAAAACCAAGTGCCGGCCCTCCCTGGTGGCTCGCAGGTTAGGACGCAGCACAGCGAGCCAGCTGCAGCAGCTTCAGTGTGAGTTCAATCCCGGGCCCCAGAGGTCGCTCACCAGACCTCTCCTGACCCGCCCGCTGCTCCCCTCGGCAGTGTAATTTGTCGATCCACCTGTTCTGCTCCCCACTCTGTCTCTGGTGAATCCTCTCACTGCCCCTGCATCTCTGGTCTGTACCCTGGTTCTGTATGCATAAATAAATAAATAAAGCTTAAAAAAAAAAAAAACACAAGTGCCAACCCAGAACATTCCATAGTGCTCCTGAGAGGTAGCAGGTATGCTAGAGGTATACCGAACAGTAATATTTTGTTAATACATATACTTGTACATTATGAAGGAAAGCTCTACTGAATAACTGGTATTCATTAATCTTTTTATAACATGAACTATAAAATTTCAGTTTTTAAAGGAGGGCTCTTCCAACTGAATAATCTTTTTAAAATGCACAAACAGGGTGCTTATTCAATAACATGCCAGGTTTTCTTATCAAATTTAATTTCAGAGATTATAACTTAAGTATCTAAATAGTCCAAAACAAAGAAGTACATATTTTTACATTCAAAAATTAATTTTAGAATTTTTAAAGATAGTCTTCAATGCTTAAAACTCTACAACTAGAAAAACGATAAAAGTCACTATGAAGCTGCCTTGACAGCATACTTTGTGTATTTATTCAGCCTATAAATTCTAAGGTACATAAAAATCTTACCAAGCAAGTTGAAGGAAGATTGGCAGTGGCTGAGGTTTAAATCTTAATATAAAACCCTTTTATCAAGTAAAGCTAAATCCAAATCCCAGTAAATGAGATTGTATGGTTTGTGAATCATCTTTGATAAAGTCCAGTAACCCAGCCAAGGATTTCCCAGTGCAAGGGCGTGCAGCTGGCTGCGGGGGAGGCCCGAGGAGGGAGTGGCCGTGGCCATGGCTGTTCGTGAAACTCCTGGAGAGGAGCTGGAGAGGAGCTGGAGAACTGCTAGGTTTTGGTCAGTCCTGTGGTATTTGAACATTAATGTGTGAACAATCAGGTTAAAACAGATCTTAGCAAATGAACCATGTACCTTGTAAGCATTTGATCTTAACGAGATACATATGCAGATCCATTCGCCACTCTGTTGAGTGTCCATTGTGTCTCCATTGATGGATTTGCTTGCTTCTGTGTCTTTGCTTTTTTCTTTAACCACAGCGATACTGCTGTTGGGGTTTCTTTAAAGTGGAAAGACTTAAGAGCAACTGCATATTCTGGGTGGAAAATCTGTTGTGATTTTTAATAAATTCCCTTCCTCCTTTTTACAATTAATCTCACCAATACCAAATGCGACGGCATCCCCCCCCCCCAGCAATTTGCATCCATCATGTGCTTTCAGAGCATTCCACTGACTGTTCTTTGTGCCCTCATTCACCAGTTATAACAACAAATACAATGAAACAATCTGACGGGCTGTAATTGTATTGTTCATAGAGCTTGGTAGGAGCAGAAAGAATGTGTGTGTTTGTGCCTGTTTACATATGCACATGTGTGTCTCTGTGTGTGTTTGTGCCTCTGTGTGGCTGTGGAGAGAAGATGGAGAGAAAGCCCATGATGCTTTGAGCAGGCCCTGGTCTTCAGTGGGCGCCAGCGCTTTGCTGAGACAGAGTAGCACTTGCCTGGCAGATCTACCTGAGTGGAATTCAGATAAGAGCTCTCTGCTGTGTTAGCTCCGGCGGAGTGGCGGAGCATTTCAGGAGCTGCATGTGCTCACCCCAAAGGCCCCCATTCTCAACACCTCTCAAGTGCCCTGAACAAACACAGGGACAAGTGTGACTTGGTTGCCACACCAGTGGCCAGCTCTGCCACTTGCTTATGTCCTGTGCTGAGGCAGTTTGGTTTCGAGCAGAAGAGCACAGACCTTTCTGGGATGACACATCCTTGAGAGTCTGATGCCAGCTATGGACGCTCAGCAGAATAGGCTCACACACACACACACAGCATTTTTTTTTTATCTAATTTCAGGGCGTTGAGGATCAGAGGTAAGAGAAAGCAACTCCTCGTATCATCCCCCACGCCAGTCCATTCTTTCCCTCCCTGCTGACCTCTCCTTTCCTCCGCCCTTTCTCTGTTGTGAGGAGCTGTGTGTGTGGAGGCAGCTTCCTGACTCCTGCTCGCTCCTTAACACCCGGGAATGTGGCTGGTCGGCCCTGGCTCTGCGTTGTCCTTACTAGCATCTACCAGAAAACTGCCTGTTCAGCAAGCTGCTGGGAGGAAGAGACTGAAGCAGAGGTGACATGTGGCCTGGTGCCACATGAGTGCCAGGCTCTGAGCCAGCAGCTGCAGCAGCAACATGGGAACCTGCTGGAAATGTAGACTCTCCTGAATCCTAACCCTGGGGGAGGCTCACCCTCCCGGTGATTAGGAGGCAGGCTAATACTCAGAACCACTGTAGAGTCAGGGCGGGGTCTTCTCCCCAGCTGTAATTAACGTTTCCCAGGCGATGTAAAGTTCTGTGCAAACTCAGTTCTTGCCTCTTTGCAAAGGGACCGTAGGCCGAAGGGCCTTCTGGAGCAAAGTCAAGAACCCTCCTAAGTGGGTGCAGTTGTAGGAGACCCTTTTAGCCCCTTGCCCTGGGGACCGAGCTGTGATGCTTTCAACAGATGAAGAAGAGGAAAGTAAGTGGTAAGCAGGTAAGCACTGCAGGTACAGGAACAGCAAGAGCAGGTAAAAAGTGGGCAAACTCACAGTAGGTCTGGAGAAGAGCGAATCAGACTGCTCATGGGCGTTCATGAGAGTAAGAAAGCAAAAACTGGGGCAGGATTAATTTGTGGCAACTCCTAAAGACTGTGAGAGTAGACTAGAATTTATTGACATAATTAAATGTATTTTGGAAAGATAACCTTGGTGAAAATACTTATTATTGGGGAGATATTAAAGGCAGCAAAATGACTCTGATGGGGTTTCTAAGTCGGGGTCTGCGCAGCTCTTGAGCAGAATTCTGTGTGGACACGCATGCAGGTACCATGTACCTGTGTTCACCTGTGTGTGCACATGCAGCCTTTTCTCAGAAAGAGGGTCTGTGGCTTTCACCAGATACTCAGGAGGCACATAACCTCAACAAGGTAAAGAATGCCAGGTCTCCACCCCGCTTTCAGTACCTGCTGCGTGGCACCCCTTATTTTTTTCGTTGTTTTCTTTTTCTTTCTTTTTTAAACTTCATTTATTTTATGCATACAAGAACTGGGGTACACACCATAGGTGTGGGGGTCCCCCCCTATTTTAACTTAGGGAGAATCTTAAGACTCAGATTAACAAAGGTTTGGTTTAGAAATATAAATCTGTTCCACATCCATGGTATATGTGTAAAAGCAAAAGGGTTGAAACTGTTCATTTTAGGAGTGATTTACAGGCGTCAAAACGCTCGCTTGTGAAAACTACAAGTTATGTCATGTCTGCTTCAAAAATGAATGTATCTGGAAGGCTCTCTGTGCTCACTGTACTCATGTATGTTCGATGCATTGTGTGATACAGCAGCCACCGGCCCTCTAAGGTTTTCTGATATGAGAATCTGGAAAGCAGGCTACATGGAGAGAGAAGTTGCTCTGAAAAAAAAAGACTTAGAAGATTGTTTTCTCATCTGCTTTGTATTTTTATATGCAACCCGGATCCTCTGTAGTTCATCTTATCTCCATCTTTAGTCAGCAATACTTTCACGCATAAAAATGGGAAAAGATCTCCAGCTAAGCATGACACAAGTGAAAGGTCACGTATTAGATTGCTTGAAACCTCTTCTCCTTGAGTGTAATGATGTCCTCTCCCCACACTTCCCAGATCACGAAAGTAGAGCTTTGCTGTCTCCTCACATCCTCCTCCTCTCACTCACTGATTAGACTAATTAGTGGCAAGTCCAAAAAATGCAATCTTTGCAAGGCATCTCAAGCACTTCCCTCCCGTGCAGGTGGAAACCACAGCGCTGCCTGGAGCTGAATATGCTGGCGAGTGACCAGGGCCCCTCGGCATCCCCAGTGTCTTTCTTGCCACGGACATGTGCATTTCCCTTTGCATCTTTCAGGGCTCCTAGCGCCATGTCTGCGGCCACAGCTCATCTCTTAATTCTCACACATATATCCCACGTCTGTGGGGGTCTCCCCGTGCTTAGCATGTGTTCTTTGTAGGAGAGGGGTACTAACTCTCAGCCTTTGCTAGTGGAAGAGAGGTGGGTGTTAGATACCATGCATATCAATAATTAAGAAACTAATTTTGTAAGTCCATTTTCATCACTAGTAATATTAGCAATTGCTAGAGCCGTGCAACTTCAATAAAGGATTGCAGAATCACCTCCATGTGGGTAGGTAGCATGATCTCCATTGCTCGATTTAATGAAAATACTTTCCTTCATATAAGCAGTATTTAAAATGTAAAAGTAAACGTGATATCAGAAAATATTTCAGAAGTGGAAGGGCGAAGGGAGTGATGGGGGTGTTCAGAGCAGGGCTGTGCTTAGGACGTTCTCGTGATAGGCCAGACACCTTGGCAAAGATTCAGGATTGTAGCAGTGAACTTGGGTGGAGGAGCCCAAGTCAAGTCACTCTTTCCACTTTAGTGCTGAAAGATAAGCAGCCTTTGATGTGAAAGGAGAAAGTGAGTGTACATAGAAAATAAGTTCTGTAGTTCTTTCTTCTCAGGTTCCTGCGAATTATAACATTTCTTCATATAAAAGGCCTAGTCCCCGCTGCCTGTGATTGTTTTGAAGGAAAGTGGGTGTTAGATGTCAATTTAGATTTGGGGAGTTGAGGAAAAGTTCAAATTGTTTTTCCAGATAAGGCGTTTTCTCCAATGGCTTTCAGTAGTACAAATAAACAAATATCGTGTTGCCTTTTAGTGTGTTTTCTGATTTCAGTTGCAGATATCCCAGTTTTTTGTGGAGTATGAATTTGGAGCCTGCTAGAAACTGCTTTCACTGAGGTAGATGATGAAGACTTAAAGAATGCTTGAAAGAAAGAGCTGATGTGAAGTCGGTCAGAAGATGAATTCCAGATAATTTGACTCATGCAAAATGTAAAGAAACAAAAACAAATGCATACTCTTAGTCACAGAGAACAAATTGGGGGTTCCTCAAGGGGAAGGGGATTAGGGAGTGGGTGGAATGGAATTACGTAGTGATGGATGGAAATTAGACTTTCAGTGGTGGTCATGATGTAGTGAATACAGATGTCAAATTATAATACTATTCACCAGAAACCTATATGATGTTATAAACCGAGTTTACTTCTGCAAAAATGTATTAAACAAATAAAAAGATTTTGTTTAAATTTGAACCAAAAATAAATAAATAAAAAATAAAGAGCTAACTAAGTTTCCCACCGCTGCTGGCCACAGCTTAGCTCAAGGATGGTTCCATGTGGCGCGGGAACCCTGGCTGGTCTCCCTGTTGTGGCTGACCCGGGAAGGGTATGCACCCTATTTTTCTGGACCTGGTTTCTAATCTGCAGACTCCAGTTGGGCACCAGTGCACAGAGACAATGCCTTTGGTGGGTGGGGTTGCTTGACTGCCCGCAGACCTTTGTGGCGAGCAAGTGGAAAGTGCCAGGGAACAATATTCCCAGAGCAACAGCTGCTCTTTGGGTGGGGGAGGGGGAGGGCTGGGCCCAGTCTTGATTCAAAGGTGCTGAGGACTCAGGCACCAAGAAGATAACTTTCTTTTTGACTCTGAAGCAGTCTGTCCATTATTTGGTATGAAGAACATCGGAATTACTTTTCTCTGGATTGTCACATTGAAATATCATTCACAAATAATCTAGTTTTTTCTTATAAAAAGTGAACCCCTGAATAAAGCAGGCACTTTTTAAATATGTGAATTAATGATTCACTTTCCTGCTGTTAGGTAGCTAAAACCAGGTCTTTGAGGCTTAAAGAGGAGCAGATGCCAGGGAAAGGGAAGCTCTGGAGCAGAGAGAAAGTGGCCCAGACAGGCGACTCAGTGGGTCAGTGGCTGGGGTGTGGGGGCCCAGGGCGGGAAGAATGAAGACCTGGACCAAAGGATACTCAGGACAAATGTTGCCTTTTTCAATTTACCTTTGGTTAGTTCCTACTACTAGGTTTTTGTTTTAAGACTATAGAATTAAAGGACTATCCACATTGTCTCCCCTGTCAGAAATCTTATCCCAGGATATCGTGACTAGAAAAACTCCAGCAGGTCTCCGACCTGTGTGCATGATCAAAACAAAGACCTCCTCCCCACCCCACTCCCCAGGCTGCTCCGCCTTGAGTCCTTGTGGGTGACCATTAACAATGCTGTTATATCCTTGACCCGCCACCCTCAGAGGGCCTGTGGACACATGCTACAGAACCCCTGTTTAAGATGGGGAGATGTACTGAGAGGAGGGTTCTGGACCCAACCCCAGGGGAGGATGTGTGGAGGTGTCCTCTCACCACAAACACTTAAAGGCACCAGCTGGTTCTCAGTTCTGACATTGTCTGCCTGGAGAGATCATAGGATCCAATTGATAGGGCCTCCCTGGTGGTGCAAGGGGGTTAAGTCTAGGCACTATCAAAGCTATCAGCAGCCACTGCAGCAGGAGTTCTATCCCCGGCCAGGGAGCTGACCCACATGGGGCAGCAGACTTCTCCTGTCTCATCTGCTGCTCCCTCAGCAGTGTGTTGCAATCAATCTGCTTGTTTTGCTCCTCACTCTGTCACTGGTGAATCCTTACCCTCTGCACCTCGGGGCTGTACCTAACTCTTGTATAGATAAATAAGTAAAATAAATAATAATAATAATAAAAAGATCCCACTGACAAAGGGCTCAGTGTCCCAAACTGGCCTCCACTTCACTGGCCAGCTCCAGCCCAGGTTACATGCTTCTGAGAAACTGACCACAAATCTGCAGTTCCAGGCTCAGTTAATGTGCTAGAGTGGCTCACAGAACTGAGGAAATAACATATTCATTGGATCATTGATTTATCACAAAGAATATACCCCAGCAGCAGCCAGTTGGAAGAAACTGGGCAAGGTGTGGCTAAAGGGCATTCTGGTTTCCGAGAAACCCCAAAATTGCCCTTACTTGAGGCACCAGTAGCAGTTCAAAGATCCTCAGAGCACCTGCACTTCTGACTATATCCACTGACTGGAAGTTTCCACGATCCCTTCTGTTTCAATGGCTTGCTGGGACACACAAAATTCAGGAAAGCACTATACTAACATTGTTAGTTTTCTTTAAAATGATACAACTCATGGATCAGCCCAGAGAAAACACACATAGGGCAAGGCAGGGAGGCATGCAGAGTGGCCCTGTCCTCGCTTCCTTGAGTCACTCCCGCCACATTCCTGTGTTCCCCAACCAGGAAGCTCCGCTGAGCTCTGGTGCTCAACGTTTTTATCTGGACTTCATTCCAAAGGCATCAGCCTTGTGTTTGTACTCAGAGGCCAGCCCTGCCGTTCCCTCAGTGAAGGTTCAGCCTCTGAGAATTCCAGCCCTAAACTCACTTGGTTAGTTTTCCTGGTGACTGGCCTCATCCTGAAGCTTTCCTGAGACCCACCTAATGAGTCACTTAATTAGCATGACAAAGACACCCTTGACTCCAGAGAGTTTCACAAAGAGTTTCACAGTCTCCTTGTCTGGAAACCTGGGCCAAAGACCAGACAAAATCCTCTTTACATTGCAATAATATGTTCTCATAGTTTAGTAAGTTAAATAGTAATACGGGATTTAAATATCTTCAACCCTTAACTGATTTTGGAATTTACTTCCACATTGCTAAATAACATGCTTATTCTGATGTCTCTTGATTTATGCACCTTAGGCATGTTATTATACTTGCTATGGGAAGAGAGAACCCTCTAACTCATCCTTCCTCCCTGAACTCTGAGTTTATATATTTAATTATGTAAATATTATTCACAGATGGTCACTTTTCCTTTCTTGTGAAAATTTTTGTTTTCCCTTAGACTTAAAAACTCTCTCATGTTTAAATTTCCTGTCTATTATTTTTGTCCTCTTGAAGTGTTTAAGAAAATTATGAATGTTTCTGTCTGTTATTGTTCACATAGTCACAGACGTATAGCTGTGGGTTTCCCCAGGGATCTTTCCGGAGCCTCCAGCTTCTTTTTGGATGCTTTGTTCTCTTGGGCTCTGCATGGCCGCTTTTTCCTGGTTTTCCTTTCATCCCAGGAGTTTCCTTCTCCTCTCCTGTTTTGTAGCTACAATGAGATTTTCTCCTCCAGCTTTCTGAGAAAGGGTGTAAATCAGCTTATGGTGCTTTCAGTTTCAGATAATAAGCCAACTGAAAGTGACTTAAACAGAAAGGGCATTAATATATCAGGTACATCTAAAGTTAGGATGGTATAGTTTAGGTTTCATAATATTTTGAAACTCAGACTTTTTCAAGCTTTTAATTCTGTGCACTTCAGTGTAAGGAATTGTCTTTACAAGCCACTAGTGTAGTGGCTGTCGTGCTTCAGTGCCATATGCAGACAATACCTAGAAATAAAACATGGACCTTTGTTTGTAAAAGTCAGGAGACCCTTTTCTCAAAATCCCATAGCCACCTTCACTCCCTATCTCAGATCTTAATAAAGGGAATGGAATTACCATAAATGCCCTCTAAAGGGATTCAACCTCTTGGGACTGACACCTCTCTTCTTCAAAACAGATGACCACTTAACATATGAATAAAGTTAGGGCTTATCAGCAAGGAATAGGGTTGGCTATCAACAGTGCTGTGGTGAAATTAAGGAAGGTAGATTAGATGTCTGAGACCATCTTTGTGCAACCTGCCCACTTGACAGTGTCATTGGGTATAATATTCTAGGTTGGAAATTAGTTCCTCCTAATTTTGCAGGCATCACTTAATTGTCTTCCAGTTTTTAATGTTGTCACCAAAGCCAGTGGCATTCTGATCCCCAGTCCTTTATATCCCAGTAGTTCCTACCTTCTCTTTGGAAACTTTTAGGAAATTTTCTTTATCCTGGTGTTCTGATAATCTATGAAATGAATATTGTTGGGTTTTTTTTTTGAAAGATTTATTTATTTATTCATACAGAACTAGGGTACAGGCCAGAGATGCGGAGGGTGAGAGGATTCACCAGGGACAGAGTGGGGAGTAGAACAGGCAGATCAACGAAGTACACTGCTGAGGGGAGCAGTGGGTGGGTCAGGAGAGGTCTGCCTTGCCATGTGGTCTCCTCCAGGGCAGGCAGGGATCGAACTCATGCGGAAGTAGCTTATGCTTCTGAGTGCAGTGCTTTCACTGGTGCGCCACCAGGGAGGGCCTAAATATTGTTTTTTTAAATCATTATGATGCACACTTGATCTTTCATATACTTTCATATACTTTCACTTGCTACTAAAAAATGTCTTCTAATTTTAGGAAATTGTTTAATGGTGTTTCTTTCTTTCTCATTATGACCCCCCCCCCACTTTTATGTCCTCTCCCACTTCTTTTTGCTTTTCTTCTGCTTTCTGGAATGATTTTATTGATTTCCCCCCTTTTGCTCCCATATTTTTAGTTTTCATGATCCCTCTTATTCTTAGTGGACCTAGAGGTTCCTCGTCATCATGAATTGGGGTGATCTATTTAACCCACTATTTCTTTTTCTATTTGAGATGAGGGCATCCATTTTTGTATTAATTTGCATTTCTGTAATTACTAGTGATGTTAATTGAAATCTTTTTATGTGGTTATTTGCATTTATTTCTTATTTTGTACATTGTAGCTCTCCCCTTTTCATTTAAATGGTTCATCTTGACTCATCAAACAATCAGAATTTACTTTTATTTTTGAAAAGGAGTGGAGTTGTAACTTCATCTTCCTTTTACACCTGACCAGTTCTTGCCACCTCCTCCCCTACCTGTCTGTCCAAACCACCCATGTTTCTCTCCTGTGGCTCATTGTAGGAACCTTGTAACAGTTTGCTGGCCTCTACCCTGCCTCATCTCAGCACAGCAGCCAGAATAGGTCTTTTCACATGTAAATTAGGTTCTGTCACTCTCCTGCTCGACACCCTTCATTGGTTTCACATCACATTTGGAACAAAAGCCTGGGCCCTAATAGTGGCCTGCAAATCCCTTGTGATCTGTAGCCTCCACCACCTCTTCTGCTAACCCTTCTCCCCTCCCTCCCTGCCGCAGGCCCTGAAGTCTCCTGAGTTCAGCTCTGCTGAAGTCGGCTGTAGCTATTTTCAGCCTCACACCCTGCTCCAAGAGGTCAAAGAATTGATAATGGTGCTTGTTTTGTATGAGCATGATATTTTGTCTTCAGGCTGCCCACACTGACACGAGTCTTTATATGGATGTTTTTTGAAACTCAACTTCCCATCAAGGAGTTTCCTATTGCAGTGATTGACTTAGATTGCTACTTTTCACAGACATTCTTTTACCAGTTTCTGGAAAAAGCACAATATCTTGAAGACTGTAGAGGGAAATTTTCTGATTTTTAATATTGTGAAACTTGGAGAGGTTAAACATGTGATATTGAACACAATAGTATCTCAATAAGTAGGGTCTCTCAACTGTCAGGAGATCTTTGTAGATAATATTACATGCTATTAAAAGAATATTTGATGATACATGAGAAAATAAAATATTAAATTTGTAGCATGCATGATTTGCACCATTGTAAAATATGCATTTTGAGATTCAGCTAGAGCTTGAGGAAAGATAATACATGCACTGACTGGAGAATTTGCTTCATTCAGGCTCACTCTTCTGAGTCAAAAGCCACCCAGTTCAAGGAGACGGGAGATGGATGAGAAAGGGATAAGGAGACGGAGCCTGTATGTTTGTTTGTGAGTAGCCAGGTCTTGTTCACAGAGGCTGACTTAGGCTGTGATCATACAGGTCAAAACCTGGCCTGTTAGATAGAAAAGATACTTTCCTTACAATTGTGCTCTTTTTAACTTAGAGAAGTGAGTGGCGCATGACAACCGACATGTTAACTTGTTAAATTGTTGGTTTTTCCATTTTAAGTTCTTATCAGTTTCCTTTGGCTCTAGCTAATGTCATCAGGGAAGGGCAAATGGTATCTTACAGTGCATTTATTCAGTCAAGGAATTCAGACTTGACAGAACTGGTTTGTGGCAAAAAGGGACATTATTAAAACATAATTCCCATTTTCCTGATCATTTCTTAAAGATGTCTGGAAGGAGACGGATTCTGCGCCATAAGCCTAAATGAGTGTTGCAAATAGCAGAATTGGTCTTTTAAAAATTAAGACTGACCCATGACTGTTTTTGTAATTAACTGAATTTGTTTTATCCTTAGTTTACCAATGATCTCTTCCTCCATTCGTGCTGTCATTGGGGCAAAAGACAAACTGATGATACTGTTAACTTACATTTTCTCAAGGCATTCAATCTGTGACTTTTAAATAATCAGCTGGGGAAAAATACAACGATATTTCTTTCAGTGCAAAGGTTTAAACATTTATGACTTATTTCTGTTTTCCATTTTTCAATTTTCTCACAAAATTTAACTTCAGAGATCTTCAGGCTTCAAATTAAAAAGCCATAGTGACATCGTGAGCAATTTAATTTACCATCTAGGTTTTTTTTTTTCCTCTTCATCTTCCAGTTCTTGGAAGTAGACTTGTTTAGGGAATTGATGACATGAACGAATGGGTTAATGCTGACATCAGAGCACCTTTTTCTGTATTAATATTTTTGTAGTACTTCTGTTTCATTAAGGAAATGTCATTAAACGCAGAATTAAAGACTAATGTTAAATAGGTGACCTGACTCCTGGCTTACCCCTGTGCCAGCAGTAGGAGGAACTGGGTGTTGATACTAAAGTGGCACTGGCTCACCACCAAGGCTCAGAGGGTGCCAGGGATGTCTGTGGTTCTTGGAATCAGTGGAAAGAGATTAGGTGTGATTAGGTACCCTGGGCAGCTGTACTTTTACAGAATTTTGCTTTCGAAGTCTCTACGGCAAGGTTCTACCTCTGAGTGACGTTGACCAAGTTATTGTGAAAGCAAGATCATTCAAACCAAAGAGAACCCTCCTAGTCAAGGAACATTGAGAAGGAGCCACGTATGCACCATGACTGGCAGGACGTGGCAGTGGCCGGCCTTGCAGGCACAGAGCTAGACACAGTCTCCTGTTCCATGCAAGTGATCATTTCTCAAGGTAGACAAGCATCCCTCCACATCGCGGGCTATCTGCAGCCTCCTTCTCAGCAGTGTGGTTCTCACTGAGCCTCCTGTGCAGTCACTGGCTGTTCTGCTGTCACCTCCTCTGGGCAGCCTTCCCTGACACCCCCCTTTCTGGTCAGTGCCACTTTCCTGCCAGCTGCACCTCCTGTCGCATTTCTGTGACGCTGCTGAACTCCGGGCTCCAGAGGAGTATCTGTTCCTCTCACTAGGTTGTGAACTCTCGGAGGGTGATGCCCCATCTCACCTCTGCTTGTATCTGTGGACCGAGCCCGGCAGAGCCTGGCATAAGTAGGTATTCAGTAGGGTTTGTTCATTTCAGCGCAAGGTCCTTTGGAGACCTCCAGCCGGGCGTTGCCTGTGTGCTGATGTGTATTTGCTACTCATCTCATCCACATAGTCAGAAGTGAAGTCATGAGTGCAGGTTATGTAGCTGGTAAAATTTGAATCCTGTCTGACTGTAAAGACCTTGTTTAAAGGATGGGGAAGATAATAATATGACTTGCAAGGTATAGGTTAAAAGTGATACATATTTTGCCTGTCAAAAATTATGACTTGAATAATTGACTTTATGGTCATGAAGTGGTTTGGTCAAAATCTGATGGATTTTACAACCTCTAAGGACTGAGTTTATTGCCTGCACAATTCAGTTTCTCTTTGGTCTACTTGACTAGACAGTTGTGTACAGTGGTCTCTCTTTACGTACAGGGGGTGCATTCCAGGACCCCAGTGGGTGCCTAAAACCACAGAGAACCAAACCTTGCATATATTCTTTTTCCTATCCATATATACCTATAACCAAGTTTAATGTATAAACTATATACAACAAGAGATTAACAACAACTAACAATAAAATAGAGCAATTATATTATGTTGTAATAAGAGGTATGTGAATGTGCTTTTTCACACACTTTGTCTCTAAAAATATCTTCTGCATAATATTTTCAGACTGAAGGTGACATCCAAAAATGGCAAGTATGAAAAATGAAATGATGGCTAAAAAGGATTCCCAGTTTTACTAAGTATGCTGTGATTGTTAGTACTCTGGAATATAGGAATTAAAAATGGATTATATTAGTAGTGTCAACCTCCAAAAAAGCAGCTATAAAATCCACGAAACAAGTCCGTCTGATCTTACTTAATGGCACCCTCATCCTTCCTCTTGTGGAGGCCAGAAACTGCGATCATTCTCCACTCCTCCCTGCTCCGCTTGTATCCGGGCCATCAGCAGATCTCGCCTTACCCACACTTTCAGGTTACATCCAGGGACTGCTGCTCACCTCCCACACTCACTGTCCTAACCTACATCTGTCATCATCCTCTACCTGCAGTGGTGCAGTAGCTTCTCGCTTTCTCCCTTGCCCTCTAGTCTGTTCCCGTAGGCTCCCCAGAGGACCAGAGCTCTTCTTAAAAGGTGAGCTGCTTCGGGTCACTCCTCTGCTCAGAACTCCGGAGGGGCCCTCTCACTCACTGCAAGCCCAAGTCCTTCCCGTGCCCCGGAAGCCGTGTACCGTTCTTTGCTCACCCCCTCCTCTTCCCCAAGCCTGCTCCAGACACACTGGCAGTTCTAACTGGCCAAAAGCACTCCTGCCCCAGGGCCCTGGCAGCCTGTTCCATTTGTCAGAAAGCCTCTCTCTGCCTCTGATCTTGTTTTAATGTTTCCTTTGTCTGGACCCCTGTTGAATTTGAATTTCCATAAGGCCAGCCACCATTTAGTATACCATATATTCTACTTACTTCTTTTGTCAGTTGTTTTCCCTACAGGAATATAAGCTCCATGAGAACAGAACATTTTACTTGTTCACGACTGCATCCTTAGCGCCTGTAACAGTGTCTTGCAGGAAAGAAATAGTTAATAAGTATGTGGAATAAATGAATCTGTTAGTCCAACTTCTGGCTATCAGTTAAATATTTTCTGGGGTTGTTTTTTGGGGGGAGGGGCTGGCAATGGGATCCTTTTAGCTGTGTAGTTTTCTTCAGATACTACCCTGGTTGCGAGGATGATGAGGACGGAAGGAAGCTTTTTTAACTTCCTTACTGTGATGTTAGGCCTGCTACATGGCTCCCACTGACTAAGCCTCACAGCCAGCCTGTGGTGATGGAGACTTGTCTGTTTCAGTCTCGCTCACACGGCGGGGTTTCAGAGGGACCCCTTGGGGTTGCCTTCCCAGGTCTGGCAGGCTGGCCTTGACCTCCACCAGGCGCCTCAGCCCTGACCTGGCCACACCACTATTGTCCCAGGGACTCCCTCTCCGCTGGCAAGGACAGAGCACTGGCACAAGGTCCAAAGACAATAGTGAGGAAGCAAATGAAGTAAGAGGTTAGATGGGAACATTATTGCTGAAGGGGAAAATAGTAACTTGTTTTCGCAGTTGAGAACAGAGACTAGAACAAGCCTAAATTGGGCCATAAAAGGAGGGATTTAAGTAGAAGGCATACAGTAAGGGTTTTCTGTCCGTAGATAATTGGAACCAGAAGAGAAGTGACTTCACCTCTTTGTGTTAGTAGAGAGACATTTTTACCTCACAGTTGGGGATACTTGGGCCCCTTTAGAAGTTCCTTTATGCCTTGTGCAACACTGGTGTATTTCTTAGGGCCGGTGGTAGAAGTTACTGAAGAATACAGAGGCCTCGGTCACTGTCGCCTCAGGGACGCTCACTGTGGCCCTTGCTTTTTCTGTGCATCTTTGTTTGAACGGGCTGTGCCAGCTGAAATCTAATCAGAAGGCACCCAAACTTCAAGTTCCTTTCCGTCTCTAACAGTGATCTGCATCCCACATGTTTTCATCCACGTGATGAAGGTGTTAGCTAGCCTTCGTCTTCTCAAACAGTTTGGGGTGGGAGTAGTTCTTCCGGTTTAAGATTTTATTAGCACTACATAATAAAGATACAGTCTCTTTTTTCTACTGAATTTTATCTGAAACAGAAACATTGACTCTAACTATTGAGCTAAATTAGATTTTTACTTTCAAAAAACACCTTCAGAGGGTCTGAACAGTGGTTTCCTGTGTTCACATTAACTTTTCGAAAGGTTGACTCTTTTCTAACTATCACCTGTCAGCTCTCTGGACATAACACACCATTGTGTGTTTCTTAATAAGTCACTTCTTCCCCTGCATCTGGCCCCAGACACAGAGCTAATGAAACCGCCAATGAAAACCTTGCTTCTCAAGACACAGTAAGTTAGGATCCCTGTTTTATAAAACTCTATTGCATAATTGCTTCCTCACAGAATCTGATTAAAAAGGCAGGAACACAAACAGGAATGCGCAAAGGATTTAATGGCGTTCTTCCACAAGGGAATGAGCAGAACAAGCCTGTTCCTTCAGAAGCTTTTGCTTTCGTAGTATTACTTTACAAAATGGGAAGACTAGAAAAACCAGGACTCTGTTCAGAGTATCATCTTGTTTTCAACAGTTCACATTTGAAGTTTCCACTGCAATGGAAAGATGGCCAAAAAGAACCCGATTCAAGAGTTTCTGGTTTCCAACCCTGGTTATAAAAACCTCAAAATCTGAATGGACCAGAGACCTGATTTCATCTCCTCGAGGGGCTTTCCCAGGGTGGCACTGGCAGTGTGTTTAGTGCTCCTCAGACTTAGCATCTCAACCTCAGCATCAATCTAGAAGGCAACTCACATCCAGACAGGGACCTTCACCCTGGGAAGCTTCCAAGTGGATGAGTGGCAGAAGCGGGATTTGAACACCATGCTCCTGACTTCTGGTGTGCCTAGGGCCACAGGGAAGCATCTTGGGAACAGAGGCTGCCTTGAGGATGATGGGGTCTGGCATTACGTTTCCCTGCTTGGGGGCAGAGCTCAGGCTGCACAGGGGCCCTTTCAGCCCCTGCCCCCAGCTTGGTACCTTTGTGCAGGACACACAACATCACCAGGGCTGCACGGATAACTAGACGTTTTCCTGGCAGTCTCTCCTTATTAAAAGCTCCTATACTCTTCAGCAGCATTGATTTTCTGGTGATTTTGCTCTTTTGGCAGTAAATGAGGCAGTAGTTAAAGAGGTTTCTCTTTTCTCCACTAATAGTTCATAGAGAGATTTACTGTCACCTCAGGTCCTATGTGAAGGACTCAGAGGGACATAATCATTTCTCATCATAGTTTGTATTGAACATTCTGTCTATGGTATTCCTTTCACAACAGAATAGCTGTCTGGCGGTCTGTCCTAGGATTTCGTTAGGATCAATGCCATATTTACCCTTTTGCCGTTGTCAAATCTTATTCTTTGCTCTTTTCTGAAAACTGGGAAAATATCCCCCTGGTTTCATTCCTGGCTGCTGTCCATTTTCACTTTAGGAAGTCACCCCAACAATAGCCCTACAAGACATGGGGATAATTCACTTGAAGTTGCTTAGTTGACTTTCCCTATCTCCCGCTTTTCCACTTTGAAGATCTTACTGATTATGCTGAGAATTAAAAGCAAAATAGTGTGCAGTGCTCTACTTCTGTCCCCCCCTTAATTGACGCATAACTGACATACAGCATTATTTTAGTTTTTAGGTGCACAACACGATGCCTTGACATTTGTGTACACTGTAAATGATTATCACAGTAAGTCTGTTTGCCACCTTTTCTTAGCAGCTTTCAAATTTGCAATACATGTGACTGATTATCATCCCCATGCTGTGCATTACATCTCCTTGACTGACTAAATTGGTAACTGAAAGGTTGTACCTCTTGATCTCTTCACTCAGTTATTAACCCCCCCATCCTCCGTCCCTCTGATCTGTTTTCTGTGTGTATGATTTTGTGCTTTTTGTTTTTAGCTTCCAAATAAAAGTGAAATCATGTTTGTCTCTGAATTATTTACAGTGTCATGTCATCCATGTTGTCATAGATGGCAAGATTTTGTTCTTTTTCATGGCAGAGTAGTATTTCAGCACACACACATCTTTATCCATTCATTCAACTATGTGCTCTTAAGTTGTTTCCCTGTTTGGCTATTATGAATGATGCTGCAGTAAACACAGGATGCAGTTATCTTCCGAATTAGTGCTTTCTTTGGGTCAGTACCCAGTGGTAGAATTGCTGGATCTTATGACAGTTCTTAAATTTTTGAGGAATTTCCATATTGTTTTTCTTAGTGGCTTCCTTTCCTCCATTCTCATCAACACTTGTTGTTTCTTGTCTTTTTGATAATAGTCATTCTAACAGGTGACATCTCATTGTGGTTTTGGTTTGCATTTCTCTGATGATTACGGATGTCAAGCATCTTTTTAATATATATATATGTACATATATACCCACACATATGTATATATATATTTACATCATTGTTCATTCTGTACAGTGTTTGATTTCTCCACTTGGGTGTGCCTGTTGGCCCATCTTCTCTGAGAAAATGTTCAATACTGCTCAGTTCTTCTGCCCACTTTTTAATTTTTTTTTTACTTGAGTTGCATGAGCTCTTTGTATATTTTGGATATTTATCCTACTTCTATTCCCTTCTGCTCACCTGTTTTCCTTCAGCTCTTGTTTTACTCCGAATGGCTTATAGCAACCATTTACTTGAAGTGCTTTGGGGACAGTGTCAATTCCTGGGCAGCAGAATCTTATCCTTCCCACCCAGCCAGGCCCACTGTAGTTGGACTTTTGTACTGGGGTGGTGGACTCAGGGTGTGGGGGTGTATGCCCCCTCTCCGGTATATTTGGAGCTTTTGTTTTGTATAGTGAGGGTCTGAACCGTGTCTGTAGGGAGATGATGGGAGAGGAGTAAAGAGAAGAAACGAAACTGGCAGGAAGAGAACTTGAGCAGAAGAACAGGGAAAGCTATGGGGGAAAGTTAAAATGTAGGGAAAGTATTAATTGTGCTACCATTCCCGATGAGAGCTTCAGTAGACAAGCTTGAATCTGTAATGTCTTGTGGCATTAAAGGTCTCTGGAGGATGGGGCGAGTTACTGAGTGTGATCTCAGAGTGGCAGAAGGTGAGGTAGCCCATGGTGCCACTCACTCAACAGTCTCCCCTGGGTGCTGTGGCAAGAGAAGCTGGGGAATGAATCCAGAGGTCCCAATGTGCAAAGAGGACCACTGTCCTTCTAGAGGACTACTGTAGTTCCTGTGTTTAAAAACAATATTCAGGTTATTGAAGTTACACTTTTTAAAATGTGGTTTTCTTTTGCCATCTCCAAGACCTGTCATTCCATCAGAGAATGTAATTATTTTGCAGAATACTTTAAACTACATTTCAAAGTGAAATATATTTTATTTTAAGCATTTAGAATGTCTGAGCCAAACTTACAACCCTAATAGGAAAAAAAAATGCCCAAAACTAAGTGTCATCAAGTTCTAAGTACAGCAACAGGTTATCTTGAACATAACAGGATTCCTTACTAACTTAATGATGATCTGATCTGTCTTCCAGCGAAAGATGACAAGGTCATAAGGACAGGTGTTCTAAAATATTTCCAACACTTTTAAATAGCGATCACTCAAAGGTGACTAGCACTACAGCAACCTACACACATGCTGCGATTTATTCCCTCGAAGCCTCTCCCCTTACGTTCTCACAGGATTGTATATCCAGCCAAGGGAACACATCTGCTGCCTCATGGTCTCGGGGTGCAGGAGTCCCCGGCTTCCCTGGGGCACACTTTCTGTGCTTTTTGCAGCTGTAGCACTCGCCGAGATGCAGACTGCCTGCTCCTCCTGTCTGCCTTCTCCCATTGTCCTGAGGAGGCGTCAGCCCCCTGCTCAGCCTCAGGACTCCCGCTGCCCTGGGCCCTCCTCTCTGCTTGTCAGTGTGTCACGCTCTAAATGGAGTCAAAGCTGAGGAAGCTGCCCCTGGGGCTGCGGGAGGCTGAGCCGCTGCAGGTCCTGATGTGGACCTGTGCAGGCTGCGCCAGGGAGAGTGGAGACAAAGACGGCTTTGATGCAGGGAGCTTTTGTGTGGCTGACCCATTTTAAAACACTAAATAATTATATTTGAACTTAAATGAAAGGACTTGTAGGTTAAACTATGAGAAGTACAATTTCACAAGCAATTCCTAACAGGAGGTTCCTTCTGTGACTTTATTTTGGTGGATCTTTAGGAAGCTCTAGTTATTATCACTACTATAACACTGGGGAGTGAATGATGGTAATACTGTACTGCCTTTTGACCCTGCGCCCTGAATTTTTATTTAACAAAGTGAAACTATTAAGCAGCGGTGGGAGTGTATATGTACACACACACACACACACACACACACACAGAGATCCAGATACTTATAAATACTCTAGTACTTTTATACGCAAATCTAGATGTTTCTTACTGCAAATATGCTACTGGTGTCATGACTTTTTCCTATAACATTATGGGACAAAGCTTACACATTTCCAAGAATTGTTTTAAAAGGCGGACTAGTTCCTTTAACTGTTCTTTAATGCACTTTTAGATGATGTTGCATTTGTTGCATGGTGATGAATATCTAAACCACGCCACGGAGACTGCTTACTCTGTGTGCTTGTTTCTGTGGGCTGGGAATTACTGAGTCATAAATACAAACATATATAAGTTACTTGTGTGGCCAAATTGCCTTCCCAAAAGTTTCTGCTAATTTCCCACTAGCAAATCTTGTTACAGGTCTGTCTGTTGGAAAGCTGTTATCTCTTTTGATGCTTATTTACTTTTTCAGTTTGAAATTTGCATATAGCTTAGTTCCTAATCAAATTAAAAACAAATTAAAATTTTTTGGTTGATAAATCTTATTATTCTTTTTCCTTTCAGGATCTTCTGTTCATGGATAGAAAATAATTTCTTTTCCAGAAGTATTTTAAATATCCAATATACTTTTCTACCTCCAAAGTCAATGTTTTTTTGGTGAAACTCTAATTCGTGTGTTTATTTCAGCATATGGAATCTAGCGAGAAGGGGCCTTTTTTGGCTCGATCTAAATAACTACCCAACTGGCACAAGCCTTCCCCAATTTTATTTGATTTGTGTTATCTTCTTTTTTTTTTTTTTTAAAGATTTATTTATTTGTGCATACAGAACTGGGGTACAGGCCAGAGGCTCAGGGGCGGTGAGAGGCTTCACCAGAGACAGAGTGGGGAGCAGAACAGTCAGAGTTACGAAGTACACTGCTGAGGGGAGCAGCGGGCGGGTCAGGAGAGGTCTGCCGAGCCATGTGGTCACCTCCGGGGCAGGCGGGAATTGAACTCATACAGAAGTGGCTTTAGCTTCTCAGTGCTGTGCTTTAACCTGCTGTGCCACCAGGGAGGGCCTTGTGATATCTTTTTAATGTGTATAGGTTTTATCTCTGGATTTTATTTTTGGCTAGTTGTCCTGCTTTGACTTCTGCCAATCCCACATTGCTTAAATAATACACATATGATGGGGCTAATCCCCTTTGGGACAGCTGCATATTTGTTCTCTCATATAAAATTTGGAATATTTGTGTGTAATTTATAAATTACGATGGGGAAAACTGACCATTTAAAAAATTTTAGTCTTCCCAGACAAGCACATGGCATGGACTGTGTATGCTTTTATTTACTTAAATTTTAATTTTTATATTTTCACAAAACTTTATACTTTTCTGTAAGTAGGTCATATCCTTTCTCATTATAGTAGTTACTCCTTATTTCATAGTTTGTGTTTTGATCTTTTTTCATCATCTTTTCAGACCAGTGATATCTGGTGTTTTGATTTTGTTTCTTTGGTACTCACACACTTTTAAATTAGATTAAATTACTTCTCATTTGACTCCTATAAATGCATAGTCTATAAATAATATTTCATTATCTTTCTTTTTTAATATTTAAGTTTTACGTTCTGTCTCATGTCTTTTACCACTGGCCTGAATTTCTTGAAAATGATGAAAAGTTTTAGATAATGAAATAGTAAACATTTCAATTAATAAAAATACAAAGAAGAATGATGCGTGAGATGCTCCACATTGGCAGAGACATTCCGTAGGACTTTGGTTAAGCAGTATGTTCTGACATAACCTGGCTTTCCTACACTGTGGATGTTTCATTTTATTTAGCATGTACAGTCCGTGAAAACTGGCATCTCGTCCAGTTTGCTTCCGTTGGCTCAGTAACAGGCACAGTCTGGATCACAGTTGATGAGTTTTCAAATCTGAAATTGTTGAGTGGAACATGTATTTGTTGTTATGTCTTGAAGGCTTTTGCTCTTTGCCTGCTCTTTCCTGCCTCCTTTCTCTGTCTTCTTGGACTCTCCCAGACTTAGCTGACACATCTGGGCCTGAAGTAGTTTCTAAGTACAGTCGAAGTCATTTCTCCTTATCCGTCCCAGTTTCAGCTACCTGGGGTCACCCATGCTCTGTAAATATGACAAAACACTGAGATAAAGAGGCAGGCAGACACTACAATCATATAATCTTTATTACAGTGTATTGTAATTGTTCTATGTTATTGCTTTGATGTGTGCCAAAGTTACAGATTCAGCTTTTATCCTAGGTATGACATAGAAAAACATAGCCTGTGTATGTGTTGGGTTTGATCCACAATGTCTGGCATCTGCTGGGACCCGGGGACACATCCTCAGGGATTATGGGGTTCTTCACTATATAGTGAACCCCACTCTTCAGTTTTAATTTTTCATCCTCTATTTTCCACTTAAAATTTTTCATCCTCTGTTTTCCACTTAAAAGAGCTTCTACTCATTGCAATAGTGACTTTCCTGTTTTGTGTTTGTGCTCTTTGATACTAAAATGAAAAGTCACAATTCTAGATCAGTTCTGTTTCCCTTCCCTCTTACTTTTATTCTTTTTAACTTGCTGGCCCAGGGCAGAAAAGAAAAGCTGACTGTCACATTTCATTGTTGTTTTTTTTTTTAAGATTTTATTTATTTATTCATATAGAACTGGGGTACAGGCCAGAGATGAGGAGGGTGAGAGGGTTCACCAGAGACAGAGTAGGGAGCAGAACAGGCAGATCAATGAGGTACACTGCTGAGGGGAGCAGCGGGCGGGTCAGGAGAGGTCTGCCGTGCCATGTGGTCACCTCGGGGGCAGGCGGGGATCGAACTCATGCGGAAGTGGCTTAAGCTTCTTAGTGCTTTAACCCGCTGAGCCACCAGGAAGGGCCACATTTCGTTGTTTTAAAGTTTCAAAAGACAGGGCAGTCATCACCGCTGACTGTCCAAACCTAGGCAGCCCTGTGTGCTGAGAAGGGAGTGGGCAGGAAAGACAGGGTCACAGAGCCCCGAGTCGGGTACCCCAAAGCTTCAGAAGGGCTGCATTGGCTTCCCCTCCCCCTCCTGAACAGTCTCCTTAGGGTCCCGTGCCAGCAGGGTCCCTAGGAGGGGGCCTGCTGGGACGGGCACCGGCCCGAGACCCAGCATTTCTTGAACCAAGCCCTGTAGCCCTGCTCGCTCGCTCACTGAGGAGCCCCAAGAGGTGGCCACTCACCTCTGAACCTTAGTGCCCATCTGTAAAAGAAGCACCTGTGAGACACTGGGGCTCTCTGTCAAAACTGGGACAGGAATCCAGCACTATAACACAACCATTCATTGAAATGTAGGGTTTGTTTTTTTTTTAATCACTAGAGATTTTTTTTTTTTAAGAGAAAGCCCTATCCTCATTCTTTTTTTTTTTTTTAAGATTTTATTTATTTATGCATACAGAACTGGGGTACAGGCCAGAGGAGCAGGGGCAGTGAGAGGATTCACCAGAGACAGAGTGGGGAGCAGAACAGGCTGGCTGAGGAAGAACACTGCTAAGGGCAGCAGCGGGTGGTCAGGAGAGATCTGCTGAGCCATGTGGTCACCTCCCGGGGCTGGGGATCGAACTCATGCTGAAGTGGCTTTAGCCTCCCAGTGCTGTGTTCAACCTGCTGCACCACCAGGGAGGGCCCTTATCCTCATTCTTAAAGGCAGATATAAAAAAGGAAATCCTTCTTCATAATTCTTCATTTTCTTCTCTGTCATTTTATCATCCCAGTACATGGCATTGATAGGAGAAAAGATCTCAGGATTAAAAGGGGAAAACCCCCACCATTGCTAAAATTTTCTATGGCTAGCACTAGAGAGAATGGTGCTTGCTGTAGGCACTCTATGAGATTATGTTTATTCTATCATCTTACGCCTCAGTCACTGACCCAAAAGTTCATCTCCAAGTGAGGAGTAAATATAGCTTGTCTGAATAAGTACAAAGGATTTAGAGTAAAAAAAGAACACAGGACAACGTCCTGCATCCCTGCACCCCCTGAACAAAGCAGTGGCCACGCCCTTCACTGATGTTCTCACTGTGCAGGCTTTCCAGACAGAAGGAAATGGGCCTGGCATTACTTTTAAGTCCCAACACAAGCCTAGAGCTAGGAAGGAATCTCTTAACTTTATTAGATTCCAAATGAAATTTCGTTGACAATAGTTGTGGAAAACAGACAGATTTTCAGTGGGCTTCAAGCTGTAGGCAATAAACAGCAGTCTCCAAATTTTAGCACCAAAAAAATATTTGTTAGAAGTTCTTTGCTAGCAGGATAATAGTCCTGACATTCAACTGAATGCATAATTTCCTCCCAACATTAATTAGCTCACTGCTTTCAAATAACCATTTAAAACAAATTTTAGCACTTTAGGCATTTTTGTGCTTCCTCCACCTTAGAAATTCCAGGAGTGCCAGAGTCAAAGGGAGCATAGACGGCATATGTATAGAACACAGTCCAGAGCAGAGGCCAAATAAGCCAATTTGTCAAATCGTGGGTCTGTATACCTTTTTCTAGTTGCTCTCAGATCTTTCATCATATTGATCCAACAGGTTTTTTGTTTGTTTGTTTTTTAACCTTTGTTGCTAACCTACAGGATGCCTAAACTGAATTAGACCAAAGACTTTTCATTTGGGTAAGGTAATTAGAGAGGGATTTTCTCTGTTACAGATGTGGATACTATTCCTGCTCATTTTACCCAGCATATTCAATCCAGCCACCTAAGTCTCTTAGGAATTTTGTTCTTAAACCTAGTTATAAGTTTACTTTTGATCCTGCCCCTTCTGTGCACAATAGCATGTGCCTTCTGGTCACTTCATGGCCCATTTTCTGCAGTTTACAGAGTTGTTTACCTGAGCATTTAAAATGAAAGTCACAGTCGTTTTTTAGAAGGTTATCATAAAAGTCTCTGAAATCTTCAGCTGTAACCAAAAAGTCATACTGTTAACATTGGTAATGAGGACAGAGAATGATTTAATATTTAAGGTTTGCTCTGAAGTACAGTTAAGTCCTCACTTAACGTCATTGTTGACAGATTCTTGTGAGCTGGAACTTTACAGTTGATTCATTAATATTAAAAGGAGTTAAGTACTTAAGTGATCACAAAAGATCACCCAATCTGAATAGTCACATACCAAACAAACAAACTTCTAATATTCAACAATCTTTGTCTTCATTTATTTTTCAACCTACTTTTGTTTGAGGGTCTCTGCGGCCAAAGCCTTTCCAGACAGCTAAGGGCAAAACGCAGGACCCCAACCCTGGACGAAACACCCTTCCTTCATGGGGCGCATCACACACACCCATACTTAACCTAACTGGGCCACTGAGACACACCAGCCTTTGGCATGTGGGAGGAGATGAAGCACCTGGAAGAACCCACGCAGACCCAGGGAGAAAGTACTGACTCCACGCACAGGGACCCCAACCAGGAGTCACTGGAAATGGCTTTATTCAGGACCCATTTTGTGGCTTCCAGCCTTCTCCTAGCTCTGCTTCCCTTCCTCCAAGCCCAGACCGTAACAACAACAACAAAAAATCTGTGGAAAAAATCTCTACCTAATGCTGGGCGTTGAGGAAACTGGGAGGTAGGGGAGCTTCTTTTTTTTTCTCATCTCTGTAGTCAGTGCCCTGAGGGATTTAAGGTTTGCGCCTACAGATGCCAGAGTTTTGTACCTTAGTCTCCAGAAACACTTTTAAAGATTTCATTTACTTGAGCATCTGAGAATTACTACTAAGTTCACAATGCTTTTTAAATAGAGCTGGAAAAGGATATGCCTGCACTGTGAGTTAAATTTGAATTTACTGACCCGATAGGTGATGAATTAATATTTTGATAAAGACTTAATAGACGTGATTCTCTTTCTTTCAGTCAACATGATCCCAGACTAGCAGGGATAGTAAATGACTTGCCCAAGGTTAAACAGTTTGGCAGGATTTGAACTCAGTCATATGTCTTTAAGCTTCTGTAGGCTGCTCCAAACCACCAGTACAGAAAGAAACAACCTGACTGTCCATGCAGAGAAAATGGGCCAGTATGTTGCACCAAGGAAAAGAGTATTGCAGATTTGGTGGAAGAAGAAAGAAATATTATAGCTAGAGCTTGGTAATTTTGAAATAAACTTTTAGAAGGCAAAAACCCAATGTGTTTGAGTAGTTAACAGGTGAAGATACTTCTCCTTTGTCTTCAGATACATTCATTAACACTAACAGCTGGTGCAAACCCCATGTAGAAGAATGCGTATCTGCCCTCACCATTCGTTACTAAGGCGCCAGAAGGTCAGAGATGTGGAACTGATGGAGAGGAGGACAAGACTGCTGTTGCTGGGGAGACGTCTGGTAGGGTACCTACATTCAGCCTTCAAAACATTGAAAAAAATTGACCTGTTGGAATCAATTAATTAGAATATAAACCTAAGAGAATATTCAAGAGAAAAAAGAGGCCACTGGAGAGTCTGACCTGCAAGTAATAACTCTGGGGAGGCTTCTGGAGGGGAAGAAGGCAGGGGGTGCTCAGAGCCCAGCCCTGAGACAGAATGCTGCCTTGCTGGGGCATGTCTCCCCCACTAACCATGTTCTTGATGCTCTGTGCTGTTACCAACACAACACATAGAGACATGTGGGGAGAATGGCTTTGGAGGAAGTGTGGATATTAAGGTGCCAGCCCCCCTTCCATACTTATTCCAGTTCAACCCTGCCCCTCACCTTTCCTGATGGCCCAGGCAGACTGGAAATATTTATACAGACAAACATGCAACCAGACATAAAAGCAACATCGTTTCTCATTGGCGCTGTTGATCTGCATCACTACAGAGCGTACAATGGCACAGTGCTATGGAAGTCTAGAGAGACTCTGAGACTCTGCCTCTAAAGACACCTCTCTCTCTCTCTCTCTCTCTCTCTCTCTCTCTATATATATATCTCTC
>NW_004567136.1:6258773-6288615 GCF_000260355.1 Condylura cristata | reverse complement strand
TATAATATATATATCTTTTGCAGATTTCATCCTAAGAATGGATTATTGTCATATACTGACCTGAGGCCTTTTTTTAAAAAAATGAGGTTTTCTGAGAAAGACCTGACTTACAAAAATGATGTATTTACTTGAAAAAATACCAACTTCTCCCAGTGAAATCATACTGGTGCTGGGGTAGCTGCTCAGGCTGTCGGTGGAGCTAAATGTCAGTATAGAGGGCACATGCTTAGTCACGAGTAACCAGCTTTTTACCAGACTACTTTGGGGAAGGGCAGAGGCTAATTTTAATTTTTTAAAAATCAGATGAATTTTTTTTAAAGATTTATTTATTTGTACATACAGAACTGGGGTACAGGCCAGAGGCTCAGGGGCAGCGAGAGGCTTCACCAGAGACAGAGCAGGGAACAGAACAGGCAGACCGAAGAAGTCCACTGCTGAGGGGAGCAGCGGGCGGGTCAGGAGAGGTCTGCCAGCCATGTGGTCACCTCCCGGGCAGGCGGGGATCGAACTCATGCAGAAGTGGCTTTAGCTTCTTAGTGCTGTGTTTTAACCTGCTGTGCCAGCAGGGAGGGCCAGATGAAATTTTTTTTAAAGAAATAATATGTTCCACTTTATTTTCTTAGAGTCAAATGTTGAGGCAAACCTTCTTAAAATCTTGTGCATCTATTATTGCTTTACATGATACTATAAAATATTTTAATCAGTTAAATGTAGAGAGCTGCCACATCAAGGCAGCAAAGTAAACTGGCACGTAACACAGAAAGCTAACACAAAGTGAAGAGAAGTGCTGTTGACTTCAAATTTAAATGAACTGAAATGCTTCCTTTTTGTGAACATTCCGGTGACTTAAGGTTTTGCCATGTCCCTGTAAGTATGTGTCGTAGGAACTTAGGAGGTGATAACTAGTCTTTCCTAAGAAAAGGTCTGGGATGATGCCAGGCTTTGGATGAGAGCATGTGGTTACTCAGATTACACTTGCGTTGCGCCGGCTCTGCAGTGAGTGATTGGCTGTAGCTTTTGCTCGTTTCAGCATTCTCTGTTGTGTGTGTACTGGGGGAAATGTTATGCAGGAGTTCTAACAGACTCAGCTTTCATCAGTCAGAGAGATGTTGCCCAATCGAATTTTCTGGCTTGTTCAGTCAGTTGCCACTAGCATCGTATGGCCATGATACTTGAAATGTGGCTTTAGCATTTGAGGAGCTGTAATAGTATGAATGGAAGTGGCCTAACGTGACTAGTGGCCGCCATATTGGACAGCAGAGGTTTCTAGAGCGTTGGCTGAAGTAACAGCTCCATTTGGTCACAGGAGATGGAACCCCACGCCCACCTCCAAGGGAAAATGGTCTTCCTGGGAGAACCGAAACACAGCCTGTATTCAGGGAAGAGTTTCTGAACTTGAGCACAACACACCCAGGAGGAGTGAGTCAGCAGATACTTGCACAAATGACTTGCTATATTTAGGACCTTTTGTAGCAGGTCAAAGAGGACTGGAAATTGAACATAGTAAGATCTTCAGTTTTCACCTGCAGCAAGGTGCTTGAGTAAAATAAAGCCAAACCAGTGAAGATCATGTGTTAAACACCTCCCATGTCATGGTTGACACAAACCTTGTTCCTGGACCATGACTGGTCACAGCCTTCCAGAGCTGACTCCGTGGGCACAGACTGGCAGGCTCTGCATGGCCCCCTCAGTGAGCTGGCAAACGTCAGCACTCCTGAGAGCCTGCTGGGGGCTAACAGGCAGACACTGGGGGCTGTGCCTGGCATCAGACACTTCCTTCCCTAAGAGCGCACCCTTCTTTCAGCGCACCCTTCTTTCAAGTAAGAGTTCTGTTTGCTGCAGTCCCAGAAGACAATGAACGAACAAGGTTTTGCCTTGAGGAAGACAAAAGTAACCTTGTTAACAGTTATGGTAACTGGCATTATTTGCCTTTTGTGGTCATGAATTCTGTATCTACCTGAATGGCCAGTCTTTGTGTGTGTGTGTGTGTGGACTTAATGCAAATGTGTATCACAGTGAGGTGACACTTTTCCTGTGACATTTATGTCACATTATATATACCTATATCTGTTTCTAAGTGGCAGCAATCTATTAATAATTTTAATATTGTTAGAGCTATGTATTCAGTGTTAAGAAGCCATTCCTTATTAAGTAAGGAATTAGTTTTTGACTCCCAGATTCATGATCATGTGTGCAAACAAAAGTTTTAAATTCGGGGGCTCCCTAATGCCTAGGAGTTAAATCTCATCACTATCATCACTACCACCTGAGTTCAATTCCCAGCCAGGGAGCTATCCACAGAGCACAGCAGACTTCTCTTGTCTCCCCTGAGCCTCCCTCAGCAGTGTATTTTAGTAAAATTTGCCTGTACTGCCCCCCACTCTGTCTGGTGAATCCTCTCACCTCCTCTACCCCATAAGCACTCTGACCTGCACCCCAGTTCTTTTATGCAAAAATAAATTGAATTTTTTTCTTAATTTTAAATTCTAAATTTGCTTAAAACAATAATTTTGGGGCCCTCCCTGATGGCACAGCAGGTTAAAGCACAGCATTGAGAATCTAAAGCTGCTTCCACATGAGTTTGATTCCTGCCTGCCCCGGAGGTGACCACATGGTACGGCAGACCTCTCCTGACCCGCCCGCTGCTCCCCTCAGCAGTGGACTTCATCAGTCGGCCTGTTCTGCTCCTCACTCTATGTGTGGTGAATCCTCTCACCGTCCCTGCACCTCTAGCCTGTACCCCCAGTTCTGTATGCATAAATAAATCTTTAAAAATAATAATTTTGATCTTTTTTACTTGATTAGGAGAATTTCATTAACATGGACTTTGAGGGCCTTTACCACCCTTGCTTGATTACAGTGCCGTTTATCAGCTCGGGTGGACAGACAGCAGTTTGCTGAGGTCTTCCCTTGTTCATAACAGGGTGGGTTTCTTTTTTAAACCAGTGACTATCTCTGGCCACTGTCTGCCATGCTTATCTCGCGGTTAGCAACTCCAGGCCTGACCGTGTACTGTGGCCCAACATTTGTTTGGGAGGTTCGTCCTCCCCCTCAGGCTGAAGCTGTGGAAACCACCAACCAGTGCCGATTGATTCTGACAGTGCATGGCAGGGGCTTGGCAGGGATCTGCAGCCCATGCGTGGGCTTCTCCCCTCCCCCCTCACCCCACTGCCCGGCAGGTGGTTCTTACCCTGGCGCCCTCCGCAGAGAGAAAGGAAGCCAGGACACAGGCCGGCACAGCCTCTGGACAGACCACACTCCCGTGCTGTTACCTGGCGCGGTGGTGGTGACAGTCAGAGGCAAGGCCTGGAACATCATCTTGTTCTAAACACTAAACGCAGAAACCGTGACTGAGAAACTCCCCATGGGCGGTACGCTTTGGAGGAGAGGAGAGGAAATGGGCGAGAAGGAAATTGCTTTTCTTTTGGTATCTTTGTTTTGTTTTAATTTCAGTGCTTGAGCCTGTTGGGTAGGAGCCAGCCTAACGCTGTACTTTCTGCAATGCCAAAAGTACTTCTTGTTCTTAGCAATATGTAAAATAGTGCCCTGCTGTTCCATCCACACCAGAAAGATTTGTAGATTTATCTGCAGAAAAATACCTGTTTGTACCTACTTGGTACATCCTCTAAGGAAGGGCCCGGGCCACAGAGTCCCATGCCTTATCCAGGCCAATGGAGTGGGTCTCTTATCCCAGTGGAAAGGAAAGGGGAACTGTGCTTGAAATCTACCAGCTAAGATACTAAAACATGAAGCTGAAAAAGAATATCAAGTGAGAGCAGAAATTGCCTTGGTCATAAGTGAGTGTTCTCTTTACATTTCTTATTATTTATTTTTAAAGATTTTTATTTATTCATACAGAACTGGGGTACAGGCCAGAGGTACAGGGGCAGTGAGAGGATTCACCAGAGACAGTGGGGAGCAGAACAGGCTGACTGATGAAGTACACTGCTGAGGGGAGCAATGGGCGGGTCAGGAGAGGTCTGTTGCACCATGTGGGTCACCCCCAGAGCCGAGGATTGAACTTGCACTGAGCTGGCTGAGGCCGGCTTGCAGTGCTGCATCCTAACCTGTTGTGCCACCAGCAAGGGCGCTCTCTTTACATTTCTAATGGGATTCAGTAAAAGAACTGGTGCAAACAACCATTTGCTTTTGCACAGTGGGGGGGGGGGTCCCCTAGGGCCGCAGGACTATGTCCCTGCAGCAGGACCTTGTGGCCACTTCAGGTGTCCCAGCTCCTGCCTGAGGTCTGGGCTGTGAGGGATGTCACCTTTGATTTTTGGAACAACTAATGCCCAGAGTTCATTTGCAACATAAAGAAGTAGAAGGAATCCCCTACAAGTGTTTAGTGTATTGGGCAAAGTGCAAACAGTGAGCCTGTCTATTTAGTAAAAATTCTTTTGCCGAACAGACATGAAAAGAAAAGCCCAAAGCTGAGCCTCCCAGAACTCAACTGTGGGCTCTCAGGACAGAGCTTCACTCTTCATCCACAGGAGGGTATGTGTGTGTGTGTGCATGTATTTACTAAATGAACACGTGCACCCACAGTTATCCCCTGTGAAAGCCCGTTCATCCCACAAGCCCTATTCAGATGCAGCTTTGAACCTCAAAGATGACTTTGTTGAAGTGGCTGGTGCACACAGCCACACATTAAGGATGAGACGGCCGTGGGCTGTCTCCTATGGCTAAGTACTGGCTTTCTCCAGGATCTGAAATATGCTTTTGTTATGCTTCCTTGAAGTGCATTGTGTTTGTTTTTTATTTTCTCTTCTAGGCTGTGCTTTCATCTTTGTTTCATTTTTTTGTTTGTTTGAATTCAAGTTCAAGAGACTTCATAATCGTCTGTGATTGAAATAGAGTAAGACTTAAATCTAGAGAAGGCCAAAGAGCAAAACAAACTGCTGGTAGGACAGCACATGTCATTCCAGCGACCCTCGCAATGCAGACGCCTGTCTTTGCTCTGGAGCCTGGCAGAGTTTGTAAGAAGTAGCCAGCTGGGCTGGATGGATGCAGATGGAAAGTGAAGTGCTGTAGCTGAGTCCTCAGTTTTCAACCTCCTGGATACCCCACTCCTGGGTCGCCTTGCCTCTTCCCTGCCCACAAAGCTCTTCTCCCCACCCCCTGTCAGTCACCCTCCTGTCCTCCGCAGCTCTGTGCTGCTCTGTGTTCACACCTGCTCTCCTTCAGAATCCCCGAGAGATGTAAAAGCACGCTTAAGGCCTTCCATTCAGAGAATGGGCATAAAAACTCAATAATTGTTTAACATTTCTTGTTGATGTTTCTTGTGTCTGTAGCAAAAGATCTGTTTAAATATTTTTTTCACAGTTGGTTAGCTCATGTGTCAGAAATCACCCCGGAACTTAGTGGCTTGTTTATTATTCTCGGGAAGTGGCAGTGGGATGGTGCTGGGGCTGGCTGCTCGCTTGTGAATGCTGCCTTGGGCTGCCGCGTCTCTCGCTCCCCGAGGTCTGTGCTTCTGGTGGGGGCCGGGCTGCAGGGCCTGGCAGGTCTGCTCTCTCCACTGTGCCCAGGTGACTGTCCCACTTCTGCGGCAGAAGGCCTCTCAGGACACTTCTGAGAAGTCACACAGCTTAAGGAGAGGGGGCAGGAAGTCCCTGGGTATGGGAAAAGTAGGTATGGGCGTCATCTTTGGAGACCCGCTAGGATAGGACAGTCAGAAAACCAATTGCCTACATTTGCACATTTTACCATGCTTTGTACATTTATTAAAATCTTCGGATTTGATTGCTACTCTTCCAATATTTGATCCATTTCCCTCTTTAAACTCATTTCCTGTCTTGCATGCTTTTTTAGACCTTTGGGAATTAACCCAAAAGTTGACTGAATGAGCTTTGAATGGCCAACTGGTTTCTATTACCAGCTCAAAATGAGTGTTCAAAGTCTTCTTTAGAGGAATAGCCTTCTCTCCTTTGTCTAGTGAAAACACTGCAGAGATTGAGAGCTTACCTCTTGGAGAAGCCTCCTCTCTGCTACTCTAGCTGGCCTTTCAGGAGTGTCTGACGAGGCCCAGCTGGAAGAGGAAAGCCCCGGACACCCTGGGGCTGGCCACCCGCCCTCTTGACCTTGGGTGGGTTATCACACATATGTGGCCTTGGTTTCCTCTCTTTGTCTGAGTCTATCAGTCAGTAAACGTGTTGGTTGTATTAATTTCCCCATCCTTCCTTAGCCTTCTCTTTGCATTCGCCCTCTATTTAAAATATTTCTGGCCAGGCCTGCAGCAGGTGTAGAAGATCAGCTTCTGTTTGGCAGCAGCTCTGAGGAGCCAGGATGTTTTACTGAAGCTGAAGCCTCAGTCTTCCTCACCCCCTGAGGGACAGTTCCCCTAACAGGAATTGATAAGGGCACATTATGCAAAATCGCGAGAGACTCAAGCCTTTCCCTTTTGGGTCAACATGCAGCCGCAAGCTAGAAGGGCTAATCAACAGAAGCATTTTCTGTGTTCATTCCAGAGAATTTCCCAGGGGCGTAATAAATCCAGCCTGCCTGTTTACAAGAACAGGGTTATTTAACAAGCTCGTCTCTAAGCTTAAGAGTCTTTGGTTTCATCCGAGTTAACCCAACCTGCTAAATTTGTAAGATTCATTACTGTTTATTCCTGTTGCTCCATGCATTGTAAGATAATTGTGCATACCTCACAGAAAAAGGTTTTACACCCCAGACTCACGGTTTGTTTATTAGAGAACCCATCTAAAGTTGGATCTCTAGTTCTTTTTTTTTTTTTTTCTTAACCTTTTCACCTGTGATTCATGTCTGTCTCTAATCAGCCCACTGGTGTTTCCAGTAAGCTAATTTATCTCATTAACACACTCATTCATTCATTCTTCATCCATTTGACAGATGTTACTTTGCCCAGTCCTCTGAGCTATGTATTGTCCTCCTTCCAGTTGCTGGCCTGGAAAGGAGACACACTGGTCATCAGTGCCCCGTGGCGAGGTCACATGGTGTCAGTCCATGCCTGTTTGGCACCTAGGGAAGAGCCAGTGAGTTTAAGTGGAATCTGGGGCTGACCTGATTACAGAATTTGAATGACCTGGGCCAGCACTGCCCCCTCTCAACCTTGACCCCAGGGGGGATCTTCAAAACTTCAGAGCATGGGAGTATATTTATAGGACAAATTCTCCCTGGATTGCAGGCATTGCAGAGATACATGTTTTCTAAATTTTGATAAATGTTGTCAAACTCCCCAGCTACACCCTGTGTAAGACATACTCAGTCCTCTGGCCCCTGGAGCTTTGTGGGTGTGATGGGTGAAATAAACAGTGTCTCTTTGCTTATTTGATGTTACCTCTTTAAATATGTGTGAAATTGGGCATCTTTTTATGCTTTTGTTTTTGAGATCTGTATTTCTTTTCCTTGAATTCCCTGCTTCCCATCTTGTTGACTGAATTTCTTGTTTCTAGGAGCACTTCTGAAGGCAGGTATTTCCCCATTTGTTGTTTGATGGTGACGGTTTGTCAGCTTAGGGAGAGACCACTCCTGTCTTGGTGATTACTCACATACTCCTCGTTCACTCCCTGCTTCCTCTAATGACTTCATTTACATTTAGAAACGTTGATTCATCTGAAGTTAATTTTGGTGTAAGGAATGCAAAGAATCTGGATTAATTTTTTTCCAACTAGCTACCTACCCACATTAAACACATTTCTTGAGTCAGCTCTTTTCTTGAAATGTTACTTTATAGTAATGTGACATACCTTTATCTTAAGTTAAATACCTTTATATGTTCTTAATCCCTTATGGCCATCCATTCAGCTCTTGTTTATTCTCCAATTTCCAACCATTTGGACTTTGTGAGACGTCCTGCTAGATTTTGGTGTCTGCTGGGGCTGGCTCCTGCTCATCTCTGGTTTCAGGAACTTCCTTTGGTGGAAGCCTCCTTTTCAAAGTTTGTTTGCAGTAGTGACATTTGGTATCTCAAGAAACAGTTTGTTTTTAATTTGGTGAAACTTATATTCGCATTCTTCACTTAAAGGCTTCATTCACTTGACAAATTTGGGAACTAAGCGCATGGAGTAACAGGCATGCATGATCAACCTTTTCTTTATTTTGATTCCTTTTTCCCTTTTCTTTCTTTCCATTGGTGTGCATTGCGCGTGTATTATTCTGAGGGTGTCCGGGAGTACAGAGAACAGCCAGCCTCTTTGCTTTACTCCTAGCACGACACACTTAGCCTTGTCCTCGTGACTGAGCTGCACACACATGGGGACCAGTTGCAGCACAAACCAATTTTACATGCAGCAAAAAAAATAGAAAGAAGCAACAGTTTCTGCATTTTACCTTAAGCCTTCCCACAGCCACTGGGCAGCATTAGCAAGTTCGTAACTGACCTGTGACTTTCTAGTGCCTAAGAAATTACAAAGAGGAAATTCGGAGCTATTGTTCTAGCTCTCTATTAATTCTTCTCAAATTATTTTAAAAACAATTTTTTTAAAGATTTCTATTTGTTTGTACATATAGAACTGGGGTACAGGCCAGAGGCTGAGGGGTGGCGAGAGGCTTCACCAGAGACAGTGGGGAGCAGAACAGGCAGATCAACGAAGTACACTGCTGAGGGGAGCAGCGGGCGGGTCAGGAGAGGTCTGCCACACCGTGTGGTCACCTCCGGGTCAGGAGGGAATCGAACTCATGCGGAAGTGGCTTTATCTTCTCAGTGCAGTGCTTTAACCCGTTGAACTATCAGGGAGGGCCGAAAAACAAATTTTTACACACTGAGACAATTATCGAGGGAAAATACACACCCAAGGAGCCCGTGGAAAGAAAGCAGAAAACAGTATGCAGAACTCCCACATAGTGGCAGAGGAAAGAAATGCCTTCCCCCTACATGAGCAGACACAGTCCAAGTCCAGGTAGGCAAAGTAAGGCAGGTAGCATCCTGCCAAGGAGACTCGCTTTGGCATTTGAATAAATGTCAAATTTAAAATTGATGCCTCTCGTGTAGGTAGATTTTTTTTCACCTGATTTCTTGCTCATAAATTGCCCTTTGCTTTTATGGTTGAACAACTAAGTCCTAACATTGACCATGGACAAACAGCCTGTCCTACCTGAGCATTGCTCAAGTGTGATGGGTTGAAGGGTCTGGTGTCAGGAGCATGGCAGTGCCAGCCAGAAGCTGCTCTGTCTACTTCAGACATTTGATAGAGTCCATCACTGATCTCGTTTGTTCTCAATAAATGTCATCGAAGCCCAGTTCAGTTTTTGCAGGGATACAGGAAACTCAGAAGCAACAAGAAACACAGGCAGCTTCGGCACCACATGATGAAAACAGGCACCAGCAAAAATGCGCTCAGACTCTGCTGGAGAGTTGCTCTTGCCTGGGAAGCTCAGGGCGGCTGGCGCTCGCTCGCTGAGTTCTGAGCACCTGCAGCCGTGGGTCTGTGCTGTCCCTGGTGGGAGCCTGGGAGCATCTTCGTCTACTACAGGGTCCTGACAGCTCAGTTCCAACCAGAAGTCTTCATTATTTTTATTAAACATACCTTACCAATCCAGTTAATTTGCCATTATGAAAAGCAAAATTGTATTTTCTTAATGGATCAAAAACATTGGAATGCTTTCCAAACATTCCAGAGAACTGTTTTCTGATATGACATTTGACTTACATAAAAGCAGTCTGTTTGTTTTTTCTTGTATAAAATACACACTAAGGACAGCTTTTGTGATATAGTAAATAAGATCCCACACAAATTCCACATGACATAGTGTGGGGAGTTCACATAATAAAATGAAGAATGCTGCCTGTTTGTTTTCTGACCAGTGTGGAGTTTCCAGCCTATTCCGCCTCTGTCAAAGCCATGTTCAAATACAAAGGTGATGTGCGTAAGTGCTCTGATTCAAGAGGGACACTTTCTCTTCATAAATAAAGCACGCCATCGCAGCTCTCCTTTATATTTCAGTAAGGGTGAAGGCAAGTTCTAAATATAGTTAATGACTTAAGGTAATGCTAAATCTGTGAGGGAAAATGTGTTGAAATTTAGGTGGGTGTTGCCAGAAGGAATAGGAATGTTGGGGGCAGGACGGGGTGACAGGGGGAGAAAGTCATGCCAGCCATCACCGCACATTTCAAAGAGAAGGTTTAACAGGGAATTAATACGCTGCTATTTTTGAAAAGGAGAAGGTGTCAGATCACTGAAAGAAAAAGAGAAATGCTTAAAGCTGTATTTGCATCAAAGTTGCAGTCAGCTTGATGATTTCTTTCTCCCAAGTGCTGCAGATGACAGTACACTTTTGCCATTGCTATTTGCAAATGTGTTTCTGTCTCATTAACAATCAAAGTCAGTTTGATCTCTTAGACATCAATTCCTAGCACAGCGCCTAGTGATTTGAACTCATCTGAACATGTTTCTTTCTCTCCAGTTTACGTTTGTCTATTTCTTTAATTTTTTTTTGTTTGTTTGTCTAAGTCCCATGTCTTTTCTACCTTCACGCCTTTTCCTGTAAGTTGCTTCCCCCAGCAGCTTTCAAGGCTCTTGATCACCAACTACATTTTTTACTTGGTATTGAAGATGATGTCTAGCTCAGCCCATGCTCATGAAATTGGTGAAGGCATGTACCTCTTGCTGACCTCCTTGCTATTAAGGCTTATTTGGGAAAACTGCATTTTGTATTTGCTATCATTTGGGAAAACTGCATTTTGAGGTGGCTGGATCTGGCTGAGTGAAATTCCCAACAATGTTCCATTAGTGGAATAAGCTGCAGTTTGTGTTAGCATTTGTGAAAATCGCCTACTTCAATCTCCATGCATTTAGACTTTATAGCGGTGATCTTTGTTAATGTCTCTTGGCGTTTGCTACAGTAACTGCTAGAAGAGTAATCTTATCCTATCAGAGGGACTAGTGTTCATTTGTGCAGCTAAAACCAAGAAAAACAGCCATCTAATCTTGTCCTTGAATAGCTTCCTGTACTTGTTACATACTGCATAGTCTACTAAATTTACTTGTAGATTCCAACTCAAGCAAAGTATGAAGAACAAAGTATGAAGCAGATGAACTTTCATCATTTCCTCGGCCTTCAGATCACGGAGTCGGAAGGGCCCTCTTGTATATCACTCTTGGAGAAGGAGAAAAGGTCATTTTAAGTTTTCTAAATTTAACTTAATGCTTCTTTTTATAATATGACTTTCATTTTAACTTTAGAGAAGAGATTTACAAAGTGTAGGTGATTGGAAGGCAAAAAATTCAAAAGGATAAGAAGTGTTTATCATTTGTTATGATTGTTTTATAGCAGAGCACAGGAATGTTTATCACTGGTACCCAGTAGGCAAAGAAAAGAGCTACAAGTATAAAGGACTTTGTAGGAAAGAAGTGCCCAGCACCACTAACTGATAAGAACTGTACCCCAGTTCTTGTATGCATAAATAAATAAATCTTTAAAAAAAGAAATGTGGAGGCAGTGATAAGACAGGCAGGAACTCCAAGACACAATACCAGCACCACAGAAAAGATCGTAAAATCCGCAAGCTTCAGATTCCAGGTTCCTTCCTCTACTGCCTTTATTCATCTTCTTGGAATGAGAATCCTTTGGAACTGGCCCTGGCCCAGAGTCAGATTGGTAACGGGAGCTGAAAGGGGCTTCTATTGATAGCTATAGGTCTAGAACCTAAGGAGACTGTATAGATCTCAGTAACAACCATCCTGTAAGTGAGGAACCATTTGCTCTGGACTCAGTTAAATGAGAGGCCAGCTCCTAGCCTCAGGGAACTCACCCTTGGAAAAGAGGGCATTCAGAGCGTATGAATTATATTGGAACTAGGTCACAGCTTTCTAGTCTCCAGAGATAGGATCTTGAGCGCTATCAGTTTAAGATAAATACAAGTAAAGTGCACCTCACTGAGTAGCACCAGAACCTTCAGAGGGTTTAGGGAAAGTTGAAGTCTGCATTTTAAAAGAAACTTTGCTTCCCAGAAAACTGGAAGGTCTGTTTTCCAAGCTTCAGTGGGAAAGAAGACCCAATTGACAAGACATTTGGAAAAAATTAATGTATTTTTATTATCGCTGTGAGAGGCTAGGAGCCATCAGTGCAAGCTGTTCAGAGTGGCAAATTCAGCAAAACCTTTGTCATCATTTTGGGAGATGTGTAGGTTAGACACTCTGAAGTCCAGAGATTAACTTCACTCTGTGTTCTTCAGCTCCAGAGAGCCAGGGCCAGGCCCTTTCCTAATGCTCCTGCAGACTGTTTCCAAGTCTCCCTGAGGTTGTCACCCCTTAGTTTAGGCGCAGCTGGAGGGCTGCGACCCCTGAGTCCAGGCTGCTTTTGCCTGGCCAAGCCTAGAAGGGCTGGGGCTCCTCAGGGAGCTTGCCTCGCACTCCTCCCTGAGCAGGTATTCAAGTGCAGGGTGTTCAAAAACACGAATCTAGCCAAACAACACATAACTGCCAGATGCATCTGAGAACAGTTTGTGAGCTGGTTCTGCTTTTAGTCCCTTGTCGTGAACTTTTTGTAAGAATCTCCCAGGCCCTTCATCCAGGTTCCTGTGACCCATTATTCATATCGCCAGCAGTTAATTTCTAAAGTAGATTCTGAAGGGGCACTTTCCTGCTCATCCCGGAGGTGAGCCCACCCAAGAAGGTCAAACTCAGCCTGGTCTTGGGCCTGGCATTACCCATCCTTTGCAGTTTGACCTTGTCTCCTATTTCTGCTCTTCCCTTCCACCCCAACTTAAGATCCCCACCCACTGGTGCTGCATAAGCTTCCCACAGCATTCCAATCTGGAGGCTTTTGTAAGTCAACTTCATTCCTTCTGGAATGACCCTTCCTGTCCAATCTGAGAATCTGAGTTACTTATGCAGTCCCTACTCTGATGCCGTAACACTGTGCGTTCCTGCTCTTACCCCAACACCCTGCATTGTACAGTTTTCCTCCCTAACTGGATGTAGAAATTCTGCATGTAGGAACTGAGCCTTTTCCTTTTCTGTAGCTTCCTGTTCCTGTTCAGTGAAATTTTAACTTTAAAAATGTTAAAGATGTATTTATTTATGCATACAAAAACTGGGGTGCAGTGTGAGGCATGAGAGGATTCACCTGTGACAAAGTGGGGAGCAGAACAGGCAGAGTGAAATACATTGCTGGGGGGAACAGTGGGCAAGACAGGAGAGGTCCCCTGCGCCAGGTGGGTCAGCTCCCTGACTGGCCTGGGATCAAACTCGTGCTGTAGTGGCTTGTAGTATCTTGATAGTGCTGTGTCTTTCACCCCTACCCCTGCACTACCAGGGAGGCCCTTAACTTAAATTTTTTATAAATGAAGATGTTTGATTAGAGTTCAGTGGTTCTTAACTGGAGGTTCATATCATAATCACTTGGAGGTCAATAAAATGCTGTGACAGCTGTCAGACAGATGAATGAACCTTGCAAACATTCATTGAATGAAAGAGGCCAGTCACAAGATGCCACCTGTTGTATCAACTCACTTATATGGAATGTTCAGAATAAGCAAATCTGTAGAAACAAAGAGGACTAATGCTTGTGGGTACTAGGAAATTGGAGGTGGGGGGTGATAAGGAATAGGAAATGACCTTTATGGAATCCTGAAACATTCTGGAATTAGTTCATGGAAATGGTTGCATGATTATGTGAATAGAGCAGGTCTTTAAATAGCATTTCCTCTAAGTCGTTTAGGTCGTAACGTGGATGAGCAAAAAAAGCAACGAGGGCCACCGTCTGCTTTGAGTTGGCATATTGTCCCCATGTCTGTATGGGCTCTCTCCAAGGACTCCAGTTTCCTTCCACACCCTGAAGATGCACACTGGAGGTTCATTGTCACATCTCAGTTGTCCCCATGGGAATGAGTGTGGATGTGTGTGATGCCTTCCTGTCCAGGCTTAGGTCCTGCCTCCTGCCCTTTGTGGGGCCCTGTGACCTGAGATGGAAGATGAATGAATGCATGAATGCAACGGGTTATTGAACATGAAAGTATTTTGAGTCCTTATTTAGAAATTTGGTGATTTGGGATTGGGGGCACAGAAATATCCCATAGGGACTTAACTCTCATTTATGTCAGTTAATACCCAGGTTCGATTTTGTCTAGTTAATATGTTGTTTTATGTAGAGTCACACTTTGCACGAACCTACCCAGGACACCAAGTGAGGACTTACTGTAGACTGTATTTTTGATGGTAAGTATTACTCTCCCAATGGCTTATGGTCACTTACAATTAATAAAGAAAAATAAGGGCTACAGTTTCAATTTTTAAAAAAATCTTGAGAATTTACTAACCCTGCCTTTTCTGATTGGCGAGTTTGCATCAAGACTTTACATCTTAAACATGACAAAACATCACTAAGTCAGACTAATTGAGCACAGAGAAAGTAGAAATTAGTCAAAAAATAAAATTATAGTACATAAAGAAACATAGCCTTTTCCTCTTTTGCTTATACTGTAACTCCAATTAAATGGCAACTAAGTGTTCCTGAGTATAGGCTCTGAAGGGTGGGCCTTCTGTTAATGACTAGTTAGGAATCGTTTTTAATCAGCAGGTTGTGTGCACATAAGTATAAATCATTTTCAGTGGGTTCCATTTTTTGCTGAATTATCTTCCCCCTGCCCTTCTGCGTGGTAAGCAATTTGGACCAACCAGACTCAACTTCAGCCTGCGCAGACTGCACTGAAATGCCGGCTCTGTGCTCTGACCTTCACGGGGACGGGCTGGCCAGTGGCGACGGTGTGAATGTCCGCTTCTGGTCAGTTTCTCAGTCATATTCCTCCCATCTGTGGGTTCTTCTTGCTGCTAGTGGGCAGCAACGGTGATTTTCAAAAAGCAGCCCTCAACCTGGCTCTGTTTGAAATTTGTGTCACGGATTTGGAAGCATAGGAAGTCTTATTCCTAGGCTCTCATTTTTTGTTTCAGACACTCACACCCCTTCACGCTGGCTCTTGGGCGCTTGCCTCCTCACAGCCTCTGTCCAAGTTAACCTTTCTCCTCACCGAGTTCCTCATGCCTCCTGTGCTTTGCTCTTACTTCTTACGTCTCATGCTGTTTCTTCTCTAGACTAGATTCTTTGAGGACAGCAACCTGCTTTGTGTATTTGTTTGTGTATTTGTTGTGTATTTGTTTTTGCATCCCAAAAACCTAGTATCATGAGTGGCATCCAGTCAGGAAACAACTGATGAATGATGGAGAGAACACTTTGTGCACACAGCAGCTGCTCCTGTGGCTTGCCCTCCCCATGGCATCCTAGAGTAAATATCCGCAGGAGTTTGGAATCAGCCTCCCGAATTTAGAGTTTTTCTCTCCAACTCCTGCCTCTCTCCTTTTGGAACAAGGGGTCAGCATGGGGACCAGATACAATTTTAATTTCTGACCTAAGAATGAAATGAGGATTATGTGACAGTGGAGAGCATTTATCTACTCCCTGAAGCCCCTCTCCGAGGCCTCTAGGATGAACACTGTCAGGGGAAGATCAGAGCAGAACTGTGACTGATCACCCCAGCTCTGGGCTCTCTGGAATGGCTCATCTGCACAGATTACTCTGGTGACTAACTGACCTCCTTCCCCTGAGGCTGTCTTGAATCTGGCACTAAAAATCCTGTCCCAGGAGACAACTCTTTGGGATATAAAAGCCCCACCTTTTAGTAATGGGCACTGAAGGTCTGGGGGGAGAATAGAAAACCCAGTCTCTGTGCTGGATTTAATGCCAAATACCTAGTGTATAAACCACCTGCCTCTGTGCTGGGTGCCACTGTTCTTCCCCCAACCTCTGACAGCATCTGCACTTTGCAGTTAGTTCATCATTGTAAACCGACACACATTGCATCACTCAGAGCAAGAAGATGCTGGCATGTAATTAAGGCGCTGTAATTGTGTGTGGTAGGAATCCAGCTTTGATTTGGCCTGTTGATTGTTGTGCTGTATATCAAGATGGTGCTAGTTGAAATGGTAATACTGTGAATCTTCTGAGTTTGTTTTCCGAGAATTCAAGTATTCTGAATGATCACAATAGCCTTAGACTGAGAGAGAGAGGACATTTTGGTGACCGATGGAAGGGTGCATACAACTGGGTGAGGGACCTTGTGTCCAAAGAGTGTCCTAAACACCAACTACAGAACTGACATTGCATTGAGCATGGAAAAAGCAGCGTGTAAGCACATGTGTAGGGTGAAACTCACTCATCTGGACTGAGGTAGACCAGCACGTCCTATATCTCTAAAAGATAACAATATTCAATTGAAAACAACCATTGCTGAATGTCATACAAATAACTGTGCATTGCAGTCTCACTCCCCGCTGCTTTGTGAAGTCTAGTAGTTCCATTTCTTGTTTCAGAGGTTGCAGTCAACCTGGTGGACAAACAAATTTTAATACCAGATGTGCTACCCCTATGGCACAGGGTTAACTCTGTCAGGACTAACCACTGCCCCACTGCCCCAGTGTTAAGTGTTGCAACAGATCATAGCAACAGAAGCCCTCTCCCCAACTTTTATAGTTTGAATTGAAAAAGGAAGTTCCCAATCTTAATATCTGTGAAGATTTAGTGAAGTATCACGGGGAGAAGCTCCCATGAAGCTGTTGCTATCCCATCCCACTTTGTTTACCTGTGTGCATAACTGGCAGATGGTGCAAATACAGATTCCAGAAATCCCACTCAGTCCGGAGACTTGTTACAAGAGAAACTGCAGTGATCTTACCCAGTAGGCACCCTGCATGCCTTGCACAGTGCTCTGAACTAGGGTTATAACTTGTGTTGTTTGAGTAGTGCTCCCAGAATGTAGCTCTGTGGCCATTTTCCTCCTTTCTTCAAAAATTTAGAAGCACCTAATGCGATGCTTGAATTTATAAAAGTGGAAGGGGAATGGGCCCTTCCTTGTGGTGCAATGGGTTAAAGTGCAACACTAAGTTCGATTCCCAGCCAGGGAGGTGACCCACATGGCACAGCAGACCATTCCTGACCACCCCACCTCCGTTTCTCCCCTCAGCAGTGTATTTCAGTCAGTGTGCCTGTTCTGCTCCCCACTCTGTCTCTGGTGTGCATACAGAACTGGGGTACAGGCCAGAGGCTCAGGGGTAGTGAGAGGCTTCACCAGAGACAGAGCGGGGAGCAGAACAGAAAGATCGACGAGGTACACTGCTGAGGGGAGCAGCGGGCGGACCAGGAGAGGTCTGCTGTGCCATGTGGTCACCTCCGGGGCGGGGATCGAACTCATGCAAAAGTGGCTTTAGCGTCTTAGTGCTGTGCTTTAACCTGCTGCGCCACCAGGGAGGGCCCTGCATAAATAAATCTTAAAAAAAAAAAAAAGTAGAAGGGGGTTACCTTTTTAACACATGGCCTACAAGATGACTGTCATCATCAGCAAGAAAATGACACTAAATCAGTGTATGCACATACATATATTAGAATGTATATAGAACTTTCAAAACTCAATAGCTAAAAGTATCTCCTCAATGAGGAAACTGACAGAAAGATGGACATTTCGCCAAAGGGGACATGGATGTCCAGGTGCCAGACTGAGACCTGACTTGCACTGCTCAGCCCCATGAGAGCAGTGCAAGTGAGAGCCCCAGTATAGTATCATAGCTGCAGTACCTCACAGTGGCTGAAATGAAGCTTAGTGGGAACCCTAACCTCCGGCAGGGATGTACCACTCAAAGATTATTGTTAGGGAATATGAAATGGTTTAGACACTTTAGAAAATATTTTAGCAGCTCCTTTCAAAACTAAGAATAGACTTAGCATAGGAGTCAGCGTTTGAATTTGGGGTATTTATCTTGGAGAAATGCAGTTATTTTTATATGGGGATTTGTTGACAAATATGCATAATAGTTTTATTTGTGGTAACCAAGGATTGGAAACTATTCAACTATCCTTCATTGGGTTAGGGCTAAATATATTGTTATATGTCCTTTGGAATACTTCTCGGCAATAACGAGGAAGGAACCATTGGTACAATGTCTTGTTTAAACCTCAAGAAAATAATGAGTGAATAGAGCCAGTTCCAAAAGATTACATACTATATGATTCCATTTACGTAACATTGGTGAAGTAGCATAATTATAGAGGTGGTGAACAGGGGTTAGGGAATGAGGGGGAGGGGATAGGTGTGGCAGGAAGGGGGTAACATGAGGGAGCCTTGTGATGAAGTCACAGTTGAATATCTAGATAGTGGTTTTCATATATAAAATGATAGTGTGAGGAGTTGCATAGAGCTGTACACACGAACACATATGTTTGTACCTAGGGACATTGGAACACTGAAGTTGTGTAAGATGCTAGCATTTGGGATGGCTGGATTGCCTTCATTTCTTCCTAACCAATGTGAATTTATAATAACTTTAATTTTTTATGAAATAATGGATATTTAGACATGAATAGCCCATATGATGAATTTATAGATGCAAGAATTTATTCAATCAATTTGCTAACATAATAACAACAAAAAACCTGTAGGTTGGATGGTTGGATGTGTTCGGAGAGCTTGTAAGTGAATTTCCACAAGTCTAAAAGCTGCTCTCGCTAGTAAATAAAATCATAAGCATCCTTGCTCAGATGATACTGAGAGGTTATTTAGCTTAATGTTAGGGCACAGCAGACTGACGCCAGGGATCCGTGTAATGAGGCCTAGAGAAGAGCAGGGCTACACGTCAAAGTGAGTTTTACATGTCACTTTATTTGTTTTGCCACTACGTCAGGAAAAGCGGGGTGTCTGATGGCTGTAGGCCATTCAGAGGCATGTTATTAGAAAAGGAAACAGAAAATAAAAATACCCTACTGTATCACGCAGCAGAAAAAAGCAGAACATTATTCATTTGCTATTGTTCATGAAGTTAATATTTGTTTCATTAACTCAGTTGTAGTTATGTTCTCCTTCAAAATGATCTTATTTTTGTATATCTTAAAAATGTACAGTATAAAGCCTGAAAAATAGAAATATCCAAAAAGGAATTTTTAAAAAATATTTATTTATTTATGCATACAGAACAGGCCAAGGGTGCAGGGGCAGTGAAGTACGGTGAAGTCCACTGCTGAGGGGAGCAACGGGTGGGTCAGGAGAGGTCTGCTGCACCATGTGGGTCACCTTCCTGGCCAGGGATAGAACTCATCCGCTGCAGTGGCTGCGGATAGCTTCACAATGCTGTGCCTTAACCTGTTGTGCCACCAGGGAGGGCCCCCGAAAGGAATTTTTTTTAATATGCTTTTAAAAATTTCTATGGCGAAGGACAGAAACAGGTTGAAATATTTTTTCTCACGCATTGTTTAGCTAGTCCTACAGTTGATCACTACTGATTGCCAAAATTCATTCTGTTATTGTTTTGTTTAAATGACATTTATGTAACAAAGTGGGAAAAGTAGAATAAGAATGTCTGTATGCACCTTTTTTTGTTAAAGCAATAACGTGTGTAATTAGTTATTATATATATCATATTACTGTCTTTTGTCCTTTATTGTGTCCTGGGTTGGCTCTCTCAAAGTTGGTTGTACATGAGCAACTTCTCTAAACAATATCAGAAGAACCAACAGTAAATCCAGCCGGATCTGTTTCCCTTGTGGCCAGGTGGGGCTGATGAAGACTGTAGTGTCCAAGTCTTTATTTGCAACCCCTGAACCCGCAGTGTGAGGTCTGGACCTAGGTGGGTTGTGTTTTTGCCCTTATAAAAGAGCATTTGATTTTAGTCCTGCAACCCACATGTGTTCTTGAGAAATCTGAGCGCACCATCATTTCAGGGTACCTGGAGTGAGGATAAAAGTATGAAGTTTAAAAAAAAAAAATCATCCTGGGCAAAAAATTTAAAGAACCCATTTCTCACACAGATATATAAATATTTGCTCAGTAAATGAAAAAATGAACAAATGAATGGTTGGAAGTATCTAACTATTGCTAAATTCTCCAGTCCAGTTGATTATGCAAACTATTTCTAAAAAAGGAATGAGGAGAACACAGATTAGAAATCGTTTGTGTGTTATCTGTGTTGTGAGGCTGGAATGGATAGATTTGGACTGTGGCCTGAGCCACTGAAGTGCAAGTCACGGCCACCCACAGGGGGTGGGCAGGTGCCTTCCTTAGCATCTGGGCTCCCACTTTGGGGAATGAAGACATTGGGGCTGTTGGTTTGGAAGTGCCGACTCAGTACACCCACAAGAAGAAAATCAAGTCTCAAGGTGTATGACAGCTGATCCTCACTTTACCATGGTTTGACTCAAAACCGTTTTGGTTTCACAATGGTGTGAGACCAGTGCACACTCACTGGAACTCATACTTTGAATTACGAACTCGACCTTTTCCTGGACCAGCAACCTGTGGTCAGATGCTCTTGCGATGCTGGCCAGCAGCAGGGGCCACAGCGCCCAGTCACTGAGGCCCCAGGGGGGGACGAAGCCCACTCCACAGCCTCCTGCCAGCTGTTCTCCAGCCTCCTCAGATCGCCTGTGGCTGCAGCATCCTCCCCTCACTCCTCAACCCCCAGTCCAGCAGTAACTCCACTCAAGTCTTCAGACTCCTTCAGATCCTCAGATCCAGGGTGCTTTTCATGTGCATGTGGGGGGGGGGGGGCCGACAGCACTCATTTTACCTTCAGTCTCTTCTTCAATACTGTAGGGTCAACTAGGCTTAGCTTCGGTGACTTTGCGCACCTGTGCGGAAGTGTGCCAGCAGGTTTCCCTAGGCTAGGCTGAGTGACCGTGGTCGGTAAGGTTAAGTGTACTAAGTGCATTTCAACTTACTGTATTCTCAGTTTACAATTTATTATTGGAATGTAACCATGTGGTTGGTAGAGTTCTAGATGTAAAAATCCCAGAAATGGGGAGGGCATTGAGCAAGGGCAGTCCTCTCTCCTAGGTCCCCAGGGAGCAGGGGTATGACTCATAAGGGCTGGGGCGGGGCTCATTTTACAGGCTCACCTCTAAGTGGTCAGTTTAAAGGCCAGGGAAAAGCAAAGCAGGCACTCGCGGAGGATGGCTGGAGTCCCAAATCCTTATCTCAGTGTCCAGGCTCCCGGTCTGAGCGTGGCTGTTACCTGTAAAATGCTGAGGTGGCAACTCAAATCAGCAGTTTTCATTGCATTTTCACATTTCTTAGTTGGTTTAAATTGATTCTACATATAGGAATATCATTTTATGCTATTTTAGGCACCAGTTCCTTCTGCGTTCAGGATATCAGAGAAATGAATTTGCTTTGTCAGAATGTTTCCAAACAATCCCGGGCCAGGAAACCACACCCTTTCAAAACATACACTCTCACACAGCTTTGAGCGGCCGCTGGATTTTTCTGTGCTTTTCAAGTTACCCAGCTTTTAGAAAACTTTTCATTTTCTTATCATATGCACTCCTTATAGAAATACTAATCACATTTAAAATTAGAGCTTTTCAAGGAAACAAAGCATATATTTTTGTATTATGTATCTTTTCCAAAACTGGTAAGAGCTACAAATAACTACCTCCCACAGTGTCTCCTAGGGACAGAGATGAAAGAGATCTTCAGCATTTGACTGTTTAGATCACTGAAAGGCTTGGCTAGAAAGGGTCTCAGGAATGCTCCAGCCTGCTCCCTACACTCATGCTTCCTCCCCCACCCCCTACTCCCTTGCAGATGAGGAAACGTTAGTCCCTTCCTTTCCTATAACGTTTTTTAAATATATAACGTTCTCTGATGATTTCGCCATGTGTGTCTACACTTTGTTTACCAAAGAGAACATTTAGGTAGAATATAGTGTTAGGTAGAATGATAATGGAGTGGTTTTCCTGTGTTGCCTTTCAAAAAAGGGAAGCCAGGACCTTCTTCAGGAGCTTCCCAGAGCCCCCTCTCACACCAGGGCATCTCTGGGGAGGGTCCCCTCGGATCCTTCAGTTGTAGGCTTTCATGTGTTCCCCTCACTTTCAGCTTCACAAATAATGAAGCAACTGTTAAAGCGCAACCCATCTTTCCCCCCTTACACAATTACCAATTTCTCCTAGCTTTTAAAGTCCATTCTTCCCAATCATATTTAATCATCTTTGTGTGGTTAAAACTTGTTGAATAATTTTAATTCCAAATCTGTAGCAGTTGAGAAGGCATTTGCAACATTTACTAGATCATAGTTTCGCTAATTCAAAATTATATAAAGTAATGATCGCCTACTTCTAAGATTCTTAGATTTTTTAAAGATTTATTTCATTTAATTTTGCATACAAAAGCTGGGGTGTAGGCCAGAGATGTGGGGGAGAGGGATGAGAGGATTCATCAGAGACAGAAAGGGGAGCAGACCACGCACTGCTACTGAAACACACTGCTGAGGGGAGCAGCAGGCAGGACAGCTCCCTGTGCCTTGTCAGCCAGGGTCAGCTCCCTGGCCCGGAGGCAACTGGTGCTGCCTAGGCTGTGGGTGGCCTCATAGTGCTGAGACCTAACCCTTGCACAACCAGGGAGGCCCCTCATAAGATTTTTATGTTTAAAAATATATTCACAAAAAGTTACACTTCACCTTTGAAAATGTAAATGAAGAGATTGGTTAAATTAACATGTAAATGTAGGTAACATTTGTGCAAACAGTAATTCTAATATACTGAAAATAGCTGTATTCATCAAACATTAAAATGTCAAATGAACTTTAAAGTAGTTCCAAATAGCTAATATTACAGAAAAATATTTATCTATCTTGAATTTTTCTTTTACAATGACAGTATTTTGCTAACGATACTAAGATGAACTAGACAATCCTTATTAGAATTATTTTAAAGTTATGTGATTCAGCTAAATTAAACCATTTAATTAAAATAATTAAACATTAAATTAAGTCATTTAATATCTCCTTGTAGTAAAAACTGCTTTGACTAAAGCATCTATTCCGACCTTAGTAACGTCTATATAGTTTCTTCTGTGGCACTCTGCACAGTCCCCCATCAGCCCTTCTGTGTGAACTCTGATAAAGGGGAACATAAGATTTGTTCTTAGAGTACACCCACATATTTTCAGAGGAGCTAGGCTAGCCCCAACCCTTAGAGGGGAAAGAGCCAGAAGACTCACAGATGTGCCATCGCTGCATTCAACATTCAGGGTTGGGGCTTGTTTTGGAGGAGAGAGAAAGGGCCTTGTGCCACAATTCCAAAGACTGTGTTTTTTGTTGTTGTTGTTGTTGTTTTAGGATTTATTTATTTATGTTTACAGAAATGGGGTACAAGCCAGAGGTGCAGGGGTGGTGAGAGGATTCACCAGAGACAGAGTGGGGAGCAGAACAGCAGATTGATGAAGTACACTGCTGAGGGGAACAGCAGGTGGGTCAGGAGAGGTCTGCCACGCCACGTGGGTCACCTCCCTGGCTGGGGATCGAATTGGTGCTGCAGAGGCTTTGGAGAGGTTCATAATGCCGTGCTTTAACCCATTGTGCCACCAATGGGTTAAAGAGCCCCCAAAGACTGTTTTTGTAGGATCTGGTCAAGGTTGACTAGAGACAGAGACAGACCTTTTTTTTTTTATGTTAAATGTGTCACTTTTGAAGTCACTTTTTTTTTATAACAGTTTATTTTTACATCATTTTGTACATTTTTTTAAATCTCAATTGTAAACCCCATGGGTTTCCCCGTCACCGAGTCCCCCATGTGCCATCATCACCATAGTCCCGTGCACTCCCTCCCCCACCTGCCATAGCTGCCTCTGTCACGGGAATGAAGACCTGGTTTTGTAACCCCTGCCATATATAGGAATCCCATTCAGACGCCCTTACTGAGTGCATGCCCCGGGCCAGTCCTAAGTACTGTGAAGCTTGTCGTGAGAGTGTACGTGTGTTGCTCCTGTTGTTGCATAACAAACCACCCCAGTACTTACAAATCTTACCCCAAAATGATTCATGACTGTTGGCTGGCAGTACAGGCTCAGATCAGCTGAGTAGTTATTTTGCTAGACTTCCCTGAGCTCATGCTAGACCTGAAATGTCTAGAATTCTTTCACTCTTGTGTCCGGAGATTCACTGACTTCTCTCTGTGCCCAGCAGGCCAATTCCCATGAAGGTTTCAGCGTTCTCAGCAGCAGAGGAGAGCAAATCCAGTGTCCATGTACTTCTTAAGCTTCTGCTTGTATCTCGTTTGCTCTTTCACTAGATAGGTCACACTGCTCCTGGATGAAGAGATGGGAAAAAGATCCCACCTCCTGATGAGAAGAGTTGCAGTGTCCTATTGCAGTAAGGCATCAGAACAGGGGTGGAGAATTTCTGGCAGTTATTTACAACTTGTTGACATGAATGTTTGTTTTTATAGATATTCATGATAAAAAAAGATCTCAACTATATGTCAACATTCACACATACTTGGGGGGACTACATTAAATTTCCTGTATGCCCATCACCTGGATTCATCAGTTTTTAACATTGTGCTGCCTTTGGTGCCTCCACTTTTTGAAAGATGTTCCTCTTGGCTGAAAATTTTTAAAGCAAACCCCAAACATCATGCTATTTCAAGCCCACATGTTCCAGAACTCATTTCCTGAAAAGGAGCACCTTACACCCTCCCTGGTGGCGCAGCGGGTTAAAGCGCAGCACTGAGAAGCTAAAGTCACTGCAACATGAGTTCGATCCCCGCCCCAGAGGTGACCACATGGTGCGGCAGACCTCTCCTCACCCGCCCGCTGCTCCCCTCAGCAGTGGACTTGTCAGTCAGCCTGTTCTGCTCCCCACTCTGTCTCTGGTGAAGCCTCTCACCACCCCTGAGCCTCTGGTCTGTAACCCAGTTCTGTGTCCATAAATAAATAAATCTTCCAAAAAAAAAAGAAATAAAAAAAGGAGTGCCTTACCTGTGTAATCCCAATGCAAGTACATCTCAGTATCACTCAGGATGGGATCTATATATACTTTTATCAATAAGTAATTGTTTGGGGGCTCTTTTTATTATTATGTACTCTTGAGTTTTAAGTATGTAGTGTGTTTCAGCCAATTATATTTTTAAAGCTTAAACTGCTTTGTCTTTTGTTGGATTATATATCCCTTTGATTCCATATCCTTTAAGAAGGTATCATCTAATACTCAGTCCATAATCAAATTTTCCATTTTCTCAAAAATGTCTTGTAGGTAGTTTGAAAAGGAGTTCATAGAAGAGCCTTTGTAGTCACAATGGGCTTTTCTTTCTTTTTTTTTCTATTGACTTGTTAAAAACTGAGTCAATTTTCTTATTTACATCCTCCTACATTCCCTATTTGTTTGAGTGTTTCTGATTCTGAAAGTTAGTCTATGAGCTGAATTTCATTTAAATTCCACTTTGGGGGCAGACATCATTTAGAGGTAGTAGTTCCAGTTACATCACAAGGGAGACAGAAATGTTTGCTTGTCTTTTAATGATGCTGAACATTGACGGGTGAATTGACCTTTTGATGATTGTTGATGAATCTGGTATTTCAGTAAATGTTATGAGATGATGGTTCTCTAATGCTGTCATCTTTCCAAATTTTTTATTGTAGCTCTTTAATAAAGAACTTTCTCTTGTGAATTTAGAGTTGTTTGTTTCTCTAAAATAGAGTTCACCTTTCCTTTTAACTGACACCTTATAGAGAAGGAGCTGGTACTCAAGTTATTCCAGGGTTATATTCAATTGTTTCTTTATAAACTTAGATGTGAGTAATTCTTTGGGGTCCTTTTTATCATTATGAGTTTAGATATTTAGTGTGTTTCAGTCACAGATTTTACACTCAAACTGTTTTATCTTTGGCCAATGGGAGTTTCTCATTGTTGACTTCTATATCCCTTTGATCCATTATTTGAGAACTTCCTTGCTTTCTGGCCCAGAATATCTCAGGGCTATCTCATATGTTTCTTGCAGCAGACCTGTGATCAACCACTTCTGGCTGAGGAATAAAATATGAGCACTAGAAATGCTCTTTGTATTGAATTGAATCTTTATTACTTCTAGACTCTTCAATAGCAACAGCTAAGAAATATGTATTTACATCGTGTACATGTATATACGTTGTATATAGATGTGTATTTTTCTTTAAAGTATTTTAAAAATTGTATTGATTTTGTAAACTTAAGTTAGAATTGCAAAATTTTTATTTCACTACCTTGTTCTCTTAAATTGAAAACGTAAGTTTCTATCGTTAATATACACTGATATATATTAATGTATTAACTGATATATACTAGTATAAAAATAGATATTAGCATTATCAGCATACACTAACCTATACAGTACTAGCAATTTTAATTTGAAAGTGTTATATATATATATAAATATGTATATATATGTAACTTCAAGATTATTATATATAACAAAAATGCTAAGGTTATAAATGAAACATTAATAACACACATATATACTAACATAAGATGTTACACTAATATAACATATTAATATGTTATTTTTCTAAATGTATTAATTTTAAGATGTCAGCATATATATAACTAGTGATCTGTATATTAATTCATACACTAATAAATATATAACAGCTTTATGCTAGTTAATGCAAATACATATAAACAGTTTCAAAGTAATAATTCTGATACTACTAATACACTAGTGAATGAAGTCTGATTTCTTCCAGTGCTAATTTCCTTAGAGTATATTACAAAAGAACATACAATCAAAGTACATTATGTACAGTTATTAGAATTATTTTTATATGGTTAGGTCACCACCTAATGCCTATTTTCTTCAATTTTGTTCAATACGTTAGTTTTCTTTTTCCTTCTCATTTCACTTCATTTTAAATATATGTAAAATATTTTTTATACTTCCAGAGTCAAAACTATATTGCAGAGTACATCTAGAAAGGTTTCATATTACTGCTGTCCTCTTTCCTTTAAAGGTAAATACTCTCATATGTTCCTAGTTATCCTTCCTCTCTATCATTTTTTACAAATAGAGCAAATATATGTATATATTTCATTAGCTTTAAAAATTTAATCTAACATTTATCTTTTAAAATACAGTATTCAGGCCTCCCTGGTGGTACAAGGATTAAATTAAGTGTTACCAAGCTGTCGCCAGCCACTGTGCAATGAGCTCAATCTCTGGCTTGGGAGCTGACCTATAGGGTGCAGCAGACCACTCCTGTCTTGTCTGCTGCTCCCATTAGCAATGCATTTCAGTAGATCCCCCTGTTCTGCTCCCCATTCTATCTCTGATGACTCTTCCCAGTGTCCCCTCCCCCCCTCCTCTGGCCTACACCCCAGTTCTTGTACACATAAATAAATAAATAATAAATCTTAAAAAAATAAAAGTTCTTCTCTGTTATATGACTTTATTGGCAGAGGAATATTCCAAAGCAAAATTTATTGGATTTTAAAGATGTGACATAAGAGTAGAAGCCAGGATTACTTTTCTATTAATACATGCTTTGTTAGAGTTCTCCTACTTCTAGTATTTTGTGTATACTCCCTTCTGTGACATTACCGAGACAGTCTCATGTTCTACCAGTGACATAATACTTCCCCTTTGCATTTCATGCTTAAACTCACAGCTTATACCAAAAGTAATGTAAATATGCTTTTCTAAGGTTTTTTTTTTTTTTGTAATGGAAGCAAAAATGCACTTCCATATAAAATGTGGTCAAGGTCATCCTTTTGGTCAAGGTTATTTTAGTAAATGGTTCCACCTAAAATATATAATGATTTTACACACGATGTCTTTTTTTTTTTTTTTACTTCTTCAATTCTGAGCCGCAGACACCAAAAATCCCACAGGAAGTTGTCATTGAAAGTGTTGTGGTTTTTTAGTTTCCTGTTCAGTTTGCACTAGATAATGAGAAATCAGATAAATCTGTGCAATCACGAGATTCTTGGTTAAACTTTATTGTAGTTCTAAATGAAAATCCCAGATTTGCTTGTATTTCTTCCCATCTGGAGGAGTTATAACCACTTTCATGTGTAAGTAATGAAGTTGAAACTTTTTTTTGGTGTTCAGTAATGTTCAATGGATAAACTCTTCTTTGTTAAAGAACAACTATCTGAAGTTGGGCTTTATGATTTCCACACCTTATCAAAGCATTTCCTCAAATGTAAACTGTAGGAATGGAGATGTGTTTTGAATTTTTGACAACAGTGTTTTAGCTTTTACTTTTACAAATGACAAAAATGCTCCCTTGTTTCTTTGGAGGAAAGGAAATGCCTAAGACATTTCCTTATACATTTTAATTTAGATTATAATCACCACTGAAATAAAAGGGTGCTATTGAATACTTTTAGTTCTTAATGCATAGTATTCTCAAAGTGAAATGTTTTTGTCTGATTTCATTATTTTTCTACCATAGTGGAAGCAGTAAAATAAACTAAAACTGTAATCAGTTATATTAGGCCTTTGACAAATCATTGTTATCTGGCATTTAAATGTGATTACTTGATGTAAAAGTGATAAATGAGCCAAAAAGGAAGGTTCACAGGGCATTGGCAGACACTCTCTTAGGTGTTAGTATAACTATGCCCAGTTATAGGCAGGTTACAATAATTGTAAATCTGTACACCTTATTAAATGGCAGAGGTAATAAATATGTGAAAAGTCTTCCACAGATGCCTTAAAAAAAAACAAAAACTCCCAAAGGTTTTAAAAAATAATGTTTGCTGATAAGGACATTTTAGTCATAATTCTTTTTTTTTTTAAGATTTATTTTTATTTACTTATGCATACAATAACTGGGGTGAGGGTTCACCAGACAGAGTGGGGAGCAGAACAAGCAAATTCTACTGAGATACACTGCAGAGGGGCCAGCTGCCAAGACAGGAGAGGTCTGCTGCACCATGTGGGTCAGCTCCCTGGCTGGGGTTCAAACTCATGCCTCAGAGGTTAGACAGTGCTGAGACTTAACTCCCTCCTCCAGGGAGGCTCTTAATCATAAGTCTTAAAATAAATAGTACTGTGATCAAAAAGAAATTATACACCACTTTAAAACAAAAGCGGCTTCAACCATTTTTGTGCCAGGGAGAACAAAGGAAAGAAAGTAAAGGCTTCATTTGCAGAATGCTTTTTTCTACTAAAGAGAACTTCAGGTTGCAAAATAATTGAGAGGTTAATTGATATTTGTGTGACCTATGGATAGTTTTGGCTAAAATTAGTTTGTTCTTTTCATAGTTGAATTTGAAAGAGAAAACTACACTTTAAGCTTATTTAATATGACCAAGAATAAGTGACATTTGTGGAGCTTTCTATATTTCATAAAGCCTAATGATAGCCCGGGATGGTTTCCTACGTATTCTTGGTGTTTAGCAGGACTGTCAGCGTTGTGGAAATATTTGATTCAGCTGGATTATATTGACTGCCTGGCTTTCTACCCTTTTCTGTCCATTGGGAGCTGGGAGAACCAGGTTTGAAAAAATGCACGGCAGCCAAACCCCTTAACTTACTACTAAGAGTTCCAGCAATTTTGATGCCAAAAGTAGACATTCGAGCACCCTGACTAGATGGGCAGGAGAAAGAGAATGGATGTATCTGGGGCCATTGCAGATGAGCCAGACAGTGAGGGTCTCCAGAGCATTTTGCTCAAGATTCAGCTCCCACTTGTAGTTAGGACAGTCGGTTTGTTGAGAATGAGCAACGTTTTGACCCGCTTGGGAGGCTCTCAGAGATGACAGCCAGGATGCGCTTTATAGGAAACAGCTTTCACCTTCAATGGAGACAAGGCCCAGGTCAGGGATGACATCTGTGACTCTCAATATTTACCAAGTCAAGAAAACGACGGCCAGGTATTTTCCAGCCTACCCTTTCTGGCTGCCTCCAGCCCGGGCTAACGTGGCATGGCTTTTGAGGGAGGGGACAAGTGAGAAGTGAGTGGACAAGCTTTGGCTTTCTTCTCCCGGGCGACTGAAGCCGGATGATGAAAACAAACAGGAAGACTCGCACGCCAGCGGAAACGGCCTCGGAAACTTCGGTAACCGGGCTTTTCCTTCCGCCACCGGGGTCGGACCCCGGGAGGAAGCGGGGTCCCGACGCTCGCCCCGCCCCCGTGCTCGCCCCG
>NW_004567136.1:6215622-6257957 GCF_000260355.1 Condylura cristata | reverse complement strand
CCCGCGCCGCCAAACTCGCCCCCGAGTGGGTTCTCCCGGTACCGGGCGGGTCGGGGGTCAGGCTTGGGGCTGTCACCTCCAGCCAGCCGGTGGCTGCTGTCTTTGGAGGAGTGGCTGGTCACCGGCGAAACCGTGTAGTTTCGATCTGATGTCACTCTCCGTGGTATGCGCTCGCCAGCGATAAGACATTGAGACAGCAAAAACACTCAGAGCTGTCTCTAGTACGTTGGACTTCTTTTTTTTTTTTCTCTTTCCACATTGTATTTATTTAAGGCAACAACGGAAATACTAACCCCGTAATGCTTTATCCTAGTTTAATTTGAGTTGAACTGTCAAAAGTAGCATGAAATAATCCTACGGACGGACAGATGTACGCAAAATGTAACACTTTTCTATTACATTTTCCGTGTGTTTTGTGGCATTATGCCATTTTCTCTGTGCTACAAAACAAACTTATATGATACATTAAAAAGCTGAAGTTCCTAGAAAGCAGTTAAAAACCATCCTTTCGTGCATTTTATTCTTTTTTCTTCATAAAGTAAGTCTGTTTTTTTCCAACAGTAACAGAAATATGTATAGAAATGTAGAGTAAAAATCTCCCCATTTAGAAATCAGTTACTTCAAACTGAAAGTACTCAAGCAGGTAGTGGTTTTGTGTGTTTGTTTAAAATGTTTACGTTTATTCATAGCATCTAGGAGCAGGTGTAATAATAGGGTCCTAAAGTTTCCTGAACTCAGGATCTTGGTTTCTTGCTGGCAGAAGTTACATTACATTTAGAGACTAGATTCTTTCAAGGAAGATAGTATTGTTTCTTTTAGGAACCACTAATCTGTGCTTTTTTGGCTTAAACTATCTTAAGAACTATATAAAGATAGAACTTGATTCAGAGATTTAAAATAAAAGCCAGGTTTATGCTTTAATTTTAAAATTAGTTCACATAATTTACCTTTTGGGGGGCTTCCTTTCTGAGCAGGAAAAGTTTTGTTTCCACGCTAAGCAGAATATTATTTTGTTTTTGAAATGAAGTCTCTGGCTCTTGATATTCAAGACACAGTTTAAAAACGTTTGGGGTTGGAGAGGATACTTTTTTCAGTAGATTGTCATCTTAAGATGATTTAGGAACGATCGTTTTCCTCCTGAAATGTATTATGGCGTATTGAAAAGCATCACTAAGTTGAGTATTACATTTTGGGGACATTTGCATTCTTAAATATTTACAAGTAAAATGTATATTGAGAACTTTTTTTTAATGCTGTCATATTGGGCCCACTACATCTAACATTCAACAGGGCGGGTCATAAAAAGTAGGTGAAATACAGTAACACTCAGCCAACTCTTTCCTCAAGTTACTTTTAAATTTTTAAGGTGATTAACATGCTTCCTAAAAACCAGGCTCTAGTCAGTACTTCACATCACATGTGATCTTTTGTTTCCTCCACTCTTTATTTTTTTTTCCACTCTTCAATGAAAACAGAAGACATTTTGCAGTTATTTTTTAAATTATATGAGTTTGTGGAACTCTTCTCTAAGCAGTACCTTTAGTTCGTATTTGTAATGGTTAAATAGTTTTCCATCCCACGTATAGGCTGCAGATCATCTTTGCATCTTTGTTTTTTATTGCTAGACATTTTGTTTTCAAAATTTTGCGTTTGTAGTAAGCAGTCTTATATTTTTGTATTTATCACTTCTGTGGTCCTACCATTTGCCAAACTTTAAAATGGAATTTCTGGGTCAAATGGTATGAGCATTTAAAATTCTGATGGATATCACTCAATTTTTCTTAAAATATACCCAGTAATGAATGTACTAGCTGTCAATAAGTTATTGGATTTTTTTTAAAGATTTATTTATTTATGCATACAGAACTGGCGTACAGGCCAGAGGTGCAGGGGCCGTGAGAGGCTTCACCAGAGACAGAGTGGGGAGCAGAACAGGCAGATGGATGAAGTACACTGCTGAGGGGAGCAGCGGGCATGCCAGGAGAGGTCTGCCACGCCATGTGGTCACCTCCGGGGCAGGCGGGAATCGAACTCATGCGGAAGTGGCTTTAGCTTCTCAGTGCTGTGCTTTAACCCACTGCGCCACCAGGGAAGGCCAATTTACTGAATTTTTTTTTTTTTTTAAAGATTTATTTATTTGTGCATACAGAACTGGAGTACAGGCCAGAGGCTGAGGGGCAGTGAGCGGCTTCACCAGATACAGATTGGGGAGCAGAACGGGAGGACTGACGAAGCACACTCCTGAGGGGAGCAGTGGGTGTGCCAGAAGAGGTCTGCGGCGCCATGTGGTCACCTCCGGGGCAGGCGGGAATCAAACTCATGCGGAAGCAGCTTTAGATTCTCAGTGCTGTGCTTTAACCCGCTGCGCCACCAGGGAGGGCCCAAGTTACTGAATTTTTAAGGACAAATTAAAACCTGAATGAGATAACACACTATCTCAATGAAGAGTTAATATTATAGAATATTACCAGTTTTCCTAAAATTGGTGTATTAATGCAGTACAATTTCAAATAGAACTCTGTGAGATACTGTAGAAAACTTGACATGTTGATGACCAACTTTAATAAACGAGTGGTAGCCAGGAAATTTTGGAGAAAGAAAGTGGTCCTATCAAAACCCCTAATGTGTTACACCTTCAGAGTAATTTAGTGCAGTCTGTCTGCCCAAGAATAAACAGTGGAATAACAGAGTCCAAGAGCATTTAGGAATTGATGAGCTTTTAGTGGTTGTGATCAGCATTTAATGTGTTAGGTACTGTCCAGAGTGCCTAGAATGGATTAACTGATTTAATTCTTAGAGCAACTTTATGCAGTGAGCACTGCAATTAGCTGCACTTGATGAATGAGGAAACTGAAACAGATAATTGGCCTAAATTCACTTAACCAGTAAGAGGGAAAATTAGGAATACATGATAAAAAATAACATTGTAGGTTATTGGAGAAAGAATAGGTTATTCAGTACATAGTGTAGGTCCTGTTATTCTTTTTTTAAATGTTTATTACCTGCTTCAGGCCACTGGTAAAATACAAGTGAAAAGTTTGAGAAAGAGCAAATAAAGAATATAGTAAATATTAGAATAAAGTATAGGAATAGATTGTTCCACATACATACCTGAATTGGAAAAGGCATATCTAATACTAGGGTAAGAAGTGTCAAGGAAAAGGTTCTTGTGCATTATTGATACAAATTTGCAAACAGAATTATTAAAGTACCTGAGATAAACTTAGTCAGAAGCTGAAAAGAGGAATTTGAGAGTGGCTTTTATCTCCACAAGGAATTATTTAATTTTTAAGAATATGGTGTGAGTAATTACTAGAGCATTTCAGTGGTTGAATCACACAGAAAGTGACTGAAGAAAGTTGCAGTAACTTTTGGATTGCAGACTGTTTCAAAGGATGCAATCATATTTAAAACTGTACTACAGTTTTATATATTTATTACATTTTGCTGTGTAGGCACAGTATTGTTTTTCCTGTGGTTATGTTGAAAATTAGAAAATTGTTTAATATGAAAATTACACCATTTCTCAGGAAACAATTTACTGTATCAAATAAGGCACAATGGATTTTTCTTAGTATCCTGACATTTGAAAGTAAAGAACTAGAAATTAACTAAATAATGGGAACAAAAGAAAACTAGTAACAAAGTTACTAGTATGGTTTAGATAAGAATTGTGTCCTGAGTGGCTATTTCAATTTTGGTACTTAACTGGGCAAATCACATTTGCTTCATAGTACATTAAAGGGAAACTTAAAAACTAATGTGCTTTGTGAGAATTCACTTGGTTGTGTCTGCCACATTTTACTGAGTTTTACAGTTAAATTTTTCTGTATCTGCTGTTCAAGATTTATTTTTCACTACAAATATTTTTATATTTAAGGCAAAGACATTTCATTTTTTGTTAGCCTGATTGACATTTTAGAGACTATGGTTAAAATTGTAGCTTTTGTTCTTAGCTGGTATTTTCATCTATTTACAACTTTTAAGTTCATTTTAGGACATTTCCTTAAGACAGTTACTTTTCAAATTATGTGGTGCCTTTTCTCCCAGGTTTTTAAGGACACAAATTGTGCTACGTGGTTAGGAAAGGACCTTTCTCTCTCTCTCTAATGATGATGCTTTCATTTTAGGAATTTGCAAACTTAACTTTTATTTCATGTGTAAGGAAATTATGCTGTTCATTGCTTATTGTCAGTGGCTGTAAGACAGCCATCCACACCAGCAAATGAGTTTGAAAGCAGTCTGTGACTTTGGAACTCTACTGCAGCATATGTGGGACTGTTTCCTGTTTGGTTTGAAGAAAAAGATTACAGTAGTTCAACCTTCTCTTTCAATCCTGGAAACAACGTACTGGTTCACATTTATTTGCTCTTTAATCTTTTTTTCTATTTAGAGGCCAAATATAAACTCAGTACAGTTCTAAGAATAAAACTGAGTATAAATAAGAGAGATCATCAGGCTGCTGAGGAAAAATGTTTTCAAAAAAAATAATTTTGGGGCCCTCCTTGGTGACGCAACGGGTTAAAGTACAGCACTGTGAAGCTAACCGCAGCTGTTTCAGCAAGAGTTTGATCCCCAGACCAGGAGGCGATCCACATGGAACAGTAGACCTCTCCTGTCTGGCCCACTGCTCCCCTCAGCAGTGCACTTGGACAGTCTGCCTGTTCACTCTTTCTGGTGAATCCTCTAACCCCCTTGTACCTCTGGCCTGTACCGCAGTTCTGAATACATAAATAATAAATCTTTTTAAAAAATAAAAATTTTGGTTGAAAAATTTGGAAATGTAATACTGTTTTTTTTTTTAAGATTTATTTATGCATGCATGCAAGAACTGGAGTACAGGCCAGATGTGCAGGGGGTGAGATGATTCATCAGAGAGTGGGGAGTAGAACGGGCACACTGACTGAAACACACTGCTAAGAGGGAGCAGCAGGCGAGACAGGAGTGGTCTGCTGTGCCATGTGGGTCAGCTCCTAACTGCAGTGGCTGTGGGTAGCTTCCTTGAGCTGAGATTTAACTCCTGTGTCAGCAGGGAGGCCCCTGTAATACTGTTTCTTGGCATAGCTATGCACCAGTAAAAATTCAGTCTGTGGAGATACAGTGGATCCTGTTCTCTAAATTCTTGAGGATTTTCTGTCACCCATCAGTGCCACTGCTCAGTGACTGCTCATTCTAGGAGTGTATTCCAGGACTAGAATCCAGGAGGATTTAGTAATGCCTGAAGATAAAGCTTAGAGGAATGAGCAAAGTTATTTTTTATTAGTAGAGTTTTTGATCAAATATTAGATAAGATTGGAAGACGGTTTATGACATTTTGAAATGTCTGACTATTATGATATTTGAAGCATTTGACTGGAAGCATGGCTTTGTAGAGTTGAATCTTGAAAGGCAGTTCTTGAGAAACCTTACTAATTTAACACTTTTCAATTATCTGGAAAGAGATAGACATTGGGATAGTTCAGCAGCATTTCGTAGTTAGTCTAAAATTAGCATGTCTCAGAATAGTATTTTCCAATATGAGCAAGTAATGAAAATAGGGCTTTTGCTATCTCTGACCAACAACAGTAAATGTTAGTTTATTGCAGACAAGAGAGGCTTCAGATTGCTCTTCCATGGGTGAGCCAGGCACTTTTTTCCCCATTCTTCTTAACCAGCTAAGTTTTCTAAGTGTGTGGTGAGTAGTTGGGTAGGGAATTTCATTTTAGAGTCTAAAAGTGGATGAAAATGAAGGGGCTCTGAAAGACTGACTTATAGTACTGTTTTAGAACAGGAGAAAACCAATGTTGACAAAATTTATGAAATACTGAATTATTGTAAAGCCCTGTTGTGTAGATACAATGTTAAAAACTGAGTCTGGGCCCTTAGCTTTGGAATAGATCAAAAGATAAATTCTTATTAGTTTGTTTTGTCAGTTCATTTCAGTCATATATCCATACAGTCTAACTCTTGTATTTGGTAGAATGCTGGGATGTGAGCTGTCTGATGAATGATCTCAGTCATTGTAGTGTTCCAAAGGGAAGTGAAAGCAAGAGATAATACACAACTATGTGAATATTAATTTGGAGTTTTAACGATTAGCATATACCTTCTTTAATAAAACATTTTGGGTTTGTTTTCTTAAATAGTGTGCATTCCCAAAGAACAAACACTTTCTTGGTTTTCTTAGGAATTTTCACTCTTGTCAGTAACAATCTTTAAAGTTTATATAACAGTTTCTGGTGGCTGGATTAAACATAATTTACCATCAGTTCTCAATATATAATTCTAAAATCCAAGAGGATATCAGTAATGACTAAATTATTTTCCTTAGCTAAAGAAACACAAATCAAGAACATTTTGTTTTGGATTCCAGTCCCCTATAAGCTTATGGTCTCCAACTGCTCAATAGTTGTGAAATGTATAATTCATTTTGAAGATCCAAAGAGTTTGTATTATTTACTCTAAAAATAAATATGAGCACACTTACTGTCTTCTTAGAGTACAGTCTTCTGCTTTTTTTTGGCTGTGGAAGGCGTGGAGTCTAGATGTATCTAGATTGTCTGTAGTTGATACGGCCTGAGTGTGCATTTTTCCTTATTACTTTCTGTTTGTTTGGGTTGAATCTGGATACATTCAAATAAAGGTGGTTTGCATGGGTTTGGTAAAATTATCTCAACAGGAGAAAAAGATTAAAAAAATATATTGTAACTCTTTGACTACACTAACACGAAAAGTGGATAAAAACATTTGCTACTTACTTTTTTGTTTAAAGCATCTAGCACTCTGAAATATGTAACTGTTTACATTTTTGAAACTGTTTTACAGTCAGGTATTTCTTGACTACCTAGTATATAACAGTTCTAGGTGCTTGAGATTGCTCTGTAGTCAGGGAGAGTTTCAATGATGTGCAGAGATAGCAACAAACACTGCAGTGGTAGAATCCTTAATAAACCATTTCTGAATCACAGCCTCCTCCCCCACACATTACAATTGTCTTGTCTTCAGTGTTATCATTTTCCAACTTACCGTTTTGTTTGTTTTTTTTTTTAAGATTTATTTATTTGTGCATACAGAACTGGGGTACAGGCCAGAGGCTCGGGGCAGCGAGAGGCTTCACCAGAGACAGAGTGGGGAACAGAACAGGCAGATCGACGAAGTACACTGCTGAGGGGAGCAGCGGGCGGGCCAGGAGAGGTCTGCCAGCCATGTGGTCACCTCCGGGGCAGGCGGGAATCAATTCATGCGGAAGCGGCTTTAGATTCTCAGTGCTGTGCCTTAACCCGCTGCGCCACCAACTTACCGTTTTAACGTTACCTCTCAGTCATGTAATCTTTAAACTGTGGTTTTATCTGTGAACTTCACACACCTGTGAATTCTATTGTGGATGGCTTCTTTTGCTCAGCATTGTGTTTGTGAGATACTGGATTTTGTAACTGGAAACATTAGTTTTCATTGTATTCCTGTATGAAGTTCATAGTGCTCCTTTATATGAGGGCTTATTGCCAAATTCACACTGAAGAAAAGTAGTTTGAATTGGAGGTTTGTTTTGGATACCTATGTCTGAAGGATGAATTAAATAAGCATATTAGCGGCTAACAGCTAGGTGAAAGTTGCTTTTGATATTCACATGTTGTTTAATTTTTAGGGTATTTTATTACCAAAGTTAAAATCCATCATATCAAAGTATGTTTTAGTAGGTATCCATTAACTAGACTCTGATAAGACCAGTAAAAGCCACAATCAGAAGTACATACTTTGGATAAAAACAAGTAAAACCAAATAGTTCTCAAAGAAAGTCTTTCCCAGTGGTGTCATTTGAAGAGACTTTGGAAACTTTATTTACTTTTTTTTAAACAGCTAGTGTTGGAGTATTTAATTAAACTGATGCATACCAGCCCGTATTGTGATATGCTATATTGCCCATAAAAACAGAAGACAGTATCTAGGCAAGTAGATTTACTTTCTAATTGCAAATAGGAGAAATATGTGTCTATAGTGACAATGGCCTCTAATTTGGAGTGCTGACTCCGCGAAAAGTGCTAAATTGTTTGTTTGTTTGTTAATGTATTAGCTCATTTAATCTTCACCACTCTGCTAGCTACTACGATTATCTCTATTTTATAGATGAGAATATGAAGTTATATTTACTTAAGCTAATCACACACCTGCTTGCACACTCTATAAGTCATACTTGCACATACTTATATATTCATGTGTTTCAGAGGAGTGACAGAGGCATGAGTATGGGATGGTGTTAGGTGAGTCTTAGGACAGATAAGTAGCATGAGTCATAAAAGCTGGAACCCAGCAGTCAAAGGGCACAAGCTGATCTAAGGAAGTAGTTCAGTTCACTTGGCTGTCTTCATGGAAGAAGGCAGGCCTGATCTTCCAGTTTTTCAAAGCAAGTTGTAAGTCTGGATTTTTATGTAAATTACCTTGACTTAAATGTTGCCAACTGACTAAGTTTTTACACTGTTTTATTGTGAAATGTAATACCTATATAGAACCACATAAAGCAAATATACGTTAATGAATTATAAAGTGAATGCATATAAACACTTCCCCCTTCCCTCTTCCTAATAACATCACCCTTCTAAGGTAGCCACTGTCCTGATCCTATGATTTATATGCTGTGACCTTCCTAATGACATCCATCCTTCTTCCAAGAAGGCAGTCACTGTTTTGTTTTTAAGGTTTCTGTGTTGCATATGACTTCATTTATCATTTATCTCTGTTGTGTGACTGCATCATAGTTTTGTTTCTGCTGTTGGAAATTGCATTTTCACCAATTCTTGCGATTATCAGACACTTTAATTTTAGCCCTTTAGAAAGTCTTTAATGCCATCTCACTGTAATTTTAATTTACATTTCTATAATTAGAAAAGATTGAGCATGGCCTGTTTCATGTTCATGGTATGTTCACGTCTTGTCTGCTTTTCTCTGGTGGTTCTCTTAATAGTAGAAGTTCTTCGTTAGTATTTGATATGACTGTAGTGGAGCAAGGGAAGAAAGAGTCAAGCGAAAGGAGTGGCCAGATCATGCATAGCAAGAGGTCAGGTGAGATAAGGATTGAAAAGATTTTCCTGGATCCTAACTCTGTCATTTTACTGTGAATGTAGATTCTGTTATCTTTGTCTTGGCTCTACCACTTAGCTGTTAATTCACACATACAGTGATGAGGGTGTTTTCTTGTTTGATGATGACAGCAGCACCTCCCACTCGGGGTTGTTGTATGCTCAACCCAGGGCCTAATACCAATAAAGTTTTATGTTATGAGACATCTTTTATAAGCTTTTGTTAGTTAAATCTTTTAAAAACATTTTAAGTAAAACCCATCTGAGTATCAGAGGAGAGGTAGGCAGGAATTATGGAGGGTTTTGCTTGTTCCTTCATGTATGGTTGATACTGGACAGAGGTCAGTCTATAGGTTAGGAGTGAGCCCCCGCTCAGCAAGATGTGCTGTGATTTTTCAGAGAATGTCGTTAGCTCCTGGGATACTTATTACAACAGCATTAAGAGAGCCATCTTTAGGATAATGGATTAAGAAAGAAATTAAAAATTTTCATCTAGTACACCTGGCTCAGCTGGGATTGCCGTCTGGTGTGCTAACTGATGCAGTATTCAGTTTTTATTTCCTGAGCACCTCATCTCTTTCCATGTCTTTCATCTGTACTACTATCTTCCTTCTGCTCAACAAACATCATAACCTTCTGTGTTCTTGTGATGCAAATGATAGCCTCCTAAGTGGTATGTGCCGCCTTACAATCTTGGTTTTCTAAATAAGCTTTTTGAAATCCAAGTTTGATTAGTGCCCTTCCCTACCTCTCTCCAGTACATACACTCATTCTACGATTCCTAGGCTTCTTACTGCTTTTTTAAACATGAAAGACCAAAATCTGATATGGTTAATAAGCTTCACCTTGCATCTTTCGCTTCCTTGGTCTCTTCAACTATGCTGTTGCTCTCTTTTTAGTTCCTAACAGGTACTGTGCTTCCTGCCAGGTTCCTCTGAGTTCTTCTCATGGCACTATTTTTGTTTCCTTTGTAATACTGATTTAAGCCTGTCATTATATATTTAGTAGTGAAATTTTTGATCATTCACTTCTCCCACTTGGCTGTAAGCTTCATGAGGACAAAGGTCATACTGATTGCATCTCATTTTGCAGAGCACAACACAGGGACTGGTTATTTTGGGTTAATGAGAGAGTGCTTTCCTATCCTGGGGCTCTTGTTCATGTTGTTTTTTCCTATCTGGAAAGCTTCACCTTCTCCATCCCTCACCACCTAGCACCTATCCCTATCCCTCACTATTTTTTTCCCCCAAAACTTTGCCTTGTGCCCAGAAATTAGGTTAGAATTTTGCTTTAAACAGAATTTCCCTTTAAGCAAAACACTTGCCTTTTGTCACTCTTACAATAACTAGTAGTTATTTGTTTACTGGTGATTTAATTTCTGATGCCGCCTCTAGAGTTGACTTTTTTGTTCTATTATACATGTACAAGTAATACATCGGTTTAAATTCAGCCTAGAAATTCCTAGGAAGTGCTAGGGTAGCTCTAGACTAGCTGCAGGTTTCTTTTCTGAAAGAAGAGACAACTGATGGAGTAGCTTAGCCCATGGAAAATTGTTCAGTGGCCTGGCGTCTTAGGTGCAGCAGTCATTCTTGGTTTGACTCTTCTCAATCAATATTTAATTTCTGGTTCCCTCAAGTTACCTTCCTTTTTTAAAGTGGAAAAATTTCAAGCCCGTACAAAATTAAATGAATACAACGAAATGTCTGTCTACATTATTGTTACCAGTGCATTCAACACAAACAACGGATCTGCTTTTGTGTATACTTCATTGATTCTGTCCTTCCTCCCTCATTAATTAGAAGTGAATCTCAGACCTGTGTTTGCATCTGTGTTAGTATTTGAATATATCTAAAAGATAATAACTATTTTTAATTGATTATGCATTTTTATTTTCTTTGTTGTTATTTTAAAGATTTATTTATTCATACAGAACTGGGGTGCAGGCCAGAAGTGCAGGGGTGGTGAGAGGATTCACCAGAGACAGTGGGGAGCAGAATAGGCAGATCGACAAAGTCCACCGCTGAGCGGAGTAGCAGGCAACACAGGAGAGATCTGCCGCACCATGTGGGTCACCTCCTCACCTCCAGGGTGGGGATCAAATCGAAGCAGCTGCGGCCAGCTTACAGTGCTGCACTAAAAACCTGCTGTGCCACCAGGAAGGGCCTATTGTTCTTTTTTGTACAATATTTGATTTCCCCCTAAAGTGTAGTCTCTTTTCTCCCACCACCACATGAACATAGTCCCTTGTGCTCTTCCTTCTGGTTTTGACCTCCTCTGCACCTCTTTCTTATACCTCAGGTCTATAGTTAGACTGTAAGTTTCGTCCTTTTTTTAGATAAAAACCATTTTTTCAAAAACAACTGTTACCACATCACACTTTGAAAAATTTTTAATTCAAATTAATTACTCAGTGTAAAGTTTTTAATTATCTTATTTAAATTTCTTCAAAATCAGGATCCAGTTAAGGTTCTCTCCACTCTGGTGGTTTGTTATGTCTGCTGATTTTCTTAGAATTAGTGGGATTCCCCCATCTCTCTTTGCCTGTCCCCCCTGCTCACCTTGCACTTTGACTGGTGAAGCACAGGATTGTTCTGCAGAATTTCTTCCTCTGCAGTATTGGTGCTGGAATCCCTCTTGAAGTTGCAGTATTCGTCTCTATTTCTGGTAAATTTGTGAAGAGAGCTAGAGCAGGTCTGTCTAATAGAAATGTCACATGAGCCATATACATAACTTAAGGTGTTAGCCACATTAAAAAGTTAAAAATAAGCAGATGAAACTAATTCTAATGTTTGATTTCATGCATATAGCCATGCTTAACACCATTTTAACTATGATATTTCCTCTAGTTTCTTGGTCTTTCCCTCGTTTTTCATGGCCTTGACCCTTCCAGAGAGTACTGGTCAGCTACTGTTTAAGATATTTCAGTTTGAGTTTGTCTGATGTCTCAGGATTACATTGAGATTATGCTTTTATATATATATTTATATGAATAAGAATGCCTAAGACTGATGGTGTGTGTATCATATCAAGACAACAGGTATATATGATGGTTCTGTGTCTGGCTGCTGGTGATGTTGGCCTTGATGTCTTGGTAAGGAACTTACTGTATACCCCAAGATTCTTACTATCTTGTCCAAAAATAGCTTGGGCAAGATAATTTTGATTTTATTCCATGGATGCAGTCTGTTACATAATCATTTTGTTACACACATCATTATGGCATGGGTGATGCTTCTGTTTTCTGCACATCCTTACTTTCTGGTAGAGGTACTCCGGGTCATGTTGCATGTTCCCTGCCCTACCCCTCTCACCTGCCATGTATTTTAAGAGCCTGATCCTCTCATCAAAGAATGGATGATGGTTAGAAGCCAAGAGCAGACTGTTAGCTGTGCTCACTGTGACTAGATGTTTCTGGGCCTCTTCAGCTGTCACAGCTAGGCAGATGTATTTGTATTTAGTTTTGTATCTAACTATCTATACATGTACTAAATGTAAGGTTACACTGGCACTTTGATTTTGATCCCCCCCTTTTTTTTTTTCAAGCCTTCCATTTTTTATGATTATTTTCTCTGACAGGAGGAGTTTAGTTAATTATAATATATTCACTTATTTATTTAATACTGATTTACTAATGAAATAGTTACAGGAATATTAACCCATCTTACCTGTAGCTGTGAGAAGTAGTATTTCTGTATACTTCTTTGTGTCTTTGGCCTTGTTAAAGTATCCAGTAAAAATACTAATTTTTCAGGGTTTTTTTTCTCTTCCCCATTCTTTCCAGTTATGGTATTCACTGTAACATATAGTTTTATTAACTGTATATATGCCCTTTGTGGGTCCCAAAGCCAAGACCACCATTACCTCATTCATTGTTTGATTTTAATTATTTGCTGTGTAGAGGTATGTGAGATATTACTGTAGTTCAAAGCTGTGCCCCTCCCCCCAAGTTGCTCAGAAGTGTCATTTCTTCCTTACTCCTGTTACCCCAAATCCACTTTCTTCTCACCACTCTTTTCTCATTTATATTATAAAAAATCATATTTTCGTTTAGCACTTTCACATTTGTTTTGCACGAATGAGCAGATAATCTTAATTTCCTTTCTTGCACAAAGGTTAGAATACTGTGGATAATCTTGTACTTTGCTTTATTCACTTAAGGTTATGTCCTTGAAATTGTTCCCTGTCAGTCTTCAGAGATCTTTACTTTGTTAGTTTATAATACTCCCTTGTGCAGATGTAATTTATCACTCTCCCATGTGTGGTCACTTAGATTGTTGCCAGTATTTGCATTTATAAACATTGCTGCAGTGAATAACCTTGTACATATGTATATAGCAAATATTTTCACATTGTTGGAGGTTTATTTTCAGGGTGCTTTTCCTAGAAGTGGAAACTTGGGGTCAAAAAGGTAACTATATACACACACACATATGTATATATGTATATACGTATGTATATATGTGTGTGTGTGTATATATTAGTTATAGTTATCTATATATATTACTTTTGTTCATTATTGGCGTATTTCCCTCCAGAAAGGCCGTTCTAATGCATTTCCACTAAAAATGCTACCAGGCTACCAAGCTGTGTTGTTAGGCTTCTTAGTTTTTTTTGCCAGTTTAATAGGTGAGAAATGGCAGGTCGGTGTTAATTTTTTTTTTTTTTTAAAGATTTATTTGTGCATACAGAACTGGGGTACAGGCCAGAGACTCAGGGGTGGTGAAAGACTTCACCAGAGACAGAGTGGGAGCAGAACAGGCAGATCAACGAAGTACACTGCTGAGGGGAGCAGTGGGGAGCAGTGGGCGGGTCAGGAGAGGTCTGCCACACCATGTGATCACCCCCGGGGCAGGCCAGAATCGAACTCATGCGGAAGTGGTTTCAGCTTCTTAGTGTAGTGCTTTAATCCGCTGCGCCAACAGGGGGGCCAGGTTGGTGTTAATTTTAACTTGCATTTCTCTAACTATGAGAGAGTTTGAATATCTTAAAAAATATTTGAGGACCATTTTAATGTCCTTTTTGTGAAGTTTCTTTTTTCCATTCTCCATTTTGATTTTTTGTTGTTGCTGCTCCCTATTTGCAGTTTACTGCTTGATGTGGTAGGGACTTTTGACCATAAGTAGTGCAGTTTGCAAATATTTTCTCCTAGGTTGTCAGTTGTCTTAAGACCTTATAGACATTTTGTTTTCGTGTTTGGTGTTTGTTTAGGAATGAAGGTTGTGTAATTTTTTTTTTGTACTCCAAACTCATTTTGTTTCCTTAGAACTTTGAGTTATACTTAAAAAGTCCTTCCACTAACATTAAAGAGAAATTCATGAGTTTTCTTCTGGTACTTATATGGTTTTATATTTTTACATTTAGATCCCTAATTTATTGGGAGTTGACTCTTACGCATGGTGAAATGTACATGTAATTTTGTTTTTTCGAAATGACTTCCCAGTTGTACAAGCACCATTTATTAAAAAGGTTATCTTCACACCAGTGATTTGAGATGTTATCTTTCTCATATATTAATTTTCCATTTATCTTTGGACTCCATTTCTGGACTTCTATTCTCTTTCACTGGTGTATTTGTCTGCACTGCTAGCACACTTTCAATTACAGAGGCTTATTACAGTACGTCTTATTTAAAAGGCCTTAGCTGATAAGGCTCATGCCTTCTTGGAGGGTATTTCATTTCCAGTATTTTGTTGTTGTTGTTACCTGTTAATAGAAAACTCAAATAGAAATATTGTATGTCTAAAGACTTGTTTGGTATTGTAAATAGTATGATGGTCATGATGGTTTGTATAGTTAGAGCTTGTTCATTTTCATTGAAATATACCATTGAGTGAATGTCACATACTTTTCCATTTCATTGTTAGGTGAAACAATTTAGATTGTTTTTTTTTTTACCATGTTATTAATAGAATTTTTGTGAGTATTCTTATAGTAAGTGTTTGTTTCTTTTGAATGATTATTGAATTTGCTTATTATTGCCAGCTTTTCAGTGCGATTAGTTTTCTTTCCGCTGATTAGATTGGTCACTAACCCTCCATATTTCCATTTCACCATAACTTACTGTGTGTGTGTGGTAGCATTTTTTTTTTTTTCAATTCCTATACCCCTGTTGGTTAATAAATTTGAAAACCACATGCTTATTGGCTATTTCATTATCCTCCTCGGTACTTCCTCAAGTTCTTAACCCATCCTTTCTGTTTGACTTTCTGTTTCTATTGATAAGGATAATTTTTATATTCTGGATATTATTGCACTGAGTAGGTAGATATTTTTGGGTTACTTCAAAAACTCAGTTTTACAAGAAAATAAGTGACATTGCTTCTTTATTATATATGGAAAGAGTCATATGTTTATTATATAAATGATTAGAATTAAAACTAATTTATTTTACTCCCTTCTTACTGAAACTTGATCAGTACTACTAATCAACTTAGTGGTTAAGATTTTCTGCCTCAGAGTAGTTGGTCTTGGAGCTCGGAGTAATCTCCTGGATGGAGTGTGTGATTGAAATATAGCTTATTGCCTTTTTATTTTAGATATTTTATGATTTTGTTTAAAATAGTTTTAGGATTTAAGGTGAAGCAAGGAAACTCATTTTAAAGAAATATGACTTGTTGAATCCACACATTTGGTGTTTTTCATTGACTATTTTTGTGTGTATCATGGTTTTCCATATACCTCAGTATTTGGAAACTGTAAAGTTGTTCTAAAAAATTTTATTTGTAATTGTTAGAGGAAAATTTCAGAAATATTAGGATTCACTGATAGCCCTCATCCTATTCCCCTTACATTTTATAAAACCATAGAACAATTAATCAAAGATAAGAAATGAGTTTGATACAATAAATATCAGAAATATAGACTATTTGCATTTTGCCATGTTTTTGTGTTGCAGGGTTCCACTTTGCAGTTAGTTCATGCTTCTCTTTGGTGATTTTGAAACTCTGAGAGATCCACAGTCTTCTCTTTCTTTTATGGCCTTAGTAATTATGGAGAGAATTGATGGGTTATCTTGTGGAATGCCTTTCATTTTGTTTTGTCAGATGTTTTTTCCTTGGAATAAGATGATGTGTTTTCGGCAAGAGTAATATAAAAATCATACCAGTCCCTGGTGCATCGTAGAAGAGGTTCATGATGTTGATATTTACCTTGATCACTTTCGTTAAGGTGGTATTACTTCACTATAATGTCACTATTGTTTTATAATAGATAAATATTTTGTAGGAGATCACTTGAGACTGTTGTGATTCTGTTACTCTCAAACTTTCTCCCACTAATATTAGCAGTGTGTTCATGGATCTTGTCTGCAATAGTTGGTAGGATTTGCCTGGTGATAATTGTACCCCACTCTTTCTTTACAGTTAGTCATCAGAATTCCACTGTAAGGAAAAACTGTCCCATTTTCATTTATTGATTATATCAGTTTGGACTCATGGATATCTTTTATCCATGGATTAAAATTTAATATTGTCATTATTTTGTTGCTCAAGTTATCCTAGCTTTGACCTAACCTCCTTCACTTTGGTTTTCATGTTCTTTGGCAAACCCCCTTGTGTTTTGAGAAGTCCCTTCATTTCTGGTAGCACATAATAGTCCAGGTACATTTTATCTTTCCCCGATTTCAGCCATGGACCAATTATTATTTTTCCATTTCTAAGTTCTCTCAGCAGACAGCTAGGAAATACTCAGTTTTAAAACCATGGTTTTATACTTTAATCTCAGGTTTTAGTCTCATATTTTAGCCTTTCTCCTTTTATTTGTACTTTTCCCTCCAACATTAGAGTAGCCTACCTTGCATTATCCATAAAATATTTACTTGTCGACTTCTACTATGCAAATAAGATAGTTTCAAACTTTTACCCATCCTCAAAAAGAAATAATTATACTAAGTAGGTTACAGAGTTTCTATACCATTCTTTTTGCCTTTCACTTCATAGCAATTAATCAAGATACTGTTTACCATAAATAATAGTTATATTCTATTATTCAATAATGTGAATGGTCAGTTCACATTATTCACTTACATTTAAGTTCATTTATTGTTATTTTTACTCCATTTTGTCACTCTTCTTCCCCCACTTCCAGCCCTTGGTGGTTTCAGTGGTTTTGTTGATGGTTTTTTTTAAGTAAAGATGTAGGATATATATCATGAAACAATACTCTGATTCTAAGGGTCAGGTACAAAGACTCAAATATTATTCCTGTACTCTGTTCCTTTCCCCTTACTACTTGTACAGACAGTACTGTAAAACTATTTTAGATACATACTTTTAATGATAGGGGCCTCGATTTTTAAAAAATAGATGGAAACTTTATTCTTTGGTGGTCTCTTCCTTTTTTGTATTTTGTTTTTTCTTTCTGTCTTTGTTATATTCTCTGAACAATGATTGATGTTTTATATTAACTACACAGATTTTTCCTGTTTCTTAAGAAGTTCCTTTGGCTCCCCAACTTAAAATATTTGTAGTCCACAGGGTCATCTTAATACTTTGGTGATTGTATTTTTTCTCCTGGGTTCACTGCTACTATGCTGCTTACTCCTAGATTCTTATCTGTTCCAGATCTCAGTCTTGATCTTCAGTCAGGATAGCCAGCTGCCTACTGCCTATATCTGTATCTGCTCTGATACCTCCCTAGGCATCTTAAATTGAGTATGTCTGGGGCCCTCTCTGGTGGCACAACAGGTTAGGATGCAGCACTGCAAGTGCCTGCAGCTGCTTCAGTGCAAGTTTGATCCCCTGCCCTGGAGGTGACCCACATTGTGTGGCAGACCAATCGTGACCACCCGCTGCTCCCCTCAGCAGTGTACTTTGTTGATCTGCCTGTTCTGCTCCCTACTCTGTCTGGTGAATCCTGTCACCGCCCCTGCACCTCTGGCTTGTACCCCAGTTCTGTATGAATAAATAAATATTTTTTTAAAAAATTGAGCATGTCTGTCTAACACAGAATTTGTAGTCTATTCTAACTGCTTTTTCACACATCTCCCCAGTTCAGACACCTAAAAGCCATATTTGACTCCGCCCAGTTTTTCACATTAACTTTCAAACTGAACTCCCTCCTTAAATCCATCTTCCATGTGTAGCCTTTAGGATGACTTCTGAGTATATCATTTGTCTGAAGCTTCTTAGTGTCTTCTCAATCTATTTGAAGTCCTTGGCACTACATTACAAGGTCTGTTTTGATGGTCTTTTTTCATCTTGTCTTTTTATCCTTTCCATCCGTGAATTGTACAACTCAGTCACATCCATGCTAGCGTATGTGTGCAGCACTACCACCGTGCTGACGTGCCCTTCTCCTGAAACATGTTTACCCACCTTCCCCCTTACCATTCTTTAAACTTGAACTCCAGTGTTACTTTCTCAGGAACTCAATCTCTGACCTTTGTATCATACCGAATCCTCTATTCTCCCTGACACTTCTTGTACATCGTTTATGTAGCATTGTAAGCCTTCTCTTTAAGCAGACTAGAGAAGAAGGACCTGTTTTTGGCCTCTGTGGCACTTAGCATATCTGATATGTTTAACGAATGAAAGAGTAGTTGTATAGTCTGTTTGTAAATTATAGCCATAAGCATAACAGTTTACTGATGCTCTAGCAATATGTCTAGATAATGAGTTAATACTTTTATTCTCTTGGAGAACACTTGCCTTATTTATTCTATTTTGGACTTGGTCTTCTTTCAGTTATAGTTTCATCTTGTCTGTCAGTTCTTGTGGACTCCTCTTTCCCCCCCATTTGATCTCTAATTTGCCCTAAAGGACAGTGAAACTGCTGAAAATTGGGATCTGCAGTTTTGGCAGGGAGCCTTTGAGAGTTGGTGATCTGAGTAGTGTCTTTGCCAGCTGGAGCTTAGAACAAAGAAACCAAACAAACTCTTGGCAAGTTCTGAGATGCAGCTTTTTGCTTCCTCAGAAATTGTGATTCCAGTCAGCTGATGCTGACTTAGAAATGTCCGTAGAGCTTAGAAACCAATAACCATGACCTGCAAGCTCACTTGATGTCTGCAGTGCTGTGCTGCCTATTGAATTTGTAGCCTGCTTGAATTGGAATTATAATTGGTCTACAATTGGAATTATAGCCTGAATTATATAGTCTGATAGAATTTTAGAGCTGGCAGGACTTTTTTGCTTGATAATTACATCCGGTTCCCTTATTTTATAGTAAGGAAAACTAAGGTGACCTATGTCATTAATGGCAAATTTGGGCTCTGATCTTGATATTTCTGCTCTAGTTAGTTTTTCATTTAACAGCATCTTTTCAAAGTTACTAGGGAATGATTGTGCTGGAACCATGCTTAAAGAATAACACTTTTTTCATTAGTCTGCCACAGCCTAAATGCTTTGGAAATGAGAGTTTTGATTTACTAGAAGTTCCTTGTACAAGTATGCAGTTATATATCTTGCTTTTTTTCTTTCTTTTTTTTTTAAAGATTTATTTATTTATGCATTCAGAACTAGGGTACAGACCAGAGGTGTAGGGGTGGTGAGACAGAATGGGGAGCAGAACAGGCTGACTGACAAAGTACACTGCTGAGGGGAGCAGTGGGCAGGTCAGGAGAGGTCTGCCGCGCCATGTGGGTCACCTCTGGGGTGGGGAAGAGGTGACCCCCTCTTCATGCTGAAGAGGCTTTAGCTTCTTAGTGCTGTGCTTTTAACCCGCTGTGCCACCAGGGAGGGCCCGCTTTTTTTCTTTATATAAAAAAAATGACAAGTTTACAACAATAATGCTGAGTTTTAAAAATCACTTTAATAGATGAAAAATTCATTTGATAAAATACAGCTAAAGGGTTCACAGTGATATAAGTAAGAACTTCCACTGCACCTCCATTGCGCCACTACATAGACCACTGGCTTCCTCGGTGCCCAGGGGACACTGCTCTCCCTTTTCCAAGGAGCCTGATTGACTGATGAACTTTTTTGTTGATATGAAAATAGCACTCAGTAAATCTAGTACTAAAATGTCATACCAATTTTAGTATTCCGTTTCTGAGTGATTTACTCTAGGACTCCTTTATTTTCTCCTAGCATTTTTATTATAGCTTTCACAGCATAGCAGAGTTAAGAATTTTGCAATAGACACTTTAATCCTTACAACTAAAATTCTACCAGTTTATCTTACTGTGTCTTCACAATCACAAATCTATGTATATATTCATCTGTTCATCCCTCAGTTCATGCAGAACTACTCAGAAGATCAGTTTGGTTATATAAAAACAGCGATGGATAAAATTTTTGCTGTGCTTTTTGAATGAAGGAAATCAAAGTCTGGAGAGTGGAGAAGAGATGACAAGTGGTTTATGGTTTCCACAAGGAATACAGTTGTCTTTCCCTCTCACTTTCCTGAGTGAGTGAGTGAGTGAGTGTGTGTGTTTGTGTGTGTGTGTGTGTGTGAGAGAGAGAGAGTGTGAGGTGGTAAGAATTGTCAGGGCATAGTAACAGTGATTGTTTTTATATTATAGATCACATTGGTTTAGGGAACATTCTCAAGAGTTTGATATTTTGTTCTGTTGCTTTCTTGTCCATAGTCTCCCTTTTGATAAATCAAGCTGATATGCTCTGATTGGCTTTAACAGAGAAGTGAATTTATAAGTCAGCTAAAATTGTACAAAACGGCAATTAACTATCAATACTTGTATCACGTATATTTTAGTAGGACTCTAGATATTTAGCAGTTTACTCATTACTGCTGTATATTGATGAAGGGTTTTTTTTTTAACATAATAAACTTGGTCATTTTTTTATTAAAAAAATACAAGAACAACAAAACACCTTTGTTTCCAGCAAAGATCTCATTAAAGGGAGGTTTTGCTGCACTTGATTGGAAGATTGAAACAAAACACTGGTGAGGTTCTCAGTTCTTATCTATGGGAATGAACAGAGATCCTTTCTTTTCCTCTCTTAATTCATCTGACAGGAAAGTTAATCTGGTGGCTTTGAATTTAGGAAAGCAGGCTTTTTTTTTTTTTTTTTTTTTTTTTTAGCAGCAATTCATTTTATAAAGTGGCATTAACCTTAGATTAAAGTTGCTGTGGGAAAAGAAAAATGGGTCCCTGGCACCTTGATTGGCATATTCTCATGATGCTAATGACAGCATTATAATAGAAAACAGATATCTCTTATGAAATAATCATTTGTAGCCGTGGGTAATGAATGAAGTTCAAAGCACATCATGCTTCAACACCCTCTCCTTCCACTCTATCTTTTGATAATTCTGAAAAAAAAAATATCTTTTTTTTTTTAAGTTTGTAATATACTTATTTTGGGAACACCAATTCCATAAGATGGTAACATTAAAAGAAACCGAATTAGTGGCCCTCCCTAGTGGCACAGTGGGTTAAAGTGCAACACTATGAAGCCGTCGGAAGCAGCCAGTGCAGCATGAGTTATGCCAGGGCACTGACCCATATGGCACAGCATACCTCTCTTGAATGCTGCTTCCTTCAGCAGTGTATTTCAGTCAGTCCGCCTGTTCTGTTCCCCACCACTCTGTCTCTGGTGAATCCTCACAGCCCCCACTCCCCACACCTCTGGCCTGTACCCCAGTTCTTGAATGTATAAATAAATAAATCTTAAAAAAAAGAAACAATTACTGTAAGTCTCCAAGTGTAATGAACCCAATTAATTAGAAATGTGTTTTGAATTGCTAGTGCTCAATCCTTGGTATCTTATTTTCCTCTCTATTAAGAGTCTTGACAGTAGAACCTGAACTATATGGTTTGAGGAATGACTTGTGTTGGAACTTGCATCACTCACTTCGTGGTGATTTCTCATGGCAGGGGTGGTTTGGAGTTGTTCCTTTGTGTTTTGCTTCTTGCATGCTTATACCATATGATCGAAAAACCTTTTTTCTTAGGGTTGTAAACAAAGCTTGAGAAAATTCTGTTACACAACTGAAACTAGAAGGAAGCAGTAGTGTTTGATTGTGATATTAATGCAACCATTGTCCAGATCTTTTAGCCGCCTTACCATTTTCCCATAGCATGCATATTTATAACTGCTGAGTTTTTAGGTATTTGACTTTTATTTCCTTTGCATGACATGAGAACTGTTTTTAAATATTTTGTGTTGTTAGATACTTCAGAATAATACTTTTCCAATTTTTGTTCTTTTCTGTCTGGTGTTAAGTATAAATTTGCAGAATTAGCTTACATACTGATTTCAGCTGGCATGAAATGAACAGAGAGAGGCATCTTTCCAGATGAAGTTAAAAACAGAGGAAGTTCCTGTGTGTAGTTTCCTGTCTCTTAAAACAAAAACAAACAAAAATCCTTCCAAAATTATTAAACTCCTTTCAGAGTAGCCCTTACTATTAATAATATGAATTTAGTATTTCACTGTGCTACATTATTTACTGGGTGTTCTTATTTACTATTAAGAACATTTTCTTAAAAGATGATTTCTTTTTTTTTTACCCTTGTCAGAGCACTGTAATGGAGGAAACAGCTATATGGGAACAGCATACAGTGACGCTTCACAGGGTAAGTTTCTGTTGCAGTAAATAATCTGTATATAACTCAGGATACTGGCAGCTGTTGAAAACAATAGAGGAAAGCCAGATGTCAGGAAGCCAGAAGAAAGGGGGAAAACTTTTCTATATTCCTTTGTTTAAAATTAGAGTTGCAATAAATTCTTTATTAAGGTCAAAAGTGAACATGATTACTTTTTCATATATCCTTTTGCTTATTGGAGTATTTGCTGCTTTTATTCCTGCTTTAAGAGATTAAGGATGTGCACTCAAAGCTAATACAATGTTTTATGTGAATTTTACCTCAGTTTTTAAAAGGAAGAATATAATCATTTCATTTAAAAAAATTTAGTGGTACATATAAACCCTGAGCTTTCTCTTTAAGCAACTGCAAATGAGCAGAGAGAAAATGACAGTAAGATTTTAGTCTGAAGAGTCAGTGCCCTGAATTTGAATCCTAGTTCTGCCTCTTTTCCTTTAGAAATGGGCGAGTGGGCAGCCGTCTTCCAAAGCCTTGGTTTCCATATTTCATATTTAAACATAACATGTTTCATAGGTTTAAAATGGGGGTAAGGTCACCTATTCACATAAAGTAAGTTTGTCATTTAGTTCTCTTTTCCTTTTAAAGACAGTTGACTCTGCTGATTACTTTCCTCTTAAAAAATGTATAGCAATTACAGAATATTTGAGTATACTTACTGTTTATACGTTAAACTTACATTTACTAGCTGTGTTATTGGGAAAATAATGTTCGTATACCCTACCTTCATTATCGCATGATGTTTGGGTCTGCACACAGCCGATAATGGGTGCATTAGTTACTAAAATTGTGATTTGATAATATATAGTAAACTTTTTTCTCCCTATCTGGTTAAAAAATTTAAATAATAATGATTAACTTTTAATTTATAAAGCTAAAATATTACCTCTTTTTGCTTGAAATGTACTGATAGGTAGCATAGCTAATCAGATTAAATATAAAATAATTTCATACTTTGACTGTGGCTTTTGTATTTTATCACATTAATTTTCTAGTACCTTTACTGTTTTTATTGTTATAATTTACATACCATAAAATTCATGCTGAGCGTACAGTTCTAAGTTTGACCTAGCACTTAGCAACCGCTGTTGTTTTCTCTATCCCTATATGTTGGCCTTTTATGGAGTGTCATGTAATTAGACTAATGTAATATGCTTATTGTATTATTCAAATATGTCCAAGCCTTTTGTAACTGACTCTTGTACACCATCTAGTGCAGATTCTTCTGTGATATTGTTTGTATCAATATTAGTTCCTCATTATTGCTTAGTAGCTTTCCATGGTGTGGAAGAATAATTTGCTTGTTCATTCTCTTTTGATGTATTGTATAGGCTTTCTTGTGGATATAACTTTTCAAGTGTGTAGTGATAGGTAGTTTAGTTTGCAGTTCTCCAAAGACTAATGATGTTGAGAATCCTTTTGTTTTAATTTGTGTCAATATATCTCTTTTTGGTAAACTTCAACTCTTGTCTAATTTTTTTACTGAAGTTCTTTTTTTTATATCTATGCAACTGTATGTCTAAACACAATTTGACAAAATATTTTATGTTATAATTGATGTTTTTTGACAACTAATGTATATGTTCATAATTTTCTTCATTAAAAGTTTGTTAGAATGAGATTTAATCTGCTTTTGCTATGTTTCGGAGATAGAAAATGACTGGTTCACAATAAGGTACAGATAAATACTAAAAATGTATGTGCTTTTTTTCTATAAAAGAAGCATATCACAACAATAGGAGTCCCCTAAATTGTCATGTAATGGTTTTTGTTTATTGGTTTTTTTGTTTGTTTTTTTAAACAAAACAAGAAACATACCACCCCCTAGGATTGAATTTCCTTTGTCTGTTGGTATGGTGGAATTCTTGCTTTTAGAATGCTTAACAGCTTTGCATTTCCAAGATAAATGCTACTTAGTTGTAATGTATTACCCAGTTCTTTCTCGCTGGATTGAATATGTTAGTGTTTTGTGAAGATAGTTATTTCTGTGCTCATGGGAAATATTGGTCAGTTCTCTTTTGCTTGTACTGTTTTTATCTGATTTTTCTGTCTGAAAGCTATTAACCTCAAAACAAGTATTTGGAAAGTAATTCTTGTTGTGTTGTCTGGTAGAGTTTGTGTATACTTGATGTAATTTCTTCTTTAAATGTTTGGTAGGATTCACCATATAGTTATTAGCCATTTGGCTTTGAAGTTTTCTTTCTGAGAAAACTAAAATTTTTAACTACTAATTCAGTTTCTGTAATTTTATGTAGGAGTGTTCAGGTTATGAATTTTCTTATTACTAGTGTTGGGTTTTGTTATTTATTTTTTGCTTTTGTTTGTTTTCGTAGCTTTGGTAGTGTTTGTATCTTTAATCTAAGTTGCCAAATATAAGGACATGAAATTGTTCCCAAATTTACAATATTTTATTCACTTCTTATATGGGTGATTTGCATCTTATTCCTTGTTTAGTGTAGCTAGAGGCTTAATAGTCTTGTTGATCTTTGAAAAATGTAAGCTTTTATTTTCATTGATTGATTGCACTTTATTTCATTAGTTTCTGCTTTTAACATTGCAATTCTTCTGTTCATGTGGGATTAAGTTGCTTTCTGTTTCCAGTTTCTTTAAGATAGAAGCTGGACCATTCACTTGTGACTAAGATGTAATTTGGCATTTTATCACAATACATTTGTTTTCCTAAGTAAGTAAAATAAGATGCCTAAATTAGCCAAAGCATGTTTTACCTTTGTACCATTTTGTCTGAATTAGGAATTTCATGGATGTGTGTTTGAGGGGGGTGATTAAGTGTAATTACTATAGATCTGTATCTCATTAGTTTATAAAGTGGGAAAAGATCCTGAATGTTGAAAAATCAGGTTACATTTTTCTGAATGTATTAAAAGTGCTATATCAACTCATCCTGCTAGGTGTAAGACTCAGGCCAGTCTTTGAACTTCTGTCTATATGGTCAGTAAGAGCTCCATTCTATAGCTGGTCTCTTTTCAAGGCTCATTTTCTTTTGCCCTAAAAAGAGGTTCCAAGTCCTAGAAATTGTCATGAGAGGATACAGAGATAAGATGTAATTTGTAATGCTTTGGTTTTTAAACTTGTTTGCTGGTATACTGGGAATACAGAGCTGTCTCAGGGCCTCATTAGAGAGAGAATGACAGAATGGAGAATGTCAGAACCATTCCTACAGGAATGGTTGTTTAAGAGATTTTTTAAAAATCCATGTCAGGGCCCTCCCTATGGTGCAGCGGGTTAAAGCACTGCACTAAGAAGCTAAAGCCACTTCCGCATGAGTTCGATCCCCACCTGCCCCGGAGGTGACCCACATGGCTGGCAGACCTCTCCTGACCTGCCCGCTGCTCCCCTCGGCAGTGTACTTCATCTGTCTGCCTGTTCTGCTCCCTGATCTGTGTGTGATGAATCCTCTCAGCGTCTCTGTACCTCTGACGTGTACCCCAGCTCTGTATACATAAATAAATAAATCTTTTTAAAAAAAAATCCATGTCAGTGCAAGTCTTAATGGCAAAGCATAATTCAGTTGACTTTATTCCTAAAGCTGAAAACAGTACTTCCAAGTACCTTGGTGTTCTAAATTGGTCTAGAATAGAATTTAAGACTAGATCATGACCAGCAAACTTTGTAAAGAGCCAGATGACTGACAAATATTTTAGACCTTGCACCACCACAACTGCCACACCCACTCAGTTTTGCAGTTGTAATGCCAACGTGTCCATAACAAATAGGTAAAAAATGGATGTGACCATGTTCCAATAAAAGTTTATTTACGAAAATTATAGCTGCCTGGACTTAGCCTTAAGGCTTTCCAGATTTATTCTAAAGAGGAGTCAGCTATTATAATCTCAACTACCAGAAATTCTGATTCAGTTAGTCTAGGATAAGAACCCAGATACACAGTTTATCCAAAGGTTCCAGTTTGAGATGCAGGGTCTTGACCTCTGGCATCAGAAGTGAGCAAGAGGACTTTTGGCAATGGTAGTTTAATAGGTAATTTGAAGTTTTATTCTCTTTTGTTAGTAATTTGTGTGTTGCCAAATTCTTTTCCACTTGATGGTCAGTGATTAAAAAAAAAAAAGGTGGAGATGACATCATCTTCAGAAAACTAAAAGTCGTGTGCTTTAAAGCTTTTAACATCTTCCTGGTTTTTTTCCCCTCTGCATTGTCAAGAGGTTTAGTTTTTCATCTTAGAATGCTAGAGACAGTTGGAATCCTATTAATCTTCAAGTAAATTTTTTAGTGCCCCCTGTATTCCAAGCACTGTTGTAGTCCCTGGATTTATATCAGAACATAAACACAGCACCTTGCTTCATGAATTTAGGTCCATGACAGATGAATTAACATTTATGATAATCTATCCCATGTCCTGTATTATGATTTTCTGAAGGGTAGAAAATTTAGCACAATTTTATATTCCCCTACTGTTTGCTCCCTAATTATACCCAGTAAAGTTTAGCAACTTACTGAGGTTCTTTTTAGAAAAGATAAACAAGTAACAACCATACTGTCCAACAACAGCAGATTAAACAACTTAATTATACCCAGTAAAGGCCAACTTATTCAACAAAGTGACTTTGAGGATATATGTAGCAGCATTGTCCAGTAGCAGTATATGCATACCCCATGACATAATTTAAAAATTTTGCATCTTCACATTTAAAAATGTAAAATGCAGGTGAAATTAACTTAATAACATATATGTGTGTATACACATACTTTTGGAGTGGAAGGAAGGACATGAAGCATTTTTTAAAAACATATTTATTTATGCTATAGAACTGGGGTATAGGCCAGAGGTGCAGGGGCAGTGAGAGGATTCACCAGAGACAGAGTGGGGAGCAGAATAGGAGACCGATGAAGTACACTGCTGAAGGGGAGCAGCGGGCGGGTCAGAAGAGGTCTGCTGCGCCATGTGGGTGACCTCCAGGGCTGGATCAAACTCATGCTGAAGTGACTTCAGCTTCTTAGTGCTATGCTTTAACCTGCTGCGCCACCAGAGAGGGCGCATGAAGCAGTTTTTTATATTTTATTCTTGGAAATCATAAGGAACACATGAGCTTTAGTAACTATGTTTCTATCTTTGCCTGGGAGACACTGAATTTATGCTAAACAAAAGGCGTGGAATCTATACTTATTTGTCTAGTTTTTTTTTTCCTTAAGATTTATTTATGCATACAGAACTGGGGTGCAGGCCAGAGGTAGGGGCGGTGAGAGGATTCACCAGAGACAGATTAGGGAGCAGAACAAGCCGACTGGCAAAGTCCAGTGCTGAGGGGAGCAGCAGGTGGGTCAGGAGAGGTCTGCTGTGCCATATGGGTCACCTCCTGGGTGGGGTTCGAACTCATGTTGAAGTGGCTTTAGCTTCTTAGTGCTGTGCTTTAACCCGCTGTGCCACTAGGGAGGGCCCTATTTGTCTAGTTTTACTGAACACTACTCCTGCCCATTTCTTTACAGAACATTATGACTGGTTATGCCCAACACAAAGCTGAAACTATTCTCTGACCTTTCAGGGAAAAAGTTTGCCTACTCAAGCATTATATTATTCTTAGTTCCTTAAAACAGTTTCAGAAAGTTGATTCAGTTGCATAAGTATGTAGAGACTCTGCCAAAAATTCTCTGTTCACTTCAAATATGCCCTACAGGATTTTACTTAGCTGGAATAGATAGAGGTATATTTGAAACCCTCCTAAGTGGGACCTTGCTTTTTTAGGCTACCAGTAGAGCCATGTGTGAAGCGGCTTGAGTGTGTACCTGTGTCGTGGAGCACACAAGGTGAATCATCCTACTAGCAAAAAGATGAATAAGATGGATTTTTAAGGATGAACTTCTGAAGTGCAATAGCTTAACCTCTTTAAAGTATTTTTGGTAACAGTCCTGGTGTAATGGTCACAGCATTTAAATCTGTTCTGAGATCAGGCTGGCTGTTAGATTCACTTGGATCCTTAAGAATAAATAAAGTCTGGGCCCTCCCTTGTGGTGCAGCGGGTTAAAGCACTGCACTAAGAAGCTTAAGCCACTTCCGCATGAGTTCTGATCCCCGCCTGCCCCGGAGGAGATCCACATGGCAGGCAGACCTCTCCTGACCCACTGCTGCTCCCCTCAGCAGTGTATTTTCGTCGATCTGCCTGTTCTGCTCCCCACTGTCTCTGGTGAATCCTCTCACCCTCCGCATCTCTGGCCTGTACCCCAATTCTGTATGAATAAATAAATAAATCTTAAAAAAAAAAGTCTGCCATCTCTCTTCTTCCAGTTTTATTAAATTGATATGGTGTCAGGGTTCATGCATAAGCAAGCAGTTTTGAAACTTGTTTCCAAATGATTCTCATCTGTAACCAGAACTGGGAATTACAGACATGTCCCATAGTTATTAAATGACCTGCAGCAAGCTTTGACCCAGCAGAAATATAGTTGTGTAGAGCTACATGGGGTGGGTTTTAGTCTCTGGCTCTCTGCAGCCAAAACTATTGCTCACAAATAAATCTTAAGAAAGCACCTTTTCATCTTTGCCTTCCTCATTGAAACCTCTGGATGTTTTCAGAGGTTTAACATTCCTGTCTTGCTTTTAATTTTTAATTAAAAAAATTACCAAGTAAAATGTGTAAATGCACAGTATAAAAGTTTATTGATTAAATGATTAGTTTCCTTTTCCAAGGAGGAGGAATAAAAAGAAAGTATGACCACGGCTCCCCATATTCCTGAAGGTAATAACCCTTGAGCATTTGGGTTTAACCCCTTATCTGTAACTACCAGTAGTCTGCAGTAATTAACTGTGTAGATGAATGCTTTCATATTGTTGGAGGAGTGTGTATCCTCATGGCACATTCCTAAAAACTGGGTAGCTGTCAAAACTGTGGTGCTTTTGTAATTTTGTCAGCTATTTCCAAAAACCTGTCCTAGAGAGTTGTAGCAGTTAACTTGCCCATCAACAATAATGTATGCGTGTTTCTTGACAGTATTCCCCACAGAATTTGCTGTCATACTTTACTTTTGTACTGTGTCACATTGATTTGTATTTCTAACTGATTGTTAACAGTTTATATATCTCAAGTCTCAGGTTTGACCTGAGAACCCAAAAAGGTCTCCCAAAACCTTTTATGCTCTAAGGCAAAGTATTTTCAAGCAATATGAAAATGTCTGTATGGATATTTTGTAGTGAAGGTACAAAAACAATGGTGGGTAAAACTGGATGCCACAACCCACAACAGTGGTGCTAAACCTTCCTAATAGTTGTGACAGTATACTCACAGCTTAAAAATAAAGCAGTCACAGCTTTACCTCAGAATTAGGTGATGGGTTTTTGGTTTTTAATGTTTTGGCCACTCTAAATCATGTTGTTAGGATGTTAGAAGGATGTGGGTATAAACTTAGTGTGGCATTTTGATAGTGGAATTGCTGGTATACTTTTTTTTTTTTTAAAGATTTATTTTTATTTATTTGTGCATACGGAACTGGGATACAGGCCAGAGGCTCAGGGGCAGCGAGAGGCTTCACCAGAGACAGAGTGGGGAACAGAACAGGCAGATTGACGAAGCACACTGCTGAGGGGAGCAGCGGGCGGGTCAGGAGAGGTCTGCCACACCATGTGGTCACCTCCCGGGGCAGGTGGGAATCGAACTCATGCAGAAGTGGCTTTAGATTCTCAGTGCTGCGCTTTAACCCGCTGTGCCACCAGGGAGGGCCGGTATACTTTATTTTTTGTGTTTATTCTTTTATCTTTTACCATCTCAGTAGGCATTAGGGAGGAAGAGACAGGCTGATAGGCCTCCTCTCCTGTCTGTGTAATCGTGGGCATGTCTTTTGTGGTGGGACCTTTTGTCCTCAAGCGGATGGATTGTAAAGCAAGCAGTGCAGTGAAGTCTCAGAGGAAAATTTTCTCTTTGGTTTATTGATTTTTTTTTTTTTAATTTTTTTAGAGACCTGAGTAAATGTTTGACGGTTCTTTAGGCTGCTCTGAGTACTTCATTTCTTTTCTGTGGGATTGAGTGAATTTCTTTGATATTGGGTAGTGTTGTAATAACTTGAAATTTCTTTGGACTTTTTATTGTTACATATACTTACAGTCATTGTAAGTGAGTCAGCTCACTTAGAGGGATATAGTTTATTACAATTTCCTTTAATTAAGGATATATGTAATTTTTAAATAGCTGACATGATTAATAAATATTTTCTATTATAGTGTACATAAGACATCATAGAGCACTACTTCTGTGGAGATTAGCACACTTGAAAACATTTGATTTTCATAGCTCTTGATAGTATTATCTAAAATGGCATCCAGTATATATGCTAGCTAATTCTGTGTTTCTGTACATTAGTTCATTAAGAACATTTATGTAATTGGAAAGTTTTAATATTGTTCAGCATAGAAGGTACATTTCCTCCTCCAGCATAGATCATTTTAATGTGTAAGCATACAACTCAGTAGGTGTTTAGATCATGAATGTAATACAGTTGTAATTTTTATTTTTAATATTTTTAGATTGTAGAGGATGACACAATGAAAAGTTATTTTAATAGTGACATCTTACTATAATTATTACTTTAGGCTCCTGGATTTGGATTTGGAATTGCAATATCTGGTGGAAGAGATAATCCCCATTTTCAGAGTGGGGAAACCTCAATAGTAATTTCAGATGTGCTGAAAGGAGGACCTGCTGAAGGACAGCTACAGTAAGTGTTTCCTCCCTTGTGTGCCTGTGTCAGAAGTACTATTCCTGTCCTCAGTCACGGGCATAGTGTGCTAGTGATTTCTTTAAATTAATATAAATTTATACTTATCTATCACAGATCGGAAACTAGTAGCACATTAAGTGGAAGATTACTGTAAAAAATACCGTGAAGAGGAAATTTGTTACTCAGTTTTGGTAAAAATACAACTTTAGGAGCCTCTTAAGTTAATTTGCAAGATAGAAGCAAAAGGCATACTAAGCCCAAAAAATGAGCGTGTATTATGAAGTATGGAAAGAAAATTGTAAGGAGTAAATACTTCGCTTTTTTTTAAAAACAAAACAAAACAAAACAAAACTTTATCCAACTGTATGAGTTAGTATCACTTAATGCCCTGTAATTTTACCACCAAAAGTTATTTTGTATATTTGGTACCTGTTAGTCCTCAAGGGAACATCATTTTAATAGTTCAGTTAATGACCTATGGTTAGTTCCTTGCCAAGCTTTTTTGTGAGAGATCAGTAAGTAGTTTGTTATTTTATCGTTGAATCTAACGATAAGTAACTTTATTAGAATATTTTACAGGTGTATCATCTTCAAAATATCTTAGCAAACTTACTGTATGTTTTCCTCTACATATAATTTACTTTTTTTTTTTAAGGGAAAATGACCGAGTTGCAATGGTTAATGGAGTTTCGATGGATAATGTTGAACATGCTTTTGCTGTTCAGCAACTAAGGAAAAGTGGGAAAAATGCAAAAATTGTAAGTATCTTTTTCCTTTCATTTAGTTAAAGGTACTAACTCTATTGCTGATTCATTCCTGGTGTTGGAATTCATTCTTTAAGAAAATGAAAACTGGAACAGTAACTGTTGAGTAAGTTGTTTACAGGTAAGAGTGTTTTTTTTTCTGGTTGATGTTGAATCCTGTCACTGGTGTGTATTTTTCTCAAAGTTCAGGGTGTTTTTTGATTGAGAAAGAAAGGAGGGCAATAGTGGTTGGATGGTTATCTCTCTATGGCTTATTTCCTTCTCTTTTGAGTTCTGACGTTAGACTAGATCTTGATGCGTATTCAATTTGAAATATATAGCCCTGTTTCTGCTATAGCATTTATTTAATGGCAAAGTTTTCCATTGTCTCTTGAATACATCATCAGCTACTTGTTATTTTGATGTAGTTTGAGAAGAGAGAAAATACTAAGATTTTCTTTGTAGAATTGTTCAGGGCATTTAATTTTACTGTTCTAAAATGTAAAAATCTTTCTTCTATATATCTTCTATATCCTGTTCTTCTGAGAAGTCTACTTTTTTAAGTAAGGGAAAAGAAGTTCTGTTAACTCTTGATAACTAGTCTCTAGTCACAGCTAAAGCTTAGAAAATGTGACTCAGTATGGATTTAACATAATTTCTACTTTTAAATTTTAAACTCACATTTAGGAACACATTAGCCACTTTGCTGCTCATCCTTTTCTGCCCCACCTGACCTTTGCAGGGCTGATTCAGGTTCTGCCGGGGCCATAGCTCAGGTGTGTGGAGCAGGAGGCTGGGTAGCAAGCTTGTTTGTCCTGCCTAGTCCATTGAGAACCTTTCTGCTTTCCAGCAGACATCCAGAACTACAGTGGGCCCTTTAGAAAGGAGAGGCTTGAGTGAAGGTGATGTCTGTGTTACCTGTTGACCTCTGCGAGCTGTGTTGAGAACTAGAAGGGATAGTTCTTGAAATAGCATGGCCCATACTTGCTAGGCCCCCTCCCTCTGTGTTAGCCTATCAGACTTACCGCCTTCCTGATGTGGTTGCCAGTGATAGAATTTTGTCACACTGCAGTAGATTCAGTAATTGGTGACTCCATTTCCAAAGGCACATGTCTTCTGTTGTGTGTTTTCCACTTTATTGTAATCATATTTTACATCATAATGTTGCTTTTGATTTGTAGTTTATGCACAGAATGCAGACTGGCTAGTGGAAGAGAGAGTTTTGGAAAAATTTTTATAAGGTTATGGTGTTCATAGAAGTAAATTGGTTTTTATGAACTGAATAAGCTTTAGCTTTCTCCCCTTAACTACTGATTATGAGCATTACCATCATTATTCATAGTATTTTCAAGTGGGTTGCTGCTTGTGCTGAGGCCAGCACCCTCTATCTGAGGCTGGAGGACTTTATCCATACCTCCAACTTTCTAAGTCCTCTGAAATGTTGAACTGTTTTGTTTTTTCATTCAAAATACTCAACATGTATGCACATCAGTCATGCATCCAAACTAATGTTCCTTCATAACTTCACATTTTTCCCAGTGGATATTATTTTATAAGAAATAGGTCTGAAACCTATAACGCATTTGTAGTAGCACATGTAGGGAGGAGTATTTGGGGACAACTCAAAATGGGTTGTAGTCTGTTTAGCAAAATCAGTTGAAAAGGTGGAACTTAGGACAAAGTGTCTTGCTCCCTAGGGAGACACTATAGGGAGGTTGAGTGGGAGGTGATAAAATCAGCCAAAGGAGCATTTGTTCATTTTTGCATTTGAAGAGATTGGATTATGTCAGTGATTTGTTTTTCATTGCTGTACAACTTCTAGAATAAAGCCCCAGTGTCTTAGCAAGTGGCCTTTCATCACAAGATGTCTTTCTTTCCTGACCATAACCACAACTTCAAAAACTTCAAGGTCATTTTATATGGGCTTTGTTTCTTTGCCTGCTTGTTTTTTGCAGTTGTAAATAATCAACTCTTCTTCCTCCTCCTCCCCTAATGCATACTAATCTTTTTTTCATCTTGTGATCTTATGGTAGTTGCTTGTTTTATGATTGTCTTTATATAAACTAAGAACCATTTGGGCACGAGTCTCTGTTACGATTTTTGTGGAATTAAAATGTTAAAAGTCCATGATACAACTGTCATAAAATAAATTCCCTTATTTTTGTTTAACAGTAGGTAAAGGGAGAAAGAAATGGATGGATTGTTTATAACACATTAAGCATGTAACTTTTACTAAAATTCTGAATGTACTAAAAAGCATTATGAAGTAAGTGAATGGGCAAAAGCTCTTTCCTAGAGATAACCCTGTGAGCCTTTAGCACAGGTTTCCTGGGCACACCTGCCCAGCCAAGTTCACTTATGGATATTTCTGTGTTCATTTATCACAGTGTTAAAAAATACATACTGTGTTGAAGGTCATCATGTTTCTGCCTCTTCTACTTTTTCCTATTCTTTTTGAGAATAACTTCCAGTGACTGAGTTTTCAGAGTCAGAAGGCAGAGTGACTTGATGTGTTGATTGCCAGTTTGCACTTCAGAAAACTGAAAGAGTACTGAGACTCCACTTTCATTAATACTTTTTAAATCTTTGCCAAATCTAGTACTTCAGACGAAAAATTTTCAAGTACAAGTATTATCTCATAGTCTGTTGTGTTCTTGCCTATTCATGTCCTTTGCATTACTTTGTGGTGATTTTCATTCTAGAATGTGTTAAGACCATTAGCTTTTTGTCATATACTGCTTATGTTGTCTTCCTACTTGTTTTTCTGAGTGTAAGTTTTTAATAGTGGGTGTTTGGTTCTATATAGTTTTATTTTGATGTGGAAATACTTAATGTTGTAGTATATGTCAGCTTAGTGAATTGATCCTGGCTTTGGTGTCATGCTTTGCCTTACCAGAGTTCTGAAAGCAAATATCCTATATTTAACCTAGTATTTGGATGATCCATTTTTTTAATTTTATATTTGAGTGTTTGATTCAGCTAAGTTGTTTTGAAGTAGTATTTTTCTCCATTGTTTTTCTAAAAATTTCAGTGTTAAGGTGGAGCCTATTTCCAGACTTGCTAAATACCTTCATGTAGATTATAACAACTAACTCATATTAGTGGAAAATGATAACAGGATTGGATTTTTTTTTCAGTAAGTGCCTACTGGGTGCAAGTATTTCATTATATGTACAACAAAATGCATGGCGAGGACCTTTTCCACAAGGATATTCAATCTTAGTAGAATAGTTTGTGTATTACACAATCCTAGCAATAATGCACATCATTTGAAGTTGAGGCTAGTTTGGGTATAGTACTAGGATCCTAAGGGGTAACACTCTTAGAAGAAAAAGGAAAGCCTTGATTACTCAACTGATTATTTTTTTAAAAACTACTTTACTAGGGAGAAATTGAACCTTAAATACTTAGACAAAGTGTTGCTTTAAATACAGTATATTGGGGATTGAAATATAGGTGAAACTAAGCAGGTAGTCAGGAATGCTTCACAGCAAGTACTAATATTACTGTGAGACACTGATAGTGGAAAGGCAGCTCTCTCTCAGCTTATAACAGGTTATTGATTTCCCCTTTTACATCCTGGCCTCTTGCTCTTTCTCATCCTTCAGCTTCAATTTGTTTCCTTAGAAAGATCTCCTGTGAGCCTGCTTGGTAGTACTAAGAAGCAGCAGTGTTAGAGTAGAGCAATCCTTAAGAGAAAGCTAATTGCAGAGGGAAAGATAATAATTTGGAATTGAGTATTAAGACAGATATGGAAAGTTAATTGGCAGATTAGTAAACAGAGGACTGATTTGAGGTAAACTGGAAGAAATTAAACTTGTAAGTATAGGAGGCATGGTGGATAATTATTGAAGAAAGGTCCTGGCGGTGCCTAGGGATAAGAATAGGAACTTATATAAAAGGGCTTCGTTCATACAGGAAAAGGATCTACATGGTCTTTAAAGAAGGAAGATCAAATAAATGGGACATTGAAAAAATTTAGGGGTAAAGGGAATGTGAAGTGATTGGGATCTTGGAGAACCATGTTAGCAAATTCCAGAGAGTAAGAAGTAGATAAAAACATTGTTTAACAAACAAAAGAATTCAGTCAAGTAAAGCAAATTGATAAGACCTAATCAATAGTGAGGAAATGCGGCTATCCCAAGGTTTCAGATACTAGGACTGGAGTTTATCATATCAGATGACTGAGAAGTTCAGAGAAAGTTACTTCAATATCACAGTGTGATGTCTTATGTAAATTTGGGAGGCACGAAAATGAAGCCAAGAGGGAATTGTTGGATTGAGAGAATAGGAGAGTGCAGAGGAATCAGAAATAAGATAGGCATGGAAAATTTTCCTAGATCAAGACTTCAGAAGTAGAAGACAAGGAGTGTTACCCAAGCTCTTTGCAGATCTCTAATGAGATCAGATACATGCTAATATGAAAGATGACCTGTACTTAAAGGACTAAGAGACCACTCAGTGAGAAGGCAATGCATGCAGATCTTGAATTTACAGAAAATGATTGGACTAACTGACAAGAGAAATTGACTTGTTACTAGAGTCATTGAGGAAAGAAAGTCAGAATCTTGACCAGGATTACAAATCAGACATACAGAAACTGAATGCATTGGTAAAGTAGAACAGAATACTCATTGCAACATATAAGCATACCTTTTCTAGACCACTGCAATAAAGCAAGCCAATCAACGTTTTTGGTTACTAATGCATGTGAAAGTTATGCTTATGTTATGTATTAATCTATTACATGTGTAATACCATAATGTCTAAAAAGCAATGTTCATACCTTAATTTAAAAATACTTTATTCCTAAAGAAATGCTAACCATCATCTGAGCCTACAATAACTCAAGTCTTTTTGCTGGTGGCAGGTCTAGTAAAACACAATGTCTACAAAGCAAATAAAACAAGGTATGCCTGTACTAAGTGTGAAGAGTCAATAACTTTCTCTCTGAGAGGTCCAGTAGAGCAACTGTAGACCTTAACTCATGGATTGTGAAATTTTTAAGGAATCAATTGTTGGGCTTTCAAATTTGCTGTAGTTTTTGTAAGCAACTGTGGTATGCTTGATGATGACATTAGAGGACAGTGTCCTCTTCTTTATTTAAATTACCAACAACTACTAGTTTCCCTTTAAGCTTATGATTATTGCACCTAGAAATCCTTCTGAATTAACCAAGAATGCCATACGATCCACTAATCCTAATTTGGTTCTTAACTGTATCTGTTCAGTGGTTGAGCAAAAACACAACCATTATGGAAACGTATTCATTACTAACTTGTTATAATTCACATAATTAAACTCATAGGGGGATCATAAAAGTGTAATTTTCCTTGCTCTTGGAAGCTGAAAGTAAATATAATTTGTAATCTTTTTATTTGTAGACCATTCGGAGAAAGAAGAAAGTTCAGATACCAGCAAGCCGTCCAGATCCTGAGCCAGTTTCTGAGAATGAAGAAGATAGTTATGATGAAGAAGTGCATGATCCAAGAAGTAGCCGTGGTGGTATGATTAATAGAAGGAGTGAGAAAAGTTGGACAAGGGATAGAAGTGCAAGTAGGGAGAGGAGTTTGTCTCCGAGATCTGATAGGCGATCCATGGCCTCCAGTCAGCCTGCCAAACCCACCAAAGTCACATTGGTGAAATCCCGGAAAAATGAAGGTATTCTCTGTCAGTTCTAACAAGGTTTTGATGAAAAGTAAAACTGCTGTCTGCATTTCTTTGCTTCTGTTGTCTTTTGTTATTTCCATCCTTCTGTCATATAGCTGTAAATCATACTATTTTATGGAGGTCTTCACTTGAGTCAGTTTGCTTCAACAGGTAGTAAGTACTTCAAGTAAATCGTCCAGTAGTTGGCTTTTGGATTTCTTCTGATCAGAACAGCCACATGTAAATTATGCTAACAAGAAATGTCAATAAATACACAAAGGTTTTTAAGTCACATCTGTATTGGTCATTTACAGGTTTTTAGTCTTGAATAAGCACATCCCTCTCAATCAGTACTGTATTTCCTTTGTGGCATAGCCATTTCTAAAGTACACATTGACTGCCTAGAGCCCTAAAAATTCTTTTTTTAACAAATCAGATTCTATTCTTCCTTGTGAGCACTCTTTGTATATTTACCTTAAGTTAAACTATAACTCTGATACAACTTCACAGGTTTGGATAGCAAGTCTGTTAACTTACCTGTACTAAAATCAGTTTTCCGATTCCCATTTGGTTTTTTGCTTCCCTGTGTGTGGATGGGAAGGACACAGGGGTGTTGGTTGGTTGGGTGCTTGCTGTTTGCTTGTCAGTGTGGTGAGATTGTTTTTCTCTCCTAAAAACCAGACACCCCTCCTCCTCTTTTGACAGTACACAGGTAGTGGTCATTATTCTAGTGTCTGAAAAGTTAAAATACTAGTTTCTACAGCTTTGCAGACCCCTGGATAGTTTTTAGGACTTTCCTGGGAACTTCCTCAATTCTGGCTACTGCCCCACCCACTGGTAACAGTTACTGTTGCCTCACTTTGAGTTGTTAAAGAAGTGGCATTTTTAGGCCCTCCCTGGTGTCTCAGTGGGTTAGGACATAGCACTGTAAGCTAGCTGCAGCCAGTTCAGTGCGAGTTCGATCCCCCACCCCGGAGGTCATCCACAGGGCGCAGCAGACCTCTCCTGTCCTGCCCACTGTTCCCCTCAGCAGTGTACTTCATCGATCTGCTCCCTACTCTGTCTCTGGTGAATCCTCTCACTGCCCCTGCACCTCTGGCCTGTATCCCAGCTCTGTGTGCATAAATAAATAAATCTTTAAAAAAAAAAAAAAGAATTGGCATTTTTAACTCCTGCCCACACCTGCCTTTTGTTTGTACTAATACAGAGTAGCGTGTACCAGCACTGAGTATGTCTCTGTAGCATCAGTTGTATAGGATCAGAAATACTTTTTCTCTAGGAACTGCAGAAAACAAATAATCAGTCTTTTCAGGCTTTTTAAGGACCCTCAAGCTGTTTACTTTTTCAGACTATGTTCATTAAACCTTCTAAGAAGCTAGTGAATCAATACAAACATGGTCAGAAAGAAATGATCTTCACTTCAGGGCTTTTTCTCTCTCAGTACAGCGGAAGCATTGTCCGCCTTCTGTTTGAACCACATGCTCTGTCCCTTTCCTTTTACATCAGCAGTACAAACTTTTGCTGATTAAAGGATATGCCCCTTGGGTAATCCTGGGTAATTTGAACTCGAAATTCTCGCAGTGCCATGACTATTAGTCTTATACTTTTTCTACTGTATACGCAATCTAAGTATCTTAGGATTTCACACTAAAGAAGTTTAAATGTATTATTTCAGAGTATGGTCTTCGATTGGCCAGCCATATATTTGTAAAGGAAATTTCGCAAGACAGTTTGGCAGCAAGAGATGGCAATATTCAAGAAGGTGATGTTGTATTGAAGGTATGTTTGCAGTCTTACATTTTAATGAATTTTAAAAAAATTTCCAGTGTGACCAATAGCTTCTTGTTCATGCTGAAAGCAGTTGCACCAAGGAGGATTAGAAGCCAGTATTTGGGCACCGTGTAGCTGGGCACTGCGCACTGTTCCCGCATGAGCACGGATGCTTTTCTTTAGGCCTAGAGTCCTGAGGGAATTCATGGATGCAGATGTAGGTCACTTATTCATAGGAGCTACTCTGCAGATCAGTACTGCTCTTCTTACACCATAAGAGATTCTGCCAGCTGCTGCATTTTAAAATGTTTGTTTAGTTAGTTTTCTTTCAGGTTATAGAAAGTGGCTGCTTTGGGTGGGGGGCAGACTAGGAAATGCTTAATTAAGTTTTCAGCAGCCTAGTATAGCAAAGATTTTATTATTTCAATAAGAAGGAATACTTGAATAATTTAGAAAAAGAATATTTTGGTTCTAAGTTGAGATATTCCTGTTCTGAACAGGTTAACATTCATACTTTTGTTTGTCACTTATTTTCAGCCTGTGGTTTCTTTTCTGTTGCAGATAAATGGAACTGTGACAGAAAATATGTCATTGACAGATGCAAAGACATTGATAGAAAGATCTAAAGGCAAGTTAAAAATGGTAGTGCAGAGAGATGAACGTGCTACCCTTTTGAACGTCCCTGATCTTTCTGACAGCATCCACTCTGCTAATGCCTCTGAGAGAGACGGTAAGTAAAGATGTTTGGTGGTGCCCGTTAAGTGCCCAGCTTTTCAAAGGAAATTTCACAATTTAAAATTATGAATATATATTTTTTCTTTAGTCAGATCACTATTAATTATTGCTAATAAAGTTAATGCTTATATCAACTGTTTCTTATGAATTCATATTTACTGGCTTATTCCATTATCATTGGTGTACCTTGTATTTTACTATAATCTCTTCATGGGAAAATAAACAGCACCATTTTATTTAGACATTTCAGAAATTCAGTCCCTGGCATCAGATCATTCTGGTCGATCACACGACAGGCCTCCTCCCCGACACAGCCGGTCACGATCTCCTGACCAGCGTTCAGAGCCTTCTGACCATTCCAGGCATTCTCCACAGCAGCCCAGCAATGGCAGGTAATCATGCACTGTTCTTTTAAAATAGTTGTATGTGCTTGTGTCTAGTATTATTTACAAATAAAATCAGAAGTTAGAGTTTCTTTCAGTAGTTCAAGATTAGGCATGTTATTCTTTATCTATTTTTAGGTATATCCTGCCTAGGAAAACAGACCAGTGTTATCTTGGAGATACTATGGATTCTCTTTTAGACTGCCACAATAAATGGAGTCACACAAAATTTTTGGTTTCCGAGTGCATATAAAAGTTACATGTGTGCTATGCATACAATAAATAGCATATACAAAAACAATGTACATACCTTAATAAAATAGTTATTACTAAAAATTTGAGCCTGCAGCAACCGGTTATAATATTTTTGCTGGTTTCCATCTGAAACACAATAAAAGGCCTGTAGGTATTTTATACCTACAAGTATCTCACCCTTGTCTTAACTTTAGCTTATAAGTAATCTTAGGCAATTGATACATGAGTGCACATGCCTGTGTTCCAATAAAACTTGATACATAAGAACATTAGACCCACAGCTGCAGTTCCTAAAGAGGCTTTAGGAATCTACTACTTGGAAAACTAAGTATAATACAGAAGTTCTTTACTAAACAGATCAACCATTTTTTGTTTTCTTTTTTTAAAAAGACAATGATGTTTATGCCAGGATCTGGTATGTTAGTAATAATGTGACTTACCTGAGTTTATGTTGTCTTTGGGGGTCACATGTACCTGTAAGAATCTGAAGAATTTTATGACACTTCCTTCCAGGAAAAGTGGATATATACACATACTATGCAGCATTTTGCATAAAATTTCTACTCTTCAGTCTATTGTTTGACAGCATTCACATAGAGATTTTCTAGCAGCACTTGAAATTCCAGTCCCAGAGCTGAACAATTTAGGGTTGGAGATGGTAATTTGAGACTTCATTTGAGTAGAGGTGTTACCTGAAGCTACAGAAGTCATGAAATCTGCTCTAGGAGCAGCATGACGGAGGGGAAGCCAGCTACTGCAACATGGCGCCCTTCTTTAAGGAACAGTGACCAGAAAGAGGAGGGGAGGCCTCTCATTCAGAAAGCGCTCCTAAAAGGATTGTCCAAAACCATAGTGATGCATTTGTTTGACTCTGTTGTTTAGATACTTGTGAAACATGTTTCTCTCTAAACTTCAGATTTTAGATTTCTAAATTAATACTTATTTTTACTTTCTAAGATCATGGTTATTATAGTATGGCACATGTAATACTCACTTAAAAGAGATTATTTTTAACTGCTACAGGTTAATATATTGATTCTAAAAATCTCTCTGACACAACATAGACATTATCTGGAAAAGGATTATTGCCACAGCACATGCACAGTGATATAGCTCACACCCTGAATGATTGATAGAGAGCAACTATAATTTTTTAAAAAGATTTATTTATTCATACAGAAGTGGGGTACAGGCCAGAAGTGTAGGGGAGTGAAAAGATTCACCAGAGACAGAGCAGGGAGCAGAATAGGCAGATCGACAAAGTACATTGCTGAGGGGAGCAGCGGGCGGGTCAGGAGAGGTCTGCCACGCCATTTGGTCATCTCCAGGGATGGGGATCAAACTCACACTGAAGCAGCTGCAGCTTGCTTACAGTACTATGCTTTAACCCGCTGCACCACCAAGGAGGCCTGAGAGCGACTAATTTTTTTTTAATATAAGTTTATTTTTACATCATTTTTTTTTTCCCATCTCAATTGTAATCCCTGCTGGTTTCCTATCACCAATCACCATGTCACCCATGTGCCATCACCAAAATCCTGTGCACTTCCTCCCCCCCCTCCCC